>NC_137638.1:10005150-10730195 GCF_963383615.2 Lipophrys pholis
AGCTATGAATCAGTTTTCACAAGATAACAAGGAGCTTCAATTTGGAACATACAATCTCTTTAAAGATGTAATGAAAGATATGTGAGTGGTTCTGGCTGGAGGTGTTTCAAACAACCACAAACCATTATTTGTGCCTCAATTCAATGCAACCTTGACCTGCAGAGACCTTCACACTGGTCACTTAAATAAGGAGGAAAGATGTGTTGGCTCTACAGTGTTATTTTTTTAAATGTGATCTTTAGACAAAAAAAACCCACTAAACTATAAAGTAAAACCAAAAACAGTTATATTGCATTGTCTTTTAGCTTTAATCTCCTACATATAGTCCTATGGCATTAATCCCAATAACAAGAAACATAAAGAGCTTGTAATGTGACACCAGCCTCTGTCCTGCTAAACTACCACAATATGAAGAAATACATGACAGCCTGGCATCACTTCTTCAGAACTGAACATTCCTGCTATTAACTGTTGTTACTGTTTGTCGTTTGATCTTCACTGTCAACTGTGTACTGTATTGAAATTATTATCTTGCTGCTAATACAAAGAGCTGAAAGACCTCCGGCTTTAAAGCAAAATCATGTGTGAAACACAATGTGACTGGAACAAAATACAGCCAGTATGTATTACTGGTGTGAAGCATCAGTAATGACATTCAGGCAACATTCTACACAATGCAATGCACATAAAGACTTTTGATTTTTTTTTTTTTTACATTTTTGTTCCTGTATCAGCTAAAATCTAAAACAGTCCCTTAACACTCACCAGATCCTCTCCTGAAATGCAAAACCATCTAACTATTACCAGTGCTTGAATTCAGCTGCTTTGATATTTTATCATTTGAGTAATTGAACTTCTCCAGTTTTTGTATTGACAATTGGTTTTATGTCTCTTTGTACTCTGAATTAAAGCATAAAGATGAACCCCAGACCAACTCGGTGTTGCAGAATGCTGTGGTGGTCATTTTGGTTCAGGGTGACTGTGTACAATTGACCAATCCTGGATCCAGCAAAGACGCCCCAGACCTTCACACTTTCTCCTCAGTTGAACGGGCGATGTCAAACAGTGCAACCGTCCTTTCTACTATTCAACGGTGTACTAAGATCCTGCGTGATGAGCTGAAGATTTGAAATTCTGATTCATCCGTCCATAATACCTTCTTCCAGTTTTCAGTTGTCCAATGGTGTTTTATGGCCCAGAGAAGCCTCTTTTTCTTACTCTGACATCTTAGCAACAGCTTTCTTGGTCATGTCAAACCTGCAGCTCCAAGTCTTCTCTTCAGAGTTTAAACTGAGACCACTATTTAGCTGTGCTTGAGGCTTTTGTCCTGTGAGCCATCTGTCATGCAAGCTGTTAACTCCCAGAACCTTGTCATCTGATTCTGTTGTGGCTTTAGGTCTGTCCACACCTTGACTTTCTTTGCAATTTCTCTATGGGAAATACCTACATCTTTAAGCGTTATGGCGGTCTGTCTCCCTTTCATTGACTTTTTCTGGCTATTTTTATTGCAACACCCAACTTTCTGCAGTACAATACTGTTGGTCTGTTCGACCAGGAATTGGTCCCACATTGTGTTCCAACATGGTTTTCATGCAGACAGAGGAGGTTGGAAGTAATCCAGTAGCACCAACTTTCAAGGCTTGATCAACCTCCCTTGCTGTAGAACAGCTTTAAAATTTTAATGCATTTCGTGTTCCCTGAAAAAAGACTTGAACAACTTGAATGCCAATGATAAATGAAAAAAAAAGGGTTGTTCTATGTATTCTGTGTCTATATTTTGAGAACTGAAGTGGAGGGCTGTCGACATGCAGCAAAACATAAATGTGCTGATTCTGACCCACCTTCTTATTCAGTATTTCTTGTTTCCCTGAATTGCATTTTGTAACATTCAGGAATAGATTTTCTTTCCTATGCGATTCTCACCTGCTGGGTTTCCTGATGTGCCGCTTGACCATTACAGCCATGGTGAACAGCACGGAGAGGGAGCCCACAGTACCGAGTACCATCCCCACAACATCCTCTGTGAAAATCACAAAAAGGTATCGGTCGCTACAGGAAGTCGGTGATCTTTCCACACAATCCACATTTTCTTTACAAGTTCAAAATAAAGTCAAAGTCGACCAGAGAGGAAACAATATCAATGACAAATTTCACAGTAAGTTACAGTAAAATACAATAAGCTACTTTTCTATGGCGTTTACCACCAGAAAAAAACTACTTTTAATACTTTTTTGCTCATAACATTCCAAAATGTATACTGCTGTAATGCTAATTGATGTGAAATATTGTACAACCATAATTTTTACGTTATTTTCCCAAATAGAAATAGTACTAAGCAATTCCGTTAATTTGTTGTACTTCAGACAAAGCTACTTTCTAGATTATTGGAGGCAAAAAAACATTGTGACTGCATTCTGAAAAGTTGATATTGAAGGTTAATGAATAGTTGCACAAACAAAACATTTCCAGTTTTTAAAGATAAACAAGAAAATTATTGTTGCACTTAAAATGTGCTTCCCAAAGTGGGGCCCTGCGGAGCTTTTGAAGTCCCATCTCAATGGTGTGATGACCAGCGTGATCGCAACAGTACATTTAATTAAAAACCCTTTATTCCTGGCTACGTGAGGAGATGTGCTCTGGCCACACAGCTGTTGTTTTACAGAAAGTCTGGTTTAATTTTGAAAAGCTATTGTTCAGGTTTAGTGGCTTTTTTCTTCTATTTCAGAGCGCTGCTTGTGTTTTAAAAGCTGTTTTTGCACAAAGACCATTTTTAGAACAAATCTTGAAAGCAATGCAAAAATTGTAAGACATGTTGCACGTTTATTAATTTCACTGCTGGTGTGAGTTATTCTCTTTTACGTATTTGGTCTGTTTGATATTAAATTTGCCATCTGTATCAAACCTTTATTAAAAATAAGTGCGGCAGAGTTTGAGTGTGAAAATGAGTGCATGTAAGTCAGGACGGCGTTTCTAAACTAACACTTACATCTTCCACCTGTCTGAGCAGTAATATAAACTGTGTGAAACAATATGCCCTTCCTGTCAGCAGGATCATGCATGCTGGACCAAAACGACCCCAGATCTCAATCAAATCAAAATTTTGCGGGATGTGCTGGACAGAACTCGATACCAACTCAATATAAAGCAGGTTTACGTAATGTTAAGGGGGGATGATTGTATGATTCTCACATAAATGCAATGCTTCTTAGCTTCTTCCAGAATTGGAGCAAATATTTCCCCAAGTTCCTGAACCCCTCCAAAGAATCGAATTTCCGATGCAGCGGCATCAAACTGCTGAAGCCTGTCACAAGCAGCCAAGACTATAATGATACGAGGGACGTGCAGAGGACTGACATTCAATCAGTGTTAACAGCCACCTTTTTGTTTCAGCAAGCAAAACCCCAACAGGTCTGGTTACACTGCCGAACTGACAGACACCCATCAAACAGTGAAGCTGCAAGGAGCAATAGCACTCACTTTGAAGGCATTACAATTCCAGTGAGACGGGATTAACACGTACGTTCTGGAGGTAAGCTGAACTGGTTGACACCAGCAGTGAATAGAAAAACTTTTTTTTTTTTTCTTTAATTGATTTTCATTTTGTGTACACCATCCCTGTCATCCGTGCTTGGGAGCAAATAGATGAAGGTGCAAGTTATAAACTCAGAAAAAAAAAAAACCCACAAGTTCAGACTGATTGAAATCATCTTTCCAGTGTTTATCTCCCAGAGAAACGGCAAGTAAGAAAGAATAGTCTTTGTATGACCCGGCCAAGCCCGGATACCCCCACCAGCGACAATTTTATCATAAAAAAACACTTCTTCAAAAAAGATATGAGCGTATTTTTTCTTTTCTCAACAGAGCTGATATCATCTTCAAATAAATTTGTTGATTTCTCTCCCTGGTAACAGCGTATGTCTCAGCTCAGAACTGTTTTCATCTCAACCTGTCTGACTTAATGTGATGAGGACGAGCATTTTCGGAATTTGAAACCCGTGTCAAAGCTCAGTCATCAAATCCAGAGTGTCATAAGGTGAAGAGCACCCAGTTGCATAAACACACTTAACGGACATAAAGCCAGGCAGTAGCCAAGGAAAACAATTCATTTCATCACTGCACCTGCACTTCGCCTCAAGTCTCAGATAGACTCCGTCCTGTGCGAGCTTGTGAGGGAACTCCTATACATTTGCATGCAGCGATCAAAATAAGTGTGAGGCTCCACCTTCCAAAGGCCGCCTGATACATCCAGTACGACTGTTTTGCATCACTAGACTGCTGGGTCTCAATAAGGGGATGTCAGTCTGGATTATTCAAGAGTTTAAGATTTTCCCCCTGGGATTAATAAAGTATTTCTATTGTATTCTAAAGTAGTCAATGTAGAATTTATGCAAAGGGTGTCTAAACTATCCAGCTGGCCCGTGTTTTTTTTTGCCAATAATCATAATAATGATAATACATCAAACTTATATAGCGCTTTATTATACACTCAAAGACGCTTTACATAGCAGTCTGCTGTGGTCCATCTTAATTTTAATCTTAATCTTATTTTTCTTGAACCGTAACTAGTCCTGCATCGTTGGGCGCACATATACACAAAGCACTACAAAACATGCGGAAACATTTCGGAATAGTGTGCTATCTCTTTTGTTAATGATTTGGCTAACCGTTTCCAAAATAAATCACGCAAACTGTGAAAATTTTCCCGTTCAAAGTGAATGGGAATCGAGTGAAAAACACAAAGAAAGTCCTGCGTCTTCAACGCCAGGTAACGTCGCCATTCCTTCAGCTAGAGACTTGATTTAACTTTTAAAACGTTGCCACATCTGTCCTCTATTCAGATGTGAAATGTCTTTTTTCCTATCTTCTAACAATTTTAACCTGTGAGCCTTTAAGTTTAATAAAGTTTTCAGCCGTTTTGGAGTTTAACATGGCCGTGAATGGGGAGAGCGAGAGTCGAGAGATTTTTTGTGAGAGTGGGAGAAGGTGTCAAGTTCAACAAAAGAAAAAGTGTATTTCTCTTTGTTGTGGCCACATTCCTCCCTAAATTTGATGATATTATACATGAAAACGTAGCAACAGGCCTTGTGCTTCTAATAAGGGACCACTTTTGCCTGTAACGCGAACAGTTCTCTCTATTATCTCTGCTTTTATTGGCAGCAAAGTGCCAGATTTCCTTTTTTGCGATTGTTGCGAGGCAAAATCCCTGATTTCGCGGGAGCTTTTTCAGAAAGTTGTGAAAAAGTCGCTGTTATTTAGGTGTTTGTTGTGGTGAAATTCAATTCAATTCAAACTTTATTTAAATAGCGGCAAATACAACAAAGGAATTTGAAGGCAGTTTTACAGAGAAAACCCAACAATTCCACACAAGGAAGCATAAGCGACTGTAGAAAGGAAAAACTCCCCTTTTCAAAAGGAAGAAACCTGGAGAACCAGGCTCAGAGGTTGTTTTGATGTTGTTTCGATTGATCCCTTTTTTCACACTAATTAACATTCTGAATTCATGAAATACTTTGACTGAAAATGGACCTTTATAGCACTTTAACATGACAAACAAGAGATTACTGGGACTACAAATATGTAATAAAATAGACTTTACTGAGGCTGACACAGCTTCTAAAGTTTAATATATAAAGTAGTTTTGAAACATATATAAAAAACAAAAAAAAGACTTAACTTGTGTTGTATTTGTGAAGTATCAATTACAATTTAGGATGGTGAATATTTCATTACATTTTCAGCTGTTTTTGTAACTGATTTTATTGGTTTCATCCTTCCTATCTAGAATTTTTCAGACAATTTTGACATCACAGAATACAACAGAGTAGAACAAAATAGAATATAATAGAAATACTGTATTAATCCCAGAGGGAAATTCCTTTCAGCGTTGTTCCACACAGAATGAATACAAAGAAAGTTGAATGTCAAATAAGACAAAAAAAAAATAACAGAACATATGAGGCAACTATATACACAGAGAGTTTAGAAAGGTTCTCCAAGTTAATGTGCATTTTAACCTTGTAACAATTGGTGTATTTTGGACAAAATCTCAATGATCAGAAATGAGAATTAATGACAAAACCTATTTAGTTAACCCTTTTAGGTAGTCCTCTCTTGTATATTCCCGGGAACAAATGTCTACTGAGGAGACACTAACATTACTCATGACATCAATGGTTTTAAAGTTTTCAGGCTCCCTGAGTGGCATTTCAAAACACCCTTTCACCTGCATTTACCAACCACTTCTCCCTCACTCCCGGTGCTCAGCTCCTTTATCTCGGGGGAATCTGGGACCAGAAGCAGCGACAGAAAATAAAGTGAGGCTTTGTCTTGCAAGCCACATACAGTAACTCTTTTCCTCGCTCTATCTTTCGCTCTATCCTTTCTGGCAGCTGTCACCTTCATTTCAATCACTTCCTTCTCTTCTGCATGAGGGACTCTATTCATGTTATTGTGCCAATAAGGTGTGGCAAACCTGTCATTAGTATACATTAATGTCTCGAGGCGGTCTCTCAGAACTAAACTCTATAACCTCACCAGATCTCCCCACAAACGTGCTTGTTGAAGAATGCAGTTGCTACAAAACGATCAAAAAAGTATTTGGTTTATCCATTCTAATGCATTGCTTGATCTCAAAAAATCCTACAAAAATGTCCTTTGATTATGTGTCTTCTTCAATTCAAGTCGTCAACCATTTCTGTTATATTTATATGTAAAGCACAGAGGTATTAAAAGACAAATGCGTTACATCGGATTTCCACACAAACATGTGAGAGAACCTACAGTGGCCACAAAACTGTACAAAAGTTTTTTTTAATCTGATTAACAGATGCCACAAAATAAGTATTTCAGTGAAATGTAGATAAAACAGCTTCAATTAACTACAGAAGTTTTTAAATGAATGAAAAAATACAGGGGACAAGTACAGCAACCATTCCAGGATGACCGGGACTTTTAGTGATCGTCAAATTCCCTCAGGGATCCACTTTTAATGGAAAGGACTTAGTGTCACCTCCGCTGTCGGAGCAGCTCATTAAAGCGACTCAGAGAAGAAGTCAAACTGGATTCGGTGGCATTTGTTGTTCAGCACGTCCTTTTCATCTCAAGTCTGACTCCAGTCCTCTGGCTCTTCGGCCTACACATCACGCCATGGTGATTCATGCAGGCAGGAGGAGGAGGAGGAGGAGGAGGAGGAGGAGGAGGAGGAGGAGACTTTCATCAGGACGTTTCCGGCCCAATCTCTATTTAGTATTGTTTACTTTGCTCGAGGTCACATTCAAACGACAAAGGCAACAGCTCAGGCAACACCTGCCACCGAGCACCTCCGGTCATGTTGACAGTTGTTAGCACTGATCTGTGTAATGAGAGTGTCGGAGCAAGTGCAATTATTGTCAGCGAGCTATAAAAGGTCCCCTTTTGTGTGTGTATGAATGCAGAATATGTATAGGACTAAATGACTTCCTAACGCTGTATTACTATTTACTTACACGAGTGCATGTGTCGGAGAAACACTGTTTTGTCACAGCATTGTTAGACTGTGCTGTAAAGATGGAAAAATACAATGAAATAATGTCACAAAATGTCATATTGTGAACCAAATTATAAATAACAGCACTTTCAACTGGTCTTCAATCCATTGTTATTCCATGAGATACTCCTGCCACATAACATATTCCATTCATAACTACCATAATACAACCATATCAATACTATGCTCCCTCTTTTTAGAGATCATTGGCATGAGAATTCTGATTAGCTTTTTGTTTTTTTAAATATACTTTTTCTGACTTAAACTACCCTCCATATGTGGGTAAATGGAGTCATAACAACTAAAGAGCTTTTCATGATTGCAAATAATACAACTTCAAATTCTGGCCACCAATCATGTTTCTCCATTAAATTAAATATTCCTTCAAAAAGTTCAGCAAACAAGATCGTGTTCAAACAAATCCTATTTCCTACAAATCCTATCCTATTTCCAGTATATTTCCTATACCTGCTTTATGAACAATATCAATGATTGTGTATTAAAAAGACAGACATGTATACAACAAACCAACACTGTTAAAAACTAAAGTGAAAATAGCGTAAAATATAAAACTAACAAAACAGAAGAAGACAAGTCCTTAATATCTGCTAAACATTTGGAAGATTTTGATATTTTGGAGAAACCTGATGGAGACATATGGGTATCATCTATATAACAGTAATATGATAAGACTTTACAGATGAACAACGTGACCAAGTGAGATAATTCACAAGGAAATGGCAAATGGGAGTGGTCATAGAACAGGCCCCTGCGGAACTCCACTCGCTCTACAAAAGCAGGGGAAGTGATCTTCAAAGAAACTAAAAAAAAAAATATTCTGGTTTGTCACAAATAAAGTTCCACAAAGACACTCCTAGGGCAGCAGTCTGCCAAGAGAACCTCATGATCAGTTAATATGAAATCTAAGTGAATAAGAGTAGATCATTCATCAGCATCTGCAGTTTGTAAAAGATCATTTTTAAACTCTTCCAAGCGCAGCGTCAGAGCTGTAATTGTCTGAATCGGGACTGAAATGTTTCCACAATAATGTGACTTAAGTGTTTATCGCAGCCATCACAGGGCAAAAAGCAGGATACCCCCAGTGCAGGTCACCAGAAAAACTCACTCACAGAGTACAAACCATGGTACTTGATAAAACACATGGAGGCACATGAATAAAGGCCCCGTCGACGATCGGATCGCAATCTCTCTACTTGGGAGGCAACATGCAAACCCCCTTCTCCAATGACAGCCCCTAATCAATCTCTGACATCTATCAAGAGGAGACATCAATTCACTCCAATGATAAGCTTGTTAAAACTAAAGTAAGTCATCGTGAAAGGTCAAGAGACTTAAAACAATAACTGGCTTAAAGACAAAGATCTACATTAAAAATGCATTATAATACATTTGTAAGTCTTCTATCTTCTACCAGAAGAAGGAGTTGGGATGCATTGCATCCAGCTGTGACCCAGCTCGATGTGACATGGTCCTCCAAATCAGATCTGTGGAGTTGATTCATCTCTGATCGCTATCAGGAGGAAGTCTGAGTTTGCAGCGCTAATAAGAAAAGGATGGGGGACTGGAATGAAGCCACGAAGGGATGAAAATAGAGACAGATCACAAGTCCGGGGGTTTTATTTCTGTTTGCTCGCTTCACTGAGGCTGGCAGGTCCGTGAAGTAAAGTATGAAACTCGTGAAAAATGTGACATGTGCAATTAATATCCTCCAGTATCAGCAGCATGGATTGAAAAACTATTTCTTAAGAGAACCAGCTCATTTCACTCTCCTCAATCGGGAAAAAGGAGGCATTAACCTGCTCCACCGCAGAAGGAAGGCATTCTCTGGAAAATACTGCCACCTGATGGCAAAAGAGAAGAACTACAAGAAAAACACCAACGTGAGTCCGGAGCTGCTGAATTAAATCATTGCAGGGAACCAGGTGGTTCCAATTCACAAACACTAAGCCAGTCCGAGCCAGGTTCAGACTTTTATGGCTGTGTTGCTAATGGTCTGCATGAACAGCCGAGTCTATTTAATCTTTGCTTTCAAAGAGAAGGAAAGGATTCGCCAAGTCGCTCTCAATTTCAAGCGGAGGATGCTGCCATTTGTGCTGAATGTAAAACATGTGAGTGGTTGGAAGCGATAAGCCGTTTGGTCTAAAAAAAAAAAAAAAAAAAAAAAAACTCCCTTTCCGGAGGATGCTGCCAAAGGTTTTACACATTTCGGCTCAGTTTAAATTCGCATTATAGTAGTTAAAGAGACATTATGCAGTATATTAACAGTTTGTCATCTTTTCAATTTGAATTCTGATCCTACCTAGAGCCGGTGGTTTGGTGACCTGCGAGAACCAACCTAGAAAATGGAACAATTTCGCAAATATTTAACTGACATGTGGAACATGTGTTGCCAGAGGCGTGTTTTTTGAAATCTCTACCTGTTTGTGTTTAACAGCACATATATATATATATATATATATATATATATATATATATGTATAGAGAGAGAGAGAGCGAGAGAGACTTTCAAAACTGTTCAATATACTTTAGAGGACGCTTCTTCTTTACTGCGTATGCAAGATATTACAAACGTTTATTCTTTTAGCCATTGACAGAATCTATCTCCCAAAAATATTCCTATTTATTTACACATTTGGCTCAACAAACTTTTGATCCACTTTGAAAAAGTTCCCATGAATAAATGTGTCACACATAAAATGTTTTTTATGACTTAGACAAATGGGAAAAAAAAAAAAAAGAATTGTGGCCCCATTTAATATCAGACGACCGCTCATAAAATTCCCAGCGGAATATTTTCTTATATTTCATTTGTTTAAAAATAACCATCAATCAAAGCAAAGACATACTCAACTTTTCCGCTGAAGATAGAGCTACACATAAACCGTGTGTGTGTGTGTGTGTGTGTGTGTGTGTGTGTGTGTGTGTGTGTGTGTGTGTGTGTGTGTGTGTGTGTGTGTGTGTGTGCTCTAAGTTGAATAAATCAATAAAGAAAATGTGTGGATGGCAGCACATGTTCTAGAAGCAAAGAAAACATGAGCAGTATGTTGATTTTAATCACACACTTAAACACTACAATCGATGTTACGCGGGAGTTCATGACATGACTGACCTGTGACACATTGCGGCTGCTCTCCTGTCCAGGTCCCGTCACACAGACATGTGCGCTCTGTTGAACCAGACCGCGCGTAGCCGTCATCACAGGAGAAGCTCAGAGTGGTTCCCTCCAGGTAACGGGTCCCGTTCTTTTTACCATTCTTAGGTGTGCGAAGCCAGCCACAAGACACCACTGAACAACAGCAGCATATACAGAAATATCAGTGATAATACCACTTCTGCTTCCTCGCAATGCATTTATCAAATGATTTAGACAGAGATGTGGATATATACAAACACAAATACATTTTGGAAAATACTTCCAGACGCACAAGCTGTGGGACAAATCTGGAACTGGTTAATATCATTAAATAAAGTGCTTTTTTTTTTTTTTTTTTTTTTTTTTAAATGCGTGACCATATTTTTAGCCACAAATGCAAAACACATGAAGAAATTAACATCTTGTTTGACCCTTTTTAAGGCATGCTGAGAAATGTTTTTATTTTTACCCCAGTGGCTTTTTGTTGTCAAAATAAACACAACTATATGCTATCTGTATCTAATAAAAAAAATTTGATTAGTTACACATATTTGATGATGTTTTCTATCTTAGAAATGACCCCAAAAAGTCCCTAAAGAGCTGTAAAAGATTATCTATAATTTTTTCCACATTGATTAACTACTGAGTACTTACTTGTCATTCAGTTTCTTAAATAGGACTTTCTGGATACAGTGGCTGGAACTTTCAAAATAAAATAAAAACTTAATGCACAGTGTTAAAGAAACTAAATATACGGTAATGGTGTTTGGTCTATGTTATTATGAGGCACGTGAAGCAGAACCTATAACTTTTTACCCAACCATCCCAAAAGTCCTATCTTAACGTGAAGCATCACTTTAATTCTCTTTGATTGTTCATATCAAAAGTAGATAAAGAAATGTGGAAGTTACCACATGATAAAGTGTCGATAAAGTACCTGGCTGCAGAGCGTTCATCACAGCCTCATAACGTTGGTAGGCCCTGAGTGTGGCATTTCCGACTGAGAGGCTCCCAGTTGTCAGGGTGTCATATTTACAGAAGTTGGCCCCTTCTCCAGAGCACATCGCCGACATGTCTGACACCAGAGGGTCATCAGGTCTCTCAGGTGGAGAGAAGTCAGGGACAAACGCAGCATCGTGGCTCGAGTGAACATATAAATCCAAAAGGTACGCAGAGTCATACGTGAAAAGGGAAGACTTGTTTGAAATGCTCCCTGCCAACATAAATAGACACACACACACAGCAGGTTTGAGTATTTAGTTCAACTCATTCAATATTTCAGTTGTTTTGGCAGTTTTACTGAAACAATCAGTTGCATTGAACCGGTTTGTAGGGGTATGTGAAACAGTTATCGTGCCACAAAAATGCAAATTGCTTCAACTTTATAGTAAAAAACAGGTAGTACAAAGGCAACATAAGCAATGTTGAACCTGAGAGATGTTAGTGTATGCCTCCTGCTTTTGTTATGAAGGCCACTGCTTGTGTGTGTTTATGAGAGGGGGTGTTTCTGTCAGCCTTTGGCCTCAAATAATGTTCGACATCTGAGAGGTTTTCTGCAGCCTCTCTGAAAAAACTAAAACCAACAAACACAATCTGTGCAGCCTTCTAGTGAACAGTGTGGGAAACTACTGAAACAAAAAATAAAAAACTGCACGAGGAATGTTCCCCACCATGTAGCTAATCTTTCAACAACTCAATTCAATGACCAGCAGTTGTTGTGGGTTTCAAAGTAAAACGGTTGTGTCCTTATATGCTCAGTGTTTTCAATCAGAGTGTGTGTGTCAGCTGCAGGCTGGTCGGTTTAGCACCCAGTAGTTTTTATGATGAAGTTGCCAATTTGAATGATCACTTTGAGATTCTTATTTATCTTATTAATGTTAAGTGCATTACAAATAAATGATTGTTGTTGTTATAGAATAAATGCTGGGTGACAGTGCAGCATGTGGTACAGCACTGACTTGTAGAATGGTTTGCTGGAAAAATAAATAAATCACACCAACAGATTTGACACCGAAATCTAAGATATGTGCAAATCAGGCATCATGTGCACTGATTTGTGGACTTTAGCTCAGATGATCTTTTAACAGTAAGTACTGTAATTACATTGGAGACATGTCCTGTTCAAGATCCATATATGACAGTTATGAGAGCTATCTATTGAAAAGAAATCACAGAATTGTACCATAACAGGCAAAGGGGTTTCCATCACGAAGTGAAGCAATTGGTTTTAAGAAGTCTACTTTCCTATGAACACTTGTTGTTCAGTAAATTTCGTTATCTGTTCATTGTTTCGACCAACTGAATTCACCGGCCCCTCATACTCACAGCCTCCTCCAAAGGTAAAGATTTCCTCCGACGGTGCGTCTGCTGAGACGACGGCTCCACGCTGGGTCATAAGGTCATCTGTCTGGTCTGAGTTCATCACTCCGAGGAGGCCCAGAGTGCGGTTGGAAAACTCCACCGGAAGCAGAACAGTCACTGCCATGGTGCCTTCATGCAAACGGACCTCCACACCAGTACCAGAGGAGAAGCTGACTGTCGCATTCTCAGGGCCGGGGACAAACACAAACACTCCTGTAAAAGAAAATATAACTATATATAGTTTCTGTAAGAGTTTCATGCCTGTTATTTTTTCATTTTGATGATGCTGAAATCTTATAACATGTTTTAGATGTCCTCAGAAAACACTTTGTATATATATATATATATATATATATATATATATATATATATATATATATATATATATATATATATATATATATATATATATATATATATATATATTTAAATCCCACTGAGATCATAATATGGCTTCAAACAGTGTGACACTTTTGTCTCAACAGCGTTTTAATCATGTTAATATAACGCGTCAACATTTTGACCCTTTCATTGACCGGCAGTGTACCCTGAGGAACTGACGTTATCTTGTGTTTGCATTTCATATTTGTAATTTATTCTAAGAACTACGAGTGTAAAAACTGCTTCATGCTTCTATTCTGTGTTCTGACTTACAGCAGGGAACTTCTACAAGGAATGTTACAAGTTCCGGGTTTCTAAGACAACTAAAATGCAGCATCACATATCATAACTCTGAAGCAGTTAAGGAAGGGATTTACATGTTCATACACTCAGGTTTTATTAGTAAAAAGTGACACATTAAGGTTTTTGCTTGAAGACAAAAAGGCAGTTGTATTCACAGTAACTCACAGTAAGATCACCGATTCGTACAGATAACACAATATGACAAAAGTGTGGTTTAGTCCAACTAAGGACTGGCTAAATCATCTCACCGTGCAGATCCATCCATCGTTGCTCCGTGAAAGGCAAAACCTTTTGGTTTCTCAACACCTGCAGACGACCCTCTGCCAGACGCACCTCGATGACATCAGAGGCCTTTTCCTTCATGGCCACAGAGGACAGCCGTGTGGCTTTCACCAAGGTGCCTTGTTGGCAAGCAGACATCTCACTGTTAGAAGCTGTGTGCGTATCCTGCGGTCTCTACTTGTTTTAGGATTGCTTTTGTCCAGATGTTTGCTTTTGCTGAACTAACACGGACGATATTAATGACATCTGGTCATCTATAGTCACTTGGCCCATGGCAGTTTTGTAAAGGCTTTGAGGATTTTCTAACCAATAAACTAACATCTGTTCTTCTCCTTCATCACATCTGACCCTGAGAAAGTGAGCGAGAAACAAAAAGAAGAAAAACATCCAACATGTTTCAGACACACACACAAAGGACCTGACATTGTTGTTCACAAAAGCATGTGAAAATCTGGAGGAGGGGAGAAAAAAGGAATGCTTAAAGTGCAAGAAGGGCCACACATGAATCAAATCAAGCAGGTCTCACTGGAGTTTCTTAAGACAACATTTGGGGTAAAAAGAGCAGCGGTCGTACACAAAGAGAGGGGTACAAACACAGGACAACTCACCATTATTAAGTTTCACCTGTTCTGTTCGGACCTGAACTCTCAGCTCTCTATGAGGAGAAGACACAAGGTGATACTCTCCTCTGCCGTTGAAAGTGTATTGCAGGCCGTCAAACGTTATGAAGTGTGGATCCCCGAGGACAACGCCTGCGAGGCAGTGAGGAACAAAACATCAATATAATTCCATCGACGAAACTA
Source organism: Lipophrys pholis (assembly GCF_963383615.2). Lineage (NCBI taxonomy): Eukaryota > Metazoa > Chordata > Actinopteri > Blenniiformes > Blenniidae > Lipophrys > Lipophrys pholis. The sequence continues at coordinate 10,019,960 of NC_137638.1, forward strand.
TTTTGGGTCGCGGGTTTATATCTGCTTCAAAACATCCTTTTGCTGGTTTCATTGTGCATTTTACTGTTTTGGGACCGTCTTTGGAGAGCAGGTAAAACTGCATGAGCTACTGTAGTATATTAACTTCTGAGCTGTGGTCTAGAATTCATTTACTTCTCCTGTGTACTACCTACTGATCTAATATGCATTTCCATTGTGTGAAGGAACACAGAGGCTGTTAGACAAGGATGAATGATCACATGGAAAAACACTGGGCATGAGTCCAACAGTGTATTTCATTGATTTCAAATAAAATGCATTAGGCATTAAATCAACATGTACAAATATGCTCTGTAATATATTATATATATGCTATGGCCAATGCCATGTTGAGCAATCCCAGTTTATGCTGTCTTGTATTATCAGGATTCATGTTATTCCCTCTCACCTGTTTTTGGTGGCTGGTACTTGCGACACTCACTTGAAGGTCGGTGCTTTAAGTAGATTTGGCAATGGTCAGACCACAGACAGCAGTAGTAGAAACTCATGACATCATAAAGCCAGTGTGAATATCCCGGAACATGTGGGGGCTCCCTGTAGGGAGGGGAACCCCAGTCGTGAGCCCGGTCGGGGGTCCCACCTCCAGACGAGTCTCCTGTCATCATCAGAGCTCCTGTACTGTCATAGCAGCACTGCTGCCCAGAGCCATGCACAGGGCTGCGCATACAAGTAGAACAATCACATCAAAAACACACAGTTTGTGTTTGGTTCAAAGCGTGACGCCTCGTCTTTCCACTCCTACCTGGCTTGAATCGCTCTGACACAGTGAGCACTGCCGGGATGATACGTACACACACTCCCACTCTCAATGTTGCAACTATAATCAGTCTGAAACAGCCAAACGAGTCACAATGTACAGTACAACATTAGCTAATTAAAACTGATGACGTAAATGAAAGAAAACAAAAAACACAAGTTACTTGAACAAAAGTCACATACGTCAGCATGATAACATATTTTATTTGCTTTCTTTACAGATCAGCAAGAGAAAGTTGGATTAGTTCCAAACTGCGTTTATTTGTACCAGTGCTTTTGTTTATTTTGAAAGTCACTGATTACAGCCTGCCAATGTAAGAATTGTGAATACATTTCAACAGTTGTCTTGTAAACTCTGAACAACAGCTGAAATGTTAAAATTGTGTACAAAACTGCTCAAATCAGGTACAAAAACTGGTCAGTATTGAAATATTCACTATTCTGAACTGTAACTGAAACTTCATGAACACAATGTAAGTCACAGTTTTTCTGTATTTATCAAAACTGTATATGAAACTTTAAAAGCTGTGTTCACCTCATTGTAAAGATTAAACCTGTTTTGCAGCTCCAGTTAAATTTGAATGGGTGGAAAGTTACAAGATTGCTTTTCTGGTCATAAACGTTGAAGACCACTGATCTAACCAGCTTTAACTTGCACATGGATCCCAACAGCCATCAAGGAATTTTTATTATGTGAAAATCATTAGGGAAGTCCAAAATTTACGACTTGGCGTGAGTCAAAACATATGAGAGTTGGAATCGCTGCAACGTGGTGGGTTTCTGTGTGTGTCAACACAAATCTAAGTGGAAACATAAAGCCTCTGGTCAACACCTGCCCCCCCTCCCTTGTGGAGGCCCGATGGAGTACGAATGTGTGTGTGTGTGTGTGTGTGTGTGTGTGTGTGTGTGTGTGTGTGTGTGTGTGTGTGTGTGTGTGTGTGTGTGTGTGTGTGTGTGTGTGTGTGTGTGTGCGTACTCACATGAAACCTCCCGGTGTCTGCTCGGGCCTGTGCCAAAGTGCAGGGGCAGTCCATGAGCTCACTCAGGAAGTCGGGGGCTTTCTTCTCCAGGCCGTCCCACTGTAGACACTTGTCCCGTGCCCAGGCCGAAGAGTTGTCTCTGAAAGACTGTTCCAGGTGCCAGGCGAGGACATGAGCCGCACTCCACAGCGCTTCCACATCCCTGCAGACAAACACTCGCCATTAATGTCAACGGAATGATCTAAAGATCATCTATGAAAGGGAAATCCTCCGGGGTCAATGTGACAAATGTTAATCATTGTTACACATTAACAGGTTGGGGATGATTGCAGATGCAAATGCAACAAACTCTAAACCAACACCTGGTGCTCTTTCATTGAGTAACTGAGTGGCTTTTGCAGCCTGCGGCCTGACTAACACTGTCAGTACAAAGATCTGGATTGGCCTGAGCGTCGTGTTATTTTTACAGTCGACGTCGGGTAAAAAATGTCTATGTTATACCCTCCATTAGGCATTAGGTACGGCACACTGCAGTTAAGCTTTAAAACCGTTGACAATCTGAATCACACTTAATCCCTCAAATTAATTTGTCATAAAAAAAAACACAACAAATATATTAAACTTTGCAACTAATATGAAATGTTTGCGTTCCACCAAAAACCCTCCACTTAGTATAGTATTTCACATCTAATAGCAATAAGTGACCACAGATCAGTAGCTCAACTGGAGATAAAAAAAAAAAAATCTAATTAAAGCTGTAAATAAATTGGATTTGTTATCTGCAGTACACCGAATTATTCATTCAGGGAAATCTAAACAGTTGACAATGCAAAAAAAAAAAATACTACATGATCGTAATCATCTAAATCCGAAGCAGCACTGCAGAAGAATTTACTGCTCGGACTCAAACGAACCTCAGCATTCACAGTTCACCTCAGCATAAACTAACTTAAAACTCAACCATTAAAATATCAATGCATTGACAAATATAATGCAGATATACCGATACTACCAACTCTAGGAATTTTCTCATTTAGGATGAAATGAGGTAAAAGTCTAAAAAAAAAGTATCCTGTGAGAACAGCTGGAAATAAAAGGGGTGTGAAGCTCATCCTCTTTGGTTAACAGATCACCGTTCCTCCAAAACATGTGAAGGCCAAACAAAGTATCAATGCAACATAATGACACACTCAGTCCCGGTAACATGTTACTTACTTCGCTCCGTCTGCTTCAGCATTAGAAGTGATGCGAATATTCCCCAACTCCCACTGGCTGTATCCTTCTCTGGGCTCAGGAATGAAGCCGAAGCCACCAGAGTTGGCCAGATTCCTGCCGACTGAGTACAGATAGCTCAGCTCGGCTCGCAGGGAGGACGGTCCCTTTGCTCCCGCGGCATCGCCCCTGTCCACCTCTCTGTAACCCCACAGCTCCACGTTGACCCGGTCCGCTCGGATCAGAGAGCTGTTCCATGTCATCCTGAGCTGGCCTGGGACGTTCGGAGTCCCGTAGTACTGCCACTGTGTTGCATTCACCAGGGCGACTTCAAAAACACGGTCCGCTTTACTGGGATGCACTGAAACGTCAGGAAAAAGGCTTCAGAGCATGAAGATCAAAACATTTTCACCAAAAGGGAAGACATGCGACAAACTTATTGATACTCACCACTTACTGATAATGAGGTGAAATCCTCATTTCAATATTACATCTATTTACCTGACAAGAACTCTGCAGATCTGTCCAAGTGTTTTCCATCCGTTGAGACATCCAGTGTTATCCAACCCGTCTCGTACAACAGAGGAGAGACACAGTACGCCTGTCCTTCAGCATCAATGAACCCGTCTCGCTCAATCTCCCCGTTGAATCTACAACAGAGGGCGACAGACTTAAAGAATGGGATTCAGAATAACTAACTACAAAACAAGTTATACTTGTTTTTATGACGTTTCTGTGCTTTTTAAATGTTAGTTTTTGACCACAGAGGAAATGTAGGGAGGGAAAAGGCTTGGCTTGCTGCAAATCAAACCTGCGACTCCTTTCTGAAGGGATTTCAGCTGATGCAGAAAGAATCCAGAACAGTCAGATAGTATCATTACTATGAGCACAACAATATCAAATCCTTGTATCAATACAGCAAAATGTGATGCGGGTCTGAAGGTGACTATCGCACTGAATAAGAACAATATTGCACATTTGAATACAATGGAAGAGCTCATTTCCAAAAGAACAATTGACACCAAGCAATCCAAACCCGAAGCATTTATCACACATACAGTGAAAGATTTCAGGTTTCTTTTGATCTGAAAACAACAGCTCAGCCACTACTATGTACTCAGACACATTCACATGATTCTAGGATTTGGACCTTTGTGGAGTTTTCATGTGCTCGTGTTTTTTTTCCCTCTGGTTTTCTCCCAAACCAAAAACAAGCATTTGAGATTATTTGTTAACTGTAAATAGCTCATGTGAATGTGAGTGAAGGTTATTGTTTGTCTCTCTTTGGCAATGCATCCAGAATACTGCATCCTTTGCTGGTGGAGGTGCTGCAGTGTGGGCAGATGTGTCCAGCCAATATGGAACTGACTCACACTTTGTGACTGATAAGAGTGACAAGCCCAAACAACCAGAATAACATCATTAATCACTGGAGACTGAAGCACCCCGAATGGAGGGACTTGCACTTTCTAGAGAACTGACTCCCATAAGAAACCTCTGGGATCAGCTGAGTTGCTGTGTAGAGGCTTGTAACTCTGTACCCCAGAACCTTAATGACCTGAGGGCTGCACTTCAAGAAGAGTTTGATGCCATGCTTCAGCAGACCGTAAGTCGACTTGTGAACGGCCTGAGACGTTGTTGTCAAGCTGTAGTTGATGCTTGTTGTAGCATACCCACCACTGTTGTTAAATGTTGTTTCAATAAATAGTTTAAGAAGAGGAAATCGCCATGGCATGCTTCTACTTAAATGTCCTACTGATATAATATCACTGCAGAATGAACTTTTGAACATTTTCCATTCATTTCACCTTAAGCAAAGTATCCTTAACGTCCTTATTGTATGTAACTGCATGTGATTCTCTGACAGTCATCCTGTAATGAAATGTGGCCCCTCACAACATACTGACGTCATTGTCCATGTGCAAACCTGCAGAGAAGCCGTGAGCCAGGCTGAAGGACCAAACCCCGGACCCGGAGAGGTCTTCCTCCCAGCATGCAGCTGGATTGAGGGTCCAGCTGGAAGCAGGACTGATTGTAATCTGGACAGCAGCTCATCAGAGTCACACAGGAGGGATGACAGGAGCAGCCCTCCAGTACACCCCCACATCTTCCTCTGCATGACAAACCTACACAAACAGGGGGGGGGGGGGGGGGGGGAAAGACATAAAGCTTTCATCATCAAAAGTATTTTTTTCCCCCTAAAATTTGATTCAAACGTAGAATGCAGTGAATGAGTGACGTACCGGCTGTGCAGGGAATGGCAGTGAGAAGAATAGCGCAGATCAAAATGCTTCTCATGTTTTTCCTCACAGCGTGGAGACTAAATAAGTGTTGCAGCTCCACGCGAGATCTGAACGTGAGTTTTGAAATGGTTTCGCTGAAGTTCAACAAACTGACGGGCGGCACGTGTTTACTTAGGATTAGAGAATAAAATACAAGTTAGGAATTAACAGACGTTATTACGCTGACATATCCGCCGGATACCAAAAGATGTGTCCGCAAAAGGTTTAGCTCCTCCCTTCGAGTTGGCAGCTTCAATTCAGCTGTTAAGGGGAAAGTTAAAGGAAACATAACTTGTCAGCATTGTTGTTATTTGTGAAAATGTTTAAGGGGAGATATCGCTGATAATTGTTCATACCCAGACTACTTTAGACCAGGTTCAGATTTCTACAAATAGAATAAAAGTTATTCTAAATTCAATATTGGTTGTGGGACAAAGTTTAAGTCCTCCCTAAAATATCAAGTTACTTTCCCCTTAAAGGGGACATATCATGCTAAATCCACTTTTTTAGCCCTTAAATGCATTTTGGTGTATATTTAGAGTGTTTAGAAGTACAGAAAAGTTCAAAGTAGTCTCTTCAGGTGCTCCGTTGATATCTTTATATTCTGTTTTGGTCATATTTTGCGATCGGTTTCGATTTTTCTATTCTCTATTACGTTTTTTGAACAATGACGTCACAGTATTCTCAGCGGAACTGCCAAATTAGGACATCGACGTTTCGAGCAATCCGCCATTTTTGTTTCTCGCTGCGATTTTGTAGTCCAACCGAAGTTACGAGAGGATAAGTCGAAATGTTCGGTTGTTGGATGTAGTAACCCACAAGCTTCGTTACACCGTCTCCCAGCATCAGAACCTTTTCGAAGTGCCTGGTTGAGTTTTATTTTTCACAGAAATGTACCCACATCTGTGGGTAAGGTCATTTTTGTGTGCGCGAATCACTTTAAGGACGACTGCTTCAGCAACCTCCGCCAGTATAAAGAAGGATTTGCCGAAAGACTTGGTCTGATTGAGCGGTCAGTTCCTTCTATCTATGGAGACGACGAACAGAGCACTTCGGTAAGCTGTATATAACGCTAAAAAGTGTGATGATAAGACGTCCCTGTCATTGTTTTGTTAGCATTAGCAGTTGCACCGTCTTCATATGTTAGCGCTGTGTGCTCGTTTTAGATTATAATGTAACTTCTGTGTTAAATAGTCGTTGTAATACAGGCAGTATTGTAGTAGTGGGCATGGATGGAGAAGTTAGTGTAAATATAGTAACACACCATTGCGTTACATCCATATGAAGACGTTGTTCTGTAGGTGCATCATCGTCATTTTCATCTCGCTCCGCCGGGTCCGACTCTGGCTCCAACATGTATGGCTGGATGGACAAATCTTCCGTTGTTGACATTTTGTAAATAATGTGTGAATATAAAGTTTCTGCGCCGCTAGATAATTGTATCTGTTCTATCAAACTACAAAGATGGCCGAACAGGGTGACGTTGAACCGAGTGTGACCTCTGCAACCTGGAGAGGAGGAGGGGTATGAAGTGTCTCATTTGCATTTGAAGAGACCGCCCCAAAACGAGTTGCTCTCAGAAGCGCATCAGAAAAGGGGTTGAAAAGGGGCCTGTGGAGCTATAATAATGAGGAATTCAGACCCAAGCATTGCAGTTTCGCGTTGTATAGACCACAACTGTATGATTTATATGTAAAAAGGAAGGATTTAAAAGCATGATATGTCTCCTTTAACTTTCCCTTTAAGTGTCAAATATGAATCCAACTTCAGCGTCATCTTCTCCCAACAGGTATTTGATTAGAATTAAAGCCAAAGAAAACATCTTTTAAACGTATCCATAAAATATATCCTGCCAAAACCTATGTAGAAGACAGTTTTAAGTAAGATGTAAATTGATGAAGATTGATATAAAGTTATACCTTTTGTAATTAATGCCCCGAAACAATTGGTTTGACAGATAACTATTGTGTGATTTGATTTCTTAATATTGACAACCATTTTATCTTTATGGGGAGAATATGTTGTTTGGACTCTTTGATGACTGTATGATAAAAAGCAATCCTACTTAACTGATAAATTTAAGAAGAAACGGTGAATGTTGCACATACTCGGAGGGGGGGGGGGGGCATTTTTAATTGCTTTTCATAACAAGTTTAAAGGTTACAGTTCCTCAGTTAAACAGTAGAACAGTAGAAACCTGTATTCTACTGAATATATTTGTATAAACTTAAACCCTATTGTACGAGATGTAACTCTTTCTTTCTTCTTTTGTGTACTGTTATATTTGCACTGTTCGTGTAATGTAAAGTTGTTACTGTTCCCTGAATGCAATTTGTCCTGTTGTCAGTCTGTTATTATGAATAAAGTTTTGTTTTTAACGGTCCGCCATGTTCTCGCGAGACTTGGCGGCAGCCGTGCGAGATTTAACGAACGCAGTTCAATTCTACTAGATTATTGGTCAATAAAAACATAAAATACTCCGCAGCTGTACTTTAGTTTAATCTAACCTCTCTGCTGTGCATCGGTTACCGTCCCATGGTGAAGGAATGAAGAGGTAAAAGGCGGTAAACAGACGTTTCCGTAGTTTCCCCTGCAGCAGCAGCAGCATCCTCCAGGCTCCAGCTGTCAACATGTATCTTCTCTACACGATTTTCACGTCTTTAGCCTTATTTTTTGTCTTAAAACGGATGAAAAGGAGGAGATATTGCACCGATCTGACCAGGCTGGATGGAAAAACTGTTCTTATAACAGGTAAAATAACATTTGAACCTCGTATCTGCAATGTAATAAGCTACTGGTCTTTACTGCTGTTATATTGGGTGGATTATAGATCCTAAGACCACGTGTCAGAGATCAGAACTAGAATATTTTACACTTTTGGTTCTATGATGGCCTTTTGAGGAAGAGTAGTGGTTAGTTTTCTAGTCTCAGTCAAAGAATCCCCTGTGTAGAGTTTACATGTTCTGCCTATGCATGTTTGGTTTCCTCACCAGTTATAAAAACATGATGGGTTGACTCTAAATTTAAATTGTTGAGTGTTTGTTCTGTGATTGTACCCTCTCTTCACTCATAGTCAGATCAGCTTCAGTCCTGCTGCAGACCTAGGCTGAATGAAGTAAAATGTGGATTATTGCTCACGGCACCACTTGATCAACTCTCTCTCCAGGTGGAAATTCTGGCATCGGCAAGGAGACGGCCATCGCCCTGGCAATGAGAGGAGCCCGCGTCATCATCGCCTGCAGGGACCCTGGTAAGGCAGGGGAGGCTGTGAGGACCATCAAGTTGAAGAGTCACAGTCTCAACGTCTCTCACATGGAGCTGGATCTGGCCAACCTGCGCTCCGTGAGGGAATTCTGCAAGAACTTTCTTCATACTGAAAAGAGGCTTGACATACTGGTCAATAACGCAGGTGACTGTGCATTCAGGTCTTTTCAAACCTGGTCACATCAAAGAAATTAACAAGCACAAAAAAAAACCACAAGTGAGAGTTTTAAAATGAAGGGTTATATAATCACATGTGATCATAGATGTTGTACTGTGCGTCCTCTCAAAGCCACTCTCTCTCCAACTCACTGTTTCTGCCATTTTTCTCTCCCCTCGTGTCGCTTCTCCAGGCATGCCCAGCGTCCTCGACTGGACGGACGACGGCTTCAGCATGTGCTTCGGCGTGAACCACTTGGGTCACTTTCTCCTCACCAATCTGCTCCTGCCTCGCTTAAGGGAGTGCGCCCCCAGCCGGGTGATCACGCTCACGTGCTCCAGCTACAAGTACCAGAAACTGAACTTTCAGGACCTGAACTACAACCTGCTGCCCTTCTTCACCTACTGCCGCAGCAAGCTGGCCAACGTCTACTTCAGCCAGGAGCTGGCTCGCATCACAGAGGGAAAAGGAGTTACGGCGTATGCCGTGCACCCTGGTAAAATGGTTTTTTCCATGAATTTGAAATACTGACAGTCAGTAATCATTTCAAAGTATGTTTGCCAAATTTGCAAAGGCAGTGGGTGTCGTTCTGTCATTTCTGCTGAAATAGAAGGGTTGAAAATTGAACAATCTAAAATATAAATCAGGAAAAGATTTATATATATATTTTTTTTCCTTTCATCATTACATTTTGGGACCATAAGGAAATAATTACAAGTCTGAGTCCAATTTAAACATCTGAGATTTTGGCTTTGTTGTTGTCTTTGCTATTGACGTGTCTGCTGTCGTGCCAAGAATTCCTTTGAGTTGTGACAAGTCTTCACGGGGAAGCTTCAAAGTGGTTTTTGAACCTGGCAGTGGATTTAAAGAGTAATATTGGTGAACTACAATTATCTCACAGTGGGGAAAGTGATCTCTGGGTGCTGTAGACTTTGGACAGCTTTTGCACAATCAGCACAAAAGGATGTCATTTTACACAAAGTCCCCAAAACGCAAATGAAATTCTCGATCTTCCACCAGATTAAATTGCGATGACCCGTGGGGAAAGACATTTCATTGATGGGACTTGCATCGAGTGGAGTGAAGAGAAACACTTTCCTAAAAGAAAGAAAAAGGATTAAAAACTCCAGTTTCCCTGTAAATACACCGCAGATGTCCTCACTGCGAGTTTCACTCAGAAATGAATTTTGAGTATGCCGAGCATGCAGAATGAAAATTTAAAAATGTGTTAGAATTACGTGGCTGGTGGGACGTTTTAGCACTGCAATAATCTTTCTAGATTCTGAATAATGTCCTTCCAGTGCAGATTAATTTAAGTTTGTGGACGGGCAACAACCCCAGGCCGTGACGTTTGTCTGCTTCTGTCTGACTGCAGGTTTTGTCCAGAGCGGTTGGACGTGTCACTTCTCCTTCCTGTTCCGGATCCTGATGCAGGTCGTCATGTGGATGTTTTTCGTGCCGTGCGAGATGGGAGCGCAGACCGTGGTCTACTGCGCCGTGTCAGACGAGGCGGCCAAGCACAGCGGGGGTTACTTCGTGGACTGCCGGCCCGCCACTCTGCGACCTTTTGCGAGAGACTCCGGCGTGGCAAAGAAGCTGTGGGAAGCCAGCGAGAGGCTGGTGAAGCTGGCTTAAAGCCACGAGCTGAGGGAACCATTTCTGAGTTTTTAAGAACTTATTTTTGAACTCTTCTTTTTTTTTATTTATTGTTTTTCATGGACGTTTTTGCCTCGTCGATTTGAAATGTGAATAAAACAATTGGTTTACTGTGCTTTTTTTTTTTTTTTTTTGCTCCGCCAAAAGAAATTGTCATTTTTAAATAAAAGCCGGACTTGTTTTAAGAATTTTCCCAGTAACATGATACATAATACATCATATTCTATTTATTTTAACTATTAAACTATCTTTGGAATGATAACCATTAAGGAACTATTTTAAACTACAATGCAATAAATGCTTTTGTGCCAGTACTATACACAAGTGGTACATTTTTGAAACTGTTGACTGTCTATGAATAAAATCTGTCTATGACGAATATTGTGTTTTGTATTGTTCCCTCCAACAATGATGTCGAGCTTCTACCCTTTTGACAACAGTTTAAGTTGTGTGATCACTTTTATCCATAAAATGCTCAGTCAGCGATCTGAGGAAACGGCTGGAATCTGACTTCAGGGTCTTGCGGGACAAGAGGGACAAATACGAAGTGCAGAGGGACGACAATGCAATGTAAAATACAAGAGTATCTTTTGGTTTGGATCTTTAGTTCACTGTTTTGTTTATGACCAGTCTATCCTGCCTATACCTGGATCAGCTGGGATCAGTCCCAGACCCCCTTTGTGCCCACGCATTTGGTAAAGTGGTCTAGAAGATGGATGGATAACACACACACACACACACACACACACACACACACACACACACACACACACACACACACACACACACACACACACACACACACACACACACACACACACACACACACACACACACACACACTTAATTTATCATTTCTATTCACATTCATTCACAGTACAGCAGTACCTCTTTTATCCTTGATGTCTCATGAAGCTTCTGTGCTGAGTGGACATCAAATTCATGTCATGTGTTAAACATGACAAAATCAGCTCATTCACAATTTCCTTGATTTGAGATCGAGAGCCCAATCTGGACTCTAATCTTGCTATGAGACGAGAGTGCTGACCAGTACACCACTGCATTTAAAAAATAAAGCAACTTTCATGTACAAACAAGGTACGACAAAAGCAGTTTTCTATTTAAATGGTCATTTTATTGATAACACCTTAACACATTTGTCTTGAAGTTAGAGAAACACGTGTAGCACGTAAGAGAACAGAGCAATAATCCGAAGAATCCGAGAACTAGAGGATTAATATTATATTACAGAAGAAAACCCAAAGTGACAAAGAGAGACAAAGGGAAAGTAGAAAGAGCCAACTGCAGAGAAAAAGGATCCAAGCGGGTTGGAAACGGAAGGAATCAAAAGGGGAGGGGGGAGTGAAAGACACTCTACAAAGAGAAGCACACTCAGTGTTGTCAGTGCAACTTGAGTTCTGGAGGAAGAAGATGGCAGAGGTTCAGACTGAACGCAGCGGCTCCAGTTTATCTCAGTGAGGCTTCATCTGAGAGAGAAAGAGAAAACACTGACCTCTAGAGGCCAGAGGAGGACAGTGCACTTGCTTTACATGCAGGGCTGCGCAAGTCAAAGGCCAATAAAAACAAGTAATCATCTAAAATTGCTTTCAAGCGTCAGCCTGCCACTCATCTGTTTGTGCTTTACTTCAGTGGAGAGCGCCCCCTGCTGGAGACTCATGACTCTTTGATATATGTGGTGTTCTCTCAGCTATGTACAAAAGGCAGCCGCTCTGCACTGACAACACAGAGTCCCATAGAAAAGCATGCAAGATCATCAATGTCATCATCATCGACTTCCTCATAGTCATTCTCAGTGCCAGTCTTTTATATAATAATCCTTAGCATTAGAGTCATCTTCGTTATATAATCTTGAGACAAAAATAGTTATATGCACTTAAAGAGCTGAGAAAATAGAGAAAGGTGGAGTATACCAGCATTCAGTAGAAAATGAGAACCCAAAGGAAAACAACTGAAAAGAAAAAAAACACACCAAAAAACAAGTTTCCTGTTGAACTGTCATGCAAAGAAAATGCCAGCTACGCTGCTAGTTAAGTTGCGTAATACTGTGAACTCCCTTGTTTTTAAACGTGATTCTTATACTGATTTTCAAGGCTAGTTATACTCTAAGCAGGACAGAAGAACAACACTTTTGTACTGTACATGCTGCTATTTCTTCTTTTTATAGAGGGGGGAGGGTCAGGGGGTGGCTGGGGTCAGGTTAGCACAGTCACACATGAACGGCGACGCTTGACTTTTCTTGTGTGTAACTAGACATGGACATCGTCACTTGGACGAGACACCGGTACAACACGACGTCTCGGACGGTGGGTGACCTCGAAAAGAAACTTAGTCGAGGAAAATCTCATGTAGGGGATGGTTCACGTCATTCACAATCTGGTATCAAATGAGTTTTAAAGGTACAGTATGACTGATTTTTTTGTTTACAAAAAACAAAAAACATGGCAATATCAATGGAGCCACATTTGAACCAATGAATCAACAACACAATACTGTATTATGGTATTGTTGAAAAGAAAAAGTAGCTACTCTACATGTTAGTGAACGTAGCAGACTAGACGGTACAGTGACTCACCACTGCTACACAATGCATAAAACAGTTTTTTTTTTAAGACATATTTGTGCCTTGTCCTGTGACGATCTGCTAAAGTCAGTAAACTAACCATTTTAGCCTGTCAAGTCTTGCAATACCACTTAGAGCCACAGGATGGTGTAGTGATTCACTCTAAACTGAGCAGATGGATCAGCGGACACAACAATGCTAGAGATGGATAGAACACTATAGTGACTCAACACCGCCACCTGCTGCACAGAAGTGGCAGTTCCTGAAAATGTCCATATTGTACCTTTAATGTGATGAATGTACCACTAAAAGTAGTAATAATCTCAGTGGAAGAAAGACCAGATACATAAAAAGTCAAAAATTCAAAGACAGCACAAATCAAAAGAAAAAACAAAACCAAGCACAAAACGTAAAACAAGTCACACCATGTTGGTCATTGCAGAAAAAAACATGCAGAATGCAAATTGGGTGTACTATCCCTTTAAAAGTAGTCTACATGAAGCGTTGTCCCTTTTAAACGACCACAGACAGCACTCACATGACCATTGCAATAGGAAAATAAAGACGAAGCAGAAAAAGAAAACAAACAACCCACAATAAAAATCAACTCTAAAATAAATAAATAAATATCCAAAATAAATAGAAACCTGAGGACTTGTTCACCAAACCGACTGCTCGCTCTCTTAAAATCTTGGTCTGGGCCAATAGGGAGTGGGACTAATGTGAAGGCAGCCAATGGTGGACAAGCAAAGTACAAATCAGTTTTCAGTGCTGCAAAGTCCATTCCTTCAATTCCGCCAACCACTGGCACGAGCACTTAAATGTCATGAAAATAGCTGATGACACAACTCAGACTTAAAGTAAACAGAAAAATACAATAAATAACAATTTTTTTTAAATGAAATCATAAGAAAAAAAAAAGTCCTGGGCAGAAGGCGAGGGACTCGTATGTCCTCTGAAATAAAGCCTTCTTGTGTCGGCTCTCACACCAACAGAACATTTCCTATCAGGATTGTAAAGAATACACACCGAGCGCAACAATGTACTGTACATGCTTGCAGACGCAGACAAACACTCAAATAGTGCACCCAGTGGCAGAAGACTGTCCTGGAACTACGAACCGCCCACCATTTGTCACCACTGATATGGACCTCAGTGTTCATTATTGGCATGCATGTGTGGGTTAAAGCCGCAGCAGCTTTCTAAACTCTGAAAAGGTCACACATCTACATCCGGAGGAGAAATACTTCTTTCTGAAGTGGCTGTTTTTTTTTTCACACTGTTGGGATATTAGAGAGTTAAAAATATCTCAACTTTTCTGAAAAGAGCTGGAAGTGGGTATTCAGCTGTTGCATAGCAACAGCATGAGCCACCAACGGTGCATCCCCATCCTCTCAAGCACCTTTTTAGCATCGCTTTCTAAAAATATGAAGCGAGCTCCCGATGGCGGGGGAGGGGGGGGGGGGGGGGGGGGGGGGGGGGGGGCAGGCTGAAGTGCAGTTTGCTGAGCATTAGAAACAAAGGAAGAGGTGTAGGGGTCAAAGGGCAAAATGTGATGAATGAATTCGAGACTACAGCATAGCAGTGATGTTTGGCAGGTACAGTATTACTACTCATAACTACTGTTTATCTATAAACCTCTTTATAACAATGTATTATTGAAATCCTCTGTAATTTGCATGTAACCTTTGAAATAGAGTCAAACCATTGTGGGGAATAACTGCCGATTCTTCAAGGTAAAAGGGGGTGTATATAATGTTACAATATTACAACACAATATAGTGCAATACAACCCAAAATAAAACCCAAACAATGTTTATATTAAATGTTGACAAAGTGTCAAATATGTTAGGTCACTCCAGCGAACTGCTACAAGCTCACATCAGCAGGTTCCTCTTATATGGTCATCCTACAGCAGCAAGCAAGAGCATGCGGCTGGCGTCAAATTACAAACACAACGCTGCGTGTCACCAGGCTGTCTATTAGAAGAGGGAGAGAAGGCAATTAGAAGAAAGGGCTTTTAGAAAGAGGGGGCTAAAGAAATTAAATTGTAAAATGTTTGACCAAACCAAGGTAAAACAATTCCTGAAAATCAACGCGGATTTCAGTGGTAAACGTTCAACTTTGCTCAATATTATCAATGGAACCGAGTAGTTTAGCATGAGGACAAAGTTAGTTTTGCTTTCAATGGGCCAGATTCCTACTGGAATTACATTACCTTCTGCATACAGGTCAAAAGAATCAATCAGGAGAAGCAAAATGTTTCAGAAGTGGAGAATAAAAGTGTCATCATTTTTAAGATTGTACATATATTACACAAGCAGCACCTCATTCAGTGTTATGTAAACTTCAGGTTTTCTATGACTGCCGTTGTTTCCATACCACAATAATGTCGCTATACATTTTTTCTTTCTTTTTCTTGTTGTTTTTTTACATTAAATAAGACCTGATGAGAATAAATGATGCAACAAATTAGAGATCACATTGACTGTTTCTATATAGTCTCAAAAAATATCTTTAACATAAACATTTATGTATATTTGTGATCTTGAGGCAGGTTCTGCTGAGTCAAAGCAGGACCTCACTATAAATTAGGCAAGTTTAGATAATATAATCTTTATATCTTATTTAAAATCAGCTGTGGCATGTATTCACATACACGATATTACTTCCTTTATATGACGCCATAACAACTTATTTTGTTATAATCAGATGAAGAGATGGGTTATTCAGACATTCCTTGCGAGGATAAGTCATCAAATCCTGGTAAATACAAACTTTTCTTGTTATGATGCTTATGCTAAAGCAAAAAAAAAATGTCACCTTTCTCTGCCAATTCTCACCATAGCACAGGACAGTCCAGGTTTACATGTGATGCAAATGCAAAAATATGAGAAAAGTCCAACTGTTTTGATGCAGGGAGAGACCATGTCAAGCTGATCCTCTAACAAGAGACAAAAAAAAACAAAGTTTCCTCAAGCTCTGCCGTACTTATTGGGTGTAGTCCAGCATACAGGCACACTAATTCCGAAAAAGAAACAAAAAGCCCAAAAAACATGTCAACCATAAGTTTGGGTGCAGTATTATAGCTAACATACAAGAAGCAAACTACAAAAACTGCCAATATCATATTCCACTTAATAGCCACAATAAAAAAAGAAATAACAGCCACTGTTAATATAGGGGGGAAAAAACATGCATCCTTAAAAAGATATGAGAAAAAAAAAAGAAAAGAAGATTGCCTTCAACTCTAGAAACCACAGAATTTTGAATTATACAAATGACATATACAGTTTCAAATGTGTAATAATACTCATGATTATAATAACAATATAGCAATGATAATAATAGATTTGACGTAAAACTTTACATACTGTATTTCCAGTGCAGTGTTTGTCACACAAGTGTGGTTTCACAAGGAGGACAAACAAGTCGTGCCACAAAAAAAAACAAGAAAAACAAACAAACAAGTAAAGTAAAGATTGGGACCACAGGTAGGAGGAATCACACCCAGTGCTGAAAAAAAGACCCCAAACCCCCCCACCCCCAATCAAACAACCAGTATGCTCGAGGGCAGAAGAAGAAGAAGAAGAAGAGGAAGTTGAAGGATGCTGAGCTGTTGGATCGGGAGTTTTCTTGTCAAGTGGTGTTATTGAAGGTGACAGAACGAAGGGGAGCAGCAGTGGCAGTGAAAGAAGAGATGCATGCTGTGTGGTGTCCAGTGAGGGAACACTGGACGTGTTCCTTCATCCCTTCCTCCTCCTCCTCCTCCTCCTCCTCCTCCTCTCGCTCCAGCAGAGCACTACTGGCAGACAAAACTACGGCAGTCAAGCCTGCGGAGGGAAACACAACAGCACCAAATAAATGTGAGTTCAATTATACAATTCCGTTTTAGGATGAGTGAGAGGTTATAATATCTATTTTTGGCTTCAAGACATCGAAAAGGAACTGAGAAAAGGCAAAACAATGGAGGAGAAGCAACTGGTTTTAGCCAGAAACCTCTGGTAGAGCAGAAGGGCAAACGCTTACTTGATCCTGATTTCCGGTATGAGTACGTACCTCACTGCAGCGGTGCAGCCGGTGCGCCCGAGCAGTGGAAGTGGATGTTCTGCCACTTGCTGTCTCTGCGATGCCACACGCGGGTCTCCTCCGACTGGCTGGACCGCGGCCGACCTTGACCGTCGACGTACTGAGTCAGGCGGATGTAAGCGATGCAGGCCGCGTCCTCGCCGATCAGGTGTACGTGGGGGTTCAGGATGGTGGTGTGGATAGGCTTGCTGTTCTTAGCCAAAACTGGAAAATTTCAGTAAAGGAAGAATCTTAGTGACGACGATGAGACACTTCAGAAGACATTTCAAATGAGGATCACCATCGGTCAATCTTACGGTTCTCAAAGTAAAATCTGTGGAAGTCCATTCCTTCGACCAGGTTCCCCAACGCCTCCGGCTCAAATGAAGTCAGTCCAGGGTCACAGATCTTACTGAGAACAGAAAACCCAAATCAGGCTGAAAATGCCAACGTCAACTGAAAACTGGTCACAGTTGAACGACAACTCGCAGACTCACGCGTATGCCTCAAAGTCTCCGTTGTTAATCGCCTCTATCAGCTGTTCGGTGATCTTGATGATTTCTTGTTTGCGAGCTGCAGAGCAGAGAAGGAGCAGATGTTAATCACACGCATAAGAGCTGTACACATAGAGAGCAATACTTCATTAGTCGATTTATTTGAGGAGCGACACATTAACAAAGCTTGTTCTCCCTGAGATGAGATATGTTATTAAATAGGCTGTTAAATCCTGCAACCTCGCAATTGTGAACTGTCGAGCACACACACAAATCTTTGAATCACCACCGGCAACGTCACCAATGTATTTAAAGACCCCACAAGTCAGAAACAACCCAGACATGCATAAATCCTTCCACCCACTGAGGAGGTTCATAAAGTTCAGGAGCAAAAACGCTTCAACCCAGGAGACAAACGAGCTGTTTGGCTTGTCCGCCAGAGTAAAAAAATCCTCGGCTGTCATTCCGTTATGACACCTTCCTGGCTGCCATGGGCAGAGGTGGACATTCAGGCGGGACAGACTCGATACTCACTCTGGGAGGAGGACAGGGAAGGACTGGACGGGGAGTGAGGGGGAGGTGGGGAGGTGGTGTGTGCAGGAGGAGGGTTGGACCTGGCGCTGGGCACCGGGGCAGCGTCCGCCTCGGGTGCAGGAGCAGCCGGCACCCTGCGAACGCTGCTCACCAGGTCTGTGAGCCGTGACACTGGATGGCGATCCAGGCGCAATGGCAGACAGACGGATGGATGGTGGAGGAAGATGGCACAAGAACAGATTAGAAACAAAAGAAACTGAAACAGGAAGTGAATGAGGAAATGTAGGAATGGAAAACATGGGATTCATTCATTCGTCTGACCGCACACACACTGAAACTGCTAACAATATTTTAATGGAGTTAATGCTGGGTGCTGGCTGTGAGGTGAAATAGTCCTTGTAGAGTCACAAATTAGATTTATATTCAATGCCGCCTTCTGACCTTCTTTGAGTCAAGAAAAAAAGCATGAAATTTAATAAAAAGCTGAATAACTAGTGTTTTTACCATGTGCGATAATTTGCTGGCTGACTCTCATGAACTCCTGCTCGATTCCCTCTGCTGACTTATGCCTTCTGATTCACT
Source organism: Lipophrys pholis (assembly GCF_963383615.2). Lineage (NCBI taxonomy): Eukaryota > Metazoa > Chordata > Actinopteri > Blenniiformes > Blenniidae > Lipophrys > Lipophrys pholis. The sequence goes on from NC_137638.1 coordinate 10,038,565, forward strand.
ATTTCTACCAAAGATGAATTGAACATCCATCTCCATTGAGAGTGGGGGGCTTGTGGCTCCGGTCACATTGTGTTCATCTTTACTTCATAACGCTGAAACGTGTGATTCGGCCTTCAAATGTGAACATAGCTAAAGTCATGATCTGTAGTAACTTGACTGGCATTTTTTTCATCACATAAATAAAAAGTTCAAATTTTAAATGGGTAAAAATGTGACTAAAACTTTCGGTATAGTCGGGGCTTTGAATCTGAAAAAAATTTAATAAATAAATAAACAAACTGCTGTATAAATACACCTGCATTCAGACACCAGCATTAAAAGTCGCTACACATGAAAACCTTTCATGCATCATTCCACCAATGGGAAAAGAGATGCCAGTTCATAAGGACATCAAGCCCAACCCAGTCCATGCTCTTGCTGTTCTCTACTTACTCTGCATGGGGACAATGGGGGTGTGTGGAGGTGAGGGGGCAGAAAGGGCAGTGGGAGGCGGAGTGCTGGCTCTTCCTTCTCTGTCCGATATGGGCCCTGAGCCCCTGCGGACTGAGCCCAGCAGGTCAGCAAACTTTGCAGCAGCTGAGCATGGGAGACATGGGTGCGGTTCAATGGGAGGGAGACTGTGCAGGACGAGCTGAGTTTATCTCAGAGAGCACTAAGACGAGCAGTCCACCCAGCTCAATGGGTGAAACGATACGGAGGACATGATCGCCATCAGTGGTGCGAGTAATTCTGGGCACAGCATCATTAGAGCTCTCCGAGAAAAAGTCACACTCAGTCAAAGGGAGTCGAAAATGACAAAACAAAACTCATGTATGGAAATGTGAGAAAAATGAGGCTGGCGTTCACAGAATTGTGCTGTCATTCCATGTCTTTCCAAGAGAGGGAGATAAAGAGGTGATATGAACAAATGCAGCCCATGTGGAACAAGGCAGGAGGAATAGGGGTTAGTAAAGGAAAGGTGGAGGGTAACGTCATTGTTTATCATAATGCATTTTTATTTTGGTTAAGAAGGAGTTTCAGATCAAGGGTTTTCAGTGTGTTGGAGGATGAGTCTCCCTTAACAAAGCTTGAACCACATTTTGACCCACCCCCCCTCTAAATTCTGGTTGAACACTTCTGGGCTGTTGGCATCCACGGGCAGTAAACAGTTACATTTAGACTTAATTGTGATTATATCTTTGATTGTCGCCTAAAATCCTGTGATCTCATGTAGCACGGTGAGAAAGAAAGAGTAAGAAATTTGGGACTGTCAAGACCCCTAGAAACTAACGAATGGAAAGGGGGGATTAAAATGGAACTGTACTGTAGCTGTAAATGGAACAGTAGCTCAAAAAACTGCTGGTGTAGTTGAAATATAGGATAACCTCATTTTTACTTGTCACCTCACATCCAATAGAGAGTGACATTATGCAGTCAGCTTACTGCCATATTCATGTCATGAAGTGTAACAGTTAAAACACTTATAAAACTGCAATTGTGAGAAGCCTCAACTCTCTTATCTCGCTTGATAAAGACATTTATTTAAAAAACAAACAAACAAAAAAAACAACAATTTAAATCTGAAATAATATAATCAGTTCTAAAAATGTGTTTTTGTAATAAATATTTGACACTTTCACCCTCCAACTCATTTATCTTTATCTTGAAGAAGAAGAATGACACCCACCTCAGGGGAGGCCCATCCCACACTCTGAAAACCACCGTTTTTAAGACTATGTTAGTGAGCGCCGGCTAAGACTTGCTACGAGTCGGAGCGTTTCGAGGATTTAGTGGCGCTAAATGGCAGCAGAGGTGAGCTTTTAATACATGCAGGGATTTAGTGGGAGTCAACGGCTCGGAGGGCGTTTCAGTGCGCTTGGCGGGCCATGCTGACTTACAGTGCGCAGCAGTGGAGGAGCCCACAGAGTTATCAGGCTGGGAGCTTGTGCTGGACTGCGCCTTAAGCGAGCTGCTGTCTAAGCTCTTCCCTGGTGACGTGCACAGAATGAGACCAAACACATCGTTTTTTGCAGTGAGAGATGACAACCGAAAGCACATTTTACACACACATACACAACAAGGGGGGGGGGAAAGAGAGAGAGAAAGAAAGAAATGTCACAGTGAGAAGTGATGGGAGGGAAAAGGGACGCAAGATGACATGATGTGTGAAAGTGAGCACAACACGATGAGCACGGTCAACCTTTTAGTGCTCGGAGAAACCGTCTTGGCTGATGGATTAAGGAAGAAAGTAAGGAGGGGGGTAGAAAAAGCTGTTTCCTCGTTATCTTGGTTAATGGCTCCATTTCAGCAGGATTTACAACTGTGGCTGCTGCTGCGTGTGAGGTTTCACTGAGACTTAATGGGAGTCTCGCCAGTGAGCAGAGGATGGATGATGTCAACAGTGATGGCAATGATAATGAGAAAGAGTTGGATGTTACTCATTACCGCTCGCCTGTTTAATCAGCTGGCACACGAGCGGCTCATTGACAAATGGGAGAAAATAAAAAGTCCCTGCTGAGGAAAAAAAAAAAAAGCCAGAAGCAGGAAAGACAATTCTGACAAATAAAAAAAACACAACAAATATTTTTACCACATGCACACACAGACACACAGACACACAGACACACAGACACACACACACACACACAACAGGAAATAAAACTACATCCCGGTACAGCTCACACTGTGTTACTGTCAGGTGATCTCTTCCCAGCGGCTGACACTTAATTGAAGCTAATCCTTTCAAATTCCAACTAATGGGAGAAAATAAGCACCCGCGCAGCAAAAACTGTAAATTAGTAACTCAAAACAAGGAGCAGCCCGGAGAAAAACCTAGTGTAACATACCCTCCTCTATATAAGTATGAAGACTAAGGGAACAGATATGCACTCGGATGCTCGAAAAGCCAGCACAGGTGTAGGGTTACAAACCAGCTGTCGAGTACTGACCTGATGAGATCCCGCACAGGCCGACGTGGCACAAACTATTCCAACTGAACACGAGACCCCCACCCGCCCCATCAGCACCACCTCTCTCCTCCCCGTTACTCACCTGGCTCTTGTAGTTCTCTCTTTCGTATATCTTAAGCGCATTAAAAACTGCTGCGTGAGACTAACGCTATCCAATGGTGGCGCTAGCAGCGTGGTGTGTCTTTAAACGCCTCTCCGGGCACTTCGACTCTCTTTTCCTGCCACTGGGGTTAAATTTAGATGCCTCCCCCTCCGCCTTTAGCCCCCGATTCCCATCCCAAGGTGCCCTAGCGCTCTCAACTCATGCCAGAGGGGTGGGTGGGCTGGTGATAGCGGGATTGTGGCTCCAATTTGGACCCTCTGAGCAGTTGGAACTGGGTAAGGTCAGGGTACCTTTCACTTTGTGTACAAATAAAGTACATGTCTTCACACTAAAGCCCCTTCCGCTACTTTACGCTGATCAATCTCAAGTAGCAGATTTCTAACATTGGATGTCATGTGACAGAGCGATGTATAACACAGGAAGTCTGGAGTGGATACAAGAAGCCATTTGACAGACCAACGTAATAACTTTAACCAAATGGGAAAGAAGTGTGGCCCCTCCCTCAAACAGCAGGCAAAAGATACAAACAACCAATAAATAAAAAGTCCTTGTTTTGTCAAACACACCATTATGAGTGATGCTGTAATTAGGAAGAGGTGGGACAAAAGTAAATTTCTTGGGAAGTGTCACATTTCTTGTGAAGTTAAGTCCGTACAACATATAAAATCACTGCAGAAGCACAAACATTAGTCAATCAGAGAACACAAGAAAAACAATGATATTTTTCACCAGACTTTTAACTTGAACAAAACTTTGAGCTCAATCTTCACAGGGTTTTCAGTGACATCAAAGTGAGTTCTAAAAAGGCACTTTAACTCTCATCCGTCGCTCGTCTACTTGAGGAGCCGGCGCTTTTTCGACAAGAAGTCGGTAAAATTGCCACACTGCTATTAGCGTAACACACTCGATAATTTCAGCCGTCATCGCAGCAAGCATGGATGTTTCTCCCAGGTCTACGTGGCAGCTCGGCTGTGGTTGCGAGGGAGTTTGTGACACAGTCGCAGTATCTCTATAGGGAGCAGATCAAGGAGGAGGAAGTGCACGTTCTGTTCCTTATGCTTGGCACCAAAACGATACAATCATGACCCGATTTAGTCGTGCTCAGCAGGGATGTGAAGAACAGGGGCGTTCTGAGTGTGCTGGCACAGATCTGCAGAGGCTGAACCCTGGTGATCATGTGCAAGGACGAAGTTGCACAAATGCAATCAGCAAGGAAACAAAAAAAAAAGGCTTGAAGCAAAGTATTCTGGCATTTCATTACAGTTCTAGCCACAACAAGTGCAACCGGACATGATGGCATTTCAAAAGTGAAGCCTAAATTCACCAGCATAAAAGGCCTGTTGCATTTCACAGCCCCTCCCACCCTGATCGTCTTTCAGCCTCACACAATCACACACAAACACATCTCCAAAACACAAGAAGCAATACAGCCGGACTCCATGAGGTGTCAGTAGGAGGTTAGCTATGAGCCGCTTCACTCCTCAGTGACTAAATTAGAGTCACACTTACACCATCCATACCACACATGAAGTGCATGTAATAAGCCTCCTCATGATTAACCCACACATTTAGCCTGCATTGCTGGATCTGTTGCTGGGTGCTGTCTGCATAGCAAGTGAAATTTTAATAGATTAAGTCATTAAGCCCCTTTCTACCCCCACCCCCTCTCTCTTCTTTTCGTTAATCAGTTGCAACAAAAGACATAAGCTACTCATAGGGGAGCTTTTCCTGACAGTTGGCATTGAAACATATATCTGCCTCAGAGGCAGATAAACAAGAAGAGCTCATGCAAACCAGAGTCTAAGTCATTGGAGCACTTTATAAAGCTTCTCTGCGTGTTTCTTTTTTACAATGTCGTTTAGTAACTGCCATTTCTAAACTGTTGGACATTATTGCTCTTACAGGAGGAGCGACTCATCCAGATATGACAATTATGTCAGCACCACAAAGCCGTTTCCCTCGTGTAAAACTGATGAGCAATAAAAAGCCTCGTCAAAACCCGAAAACTTAATAGACCCAACGAGAAGCAATCAGCCAAATCCCGTCTGCTTTTATGCTCCAGTGCCCATCAGTTGATTGTCCTACATGGTTTTATTTATTTATATTTTTTGCAATGTCTCTACATGTTCCAAGAACTGAATCGTCTGCCTCGGGTGGTATTTACGACTGGGGGGGGGGGGGGGGTTAGTGGGAGCTCTTCACTGATTCGCTGCTGTGAAATACTATAACTAGGAAATGTCATGGGATTTAAAAAGACTGTAATTGTATGCTCAACTTTCATTTACAATAAATAGCAGATTTGTTTGGTAAGATTGCTTAGTGATTGATCAACTTTTACATTAAAAATTTAAATTAAAAATGAAAACACCAAATTGTATTTTCTCCATTTTCAACCGACACCATTTGCATCGTTTTTCACTTTAATGTAAGAAAAATTGCCTTCACTTGCAAGAAATGTATCGAAAGGTCATCCAACTTCTTTCTGTTGTGACACCAGGATTTCAAAACTACAAAGAAGGATATAAAACCATCCAGGGACCCTCAGGGTGTGACCGCATGGGCAACAAGAGCTACGTGTTTAAGAGTTTAAGGGCTATATATCACTGATTTTGAAGGTCTGAACATACTGCAAGAACAGAGAACCTTCTTCTCATGCCCAGCAACTATTATGGGATGGGTCCAAAATTTAAAGTGGGTTTGGTTTTTACAGAGTTCACAGGCTTTGAACTCCAAGTTTGCCTGTGCTGTAAATTGCCGTAAACAGACCATGTCTGTGGGGAGAGGGGAGTGCTGGGGGGATTGTAGGTGTTTGGGGCATTGCGGAGACATCAGAAATGCTTAACTATTAAATTCCCCAGCCTTACCTTTCACATCTTCATCCTCCACAGTGGTGTTGCTGCTGTCTGACGACTCCTGAAGATCAGAGAAAGGCCAGTTGATTAGGATTCAGGTATGATTGCGCTGAATACACATCAAAAGAGGGGTAAAAGGCTTGAATTAGGAAGGTAGAGGGCAGGACAGCAGGAGGGGGTATTCTTGAGTTCCCATGTCAAGTCAGAACAAATCAAAAATCCTTGATGTGAATTCAAATATACACACCAGAAACAAAACCGGTCAGTGTTGTTAACTGCTGCTAATTAGTCATAAACATTCAAACTTTGCAAATATAACAAAGAAACCCCTCCATGACATTAAAACCCATGACCTAAAATCTGCCATCATCCTCAGAGTAAATCTGTGTTGGACTTTATAACACCATGTATACCAGAAGTTTCCTGTCAGTCAAACGCCATCGTTCTTAAATCAAGCAGGACTTCAGCCCTCTCAAACCTGTCCATCCACTCCACTGTCTCCCTCACTGTTCGACAGGCTTTTGTCAAAGGGGGAGCGTCTAACTTCCGAATAAGAGATTAAATGAGCCTAAATTCCCCTGCATGTGGAAAACAGTTGAGACTCTGCGACCTCATTAGAAGCGAGTGCATGCTCTCCAACAGCAAAGCACAGAACTGTTAATAGTTGCCTACGTAAGAGCAGCTGGTTTCCTGAGGAGAGAAAGAAAGGGTGAAAAGTGGCATGTGTGTATTATCGTCCCCGACTTCAGAACTATGATTAGGTGTGAGTTCACACCTACAGCCTGTTTATTGTCACATTTCATATTGTAATAATTTTGTTTCACCACAGAATATTACAAGCAGGAGAGGTCTTGTGAAACATTACCTCAATAAACATGCCAATTTTACAATTTCAGGTGAGTACTAGTCTTTAGCATTACAAATTGTTTTGACTAGTTTGTGTGTGTGCATATATTTGCATGTTTCGAATCGATTTTGTGGCTGTATGAAGAAAGACTAGATGAACACAGTTCAACTGATTCACTGAAAAATGTCCACATATGACAGACTATTAACATTGGAATCTTGAAACTAAGAAAATCTCAGTTTTTCCGTATCAGCTCATAAAAATCTTCACGTGGCACTCCCCCAAACTGCTTTGATAGTCTGAACCAAGTGAGTTTAGAGCTACAACTTCACCGAAGTGTGAAAACAATCTGAATACTTCCAAAATGACTTCAGTTACCTTCCTGTTCTGCTGTTGATCGTCATTTTGCACACACATTTCAAACTCGTGCATTTCTCTCTAATCTAATGCCAACATGACCTTTCATGACATCTGGAACAACACTGTGTTGGTGTGAGTCTCCAATCCGCACATTGCAACTCAGCAAAGAAAACAAAAAACAACGCGTTTAAAATCACACAAGCATAATAAAACGCTGAGTCATGCCTGTGAGGAAAGAGATCTCACTGCAAAGTCATGCAGGGTCATGCAGCACTTCTACACACACACAGTCACACTAACTGTACAATAGAGAGCAGAACTACACAGACGAGGATCACTGACAATAATGAATAAAATAAATATTTTCACTGTGCCACTGTAACTGATGATTGTTTTTAATCATCAACTTAAATGTTGATGTTTTTCATCCACGAACCCAGTTGTTGGGAGTGTGTGTAATCTGTTTCTAAAATCTGAGTTACGGCCTTAACCTGGACACACGCACTTTGTTGTCATGAAGAACAAATTTGATAAATTTTCTGCCAAATGACTAATTAAAAAGATTCAGGTTTATATTAATTAAACCGTAACGCTTTGGAAGACATATATTCTAGGGGGGGGGGGTCACTCAACAAGGACAGAGAACCTTCGATTACAACGGTAATCCTGGTTCTCTGACTTTCTATATTGCAATACCAAACAAAACTTTGAACAGATGAAATACATTGACAGGGAGTCTTATTGTTATTTATCTGGGCAGCAAAGACAACCTCAGCAGGCAAATAACAAGATCCGAGCTCTTGAATCTCTGTTCTTTCACTTTTATGTTACTTCTGTTCCCATTTTAATAATCTACCAGGAATTCATTATTTACTTCTGTGACTAATGTTTCAGTTAATAGGACTCCAGTTAACAAGTTTAACAGACTTCTCTATTCCACCTAACTTCTGTCCCTTTCAAATGATAAAGACCATTACTTGAGGAGTTTGCTACCTTGCAACGTAAATGTTCATTACAAATACTCTATAATGGAAAAGGAGGATTGGAGAATATAAGGAAGAGGAGGTGAATGGCAAAGAAGGAGAAAGAGCAGGTCAGGATTGGGGGGGGGATGACGTGTACCTTCGTTCCATCCACTGGGTTATGGATGACAGTTGTCTGAGGTTCCTATAGGAGGAGGGGGAAATGAAGGGAGATGGAGTAAAAGAGAGAAAGTAATAGAAAGGAGGAGGGAAAGAAAGACAGCAGAGTTTGACCAAAATGTGGCTACGAAAGAACCGAGTGTGAAAAAGAAAAAAAGAAAAAAGCAGACCCAAAACAATCAACACTAAGAAAGAGGAAGAGGGACGGGAATGTTGGACGGAGAGAAAGTGCTTGTTAAGGTTGGCAGAAGAGAGGGGGAAGAATCCTCCAAAGTGACAGAGTGGGCGGATGAGCTGAAAACTGTAATTTGGAGTCAGTTCTGTTCTCTGCACGTGCACTCAGTCGTGTTTGCATCTATTTAGAGGACATTTCAGCGACTTAAATGTAATTCCTGAGGAACTACTCTTCTCCCCGCCATAGCTACTTCTAACATTTACCTAAACATCTCCTTTTGTTGACTTTAAAGCAACCTTTTACAATGTGTAATTTATGAAGGAGAAATTGTTTTTGATCCCCAGTAATAAATAATGCCTCCAAATTGTAAACAGATTTGTGTGCTCTCAACATGAATAATACAAGAAGCTCACAAAGATCAAGTAAGTACACAGCCCGAGGCAAGAGACGGCATAAAGATGCATCCCAGACTGTGACAACAGTAACTTCTCCGGTTCTTTAGTTGTACATGGGTACTTCTGCACCGCCCTGCTGTGCATGCATAATTCTGCACAGCGTTTCACGTTCATCATGATTGTGAAATGCAAGGGACAAACACATGAAGAGGAAAATCAAAGACCTCATAAAATAAGCATAAAGTGTGACATGGACAAACATGCCCCCCCCCCCCGGCCCAAAAAGAAGAAGGAAAAAAAGAAAGAGTTGAGATGCCCCACAAGATGAAAATGGGCCATTCTGTTCTTTCACACTCGTCATAACAGAAAAAGCCATCACTGGATGGAATTGTTCCAGCGTCCTGCAGAAAAAAAGACTGTCAGGATTCTTGTCATAAAACTGGCTCAGTCACTCAATTTGCCTGATAACATTTCTGTCTAACTTACTACAAATCCCCTAAATGTTAAATCTACAGGCTGTCACAACACATCTACCACTGGCACAATAAAAAAAGAAGAGTTTTATTTTCCTTTTTTTCTCCAACTTATTGCCATGAAAACATGATATTTTTAGCACAATTTGGTCCCTGACCTTTGTGGCTTCAGACCCCACTGTGTTACTTTTGTGTTACCTTGAAGAGCAGCTACTCAATTGTGATTAGACTGAGACTGGAGAAAAGGAAAAATAAATCTATCCCCCCCCCCCCCCCCCCCCCCTTCCAAAACAATTCATGGTCCACAAAGAAGTGTGACTTGGTGAACTATAAATCACAACAACCCAATCTCAGCCAATCTCAAATCCATGCACCCTCCCATCACCACCCGAGGAAGTGATACCCCTCTGATGACCAATCGTCAGCTGTCTCCCTGGTGATGATGGTAGTGTTGTCAAGGCAACCGTCTCCTAGGGCAACAGGCACCGGTGGCAACTTGGGAGATGATGATGAGCGAGTACAAAGTACCTGGGGTTTGCAGATGAAGGCGGGGGGTGGGGTGAGTGTTTATGGCATTATGTCTCAAGGGGAAGGATTTGACTGTAATACATCTCTGACCTGATCTCTCTTTAACACGGCTGCCTTTTAAACCTGAGGTTAAATCATTTGCTTGTGCGGTCATAGGTGTAAAACACAAAACATGTATATGTCCAAGGACATTTGTACCATTAAGATTCCACACAATATGCCTTGTATTTCCAGGTCAGAGGATCGAGGTCAGGCTGATTGTGGCCCGGTCGCTCTGTAATGAACGCGTTAATGCACCAAATGGCAAAACACTAACTAGCTGAAGTCCCTGGCAACAGCACAGAGATCACAGCCGCCCTCCCACTTTCGATTCCCTTCAACGATCAGGGGAAAAAAAAAAAAGAAAAAAGAAACCCTCTTCCGCTCCATGCAAGAGCCCACACTTCCACAAAGAATCTAAAGCACATGTGGAGAGGTAAAGTGGAGAAACCTGCACAAATTCTAAAAGGAAGAAATGTAAGAATGTCATTTAGCTACTATGACACGTATGGATGTCTTTCTTTTTGTTAATGACTCACTAACCAGCAGCCACGGACATATAAATGATTGCATGCTGACAATACTGGAACATGTAGAATGCCAGTGCCAGGGAATCATGACTGTGCACTGAACACTTGATGACATTACGGGTTGTTTCTGTGACATTTGTTTAGTTTAAGGGTATAAATTGGATTGCAGACTTTCACAGCAGTCTCAGTCGTACTGAATGTATATTTGCATGATTGTGTTAAGATACATGTTCCTGAGAAACTAATAATTTTGATAACTCTGTTGTATTCTCTTGCTGTTCATGACGTCCTGCAAGTTTTAGGCATCTTATTGCTTACTACACCATCCTTCCATCCATTCATCATCTTACAATTCATCCAGTTCAGGGTCACGAGGGTCTGGAGCTAATCCCAGCTAAATAAGGGTGAAGGCAGTGTACGCCCACCACAGTGGGTGATACACTAATATTAATGATATGACCTTGTTAAGAAAAAATAGCCATACTTTTAATGGAAGAAAACGTTTTAGGGCTGTAAAGTGTTGTAAAATCCTGTTGATCAAGTTTAACAAACACTAATGGCTACTTATAATTGAGAATTGCATTACATGAAAGTTACTGCATCAGTAAATGTCATCATAAATGTCACCCCACACAGACCAAGATATGAAGCACTTATGAATCTCCCTGGAGGCCTGATGTGAAGGTAAACTCCTGCTGTTGCGTTCAGACTATCCTCCTGGCGTAACATCTGTGCACAGATGACACATGAAAGAGGTCTGAGACCAGCCGGTCAACAGCCAAGATGAATTTATCTCAACCCATTAACATATTTAACACATTTTCACAGTGCACGCGGAAGAAGGGGGGGGGGGGGTTCTCTGAAATCAGCAGGTGTGCAACATTGCTGTCCGGTTGATGTACAGACCTTTGGACTCCACACTACACAGCGGGGCACAGCTTCTCTACTGGAGGAAGGAGGTAAATCGCACTGACAGACCCGGCAGGTACTGGCTGTCGGTTCCTTTCTGGCAAGCTCACAGTGACAGAAGGAAATGACACGGCGCCACAGTATCAACCTGCGTGTAAGTCACACGGCATTCCCACCTGACACGGGGCAATGATCGCTGACACCACCTGCAAGTCGCAGACCGATACGGCTGCTGCGGTCATCACAGCAGCAGGCCAAACAACCAAAAAGAGAAAAAAAAACAAAACAGAAGAGACAGAGAGGAAGAGGAAGGAGAAGGTTGCAGTGGGGCGAATGTGGAGGGCTCGAGTGGTGGTAGGGACTGCGGGGGGGGAACGGACACACACACACACAAACAGGTGAAGGAGGGATTAGGAGGTAAATACCAGAGCAGGTGAAGGGATGTTTCCTTTGGGGCTGGTGACTATGCTGTTTTTGGTGCTGTTTGTCTGGGGCTGTGCAGGAAAGGAGAGGAAAGGGAGGAAACACAACAAGAGTGTTAAAAACAGCAAGAGGTGAGTTCCTGCGCATGTGTGTCCATGCAAGTGTGTTCTTGCACGTAAAACAGTGTTTTATAGTTTTATAGTCGTATCCTTGTGAGAATCAACGCAGATTTTTTTTTTGTGTACGTTTTATATCCATGACATAAAATCACTAGTTGTTAATTCATCTTTCACTTTGAATTATGAACTGAATGACTAAGACAAGTTCAAAGATAAAATCTGTTCCCACAATACAGAGCAGGCAGATATTGCTTTGTATGTGCTCAAAATTGCCAGTGTCCACCCAACCTAAACACCCCCAAAACGTTGTTGTTGCACTTCATAAAAGATATACAACAAACAGCCCAATGATGTGCAAATTGGTACAGCAAAAAAAATTTAAACTTTATTTTAAAAAAAATCCAGTTTTGCACAAGCAACTAAAGTGAAAACAATGTGGCAGTGGGCTTAAGGACCGCAGGCAATAAAGCATCCAAATGATGGTTATTTTATAGAAGTGACTTTATGAGCCAACATGTCTGAAGGCCATCGCCTGTGAACATAGTGCATCACTGCGTCTACAAATGCAAATGAAATGCCACCCAGGCAAAGTGAAAACAGTATAAAAACGTAAAGCCGGTCCTCTTCAGCTGAACTTCTTTCAGATGGGATGTATGTAATTTTGGATGAAAATCAAATTTACCATGTCATCTGTACTAAATAGGAGATAAAGCATTGTGGTTGTTATTGCCCAGCCTCAACATTTAAGCTTCGGTACAGGGCTGCATTAGAGCAAAAAACACGAGTCGTTTGCACAGAAATGAAGGATCCATTATGGCTGAACTAGTTTTGGAATGTAATAAATAACCATTCAGTTAGTGTTTTACACATCCTGCGCATATAACAACAGCTTAGCTTTGTATTAAAAGGATCTGGGTACCCACTGAAAACAACAGATACACTATTAACCAGAAATAATGTCAGCAGAGATGCAGAGCAGCTCTTCTTTCTCATTTTCAAACAGTTCTTAACTGTCAACTTATGGTATCCAACTGAAAATGAGCACGAACTTACAAAATGGGTAAAAATCTCATTTATAACTTTAAATCATCTGCACATCATTGCTCATGCTGACATTTTACACATTGCATTTACATTTCAGTAAGTTTATATTTGACTAATTTAAAGTCATCCAGGTGTCGTAAGATATGCAAAGGTGTGTTATGAATATATCCAATCGGGGTGTTTGGATGCTGGCAGCAGTGGCAAGAATGAAGCTGTCACCTAAATCATAATTTCTCGTGACTGATCTGTAACTGTGAGAGGTGACAGGAGTGGGCGGGTGGAGATATGTGACGTGATCATTTTGTCAATTAATGACATTCCCAGCTTGAGACCGCATCGCACCGATTCCAACTGTGCCATTTGGCCGCAGTGAATCACCTGAGCTTGCCACATTCAAGTCTCATTTGAAGACCACACATCAAAAAGCATTCAGGCCTTTTATACCTCAGACGGATCTCAACGATTTTTGTATGGAACCTAAAATGCCTTTGTGAATCGCAGATGTGAGTCACTCAAGGAAGTCAGCTTACTTTACGTAAAACACGACTTTACACTGTTACATGTAAGTACTTCCTACTCCTCACTCAGAGGACAAGAGAATTCTTGGATTACTTGATGTCTTCATAAGCATACATAAGGTAAGATGATGCGGGAAAGATTGACTTGAAATTCTCTCACTTCGCAAGAAGTCCTACCTGGAATTAAAAACAAAACAAAAAATGGATTTAAAGAAACTTAAAAGAAAAAAAAAAGGTTGGACTATATTACAAGGCAGCTGTGGAGTGTTTTGTGCATCAATGCTGAATCAGCGTTTCAGTGGAGTTTTCATACTGGCTTGCAGAATAGGAAGAGTTGAGTCGTGCGTGTGCATGTGTGTGTAAATGTTAGCCATATTGTGGGTTTTGTAAGCCACCGGGCTGACTTGAGAGAGGAAGAGAGAAAGAGAGGAGAGGATGTCAGCATATACATACAAGACACCACACAATGCATGTATATATACAGCCATAAAGATGAAAGCCAGTGTAAGCTGACAAAAAGCCGACATATAGACATTTCACTAAAATCACACATAACATTCCCAAAGAAACACACACACACACGCACGCACGCACACACACACACAACCGAATCTGCTGTCAGACATCACTCTGCATCTTCTGTGCAGAGAGGAGAACCAGCAACTAGAAATGTATCCCCATCAAAGTAAAGATTAGTGGGTGAGCCCTCTTAGTTAAAGCTTGTTTGCAGTAGGTCCATAGCATTCACTTTGTGTGTGTCAGTGAAAATAAATCGCTTCAGTTCCTAAAAATCCTACGGTTCGCAAGTGATGTGGACAGCTGCTGCTCTTCGCCATGATGACAGCAAAACCACCAGGGTAAAAGCCATAGTTGAACAAATACAAAAGAGGTGATCACACATGTTCAAAATGGGTACCAAAAAGGATCAGATGGGAAAAGGTGTCCATAGCCAGTTCTTCAAGGAGATCAGAGAAGAAGAAGGGGGCAAAAGAGACGGCATGTCAAAGAGAAAGGAAGAGTCCCACAGGAGCAGAGGAGAGGACAAGTTTAAAATCAAACACCTTTAATATTCCCTTAGATAATAATAATTAAAAAAAGATTCCTGTGTTGTTTATTAGATTGAAGGACAGTTACACTGTTGTTTTGTTTGTTTTCTGAGTAAAGGGTCAGGTGCAGTAAAGAGTTGCTAGAGGTGGTCCAAGGACCAAACTTGTACTCCTACATGCTTCACATTGAGAGGGTGTGTTCACAGTCTGTGATTTCTGGTTGATTAAAATCAACTCCGGTGCAACTGCTCTGTTGGTGCTGTTTATTTGTGGAAGTGTGAAAGCTGCCATCCAAAACCCTGGTGTGGACCAAACAAGCGTGCTGAGAGAACTTAACAAAGCCGCTTCCAAACAAACAATAGCACTGTTTGATTCACACACGAGCGTCTTCACCAACTGAAGAGCAAGTGGAAAGCCTCTAAAGACAATAGGACCTTCATATCACTACAAAGCCTAAGTTACGGTCTAAATAGATAAGCTGAAAACCTTCTCACATGGTTCTTGCTTGTTATGTACTGTTAAAAGCATCTTGGTCTGACACATTTTTTATTTATTTTTTTGTCTAAGCGTGAATCCAGGCCACTCAGTTGACTCCTTCATACATTTCTTCTCAGTTAGTTAAAAGATCACAACAATAATTTCATTAGTGCATTCATTAGCACACAGGACATAATACATGTTGATGGATGAATGGATGGATGGATGGATGGATGGATGGATGGATGGATGGATGGATGGATGGATGGATGGATGGATGGATGGATGGATGGATGGATGGATGGATGGATGGATGGATGGAGAGCCAAAAAGCCTCTGGCCTTAAAGTCTTGCTACACAGAGGGACAAACATGTCACGGTGCAAAATGGCCCTTTTTCTTTGGTCCAGACGAGGAAACTGACAGCAAAAGTATGAATACAGTGTTGGACAGAAGAGTTCAGGAACAAAACTACACTTATACGTGTTTTCTCTGTCTTAAAAAGGCACCCTTTAAAGATTTGAAGCGTCTCTACACTAATTCTGATGGAAGTAAAGTACCCTTCTCCCATTCGGTTGCCAAAATGTCAGAGTTGGTCTTACTGCAGCAAGGATCTCCCATCCTTCGGTCAAACAGTGTGACCAGCATTCTGCCTGACATGTACTGTCAAAGGAACATGATTTTCTACTTCTATTTGTCATCACCATCACTATTCTTCTTCAAAAGCAACTTGGCTTCCACAGCTTCTAATGTTGCAGAACAGAGAATATTCCTGAAGATACATGAGACTTGATTGTGGTTTGAATGTCAATGTACTGGGTTGAAGTGGTTCACAGACTAATTGGTTGGTGAAGTGAAAGACTCTTGACTTCTTCAAGGAAAAAAATATACACAAGAAGAAGGATGAAGCGAAAGGAAAGAGAAACGGGGGGAAAAAAGAGTAACTGGGCAAATGCATAAAGAGCATGCTCACCATGTACTGGACAGTAGAGCTGGACTTGCGTTTCTGTCCTCAGGCAATTGATGGATGGATGGAATTATTGTTGAATGGGAAGGTGGTAAAAAGTATAAAAGAAAATGTGTAAGAAAAAATAAAGTAACCAGTGACAACAAGTGAATGGAACGGCACAAAGAGCACAACACAAGCCTTGAAACTAAACCGAAAGTGATACGTTCCAATAAAGAGTTTGTCATCCTGGCGAGTTTCAGTGGTGAAGAAAAGACTTTTTCCAGGGAGCTTCGGCAAAGCAGAAGAAAGACCAGCCCCCATCACAAAACGAAGATCCAGATTTTGCAAAAGTAAGAAAGTGCGCGCATATCAAAAGCAAAATCCACCTCGCTCCAGAAGCAACCGGGACAAAAAGAAGCAAAATGGTAAGATAAGAAAAAGAAAAGCATTTTCCCATCGCTCATTTTAAATTTAAAGTCGTGCTTCTGTAACTATTTGTTGTCACGTGTAGCATTCCTAAATAAATAAATGGTCGAAAACAACACAAAATACTTGAATCCAAATATAGTATGTCTGTTGTGTCTGAGTTTTGCGAGAACACTTTACTGCTTTTGTTAGCCGCCACATTCATAAAGAAATACTACATTTTATTTTAGATAGATATTTGACACATTGGGCTTCATACAGAAGTCCACAAAACAAAATATTGATATTTATGAATTTCCATGTCAGGTTTAATTAACTATTTACAAGAATATCATGAGTGGTCAAGAATACTTGTATCAGGACCACAACTGAAGTTACAGCTGTGTTTGTTTCTGTTTGTAAGGCGGGAAATATCCACTATTAAGTACAGACAGTCTGCATCTGGAGTGAACTTGCTCAAGTTTTAGCATGTATGATCTTGTTTCTGTATGAGGCCCAACAAGTGACAACTATAAGAACAATGCTTGGAAAGGTGAATAAGTATTTAGGAGGGTAGTTGGCAGTGCAGGAGGTGAAAGGTGTTGGGCAATTTTTTGTCAGAATGAGCTCGCAATGGTCAGGTGTTGCAGCTGAAAGGCCTTCAGCGGGACAAAAGGAGGAGGAAGGGAAGGAGAAGAGGTCCAAGTTGCAGCGGGAACCGAAGGAAATGCAAAGGGAAGGAGGATAAACAAGTGAAGAAGAAGAAAAGGAACAAAGTGGAAATGCAATGAAGGGAGAAGACGCCTTTAGAAATGGTTTGGGGCAAGAGCCTGTTCTTGTATGTGGGGAGCCTGTTGCTAGGCAATGAATGTGCCACAGTGGAAGTAAGTGTCTATTTCTGTCATCTGAGTTTCCAGGGTCCAGACTGGCAGCTATTCCTGGAACCGGAGTCACATTCCCTGCTGAACCGAGTGAGCAGGGGGGGAAAGGAGGGCGTGGGGGTGGTGGGGGGGGAGTGCATTCACAACGCACGCACACTCATGCACAAACTGATCACACGCACACGCAAACAGTGGCATTAGCACATGAGCCTACCACAGTGGCGGACACCCACGCTTAAACACTCGTTATGTGCAGACATGCTCACACCCCCAGTTTGGGTGCTCAGTCCTCTTTTCAACCTGACAAACAAATTGGATCACATCAATATACACACACACACACACACACACACACACACACACACACACACACACACACACACACACACACACACACACACACACACACACACACACACACACACTGCATGTGCACAAAGTTCTACCAAACACAACGTCTGATGCTGAGGAGCGTGAACGCCACGTTCCATGCTTTGTCGCACACCATCATACACACATGCACGCTGCACTCTCATGGACGCTGTGCGTGGGAAGGCGTTACTGCAGTGTGTCTGCAGTAACGTGGGATGATGAAAGATCTTCATTAAAAAGATGAGCAGGAATACAGGGTTAAAGACCAGATGGGGTGAGTGAGAAAAAGGAAGCTCTGAAAGAGGAGGAAGAGACAGAAATGGAGGGACGAGACGGAGAGGAAGTGATGGGGGCGGGCCGGGGGAGAGGGGGTCGGCAGATGGTTTCATTTTATAATGGAGACAGAGAGGTGGCAATGAGCTGAATAATGCCAAATCAAAAGAAAGGATGTGCTACACAAGACTTGTAACATGTATGCAGAGATAAGAGCGCACATACCAAAGCACAACCACACACATGTGTTTACAGATGTGTATCCAAAGTAGGGCTGTGGATTTCAGGAAAATACAATCCAACTGCTCAAAAAAGAAATCCAGCAGCCCTCGTTCAGACATACACCGTCTGCATACAAAACCACAATCAACATATATCTCATATGCTGTGAAATATTTAGACGACTCAACGTACACAACAAAATGAAAAAATGAAAGCAATCGTGAGACAACACGATGAGCCAGATGAGAGATGCAGCAAATAATGAAGCAAGAAAAAAATCCAGCAGAGAAAGAGAGCGAAGCAAAGGGTATGACCTGTGCAAGAAGAAGTGTTGAACAGAGCGTAGTGCCGGGGGGAAGACTTACCTTGACATCTGCCTTTTTGTTCAGCAAAGTCTTGGCTGCTGCAATGACAAACGCAGGGAAAACAACCAGTTACAACAGCGATTCTCACTCTTCGCTGTTTTTCACCTACAATGAATCATCTGGGGGAATGCATTTGTTTGGATTTGTTAATGGTCTTTTATGAAACTGTTGATCAAGCTAAGGACGCCTGAGGCTGAAAGAAGAAGAGCACCAGAGGAGACTGAAGCGGTGAAAGTTGCATCGCCAGCCAGGCACCGCTTCAATAGAAACTGATTATTCTAGCAGTCAACCAAATAGTGAATGATCTTTATATACTTCCCGGCAGGATGTTGCTGTATTTAATACATTTAATAAGCACTGTCATATTTATAATTGCATGTATTTAAGCTTATGTGGGACGACTATTAGTTTTCTGAAATAAAAATGTAAATTAAATAACAAGCTTGGCCAAGTGTCAAGAATTGAGAAAAGAAATAAATACAAAAATACACATTGGCTTTGTACAGGCTGGGTATGACTGGTTATAAATATAATTTTTGTAACTCATCTACGTTGTTGTTGATTGATAGTTTCTATGAGATACCACAATTTCTAATACGAGGTGTCATGAACATCAAACTCTCGCAAATGGTTTTCAATCTCTTTCAGGGGTGTTTATGTAAGATGCCAGTATCTAATTCAAGAAATTCATTTTTCCAACCAATCCAATATTAGATTGCTCAAACTCTTGGGCCCTTCAGTTCTCATGATTGTAAGCTACTTTCAGACACATTGGAATTGGAATGATGCACACAATGTTCAGGTTTTCTTCATGACACAGTACAGTTGATAGGAGGATACAACTCAAAGTATTTGCACTTTCCATTGCACTCAATGGAAACAAATACGTTGTTGTCAGTGAAATAAAACTGAGCTCCATTCAATATTTCACATCAATTCTTAAGCCTCTTAAGTAGCAGCTGTGAGAAGACAAAAAAAACAAAAACAACAAAGATGGCTGCTTCCGCAAAGGCCTTAAGGAAGCTCCATCTTCAATCTGCTCTCTAATAAAGAGTAATGAAGAGGATTTGAAGAAGGGAGGACACCGGAGAGAAGGAATGAAACCAGACGGTCCTCCAATGAGTGCGAAAACTCATAATCCCTCCCTACAATGGAAGCTGCTAGCAGACAACATAAGACGGTCTGCAGGACATTTGCTGTGACTGTTCTTTTAAAGCGTGAATGGCACAGTCTTCTGATTGCACTGGATAGTTACTTGTTCGGCCACAGGGACTCCAAAATAAGAGCCAGACTCTTTGTGGAGCTGGTGTGTCTGCAGAGACTGTGGGAGTGTCCACAGGCAAGAAGACAGAGGATTAATCCGAGCAAGATGCCAGAAGTTGATGAGATTTTTACTATCAGAAGATGGTATCAGATACACATTACACGTGTGCAGAAAAACATAGATTAATTGTGTTTACAGCTTTGTAATTTGTTTTATTATTAAGATAACATGCACATTGTTAAGCCAAATCAGATGTGATTTGTTCCAGTAACAGAGTTAACTTGACTTTGGTACAGAGCAGGTTATTGTTTTAAAGGCTTGAATGACTTAATGAAGAGACACTAAGATTTTTTTTTGGTGCATTCGTTGGAACAGTTTGTATTCATAAACTAATAACATAAATAAATAGAAAGGGCCTGTTCGATTGTTGGACATTCTTTCCCAATAACATCATGACCAAAAGTGTGATCTGCATGGCTGCATTGAAACGAAACATCCTGCAAAAGTCATCTGTTAAAATCGCACACATATATCTCCCGAACTTCCACACTCCTGGCTGGGACTTTTTAAGGAGCTAAGTGCAGTCTCAAGTCTAATCAGATGCAATCACATCAGTCTCCAGCTATGTTACATAAAACACTATTTCTGGCAGTCTGGGATGTTTTTTCCTTTCCCTCCTTTACGCTTTCTGCCTGAACACCGAGCTCGAGTCAGGTTCTTCTCAGGTCCATTTCCAAATAGGTCCCAAAGCCAGATCCATTGAATTTCCAACAGAAGCTTGAATTGGATTAAGTTCCACCACGACCGTGAATTATTTGGGAGGCACAGATCCAGTTACAAGGAGGGTTGCTTCAAAGTCTACAGGCGGACCTGGCAAATTCTTTAAGCATATGATCATAGAAGCTCTTTCTTTAAGACAGCCGCATGCTGCGGCTCTATATTCTCCTAATATAACATAGGGACTGCAACATGAAGACGTTTAAAAAAGAACGAAAAGAAATGGTGGTTTATCTGTTAACCAGATGCAAATGACATACTGTAGATGGAAAAATTTAAAAGGCAAGGTTTACATGTTTGGATGCAACAAGATAAAATGTATTAAGCCGCTCCAAGAAGCAGCCAATCCCGGACAATCTAACAGAGACAGAATCCCACAGCAAAGAGTATCCATGGCCCAAACGCCCATGCTGTGACTTTGTCTCTCACTGAGGATGTTTTCCTCTAAAAACTGTGAAAACAAATGTGCTTTCTAATAAGAGGTTCACTTGATTACCGCAGAAGTATTTTTCATGCTTGACGCTCTGCCGTTTTTATCTGTTGAAAATTAATGGTGAGTATTTGGTATTTGTTGGTGTTATTTTGTCACTTTATGTAACTTCATTAGCATATTTTTTTTTCCTATTTGTGTATTAATTGTTAAGGGTTTTACTGTAAATTCCCCTATCTTTCATTATTTGGTGTGAGAATTTCTTTTTTTCGATTGTGAACTCTGTGAAACTTTGTGAAATACAAAGCTCCAAAAAAAAAAAAAAAAAAAAGATCACTTTGCAGTAAATATTATATAAAAAACTATATTCTAGTGACATTCCTGAGGAGTGACAAAAGAAAAGCTCCTGCAATCAATAAAGGATCCCAGCATTTATCCATCCTTTTTCTGAAACTCTGGCTTCAATTGAATACTCATATGTAATAAGAGTTTTGCTAATTATAATAAAAAGTGTGGCTGTCATATACTTTGCTATATCTCCGCCCATGACAAGCAAAATAGGATGTGGACAATACCGTCACAGACACTCTCTGTTCTCGCTGTTCTGTAACCGTTTCGTTTCAGTATTGTGCTTTAAGTGAGGTCTGCGTATTCAGAGGCAGACAGTAGCTGAGCCCTATATAATCAGAGGGATGTGAAAGTGCAATGGCTTATTCTTGTCCTGTCCTTCATCAAGTCTCCTTCCAGAGAGCTGGTTGTTACTGAGGAGAAGAAACAGGGTCAGAATAGTGTCAAGTTCATTCTCCCGTATTCTCTGATGGCTCGGCGGCGGAGGAGAGGACAGGAGAGGAGGAGTAAGGAGGAAGATGAGTGAAAGTGATAAGGGTATCTCACTGCGTTATTCTGTCAACTTGCAAAACTGGATACCCAAGAAACAAAAACAACACAAACTGAACTGGAAGAAGTTGCAAACAATGGCTTCAAATTCCATACGCGATGATGACGTCCCAGTTGGAACCTGAAAAATCAGAGGTGACCTTAGTTCAAACTGAAGGTGCGCTCCTTACCTTGCACAAATTACACATGAAGCAAGAAGAGAGAGGAGGAAGAGGTTAAAACAAACGTATCAGTGGTAAGAACTCACTAAAGAAATACGCAAGATGCTCCACTGCAAGAACAAAGCAAGGATGGGCATGGGGTCACATGAAGCTTCCATTGGGAATTAAACTTAATGGGATAAGCTCGTGGAGTGCCTCGACAGCTTTGTGTCGTCATTGCATGTTGAAGGCCGGGACACATCAAACGACACCATTCGCCGCTCTCCTGCACGGGGACTGGCTGAGCTGACGATTGTATTCGTACGCATTAATATGCAAGATAGAACAAGGCCTCCAGTAAGTCGGTGAGGCTGATATGGGGAGGCAGCCCATGATAAATATTTGATTGGAGCCGAGTGGAGGCTGAGGGACACGGAGAGGACCACCGAGTCTCAGTGGGCCACAGGAAACAAGGACACAGCCAGTACTTCTCTCTGCTTCGCTCAATGTTAGACTGTCACGTGAAGGTCTCAGGCTTATGGTGAATTGATGCATGTAAGTATTTGTACTATGATAGAGTGCGTAAGATACTCCAAAGAAAATCTAAAATTACTGACATCTTTGAAGTATTGATGCTCACATGTCAGTTCAACAATCCTAATACCCTCAAGTAAAGCATGAAGGAGACAGTTTTCCTTAAGCGGAAGCCACTAAAGGCAAATAAATATTGCAAGTACTTTTGTCATGAGGGACGAAACAAAACTCTTAAGAGCTTTCCAAAGTTAAGTTTCTGTCCTCTATATGCGAACATGGGAAAGTGTTTGCTAGTAAGGTCAGTCGTCAGCTAATAAAGTGCTGGTTGTAGAAATAGGACCTCAAAGCCAGCGAGCACCGAGAATACTGACTGTTTTTCATGTTTTTGGGGTAGATAATGAGGGAGATCATAAACGTTCAGGGCCAACCACTCTGAGCTTACCTCGCTGTGAAGCCTGTCACCTATCCAACATACTTGACAGTGGACCCGGGCATTTTGACAGAGATAGACTAATCTGCTGATTCTCTAAACTCAAGACTTCAAGGGACTTTATCAGAATGTGTTGGAAAAAATCTGCCATGGATACTTTGGTATTTATTATCTGTAATAATTATCAGTTTGAAAAAAAAATTAAATGTTCTAAATGTTAGGATGCCACGATATGTTTTCCCTTATAATACTTCTAAATGTACCTGGGTTTTTTTTTTGCAGATTTAAGCTAAACACCTAAAGCACACTTACAAGCATCAAGCATCTTTTTATGAACTTCCAAATTCATCTTTACTTTTTGGAGCTTTAATCAGAATAGTTATGCTAAACAAGAAGAGCTAACAGAAACTCGTCAAACGAAGACTTTTATGTTTATTCAACTCAATTAAAAAAAAATATAGCTGACTTCACATTTTTCAAAGCACTTTTCCACAATTTTCCAAATGTGTTTTTTTCTATAATAATGAGACTGGCATACAATATTCATCATACTAATATTCTGTAATAAAACTCCAATTATTAAGCTAGTTCCATCATTAGATGAATACATTACAGATAAGATATTTATCTTTAAAGGTTTCTGACTTCATGAGAAAAAAGCCCAGCCTTGCGTCGACTACAGTGTTCATCATGCACCAAGTTTCCCTCTGTGTTGCAGCGCATGCACCAGTCCAGTGCCCCATGCAGCATTCACCGACAGCTCTCGGGCAGTCCCATCCTTAAAGTTACAGGGGTGAACTTTCCAGTGTCATTGTCCAGAGAGCGACAGGGAAAGAGAGAGAGAGAGAGAGAGAGAGAGAGAGAGAGATGGAAAGAGGGAAAGAGAGGAAAGGGGAAACATGACAGATATGAAGGGAGTATGGACACAGTGAAAAGATTGAGAGGTGGCTTGAGACAACAGTGGTGAAAGGGGAAGGGATGCCAGGAGGGATGACGTAAAACTGAGTGATGGACGTGACACGACTGAGGTGGCAGGGAAGGTGGTGAGAAAGGGAGAAAATAAAGAGAAAAAGAGAGACAGGACAGGGATCTGACCGAGCCAAGGCCATGCTCTGTGGCTACGTCGGGAGGTGGAGATGGCAAGATGGACAGCATGGGTTTGGAGAGGTGACAGAGCAGTGATAGGCGCAGAAGCCACTGTATCAGAGCTTAGAAAGGGAGGATGGGAAAACTGGAAAGGAGTAGCTGGGCTTCCATCTTTTGCTTCCTTCATGAAGCTGAGACTGGAAATCAATGACACTCTTGAGACTCTCGAAAAATCACGCATGCAATCACTTTTTCTACAGTTAACGTGTTCAGTACATCTCAACAACCAAAAAAATGTAAAGGTACATTATGCAATGTTTCTTAAAGATTCTGATAATAAGCTGAAGTCAGGATATCAGCGAATTGATATTTATGTGTTGCACTTGTAGGTATTGGCACCAAAGTTAACAAGCTGACCGCCTCCAACCTGTCTGCTCTTGTAAACTGAACATGTATTCTTTCCTAAGGCCAATAAGAACTTTATATAAATTGATCAGAGGCTGGAGCGTTTGGTAATTACAAAGAAAGCCGAGGACAAGCTGGGCACTACAATCACTCTACTGCCACCTAATGCACAAATGAGGCATTAATCAATCATAATGCATTGTCTTAAAAGTACAGTATGCTTTTTGTTATATATTAAGTTTTTAAAAATCACAAAACATAATGAACAGAGTGTGACAAAATAGGTAGTGTGGCTTCATTTCAAAGACAGAAATGTGTTGTACTGCGGGCATATCAGGCTAGCTTTCAAGCACATGGCCTGCCTAGTCTTGTAATACCACTTTGTACCACAGGTTGGTGTGTAGAGTCAATCTAGTGCACATTTGTCCAGTGGGGTTCAACAAGAAAGGCAGCTATGGCTTCCACCACTTGACACATGAAAACAAAAGATAGTTCAAGTTCATCTACATCACCTAAAGGCAAGTGCAGGGAAAAAAATTAATTATATTACCCACCTGTTAGCTGGTGTACATTTATTTATGGCGTCTCACTGATAAAATAAATCTAAATTATCAAAAACTCATTTGTCATCTTTGGATTTTTATTATTTTTTGGGGGGGTTAATCGAAAGGTTACTGTTAGATGGAAACTAAGCTAAACCTGCTGGAAATGAGCAGATGGGAGATGTGTTTAGTAGCTATCATGCTCTGAGGTCCCATGCTCAACAAGGAGGGGAAGGGAGGTGGAGGTGGAGGTTGTACCAGTGAGAAAAGTGACAGAGGGAAGAGTACAAATTGTGTTCATAGAGTGAAAGACAGGGACAGGAGGGGCGTGGGGAGGGGTGGCATGCCCTGGATGAGCCACCGTGCTACCTTGTTCCACCAGCCCTGCCGTGGTGCCGGCGGCTGCGGCCACCGCTGCTGCGGCCGCAGTGACCGAGGCTGGAGCGGTGGTCTGCCTGCTGCCCACTGATAAAGAGTCCAATACCCACAAGTCACAGGTGAAAAAAACACAAGTGTTACAAAGCAAGGAAGGACGGGGAGAAGGAGGTGAGTGAGGTAGAGGGTGAGGGGTCAAAGATGGAGAAGGGGTTAGAATGACAATTGGACAGGAAGTGTAAAATAGGGTGAGGAGGGGGGTGAGTAAAACACAGCAGGAGGAGGTGAGGAGGGTGGGGAGGAAGAAAGAAAAGATGAAGGTAAGGACAAACGTGGCTAGTTAGTTTAGAGAAGGGGACAGGGGTTAATTCATACACAAAGACCACCGAGATAAAATTCATCACATCTGATCTGAATCTGCTGCCCTGACTGGAGTTCAACCAGAGAAAAAACGTCAGGGAGAAACACAAATCTGAACTTTCATCTGACAATGCTTGAACGTTTCCAATAAACACCTGAGAGCAGAGATGTAACACCGATGAAGATGCAGAATTTAGTCCATGTCAGCAAACGTTGTATTAGTAGTACTCAATGGCCACAATGAGATTAATCTGATGGTGTTGCTATGAAATAATGCAACGGCAGTTCCCAAAAAAAGTCGGGACACTGATTGAGACGTAAACAAAATCAGAATGCAACTATGTGCAAATTATCCAATCACTGTGTTTGATTAAAAATGGACAAAATATCCCAAAGCTTCCTCTCGGTAAACAAGCCGTCTTTTATTTATACAGTTTAGTTTGTGTAATTCTCTCTCTGACTTTTTCACCTGATGACCCCACGCCTGCGATGAAGTACCAGGTACTAACAGGAGGGAAATAGTGAGAGAAGAAGAGGGAACGCAGAGTGAACACACACAGGTGAGTGTAATTGCGTGTGTGAGCATAAACAGCCGGGTTTAGTGTTGAGTGAATGCTTAAATTCATTTCTCATGGTGAAGCTTACAGTGTCAGAACAGCTATGTTTACTGAAGCAGCATGCCTGAAAACACACATTTATATATACAAAATACACATGTATATTGTACATGAGCACGGACTCAGAGGTGCAGATTTGGTTAAGAAAAAAAAATTAAATAAAAGTTACCGTTTTATAAATAATCCCCCCTAAAATTTGGGGGTATTTCTAAAAGTGAATGTCCATCATTTGTATGAAGTTTTATTCTCTGAGCGGTTAACAATTATTGAGTACAAGTTTTGGACTTTGTGTGACAAAAAAAAAGTTGAAAAAAAAAGTCCCCAAAACATTTCCTCTCATTTCACTGACACCAACATTGCTGAAATAGTTCATTTAGAAAATCGGATGCTTTCGTCTGGGTTATGTTTTTCTTTTAATTTTGAACTTAAAGAGTTCCTTGAACATTTTTTTAATAACGGGGCTGGATACAAACAATGACACCAATTTTCTAAAGTCACATCAAAGGTTTAAGATGATATTTGTAGTTCCATAGAGCCGAACACTCCAGAGAGACACAGATACAAAGGACAAGTACATAGAACATAAAGACATCCACAAGTTACTGATCAAATTCAGTGTTTCTTTGTGTTTAATTGATTGTTTCATTGAACAAACTGGCTGCGAAATGCACTTAATGCCTGCCCAAAAACTAAACTGTTTGATCTGAAGTCAGAAAAAAATTTTGAAATTTGAAATAAACCTAAAGTTTAATTTCTGTCTGCATGGAGCCGTCTACTCATTATTGAACCTCTTATTTTGACGTTAAAGGCCCATCACAATGTAAACTAATGTAAAAACAATACATTAATTTACTGGACAAAGGATGGGTGACGTGTCGTTTAGGATGATATCTGGTAGAGAAACACTGAAGTTGCATTGCGGTGAAATGAAAATGTGTTTCAGCTTTTTGAATGCATGTTCTATAAACTTAACACTAATGTAAGACTGATAAAGAGGAAAACAGTTCTGTCTCAGAGTTAACAAGGAACGTACCACCATTTTGGCTGAGTTGGTTACCACATCTCTCACTCGGTTCATTTGTTCCATTATTTTGTTTTTCTTGCAGAATTTCTTGAAATATCTTGTTTTGAAGACAGATTTTACATCTACTGCACAATTAAACCAATTTAGTGGTTTTAACTCATTTTAGCCTCCAAAAGTCAGCTAACTTCAATATTTCTTGTGAAGAGACTCATAAAACCTAAAATAAACATTTAGGGTTGCGCAAGCACTTATTTTATCTTGATCCAGTCTGTGTGAGAGTATACTTAGCGATGAATGGTTCCTCTTTCGAATACTAAAGTACTTTGTGTTGATGATTAATACGGTCATAATATGACCAAGAGAGACAAAATCTTGATTTATATATGTTTTTATATAATGTATTATTCATAAGATGTGGTGCATGAGGTTTTCCTTTTGTGCTGAACTGCAATCAAAATGCTTATTAAGAGCTGAAAACATTTTAGTTTTAAGTTAACTAGATGAGGGTAGTTTAATCTTCCTACTTTCAGAAGTCAGTTTGACCAAAAATCGGATGGGAAATACAGTATCAAGTTAAATTGAGCAAAAATAATACTCAAAACTTTTGCTGTAGATATTTCCAAGCTGCCAAGATGCTACTTTTCCATGTTTCTACAGCGTAAAATGTGAATAGAATTTATTAATAATAATAATAATAATAATAATAATAATAATAATAATAATAATAATAATAATAATATAGCACTTTTCAGGACACCCAAAGACACATTACAAAAAATTTACTTTTACAAGTTAAGATATCTTTTCATCTTGTAGCATTTATGAATGAAGCTTTCTGAGTTTCAAATATCTTGTTATCTTTGAGGTGAATTAAAACTTTATAGCTTTAAATCTCATCAGACCGTCTGTTCAGTTTCACCTTCTTGCCCCAACAGCTTCCTCTTAAAGAGAAAAAAACTTGACATTTTGGAGTTGATTTAACTCAGCTATTCAGTGTAGGCGGACTTTAAATAACTTTAGGCTGAAGAAGCTCAATCATTCAATTCTCTGTTACAGCTTGAAAAGTGGCTAAAAATGGTTCTCATAATTTTAATTCTCACGACAGGTTTTAGTTGAAGTCACGACGTCTCCTCCAACACAGTGGTACGACCCAAACAGGCTGTGACAGATTTTCCTACAGAAACATGTCTGCTGCTCTCAGTGTCTCAACAGGAGTACAGATAATAAAATCCCTGCATTCGAGGTGTTTACGTAAACTGTAAATTGGTGTTGTTTTACAGATATGGATGAAAATTCAGCAGTAATGGAGGATCCAAGAAACACCTACCAGAGAAATTTCGAGAAACCAGCATGGTGGTAAGAATGGCCCCCTGAGAAGAAAACAAAACACAATTATAACCATTTAATCCCGCGACGGAATCGTTTTGACATTTTTCCACAGAAATGAGTATCCAGTTTGCCACGCTGTGTTAACGACTGATGTAACACTGTCGCAAATCAAGAAACGGTCCAGCTTTTTCACTTTGCTGCTCTGAATTCAAAACAACAAGGCTTCTTTTTGGGAAAAATCTTGACTCACAGCAGGTGAAACTTCAGCCAGAGAAAAATCTAAGAATATGAAGTGCTACTAGAGCTGTTTGAGTGGCAGGTGATTTCTGCAATGGTCAGTGCAAATAGACAATCCACTTCTGTCAAGAGTGTTTATTTGGAAAGACGTGGCCTTGGTTAAGTCATTCTATTAATTACACAGAGGAATTGAAATAAAGACAGACAGCAATATCACGATCTACAGACAGAGACAAAAGCATGTGGAAAAAGAACAGAGATAATGAAAATAAAGACACGAAGGGAATAAAGGAGCTGACAGAAATAATCTCCATCTGAGCTCTATGTGGCTGTAGAAGTGCTGCAGCTGCAGACGTTAGTGAAAGAGTTGTAAAGGTGATGGTGGATTCTTTTAACCTCTCTAGTTGGCATGGATCGTCTTCCAATTAATCATTTTCTAATCGCAGGAGGGGATGAAATCAACCTCCCTTTCACAGAGATTAGAGCTCCTTCACAAGTAGACTAATAAATGTGCCAACTGTAACTGAAGAGCGGACACTGTAAGACGACACTCAGTACGTTTGATTTCACTTTAAAATAGAAAACCTTAGGCTGACGTCAAACTCCATACTGAACCTCAAATAAAGGTTTTTGTTTTTAATGGCTGTTGGTATCCATCGGCAATACTAAGCATCATTTTTCTTGAGCTTGTGTAATATAAGTTTAATTTGAAATATATCATTAGTTTTAATATATAGTCAGAAATTAATACATTTATGCTGTTGCACTAAAGCTTATCTCATTTTAATCGAGCTCCATTACATTTTTAAATTAATTTTGTTCTGAAAATGTATTTTGAGAAGATAGATCATGGTTTTATTCTCTTGATTTATTTTTGGTGTATAAAAATAATGACGATAACAGTATGAACAGATCCAACGTTTTTTTGTTGTCAGATAATTAACTTATGTAATGCCTTTATATGTCAGCACCTAAAGTAGACAAAGTATTTAAATATTTCCCATTAGTTTTCAGGTACATGACCATTATTTTGATCAAGGTGAGTCAGGGGCTTAAAGTTGCAGTACCCCTGGGAATCCTAGGGGGCAGTGTTGAGATTAGAAGTAAAAAACAGTAATGGGAGACGTTTTCGAAGTTTGCTATGTGACATCCCTCAAAGTATTTCACAGCCTCACAGACCACCATCCCATGCAACACTGCCTCACAATGTCTGCAGGACATGCAAGGTATTTTATTGGTTTTAATTTTTAAAGTAATGATTATTTAATCTAATATTCAACAGAGTCAACCCACTATCATGTGTTATTGACAGCTGTGTCTTTATATACTTTTACCAAATGATTGTTAATGTGTCAATTTTTCTTGCTGGTTACCTGTTTTCTATATCGTTTGGCAATATTGATATTTAAATAAAATTTCCAATGCCACTTCTGCTTGGTTTGTTATTTTTACAAGGAAAGATGAAGTCGACAGGCTGATGTTGACTGCAGAATGTGTTTTTGCGCTCAGCTTCGAGTCTGCTGGTATTTGAGGCAAAGGGCAGCCCAAAACAGCAGGACAACCGTGTCAAGCATTTGGGCCTAAGCTGTTAAATCCACACTTAAAGTCAGCAAGAAATCAGGAGAGTGATGCGTGATGGTGATGATGATGATTTGGGATATTCATAAAGTGAAGGATCCCATTCATAAAAACTAAGTCTAAAGATAACTTGATAATATTTAGCCCAGGGATCAGCATCTTAGTCGCACATGTCTAATTTATTTGATGACAATACTCCATATCTGCAGTGACATTCATCTACTCCATCTCATGAATGTTGAAGGACTGACTCTACGTTTGGCTTTAGCAACCCGAACAAAACAGGAAGAACCAAACAATGTGAGGACAGCAGGGGAACTTTTATTATTTCATCTGTTGTCAGAGCTGGTTAGAGCAGAGGAGGGTGATGGGAAGGAAAACACGCATGCAAACAGACCTTGAGTTTCCTCCTGGCGTTGAATTTCTTCAGGCACTCCACGGTCTCCTGTCTGTGCATCATAGACGCCACTGTGGATCGTTGCTGGAAGAGGGGGAGGATATGAAAGCGACAATTAAGAATCAGTTCATTTAAGTTTGAGGTGATGTAACTTGTGTCTGGTTTAAGTGTGCCACAAAGCCGGGACACTTACGCAGACCCATGGGTGCTTGAGGGCCTCCTGAGCAGTGATCCTCTTGGCTGGGTTGATTGTCAGCATCTGGTTGATGAGGTTTTTGGCCTCTGGGGTCACCGTGTCCCACTCTGGAGAGGGGAACTACAGGTACAAACAAATTCATTTTGTTACGTATTCACAGGTGGATTGTCCATTTACAGCCAATTATATATGATAAACCAGCACGTGTGTTTGTCTGTCTTCATCTACAATGTAAGAAATACGCTGGTTCAACTTGACCTCTACAGTTAAATTCACTTTTTGGTGACGTCACAGCTACTGAAAACCTGCCTGCCTCCGAAGGACCAAGAGGAATTTTCCACTGTCACGTCAAAGCAGTTTCACTTTTCAAGCTGCAGTGGGGGCAAGACTTGTGTGTGCATGTGTGTGATAAATAATTCGAAAATACATAAAAAGTAAGTTTAGACAAAGGTGGAGAAATGGTAACACGACATCTTATAAAAAACTGCCTGACCAGAAATAACTAAATAGTTTCAGGAGTGTACAGTAACTACAAACAAAGATGGGACGAGCAGCGACTTATAGCACAAACTAAAATATCAAAACTGCTTGTGAGAAAGAAAGAAGAACCTGAGTTCAGGTGTGTGTGTGTCTGACGACCCCCCACCCCCCATCAGCATTCTTAAAACCTCAGTTACCCGTCTATCTGAGAATAAACTGCACTCAGGTGTGCAACCTGCAGAAGGAAAACCAGGAGGACAGAGGAACCAGAACAGGGCCCACTTATTTATTGATTAAATTAATTTTTTATTTCTTTATGCTTTGCAGTGACAACTAGAGCGAGCTGTCTGATGCTAAATGGACTGATGATACCACATATTTAGCTACTCTTAAATAGAGGCATGCCAAACACTGAGGACAACCGTTTTATCATTTTTAACTGGACAGATGCGACTTTGGAGTGCTGCTTCTAAGAACATGGCGACTCAGTGATTTATTAAAGGGGAATATTTACTTTATTAGAGAGCGTCATAAAACGACGCACGAAGAGAAAAGGGACAACAAGTGACGAGGCCCCAACAGCAGACAGAAATCCCATATGGCACAATACCAAAAAGCCAGGTTGAGTGTAGCCTCCAGCTATTGGTTAAGAATTTCTCTACCCTTCAGGCCATGTTGTGTTTAGGCATAAACACTGAGGTCTGTGTCCTATGAGCCCAGAATCACTGCCAGACAGACAGTCAGCCTCGCTCTCGCTCCATCTGGCATAGAGTTCAATGTGATCTGAGGTGAGACTCCCTCTCTTGCACCCCCTGAAATATGAATGAGGTGACGGCGTTATGTAACAGCCGCCAAAAAGGAACGAGGGCAGTGGGAGGAGAGGGGCGGGCGTGAACAGTAGGGGGGAAGAAAGCAGGGTGCCGGAGAGGAAGAAGAGAGGAGACTCACATCATAAGCCCCAGCCTTGATCTGCTGGTACAGCTTGTGCTGGTCCTCATCCCAGAAAGGAGGGTAACCCACCAGCAGGATGTAGAGGATCACCCCTGAGACACACACGGAAACACATATGGACACACAGGCCGCACACACACACACACACACACAAATGCAGAAAACACCCACAATTTGAAAAAAATAGTTTTTTTTGTTTGTGTGGGACCATCTAGGAAATACAACGTGTGTGTGTTTGTGTGTGTGTGTGTGTGTGTGTGTGTGTGTGTGTCTGTTATGCTCGAGAACATGTGTGTTTCTGTGCACAGCTCACCGCAGGCCCAGATGTCCACAGGTTTACCATATGCCTCCTTCCTGAGCACCTCAGGAGAAAGATACCCAGGTGTGCCAGCAAATCCTGCCAAAGAAAAAAAAAAAGGAGTGTACTCTCATTGATTGACATGCTCAGAGTGAGATATCGCAGAGCTGCCGTCAGTGGATCGGCTGGAATAGGAAGCAAGATAATCTTAAGTAAGCTATGACCTACTGGTCCAAACAGTGGAGTGAAATCTTGAGGGTTTTAGGGCGGCTGATTGTCAGGGAGTGGCTAATCTCTTCCAGAACGTTTCCAACACACACACACACGTGCAGATACAACACAGACTGTTGACTAGAGCCACCATTGGTCGGTCTAAACTGCTGCTAGGTGTGGATGTTTGTGTGGTGGTTTGCCTCTGTGTCTTAACCCTTGCCTTTGGACACTCATAACCTTCATTTAAAGTGGGATAAAGTTTTATTGTTGGCAACAATTTTTTGAAAAGAGTTTTGAACTCAATTAACCCTCTTTCGCTGTGATTAGAGGAAAATTCTTAAGGGTAGAAAATCATAAGATTATAATCCATATTTCCCTTTATTTATTGTAATCTCATGTGTCTCCTGAAATATCTTCACTGAAAATTCTTCCAACATTCATGACAGTGTTTAATCAAGACCCTGAAAGTATAACTTCACTCAGCTTTAGTTTTTTATGCCTATTGGTCATTAAAGGCTGTTAACCTTTAAAACGATGGATATTTCCAGTAAATTAGAGTAGAACAACATTGATGATCACCCCCTGGTGGTCAAAAAACTTCCACATTATAAAGTGAGGAGAAAAAATATGCACCAAAATCAAATTAATTAAATTAATAAATAATAAAAAATAATAATCAAAGCACTTTTTCCTCCCCCATGCATTTGCCGTTTTCATTTTATTTAGCTATTTGATATATTTGGGTCATGATTGATAGCTGCTATTAAAGCTGAGCCCTCCAAGGCTACAGCACCAATCCACAGTCACACAGTCTGGTTATCTGGTTATCACATCTGAGCATCAGTTCATGGTCAGTTTTTGGTTAATGTTGATAACATATTACCAGTGCAGTTATCTCCTATACACGTCCTGCGGTACCTACCAAACCAGGCCTGCTGATCGCCCTGAACTTCGATGGCCAGGCCAAAGTCAGCCAACTTCACTGCAGCGTTCTTACACTTGCTTGCCAGGAGCAGGTTTTCTGGCTGAAGTGGGAAGAGAAGGGCAGACGATGACCAAACACAGATGAATAAACTATGGAAAAACTGAACGGAGAAAGGTTCTGAGCTGGGCGAAGAACTTGAGGTAGACAGGTAAGCATGCAAATCGTACCGACACCATATTCAGCACACATACATTAACACCGCACGGCACATATACACACAAGCCATGATACTAATTGATCGGCATGCGAGGAAACACAAAAGCCCAACAATTTGAACGTTTTCCCACATTTCAGCACAGTTCAATCCAGTGATTGTGCAGAGCTCCTTTTTTTTTTTCCTGGCCTCATGCGTTGAGGGTCTATAGGCTCCATCTCTGTGGCCCAGATAATGCAGCCAGCCTCATTATTCCCTGTCAGAGGAGGGCTCTAATAATGGGCTGCTATCCCCACTGGCCCCAGCTCATTCTCACGTCCTCTCACTACTTCTCACACTATCGCACTTTATCATTGCCTCTGCAAGCGCGACTTGCAATGTTAGGAGGGCTCATAAAGCACTCTGCTGGGAAAAATTACAGCAAAGTATGAAACATTTAGTGTCAACAATGGTATCTGAGCTAGTCGGCCTAGCTAACGAGATTACAGACATATTACACACCTATGAGCCAGTATACCTCCGTGAAGTTTTGGCTATCTAAGTAACAGAGTAATTTGTGTGAAAACGACATGACTTCATTATTCTAAACTCGTCCCTGAACCAGATTCCTGAGTATCATTACATAGAAACCAAATACTGCAAATAAATTTAGACAACATATCTGAAATGGAGTGATAATTTCAGTTTTTTTTTTGAGTGTGGATCATGTCCGATCATATGGCAACATACCAACAGGGGGCGATAAAAAAATTTAGGAAGGAGACATTGGCGATATTTTTATGCATTGACTGATGAAAACAAATAGATAATAATACAATTTTGGATTCTGCTAAGTTGTGTAAGAAAAGTAAACGTTTGGAAATGGGCTAAAGTTGAAAAAACTAAAAGCTTTTAAATGTCTGATTTCGGTAATTATTACATATAGTTCTACAAAAAAAACAAATCTGCTCTTATGAAATATAATTTTTTTTAGACTTATAAGTCAAATCAAGAAACTCAGACATAAAATGCACGAACATATTCAATAGAATTACACTGAATGAAAAGTAATTGGAACAAGTATGAAATAAAGTTCATTCATCTGAGCTCATCACTCCCAAAAACAGACAGAATCACCATCTGCTTGTGACCATGAGCTTGTCTTCATCACTGAAAACACAGAGAGGATGTAACTACATTTCTTTAATTGGGAGATTATTTTAAGATGTGTTCAAGGTACTGAAGCTATAATGACAAGTTTTGACTCAAAGTGTTTATCCTTGAAAGAAAGCGCACTGCTGGCTGCAGGACTGAAATGGTTTTTGCATGTTTCACATCACACAAGCAAAAATCTTTTTACTAAAAGCGACAGTATTTGTCAGTGATTTTCTTGACCGTTACAGTGTGTTGCTCTGTTTTTAAAAAAAAAAAAAAAAACTCATTTAGGTTTCTCATCTATGCTGCCGTTTTGAGTTTTCAATGCATTTAATGAAGCTGTTGTTGAATTACCACCTGATAAAAAGCAACACTATTAAACCCACAAGTGCTTTTAGCCCGGCGTACTGTATTATTGCGGAGGCTAGGTGTTGCATAACATACATCACAACAGCTGTTAGGAATACCAATACACATTGCGAACTGAACCAGATTATAAAAATGCTATCGTCCCAAGTAAAGTAATACCTTCTTTTTCACCCAATTATCCAGAGTAGTTAATTCCTGAAACTGCACCGTGGCGCAGAATGAGGACTTTTATCTGAGCCTCAGCATGTGTCTTTGCATCTTCTGCCATCCTTCCTCTCTTCTCTGCCCTCTCAGCTAAAATGTTAGTCGTCTAAAAGGATACCGCGTATTTAAAGCACAGATACTTTTAAGTATACAGCTTAGTAAAAGAGAAGGAAATGAGCAGGCCTCGAGTCATCCCGTTCTCCGAGCTCTGCCACTTGGTCGGGCTTTACTCTTTTGTGAATGTTGGAGTTAGATCTTGCCAGCACAGCAGCAGTAAGATAATCTGTGAAAAATTATTGTGGGTGGAATTTATGCGGGAGCATTTTCCTTTCTTCTAACGAAAAAAAAAGAAAAAAAAGAAAAGAAAAGGTGAATTAACACATTGCGAGACACTCTGGGCCACACGTTCACGACATAACAGCAGCAATCGTCATTGCCGTTTGACATAGTCACACCATTATTCTTTCTTCCATTTTTTCTGGCACTACCTGCTTCTGCACACTCACAGCTGAGCATACTGATGAATAGATACTGGCTTGGTTGAGGAGGGACCGTGCACAGATGACAGGAAAAGCTGTGTTCAAGAGCAGGTCAGGAGTGGGTGTTTTTTAATGGCATGAATCCCCGCTTTCTCTTTCCTTTTTTTTTTTTTGTAGAACACTGTTAGGTGCATGATACATTTTAAGGGTTTATTTAACCTAATTATTTTTAGGGAGAAAGAAATGTGGACTTGGCTTGTATCAATATAAAAAGAAATGTACATTTGCTTAAAGCTTTGTGATCACTAAGTTCAAAAACAAACTTTAAATAGAAACCCAATTAAAGGTTCAGGAAACAAAGCTTGCGATGAAAGTTGCAGTCAAGTTTCTTCAGTTACCTTTTTTTAGATGGTTTCAATTGCACAAATTGGTGTGCCAATCATAAGGTGAGCTGTACCCAGGCACATTTGTGCTAAATCAGTAGGAAAGCTCAATTGTGTTTTCCTCTATTGTTGTGAGAGTTCAGGTTTATTTTTGATTATAATTTTTACTTGCTTTTTGTGCTTCTGGTTTCTACCCTGTGGCCAACTGGCATGAAATAATGAGGTCTGTCAATTTTTTTAAATGTTTCATTTGCTAAAACCTATTGGGAATTAATCATAATAAATATTTTCTTTCATAATTAAATATTCTTAATTTTTAATTTGCAGACCATGATTGCGGACTTGAAAAGATTTATCGGTTAGGGATTGGTTGAAAGACTGAGTACAAACCATATACAGCGCTCCGATTATCCACTATCAACACATAAATGCACATGTTAGAACCGTCAGATCATTGCGACGTGGCATTATAGTTGACTTTTAATCAAACATACATTTTGTTTTCATACACCAACTATGTCTAGGGTTGAAGAGTTTGTCGAGTTCTGGTTTCATCCGTCCTAGATTTGCATGTGGATAGATATCTAATCTGAAAAGCAGTACATATTCAATTCCTAAGCTCTACATAGCATCTGCCATACAGTCTGTGCACGGAGGCTGTTATGTTTTGGCACACACTGAAGACTGTATCCTGTGTTGTCGTCTCATTTACCACATCCCAATTCCTAATTCGAGGGATCTTGTCACTCGGCATGTCCTCAGTCATCATACTATGACCTATTGCATGAATCGCTCTCCATTGCTTGGGTGTGAAGCCACATGGGCGTGTCAGCTAAATAAAGAAATAGCCACAACAGTTTGGACAAACACAACACGCTGGAATGCCGGGACTGACATTTGCATAGAGAGAGGACCGCTTGACAAAGTGCATCATGCAAAAGCGAGATGCGACACACAGGCATGCTCATACAGAAACACACCAGGAACATATGGCAGCAAAAGGACTCAAAACAGTTAGGCTTCTGCATTTTAACCCGCCGATTCACACGCAAGTGGTTTGTAGGAAGGAACATAGTGGTCAAGCACATTGAGAGCAGTAATCAACATTGGTTCAAAAATGAACTACTCCACAAAAAACTGGGTCTAGGGCTCCAGATCTGAAAAGAAATGCAGTATTGGGCAGTCAGCCAACATCTCACAACTTCGCAAGTTAATCAATGACCCTTTACCAAAAATGAGCCGACACATTTGAGTCATTAACTGATCTATAAAGGCAATCTAAACCACACAGTCAATAGTTTACATCTCTCTCTGTCTACCAAACGAACCTGAGATCACATTAAGTTGACTCTTGGGCCATCTCAGATGGAAACATCAATAAGAATGGGCAAGCTGTGCAATAACAAAATCCTGATTTAAATAGATTACAGAGTGGAGGCAATGGTCAGTGGGAGAGTGGTGTTTACCCAACGGCAAGGTCACTGCAGAAAGCTGGAGGCTGTGCACAGCAGAGCAAAATCTACAAACTGTTATAGGTCTGACTTGGGCTTTCTAACAGCACAACTTATTTAGGCCTGAGTTGAGTTGCACAGTGAGTTAGTGATACAAAAAAAAAGGAAATTTATTTCAGAGGTTAAAAGGAAAACTCTCGATGATTCCTGTGGCCTTTGCAAGTGACATTACATCCACAAACATCACAGACGATTTGTCATGAACTAATCAGACATACACAGACTACACGAATAACACGCCCACAAACCCTCCCCCCTTTACACAAACATATAAGTCGCAAGGTACAGCGCGGTAATCCCCCCCCCATCACTTACCTTCAGGTCCCGGTGCACCACGCCCATTTGATGGCAGTGAAGCACCGCCTCCAGGATCTGCTGGATGCAATGACTGCATGCAAACACCAAGGAGGGAGGGGGGGGAGGGGTGGGAGGGGGCGCATGTTAGTCTTAGCAGCGCTACAATCCCGTGCACAGGCCAAGGGGGGAGGTGGGGAAGGAGGGGAGGAGGGAAGGGAAGGTGGTGGACTGTATGAGGAGCAGAACAGGTGTTGAGAGGGCTCTTCTGTTGCAGGCATCAATTTTAATAGCTTTGGTTGACCCACAGCTAAGCTCACATTCAGGATTTACAGTTTATTAAATAACATGTATGTATTCAATCCTTAAAATACTGGTTAGCGGAGCAGCCCAAGGGGAGGAGGTACAGTAAACACATTGGGCTCTGAGTGTAGGGTTAAAGGTTGGCTGGGTTTAGATAAAAATGATTGAGGGTTGG
Source organism: Lipophrys pholis (assembly GCF_963383615.2). Taxonomy (NCBI): domain Eukaryota; kingdom Metazoa; phylum Chordata; class Actinopteri; order Blenniiformes; family Blenniidae; genus Lipophrys; species Lipophrys pholis. The sequence goes on from NC_137638.1 coordinate 10,077,510, forward strand.
ATATATGACACTAAACTAAGGTTCAATCTGCTCTGCTTTGTTATCAGTCTGTTATTTTTTGACTGAGACCTTCCGCATTATTAGTTTAGGGACGTAATGCTAAGATGTTAAAATTTTTATATACTAAACCCCAAGTGAAACTAATGCATAGTTGTAATGCTAGGTTGTTGATAGCAAAGCAATCTTTCCTGAAATGGCATGGAAAAGGAAGATATTGTGTATAATTCCAAATATGAGCTATTTCATATTATAGCTAAAACAGAGCAGCACTCAATTAATACTTTACTAGTGTGAGCAAGTGCTAGGCTTACTCTAATTAGATAGTATTTTTTTTGACTAATACATTTTAGGAATTTGAGTGATAAATAAATAAATAACTGGTGGAACAACCCATGGCTGGGCTGGACTGTTTCAACCCACCAGTGTTCCATTATATGGGTTTTTCTGGGTTCTAGAGTTGTTATTGTGATACATAATTTACCAAGGGTTTCAGTATTTTCTTCCAAACATGAAACTACAGAACAAATCAAGACCAGCATGTTCATCCGTACTGGGATTCTCACTGGAAAGTGGTTTGAAATGGCTTCAGTGGGGGTGATGGCACACTCTCCAGCACAGCAGATATCACCAGTGACCTTCATAAGTGAAGTTTCTGGGGGCTGGCGGTAGCGGTGGGTTTCACTCAGTTGGCCTGGAGGAGCATAACTATTATTGCTCTGCAACAGAAGACTCCTTTGAGGCAATCTGCAACTGATTTAGTTTTTTGTTTCCTGCCATCGGGTTTATATCCTTTATAAACTAATATAACAGCAGACAAACTTTAAGGAACACAACTGGATTTCTCGATGCACCACCTCCCTCTGCGCTGGAGCCAGCAGGCTTTGGGGATGATGAAAGAGGGGTGTGAAGACATAGCTGGCCAGTGGAGGGGGCACAGAAAGCATAGATAAAGGAGGTAAGGGAAGGAGTGAGTCATTGTGCAATTAATAACATTAAAAAGATGTGTCTGGGACTGATGCCATTGCTACTGCAAGTCTAGCCAGTCTCTGCTGACAAGAGTTGTCATTCTGATGTCAGTAAGCCGGCGGACGCTAAAAATAAAATTCCAAAAGCCAAAAACTGAGCAAGGGACACTGAGGGGGGTGAAAGAGTCGGGAGTGTATGCAGGGACAAGATGACATGTCTCGGGGAGGGGATGAATATACAGATACAAGTACAAGTGACCAGAGTCGTGTTGTCTGGGTCCAACTGTGAAGGTCTGAACTAACAGAGCTGCATAAACAGACTTAAACACACAAGTATTGTATAGTAGTGGTATACAAATATTAATGTGTTGTTTTGCGCAGAAAAAAACTAAAGAAAAAAAATGTGCAAATGTGCTTCCTGTGCACTGACAACTTGATTTTCTTTTTTTTTAATAGTGCTTTTAAGTTGATTGTGGAAGTTAAGATGTTACAATGCGATATTTACAACAAATCTGTGAGCAAATTTAATGAGAACAAGTTACGCTGTTCTAACAATTCACTTTGCAAAATGTACACAATGTTTAAATGCACACGAGTGTTTACTCCAAGCGCAACTTAACGCTACAATATGTAACATCTTAACCCACAGCATTCATGAATAAACTGTAATAATTCTATCATGTAATCTGTATTATGCTGCATCAATTAACATTAGCAAGCTAACCAAGTAATCCATTCATTCTTGTAATTAATTTTTAGGACACGGTGGTGCAGCCAGAGAAGAAACATGTGCATCTACTGCTAAATAAACTAGATGAACTCAAGAGTGCTGTAAGCTTGGCAGTAACTCGGCTGATTGAGATCATACATATTTGCACTTTGATTGAACTTGTATGTGCTAACATGTTAAGAGTCTTGGAAAAATAGACAAAAAAAAAAAAGAAAGAAAGAAAGCTGCATGACCATAAAGAAACTGCAGTTGCTTTGGTGTAATTGGCAGGTCATGAGTGGACCCCGAGAAAAGGTGTGGTCTAATAAAGGAGCATTTAGGTTAGAGAGTGCTGGTGAAAAGCTATAGGATCGTGATAGTCATGACTCTTTTTATTAGCAGAGCAGTGATAGGAAACCATGTTTGTTGGCTTCTGGTAAAGTAGCACACATGCTGGATTGTATCAAGGGTCAAACTCACACTTGGGAATTTTGTAGAAGTTTAAAAATTCCACAGAATTTTTAAGGTGTTATGGGAAGTGTCGCGGTTGGTTTCAAATGTTTGCTCAGTCACCTTTACACATTGCGCCTCAGAAACCACAGCCACATGGAATATTTTTCGTGCAGCATTTAACATTGCATTATTCATGTGGCCTAAAATCCCCATCGTCTGGAAAGGGGGGGGGGGGGGGGGGGGGGTTAAAAACCTTGCAACCTTGGATTTGCAAATGTTAACTGATGGTTTACGCCGGAACTTTTCAAGCCTCTATCAAGTCTTCTAAATTGAATCCTGCATATCCTTTGTCTCATACCAAGTATGAGTTTTGGTGAATTGCCATAAACAAGAGCATAGATGGAAAATATTATTGTTCATGGCTGTTGAGTTCACGGAGCTCTAAAAATGTGAAATATCTACTGAGTATTTATGTGTATTCTGCAACTGTCATGTCTATTTGACTAATGATTTTGCACACATTTGTCTCTTTTTTGCTGACAATATATTCAGCTCTAGAAATGTGTGTTTTTCATAATGTAACTATTCCCTTTACTCTCAAGTATTAAAAAAAATTATCCATGGAAAAGGCACCTCCCTGACCCTGAACCACTGTTTTATGAAAAAAAAAAGAAAAAAGGTGCTTTTAATACGACATAAAATACGAGCAGTTCGTATATCGAGGATAAGAATTAAAGTGGCCATAAACTAGCTGCTTGGCAGTGAAAAAATGCAATAAAGTACAAGTCTGACCAATTTGCAAGAAGCTATGCAATGAGAGGAAAAAGAAAGTGAGGGATAAAATGAAAGAGAAAGCGAGAGGGAGAACGAGAAGGATGGACTGGCATGCCTGTAAAGTTCATAGCTATAAATCAAGAGCTCTGTATCTGGTCTCTAAAGGTCTCCCAATGAATAGAAATACTGCACAGGTCACATCCAAAGTGATCACCAAAAGACAACACGAGGACGAGGCTGGAAATGTGTCAGTAAGCCTCTATGAAATGTAAATGTTCTCCTGCACCTTTCATTCATACGTGTGCCTGGTTTGCGTAGCAGCTCGCTGCGCACGTGCGAGCATGTAACAGGCTACAAGTTATATTTGATTTCAGCTCTGCTGCGAAGGAACAAGTTACCCCACTTTGCTTTATCCTTCAAAAGAGAAACTGGATAATTAGGTCGGCAGATCGCTGCAACAAGCGCACCATGGGACTTAAAGCACTCCGCTCTGGTTTTTCACGGCATGTGACTAAGAAAGGGGTGTCTAGATAGGTCTACAAGGTATTTTCCACAAACCGATAAAATGTATGTCTTATTTTATGATTTAAATTAGCTTGGGTGGTGAAACACTGAACGTGGGGTTAGTTCTGAAAGCATCTAAATGTTGGTATGAACAAAAACACCTCCTGTCATCAATGTCTTCATAGAGGTGTGGATACGACACACTTTTTTAAATATTAACATCATCCAATTAAATATTTTAATCATGAAGCGTTGCTATAGTGCTAAAATATATCAAGTTTTTTATTCTTTGCACACAAATATGGTAAGACAAGACAAATAATGCATTGGCAACACTTCAAAGATCTTCACAATTAAAAAAAAAAATCCTGTGTTTCTCAATGTGTTAGCCTTTTGTCTGCCTCTCTTTCTTGAGCAGTCTCCTCGTCGGCCCACAAAGCCCTGCTTAGTTTAGCGTGTAGCATTTAGTGGTAAATCAAACCAGGCTCCATCAGAGGAAGTGGGCTGAAAAAAACACAAACACAAACCCAAGACTCTTTTTTTTTTGCCAGAAAAGTCACTACTCACTGATTACTCATTGGGTTTTATGCAGTTCCTTGAAAGGCTTTACACAATGAGTCAATAGTGAAAAACCAAATGTTCTGTAGTGGCTTTAATCTGGAATAACTCAGGCTTATAGATTTTTAGAAAAAAGGGTAACAGTTGAAAGTGTTGGTTTTGCTTAATCTCATGTAAAATGCAGCAGATGTCAGGTTCAAAATAATCATCCTACTATAAAATGTTTGGATACACAATTCTGAGGTCCTGTAAGCACAACAATATAGTAAATACTATTATGTGCAAACTTTTCTTCACACAGCCAAGACTAACACGTTTTGTGCAACTAATCATCGGAAACTAATGTCTTTATAAGGAAAATAAGAGTTGTTCCTCATTTTGGCCACAGGGTGGCAGTACTGTGGACTATCATCACCATTTTCTTTCAGAGAAGTAGACAGTATTAGCGCAACAAACTGACAGAGATAAGTTGAAAACATTAAAAAACACGTTTGATTTTTTTGTAAAATGATGCACGGCTGCAAAACATGATCTCACAATAAGTAAATATGTGGATGATCCCAAGTGTGCAGTTTGTCAGCTTGTGCAAGGAAGGTTTTTTTTTTGTTGCATCAAACCATACAATGCAAGTCTATGCGATTTCCTTGCAATTTATTTCTGACCAGTTATAAGAGCGACCTGCTGATTTTGTGAAAAAAAAAAGTGGGATCTTCTGGAAGTGTTTTGGCTTCCAACACTCGGCTCTTATGCCCCACTGGCACATAACTTTCCTGACAGTGCTACAATTTATTTCAATTTCTTGCCAGACTCAAACACTTTCACATATTATGTAGTGAAGGCCTCAGGAAGCTCTTCAACTCTAGGATTGATAGAACCTCCTACACAAGAACAAAGTTTAAACCTATGAGGTTGAAAAAAGACAAGCTTTGACTTTACTATCTAATTTAATCTGGATTATGATTTACTTGTGGTGGCTTTTTGTTTCATCCAAAATAGCAATCTACATAATTAAAGATTCATTAATGTGATCATCACATTAAAACACAGTTTCAGAGAGGATCCACAGCCTGCCAAGACCTCGAATGAAAACCTTCACTTAGAATCTGTAGAGTCCTCGATAAAGATATCCTTGCTATTCGCTGCTGTCCTGAAAATACCGAGATCAATACAAGAACAATAAACAACTCGAAGACTGAGAGAATTGAGTAGGAGTAAGTCCACAAAAAGAATCAATGGGGAAAAAAAACAAACAATAAATGTAGAATGGGGTGGGTTTTTTTTAACTCGGCTTTTTGAGAGAACCTGATGGCGGTGTGTGTGTGCATGTGTAAACACTGGATATTTATCACACCGGCTAAAAGTTGTGTGCCTACTGCAGTTGATGGCACACACAGTGGCAGCAGCTCATTCATCTATTGATCGGGCTGTCAGTCAGTGCAACAGGAGCTTTTTGTTATGTAGCTGTTTTTGTAGAAATGATTGAAAAGAGGGAGCAGGTAAAAGGGGAGGAGATGGGAGAAAGGGGGCGGTGAGGAGGGGGCGGTGAGGCAAGCCAGGGTCCTCTGATAACAACAACAACAACAACAAAAACACAAAATACAATACAATAAGAAAGCAAAAGAAAACCTAGAGAGTATACCAAGACACAAGTCGGACAGGCGGACGTCAGACCAACAACGGACAAGAGCGACACGAAGAGACGAGATCGAGGAGGAAGGAAGGAGGGGAGGAGAGGAGGCAGGCAAAAGGTTCAGGGGGAAGGAAGGAGGGAGGTTAGGGAAAGTGAGGGATGCAGATGCTCCTCTAACACATACTAACCTTCAGGTCCCTGTGCACTATGTCATGTTGGTGAATGTGATGGACACTTTCTAGAATCTGATGGATACAGTGACTGTGAAGACAAAACAGAGAGAGGGGGGGAGGTGGAGGACGGGGGGGATGACAGATAAACAAGAGTGACGGTCAGGGGAGGGATCCAACAAGATGAGGATTAACGATGAGGAGAAAGTGAGAGGGGAGAAGAGAGGAGGTGGACAGGTTGAGAAGAAAATAGAGGAGGAGGAGGAGGATTGATGTCGGAAGGGGAGAGGGATGAGTGGGTGGATGCAGGTGAAGGAGACAAAACATTTTGCTTTTTCTTTTTAACATGATGAGAGACAAGAGTAGCCACAGCAGAACAACAAAAGTCATAACACTGACGGAGAGGAGAGGAGAGGAGAGGAGAGGAGAGGAGAGGAGAGGAGAGGAGAGGAGAGGAGAGGAGAGGAGAGGAGAGGAGGAAGAACCAAAAGGAAAAAACTGACAGATTGCGAAAACAAAGAGAGGATAAGGACCTTTTACAGAGAGGTGGGTTCATTTCAGGTTATTTTTTCTATCCGTAAAAGAAGGGTGGAAAAAAACACAGCTGTGTTTTTGCGCACAAAACAACGAAACACATGAAAATACCTAACACTGTGTTGTGTGTGTGCGTGTGTGCACAGGCTCGGTGCAATGAGAGAGGGTAATGTGCAGAATATGTGACTAATAGCAGGCGCAAGGAGACACGGGCAGCCTGCAGGATCCACTCCCACGCAGTGTCTAGTGAGTGGGAAGATGGAGAGAGAGAGAGTGAGAGAGATACACTCTGTGTGTGTGTGTGTGTGTGTGTGTGTGTGTGTGTGTGTGTGTGTGTGTGTGTGTGTGTGTGTGTGTGTGTGTGTGTGTGTGTGTGTGTGTGTGTGTGTGTGTCCATACCCAAACATACATGACCCTGGTTGAACGTCATGTTTTTTTTTAACAAAAAAGACTAAAATATGGAAGAGCCGAGCAATAACAAATCTGGTGGCACCTTTTGGAATGTCCCCATTGCATTGTGGGTATTTTCAGCACCACCTTACCAGGAAACATTCCTAAATCAAACGTTTTGGTTCATTTTCCCGGACTGGCAACATTATGGTAGACAATGCAGTAAAAGTGAAACCGTTGTAAGGTAAACTTTAAACTCTTTTGTCTTATCTACACAAGATCATTCTGATTAACGTTTTGTGTTATACTTTCTTCCTCATCAGATGAAAGAACAAAACCCCTAATTCACAAACTTCAAATGATATTAATCACTATTGTCATTAATGTTTTACTTAGTTGAAGATCCTTCTTGAACGTCAAATACACCTGCAGCTATCACTGCTTCTCGTCTCATTAATGGGGCGTTCAGGAGCAACTGGGAAGTTGAATATTTCCCACTCCCAGAGTACAAAATGCATCTGAATACTTTCAAAAAGGAAACTTACCATTGGCCTTTTGGAGAGCTTCCAGAATTGTGTCAGTCAACATGGCAGCAGTGGTTTTAAAGTTGAGAAATGTACTCGCTCTGTGCAAAGATAACTGACTTTGTTCTTAGGTTTGAAACTCGCCATGTGTATAACAAATGCTAGATCTTGTAACAGATTTAAGAAAAACTGCAAATGTGACAACAAATGTTACTTTCAGGGCTTTATCTAATCCCACTCTAAGTCTGTGTAATGTGAAAGCACCAATAAAGCGAAGCCCAGCTGCATGAAAAGTTGTGTAGTACTTTAGTCCTGTTAGATATATTTAGCAACTCTCTCAAATGAATGGACAGTGATTTAAAAGATGAAAGCTCAGACCAACCAAGACTAAACATAACTGGTTTAGTGACACCGGTTTTCACAGGTTGAAAGTTTCAGGGTTTGTCTCGATGACTCCCCCAAAGACTGTTGTTGACCTCACCTTGTAGCACAAACACTGTCAGAGATTATGTTGACTACACCATAAAATCACGAACAAAAAGAGCCGGTCCACCATGATCTAGGAATGCTGCTTTGGTGCCGTCAGCTTTAAACACCATGCCGGATGGCATAATCACTGATTCATGTGAAACTCAAGGAAACAACCACTGTCCGCCCCTCAAGCCTAATCATAAAAATGTATGAATGATTCACTGTTCACTGCATAACGAATGGCTGAGTAAACAGAGGAAAGACAGCTATATTTAGTTATTACCCAACATATAGCGAAGGCCAAACAGTAACACAGCACAAAAGCATATGTGGGCAGGCAGGACTGGAAGAATCCTTTGAGTGGGTCGTACAGTTAACAACAGGCACCGTAATGCTGCTGTTTCGCCTGATCTTGTGCTTTTTATAAAACATTTAGAAGACAACAGCTATGAACTAGTCACAGGTGATCTAGATACTGGTAAAAATAGTGACTGAAACCATTTCTAAAGGTGATGATTATTAAAGCCATGTGCGATTATCAAGCTTGGGATTAAAAAGTGAGAGTGAATAGTGTGACACATCGGCCAAGGTCAGCAGATCACAAAAGACATTTCTTCCTATTAAGAATGACTTCTGTATTGAGTTTTCAAGGTAACTCAGTTGTGATATTGTGACTTCCTGTACTGAAAAAAAACAAACATCGAATTAAATGCCCTTCAGCGTTTCTATTTGTCATCCATTTAACTGTAAAAATGTCTCTTGTATTTTGATTGTGTCTGAAGAAATTCAAAGAAATATCTTGCTGTGGCAAACTGTCAAAAAAATCAAAAGTGACTGAAATTTTGATACTATCACACCTCAATGTGTTCATTTATTACATAGGTTTAGTTTTATTAATTCTTAATAATTGACAGTAAAGTTATATTAAGTTACCTCAAGGTATACCAAGTTAACTAAATCAAGTGAAGAGTTTCAGTGAATACATTCAAGTTATTAAAATTGTGATAAATTTCTATTTATTAAGGTAAAATGTCAACAGAAATGAGAGCTGCCTGATTACAGAAATTAAGAAACACATTTCCTACATGTATACCAGTCTTGCATACTACATATACATACTTTCATCAATCGTGCTCTTGAGGATGCATAACCTTCCATTTACCAGCTTCACACAGGATTGGAAAACATACCCGCATCTTGTTATTGTTCGTCTTTTTCTACAAGAATGTGACGTCTCACAATAAAACAATCGTGTCATTCTGAGGAGCGCCCTGTCTTTTGGCTTCTGTTTGGGGGAAAAATGTTGCCGTTGTCACACTGGCCAAAAAAATGTGGCTTGCTCAGCACTATGAGGTACAACGACCCACTGTTCTCAGCAGGAAGCTAAAGTGTTTGCAGGGAGAAATATCAAGACTCGGCGCCCGTCCGCACACCAGGGGGCCGCTCCTTCGCTCTTCACTCAGATAGCTGTAGTATGCTTACAGTAATAAAGAAGAAAGCACGTCAAAGTGCTCTTTGTAATGCAATATTACCTTCTGAAAAAGCATCTGAGAGGTTCAATATCTTGTATTCAGAGATATAAATATGACAGAACAAACAAGATATTCTAATGAAATATTTCCCCAAGGAAACTAAAGTCTGAGCCATCACTGACGTCAAGATTAATCTAATTTGGCCCAATCGTGTATCGTGAAGAGGAAACCTCATTGGTCTACCTTTGCTTTTTGGATTTCCATGTGATTCTTGAATCACAGTGAAGTGCAGCCTACCAGGAAATACCTGGGACATTATCTACCACTGCTACCATCCCAGCATCTACTTGTTCTTTTACTTCAAATCAACTCAGATCCTTAAAGACCCCACACGATGACAAACACATTTCACTCCTTTGTCTATGGTGCCTACACGCATGATTGCTTACTTATCTTTTAATCTGTGACAAATAACTGTCAAAAATGATTATTGAAGTATTTCCACATCGAATTCGATGTTTGTCTCTTCCTGAGAAACAATCTTAAATCCCTGATGATTCATCCTGCACTCCAGGGCGTTTAACCAATTCTGCATCCAAAACCAGAAATGGAAACGCAGCTTCACATCTGGTGGAATGAGCAACTGAAAACGTCAATCTAATCTGGAATCCGTCCTCTCTTGTTTGAGCTGTACTTTTGTTTCTTTTTTCTTTTAAATCAGAAGCACTTAAATGTAAGCAAATTAAAACATCAGTCATCATCAGGTCATTTCACGGAGCTATTCAATGTGTCTGCAGATTTAAAGAACTGATTGTTCCCTTGCTGTCTAATCCATCTCCAAGGCTGCCAGGTCAGCAAAAATATCTTCTTACCTTTGATTCTGAACCTTTTTCCAAGAAATATTTAACATCCAACGTCTGGTAGTTCATTAATATTACTGTTTCTATGTCATAAATATATGGCCCATTAGTGGATTTTGTTTGTAGTTGTGTGATCATATATTGAAAATCCTGAAGGCCAATGTAATGATTAGTATTAAAAGTGAGACGCTCTATTTCTTTCCTTTCTGGTAGTTTTCATGTTTTCTCGATAACATAAATGATCTATGAGTTATGGTCGTGAGAAGTATGCAGGCCAAGTCCATTCAGTGAGGCTGGGATCGCAATAAAAGGGTTAAAGTTTTTCTCACAAAACAGCCTAATAAATGAAAGGCACTCCTTGCTCCTACTCCCTCATGAGGACAGATTCCTTGATGTGGTTTTGGGTATAATTTACTCCCAAACTGTACACATAGTGGCCCCGATCCAATCAAACATCACCGAAGAGAGACTCAGATTCGTCTGACGGAGGGCGACAAGGTGTGCTGCTGCACAGTTCGGGGTCTGTGCGAGAGTGGGACTAATTATCGGAGCTAATTAAAGTCCCACTTCTTGCTGGTCTCAGAGGGAGCGGGGACAGAGGTGGGCGGGGGGGGAGGACTGGCCTGGATGGGAGGCATTCAGAGGGGAGGAGAGAGAGAAATGAGTGCGTCTGCATTTGTGTGTGTGTGTGTGTGTGTGTGTGTGTGTGTGTGTGTGTGTGTGTGTGTGTGTGTGCATTACGATGATGAGTGTACTGTAAGGGTGACACGGTGGGTGGGACAGACGGAAGTCATCAGGTGTTTGCACTGCAGAACGCCGACACAGACGATAAACAACTGAGCAACAAGCCAGATTGACTAAATTATCCATCAAGTTTAATCATTGTTAAGAGGTAAAACCAAGAGACAAACAGCACTTCGTCATCACGTGCAGGGATTGCTTGCGTACTGCTAGATATGCAGATTTGACAACTCGATAGACAAAGAACGTTTCTACACTATCAGGCACAGCAAAGTGTAAAATGCATTATCATAAACACATTTTTATGAAAAAGCCACTTAAATAAAAGATGAGTCTGTGTCTGTGCATCAGTTTATGTGAGTGAAGCATCAGTGTAAGAAAAATGTTATTTAATCCTGCAATTCCACTTTAATTACCATTGTATCTTATACTAAAACCAGCACATAGGAAATGTTGTTACTTTGGTCTTTGTTGGAATCATGTTTCTATCGTTAAATCTATTATTTGCAATGCTGCATAATGTGGAAAAAGTCATTCATCACAGCGGACACCTGTATAGTAACTGAAAATCTTTAGCTGCTTTGGATCATTCTCACTAAAGGGCGAGTTTTCTATGGATTTTGACATTTCATACAGGTTTTTAAAGCTGATAATTGAAGTTGAAGTTGTGAAGAATGCACCTAAAATTGGTGCATTCCTAAAATATCAATAATACATGGGCAAAAATGATAATTATTTAAACGTATTAAGGATTTCCCTTCTAACACACCCATTTTATGACATTATTCTCTGTGTGTATTTTTACAGAGTTGTTATGTTTGACAACTAATGAGAGCCCACAGCAGGATGTGACCTTTCAGTCATGAGTGATAAATGTCCCTCTCAGCCGCCTGTTGTTGTTGCCATCATTCAAACTAAACCAACATTTTGTTGACCTATACCTGTAGACAACAACAATACAACTGTAACGGCAATCTAATCCTGTCCCGGAGGTAATTGGGCACTCGATGAAAAATAAAAGTATCAGTGTACAAAAGAGGCTTTATCGGGCTTCTCTTCACCTTTGATTGCGCTCAATGCTAATACGGCTGCACAGATTTCATTGTTGGCTCAAACAACAGCTGAGCTCGCACTCGTGTACAGTCATGACTGCACTTTTATAATATCTTGTCGCACACTACGGGTACGATTGCCACCAGAGCTGGGCATCAATCAACTTTATTGGGCTTTCTGTGACACATTGTTCTGCCAGTTCACTAAAAAAGCTTCGATATGTAGAAGTCTTTCTCTACATAGAGACAGAGTCGAACCGTTTTGAGTTTTCAGGAGCTCCGAGAAACGTTGTCGTGTAAACGGACAACCAAAATGCAATGAAAGTTTTCAGTTTGTTTAAACAATCTTTTAGCAAAGCGCAGCATACAAGTGAGTCTCATCTGCATAGAAGTGTGTTTCTGTAACTTTACAAAAGTACACACTTGTATTAACTTTATGTAAAATATCCACTATCGTAGATGAACTTTTAAAAACGTTAAACTTTCAAATGTTTGCCTTTTTTGGGGGGCAATTTTGAGGATTCCAGGTCTCACAAACACATAAGACACAAGATCAAAGTGTCAGAGACTAATATTATGAATATAGGACATTAGTCGGAGACAGTATTCATAAAACATTTGATTGATTTTAAATGCTTTACAAATAAAAATATTTCAAATCAGTGATTTTAAATGTTTTATGTTTCACTAAAATCAGTACTGATCCAAGCAATAGATGCAGAAATAAAAGATTTGCAGGAGTATCAGATCTAGACACTCAAGAAGAGAAGGGGTTAAAATGGTTCATGAGGACATAACAGAAATATTCATCCTCATGATCACATCAGAGTCCTCGATCCAAAACTAGAAAATCTCATTTTTCAGTTACGAAAATGAAAAGTGCAAGACCTTCATTCACGAGCCGTTGCTAAACTCCAAAAACAGTTTGCTTCAAGTCAAAAAGCTCTAGCGTGGAGAGAACCGCTTACTGCGATCTGCTCCACTCGCAGACTATTCACTTTTGCTTCTAATGTCCCTGAATGGACTTAACACCCACGTCTCAACTGTCAATGTTCAAGTATCTCTCTCACTCCTCTCTCGGACTATTGTCTGTCCTCCCTGCTGCTACACGACTTCCTCTTCCGCCATTGGTTAAAAAGTGAACGGTGTGTGTCGATGAGTCAGCGGGAGAGGTGGGCGAGCGACGCAAAACAGCTTCAGTTGTGGTGAGGACAAAACGATGCCGATTCAAATTATATCGAGGAAGAAAATAAAGAGTGAGGGGTCAAACGTGCACCTATATGCATATAATGGTACCATGCAGTATGGGCGAGGTGCCCATATATGGTCACTTCGACCATATACGGTCATTTTGACTATTTACAGTCACTTCCAGCTTTTTCTCATTACTTTAAAACTGGCGGTATACATAAATTTTATGATTAAAATAAGAAAAGCATTTTGTGGTGCACTTTTTTTTTTTTAACCTCATTTTTGCACTTTCTAAAATATTTTTAATACATTGAGTTGTCTTTTTTTGGCACCGACTACAAAAAGTCACATATATATGGCTCAAAATATTAAGCAGCAACACCTGAGCATTGATGTTATCCCATATCTAAATATTTCATTGAGTGCACTATATGGGGTTTGATTGATTTTGATTGATTGAAATTCTTTATTTCATTCAAATGTAAAAAAAATAAAACTAAATAAAAGGGTTAAAAGTACCAGATTGACTGCACAATGTTTCCTGGGGTTCATCTTCTCTGCTCACTGTTTTTTTTGCTGCCACGCAGAGAAAAGCAAAAATGCCATCTGAATACAAAACATCTCAACTTTTTTTTTTTTTTGTGCAAAGTGTTTCTCATTGTGCCAGGTTTTTACAAATAGACAATTTAGTGGGTACGTTTTTAGCAGTTTCACAAGCTGTGCTGATTTTTTCACATCAGTCACATTTCTCAAATCCTCGCAGACACCATCACTTCGATCACGGCTGTTCGTCCTGTGCCATCGTGACGACTAAAGTATTGTGGAATTAATGTGTTGACGAAAGGAGAAGGAAATAACGGGGACAGTGGGATTATTTAGGAGTGAGAATAAGAAGAGCAAAGAATAACATACACAAAATCTTCGGTTGGTTATAAAGGCATAGCTCTTTTCACTCCAGTTACGTTTTTTCATTTAAAATCTTTTCATTTATAGGCTGCATCCGTTGTGATTCATTTCCATTACACTAATGACACATTCAGCAACAGAGTAATAGTTTAGCCCCCCAGTTATTTTTTTTTTTAATCAAGATTTCTTTAAAAAAACAAAACAAATAATAATTATTGGGGGAAAAAATAATAAATCCCTCTGACTAACTGATTATCTCCTGCTTCTGCGCTCACAGAGAAGCTCTCCAGTGGCCAGTGGTTTTCAAAAAACACTAACTGCTTGCAATCATATAAGTCAATCCAACAGTACTTTTAGATCTTCACTTCTGTAGTAAGAACAAGAAATTGTCTTTGTGTGATTCTCTATGTGTAAGTTTGTACGACTTATAAACATTTAGTTGGCGAAACAACAGAAAATGAATAAAAACATTAAATTTCTGATATCTTTGTGATCCCAAAATACAAAATAGTCCAACTAGATGAAATAACTTGCTATTCCTATAAATGGAACATCGCTGGAATAAAATAACAAAAGGCTTAGTTTAAATAATTCAGAATTATGTATAAAGAAGTGAGTTTTGAATCCCTGAGGATGTTATGTGATCTTATAAAGCCTCAGCAGCTCTGTTTTCTACATTGATGCTCTTCAAAAAGTTGACAGTTCTCTCTGACACGAGTTTAAATGTTTGACAGGCTGTGATTGTTTCATTATGATTTCATTCACTTAAAGAAAACTGCTGATTGAAAGAAAATTCCCTCTGTGGATAAATAAAGATGTTGAAAATGAAGCTGAATGAGAATCTCAATTAAATGTTGCTGGTTTTCATTCATGTTGTGGAAATGATTCGGTAAACTTGTAAAATTCTAAATGCAATACATTTCATCAGACTAACATTAACTTAATGTTATTCAGATAGGACATTTTATGTGAGTTGACTGAATTATATCAAACCATTTTGTGCTCTTCCACTTTATTTGTATGTTTGAGTCAGTGGTTTCCAACTTTTATTTTCCCAGAATCTTGAGTGGTTGCATGATTTTATTTAGATTTTTCACGTTCTACCTTTACTGGAATTCATGTTCTAACAAATGTAAACTATGCAAAAGAAAAGCTGGCTGTCAGTTTCTAATAGAATAAAAATAAGGCCTTAATAAACAACTTAAGGCGGTTTGATTACCAGCTATTAACAACTACTCTGACTATTAATACAGAAAAATAAAGTCTTAGTGAAATTATGAGAAAGATTGATAAAAAAAAAAAATAATTAAAAAAAATGAAGAAAGGGACAAAAAAAATTTAAGAGGATATAGGAACGTGAAGAGCAGAAGACAAAGTTGAGCAGAGCAAAAGGAAGAGGGAAGGAAAAAGTGAGCGGAAGAAGGAAGAAGAGTCTAAAACATCGAGAGATACATAGAGAGCGACAGATAAAAGACAATAGAAGACAGAGACAGTTTAGGACAAGGAGAGGCCCTTTTCCACACACACACACACACACACACACACACGCACACACACACACACACACACACACACACACACACACAGACAGGGGGTGAAAGGCTGTGCTCCTACCTGGCGTCGGCCTCGCTGTAATACTCTCTGGCTACGATGTCTTCAAACAGTTCACCTCCGGTCACCCTGTGACACACACACACACACACACACACACACACACACACACACACACACACACACACACACACACACACACACACACACACACACACACACACACACACACACACACACACACACACACACACACACACACACTTGCATTAAATACAGTATGAGCCTCTTGGAGTAAGGGGAGGAGGAGTTACTTGTAATAAAAGGCTACAAAGTGGAACATTTCTCCTTCATTTCATATTTTTCAGCAGCAACACCCCATCTCCCCTCCTTCCCCCGATCCTCCATCCCCTCCTCCCCACCTTCACACACCGTTACCATGGAAACTAGAGGGAATTGCTGAGAGATAGATGCGGTAGGCGTGGGTGGTGGTGGTGGTGGTGGCGGTGGCAAATATAGGAGAGAGTTATGTAATTTGTATGTATAGAATGATTGGGAAATCAAAGGAGGAGAAGAGAAGAGGAGAAGAGAGGAGAAGAGAGGGTGACTTACAAGTCAAACAGGAGGTAGTGGAAGCCCTCCTCTGATATACTGTCATGAAGACGAACTGCAAGCGAAAGACAAAAAGATTGGGAGATAAATGCCTGATATCGTTCTTCTCCATGGCATTAATCTGTATTTTGGGGTGTTTTTATGATAACTTCCTTGTCACAGTGCAGCTGAAACCAAACCTACAAACTATCAAATGTTTAGTTTTTTTTCTTTTTTCCACTGCTGCATTTCAAGCAGCAGATTAAAAAAAAAAAACTGAGATGAAGCGGGAGGGAGACGTTGTGCGTGGGGGGTAAAAACCACAGGGAGTCGTCATAATTGAGTCTTACATCATATTTATCTTTAATCTGGTGTAGAGTTCAGGCGATAATGCGGCCTATTTAATCAACAGAAATAGATAATAGTCAGCACTTGTGTAATACAATATTCCATGTTTTTATCTTTTGCACATAATCAGTATTGGTTGTCACATATATCAACTTTTGGTTGATAACAATTTATATTAAAAGGTTTCAAGCATTTTTTTTTATTTTAATTTATTGAGATGAGCATGGCTTCTGTGATTAAAATAATGGCAAGGAAAACGACTTTATGAAATATTCAGATATTTTGAGAAGACTCAAAAATGTGATTATCAGACTGTTTTTCCTTTCCATAGCTTCTAACGAGAATCATAAACAATAAAAAGATTACCTTTTTGACTTCCTGTTCATATTTTAAGTGAAATGATGTACAACCCTGGTTCCAGAAAAGTTAGCACAAAGTTTGGCATGTTTTATTTAGTTGAGTTTATGCGGACTGTTGGGAAGAAATTCTAATGGAATAATGTGCAGATCAACTGAATGGCCCATTTTCATTGAAATACAACTTTGTAAAGTAAGTCAAGTTAAAAAGTTTTGAAATATTATTTCATGTCAGCAGCATGTTTCAAGAAACAAAACTCTTTTACCTCTTCACTTAAGCACGTCATAAATAAACTGACTCCCTGATCAGTAAATGTTTTCTGTCATGAATGGTTTCCTTTTCAAAAAATAGTCTCCATTTTTAACTTGAATTTGTCCGTGACTATGATTTTCTGATGTTTTGTAACCCCAGGCAATGGTTTCCTGTAAGATTCAGACCCTGACTCTAATTCCACGCACACTTTCTCTCACACTAAGGTGTTATTACCATTAATTCTTTGCACTTTGTCCTTATACGTAGTCTGCCATTGTTGTGACTGTTAGATTGACTGATTATTAGTTAACATTACAGACCATAGGAGAATAGGAATTTACTAACACACAGATATTTTCTCCTGTGGCACTCTCCCTGAAGCACACTGGCGTCCCCCAGGGGCAGGAAAGCCAAACACTTTGAAAACCACTGTTGTGCATGAGAATTTCTTTTTTAAACGTTTGTGTGATTTAGAAATTTTACTGTCAAGTGGTGATGATTTGCTTGCACAGACTGTCACAGAATGCACCTCTCTAAAAAGCTAATTTCACAAACACACTGTAACTTGTTGACAACTGTAGTAATCGCTTGTAGAAAGCTGAACTAGGTGTTTATATTAAATTTGAAAAAATAGCTTGTGACAAAAATGTCTCAGTTTCACTATTTGATGCATTGAATTTTATTTTCATTGCGATATCAGAATTGTAAATGACCTGGTTGTGAGTTTGAAAATGAGCAGGCAAAAAAAAAAAAAAATCGATTTGTCCTCACCAATGTTGGGGTGTTTCAGCAGGCGACAAATCCGAGCCTCTCGTTCCAGCTTCTGATGATCTGCAGGTAAACAAAGGTACAGAGAAAAAAAAAAAAAAACACAAAAAGAGATGATTTAGGAAAGGCGATCTTAAAACATCTCTGGGAATACAAAACTTATTCTAACTTTATTTTGTGGTTTCCTTTCCTGAAAGTGTTACTTCACAACATTAAATACACTGACGTCTGAAACGCAGTGAGCATGGTTATCCAGCTGGTGTAGATCTGAGAAACCAAGAACCGAAAACCTTGAACAAATTCAACAGCTCCATAAACAAAGTCCTTCAAAAGTCCCTGTCTCCACTCGAAGATGTGTTTCTGTGTTTGAGCTTTTCTGTGTGTGCAGCAACTATAATTACAGGCCTGTTTTTACATCCATCTGTTAAAATGAGAAAACTCTCTCTGGGCTCATTGAAACGCAGAGGTTTGATTTGTGACATACAAATTGTGAAATATTCATCACATAAACAAGTATATTGTGCAAAACTGAACCCTCCAGAGATCAGATATTATCAGACACCATAGTAAAGGTTAAGACAGCTGGAGACGTACACAAAAACAAAGTGGGAAAAAAAAGAGCAGCTACAAATTCAAACCAAAAGCAAATTCTTCAAAAACTACATAAATATTAACATATATTTCAATATATTATAAAACAATGGAATGATGATAAACTGTCCAGTTGTGTCTTCAGTGCATATTAATTTGTGATGTGGGTGGGGCTTTTCTGAGTGGAGTCTGCATGTTCTAACTGTGCATGCTTGGGTTTTCTCTAAGGACACTGGTTTCTTCCCACAGTCCAAAACCGTGTGATCGAGGTTAATTTGTGGATGGATGGATGGATGGATGGATGGATGGATGGATGGATCTAGATAACTCAATGGAACTCTCCTGTCAGACAGAAAATATTGGCTTTACTCTGTTGTGTGACCTTTTAATTCCCATGAGTCTAAAAACATTGAATGAATTGTACTCATGTGTAATTATATAATAAACAAGTAAATATAAAACATGAAGTATTGTAGAATGTACCATCACGTGAATACTGGTGCCATCATTTGCATATTTTTTCGTCTCTATTGTGTTTTGGTGTCACCGAGTGAGCAGAGGGGCAGGAACCAGCGCTCCATCTGTGTGTCTATGAAAGACTTGGACAGCACTGACGGCACAGTACGGTACTTAAGTAGTGAATTTCACCTATACAAAGCATTGACAATACCTCAGTAGCCTCCAAGCACATTGTGCAGTGAATAACTGATTCATTCACACACTGATGCACAAAATTGGCTTATGAAGTGATTCACAGTGTTTGGTGTCGCACTCAGAAACACTTTGGCACATGCACAAAGGGGTCGGGGTTCGCAGATCAGAACAAAAGCATAATTAAATTTTGCTGCTTTAAAATAAAACTCATTTAATATCTTGGAACAGAGGCTGCACACATATGGAATCACAGGAGTGCCCAAATTAATAGGAAACAAATGTGGAAATATAAAGAGAATCACTAATAAAAAACATAGTCTCAGGTATCAACTAGTCACCCTGAACAGAAAGACCCGCCCACAGCCCTTGCTGATTTGCATTGTATTGCTTTTGTCTTTTCCAGACGGCTTGACTCATCGAGTAAATGCAACGACAAAAAGCAAATGGAAAAGACAAAGACAAAAAAGGAGAAGCATTGACATAATGGAATAAGCAAAGACAAGATAGAAAAAGAATATGACTACCTTTGTATATTTTTTGTATTATTGATTCTCTTTATATGTCCAAATTTATTTCCTTTTAATTTTGGCACTCCTGTGATTCCATACACACACAGGAGAGCGGGAGGGGAACAAGGACCATTCTGAATGTACGCCATTTGCTTTTTGGAAATGCTGAGAGCCTCATTGCATAATGATTATAGTTAAGTACTTAAGAACAAACAAATTGTTCCCTCAGGGGTTGGGTAAGATATTACAAATGCTGAAAAATAAGCAATTTTTTTTTATTTCAGCCACATTGAAATAACTACTGCAGTCATTCATTACATTTCTTGTTTTTTTTTTTAGCAATTATTTTTATATTTCATTATTATTAAACAAGAGTATGAATGGCAAAATTGGTTGAAAACAAAAGAAAAATGACATTCAGAATTTTGGAGAAAAACAAATTGAATAGGTCTCTATATGTTTTGACTTCAATAACAATCTAATGACGACAGCTAAGTTGCACTCAAGGATTATGAGACAAGATGGAGCCCACATACAAATTATGGGGTGGACCACCATGTATGTGCACGACTGCAAAGCACAGCGGAGAGAGCTGACACGGGCATGTATTTGCTCACCCACCTCCACACCCACACTCGTGCACACATATGTACATATATGTACAGCTCCATAGGTTTAGAAACGCACCAATGCGTGTGCATAGCACACACAGGGACACAAATAGAAGACTGGCAAAAACTGAAGCGTGCACATTCACGCTGGCATTGAGAAGTGACAGTGAAGTGTAAGCCCGGTGATTATAGTCTTAGAAGATGAGAGGAGCGAGGCGGAGAAAGGAGTGGAGGAGGGCTGAAGGGGGTGGTTGCAGAGGAGGAGGAGGAGGAGGAAGAGGAAGGAGGGAAGGGGACTAAAATGCAAGGATGAATAATACTGACAAAGCCCTGTTGATATCTTACGTTTGAGAGAATAAGACATTGATAATTGCCGCTGCTGTTGTTTCATGGACCACCGACTGCTACTTGCCCGTCTCTTTTCACTCTATTGATTTGTTCTTCAGTTTTTCCTTTTGTCAGAAAAGGGTGTGAAAAGACTTGAAGTTTTTTCAGCTTCTTTGTGTAGCAAACTGAATTTTTACATTTGCCCCGAGACAGTTTCAGAAACAGATCCATCACCCATCAATCAAGTATCCTGAGTATCTGCTTGTGCTGAGCTTGCATACGGTCAACATGAAAACTATAAAAGCCAGAATCCAAAATCCAACTCCACAAGTATGTTTTGTGGAGTTCAATGCAAAATACAGGCCACAGCATGTTTGCAAAAGCCCAATAAACAAAGGCAAACTTTCAGTCCACAACATAGAATAGAAATACCATCATACAACTGAAAAAGCCACAATGCAAATGCTCACTACATGATTATGAACACCATAATGTAAATACATGTGCCGCAGCACTAATGCAAAAGCCCACAACACAAATGCAAAAGTCACATTGCTCGTACAAAAGCCACAATAATAATTCAAACGCTCACTAAGCAAATGTAGATGACCACCAACCTAATAAAAGAACCACTCAACAATTGCAAAACCACAATATATTGATGCAAAAGAGCACAAAATAATGTAAAAGCCACACAATGAAAGTAAAAGCCCACTCAATAAATGCTAAAGTCACTAAAGGAATGCTAAAGTTACTGAATGACTGCAAAAACCCTTTACGTAGGTGTAAGGGTTAACCCTAACCCTAAAACTGCACCACATTAATGCAAAAACCACACTTCAAAGAATGCAAAAGAGAACTAAACAACTGCAAATGCTGTGATGCCATTATAAAACCCAGAATAGTAAAGCAGAAGCCCACTGCACAAATGCAAAAGCCACAATACGAATGCAACAGCCTGCTGGCGCGACGCAAGCGCTAAACAAATTCAAACACCAAGATAAAGGTTTAAAGGATTCAAACCTGCACTACATGAATTCAAACACCTACTAAACAAATGCAAAAGCCTACTAAACAAATGAAAAACAGTTTTATGCAAAAATCGCAGTACTAATGCACCTTTGTAGCTTGGTAGCTTTTGTATTGGCAGCCCGTAAAAAGCCACCATACAGACATGTTGTTCTTTAGAATAAATTGTTAAACAGAAAAAAAAAAAAAAACCTGTTACAAGCACCAGCGTGATATTTCATTCTGTCGGTGGCATCTGCTTTAAATATTCAAGTACAGAATTGGCTCGGCACTACAATTCATCATGCTAGTCTACCAGATGGCAAGACTGTGCCTTTATTATCATCTGTCATCTCTTCAGAAAGGCATGATTAAAGGCTGAAAACTGAAGATGATTTTGAGATACAGCTGTAGATTTGTTTTTGTTCAATATGTTTTATATGTTTGGTATTTTAAAGCCGAGCTTGCTTACCAAATTAATATTGCCATAAAACTGACACCACGGTATTATTTGACTAATAAATGAGGACATAGAAAATAGTAAGGTGTGTGATGAACTGTGTGTCGTTATAGTCTGTCGCTGTTTAAGCTTCCAGAGGAGAATTGGGTGCTGAAGAACTCGTCTTGGGATTTGCAGCTGGAGATTTGACCAAAGATGAACTATACAACCTCCTGGTCAGGTCTTTTATCCCAGCTTTACCGTAATGCCTGGATTAATAGTGGATAAAGCCATAAGGCTACACAGTGAATGACATATGACCTTCTCATGGCTCAATACTCATACTGGGTTTTTTACCATGCCTGCTCTTCACCAACACCGCGTAAAGAAAGCATAACCATCGATACCGTCAGGACTGTGTCAGTCATGAGGGCGATGCCGGACAGAGGTCAATGATCATGTCCAACTGCAGCCTGGCTCCGTCTTGTCCTGCCACTCTATTTATAAAGCACATTTTGATGCATCATATGTTGAATTCATGAGGGGTCAGCACAGTTTAACAAGCTCAATGGAGACCCAGGCCAAAGGTTACCATAATGGTGATTGATTTAGAATAAATGTGATGTCACAAAAAATGGTTTTCTAGGACATGAGGACACATGAGATATATACTGTACGTTTAATTCACTTTTTGATCAAATGTGAACTAGTTTATTGGTATAATTATTGTCATGTTTTTCACATTATGAGTTGATCCACAGGTAATAAAGAGAAAGACCCTTTTTTGCTATCTGCTAAAAGTTGTTGTTGTCGTTTTTGTTGTTGTTGTTGCATCCCTGATTTTTGTGTCATTATCATCTTGTCAATCATCTGCGAAACAATTCAAATGGTATTGGCCTACACGAAAGGTGCAAAATGAATCAAAGGTTGATTGTTTGACAGCTCTATGCCTTCCAGATGTTCAGTGACCAGAAGCAGCACTTGGGCAGCAGCTGTCATGTGGCGCTGCCCTGCAGAAGCTGCTCCAAATATATTCATTCAATAACTGCCTCCGATGCCAATCCTGCACCTCTGATTCAGCAGGGTAAATAAGACACCAGGGGACCGAGTGGCAAAAGAGAGCCGGATAAGTACCAGACCTGAGGGGAATGAGGGAGATGAAGTGGAGAAAAGAGGACGAGCGGGAGTAGGAGAGGTGGAGAACGAGAACATGAGCTACAGAGGGCGACAGCCCAAGGATGGCAATGGGTGAAGTCTGTGGAAATCTCTGTGCTGTAGGAGAGGCAGAGGAATAAATTTGGGTTAATCACCACCAGTAAGGACTTAAGTCTCGAGAGGGGAGGAGATGGAAAAAGACAGCCAGATATAACCACTGCTCAGAACATAATAGCACCACTCCTACCAGCCGAGTACAAACTGCACCGTTTCCATTTTTTTGCAAAAACTTTTACAGTAAAGAAATGACAGAGACTTTCACTGTAATAATCCAGAAACTCAGATTATGATAAGGCTTGACCTTAGAGGGTGGAAATCCTTCCTGATTCAGTAACCAATCGTATGCATGCATTATGTAAGGCGAGATTACTTCAAACACTTGTTCTATTTATCACTAATAATGTGTATTATGGTCACAAAAGATCGAACAATCCCATCATGCGTTTTACGGGGCCACTGGAATCTTTCAAATTACAGGAATCTAACAAGGTTTTGACAATGAAAAAGCAGTTTTCTTAAATGTTTGAATTATTGTTAGCACAGGTACATTTCACTACTGTGAAGAAGTGTGTGTCTTTCTCCAATCAACACTGGTCGTGAAAGTAAAACAAAATGAAGTATTAAAGAAATGCCACTATTGAAACTTGTGAGCCTTCTTATGCTATACATCCCCTTTACTTACAAAATATATAAACAGCTAGTTTTCATTATTATAACATTGATTTGTGTGACAGAAAAAAATCTCCCCCCGGTGACATAAACCGACATCCTCCAGTCTACAGAGCTGGAAGAGGAGGGAGAAAGTGCAGTGAATTCACTGCTTAAACTGGAGTTACTGACGAACGAATGCTGTACTGCCTCCAGCCACGAGCCGAGTCCCGTGTTTTGCTTCGGAATCGTGACTGCCTCGAGAGGTAAAGGAACTTCAACCTTTGCGCTGTGGCACGAACAACCTGATGCCACATTACACAAACTATACCAACCGTAAGGTTCAAACGCGGCAGATGATTGGATGTGCATAATTTGATCATAGTAATCCAATTAAAATGAGGGAACCGAGCCAGAGTTTGCTTCAGCGCTGACATCCGTCACTTTGAATGAAAACAAAGCATGAGGCTGTTTGAAAGAAGTTTTTATTTCGACTCTGGATGCACACACAAACACATCGACACACTACATTTGACAACCAGGGTCTCCCTTTGAGGAACCATCATGGACCCTCAGGGGTTTCCTGCTCAGATATGGTCAAAATTAGAATTTAACTTCTCAAAGAAATTTTGAACGATTCATTTTTTTACATCATAAACAAAACGTACTGGTAATCTATCATAACATTGGTGTCTTAAAGTTCAAAAAGTCATATTTAATACAAATTTAATGTTATTGCATTGCATTTTAGTGTGGGAGGATAACCACAAGCATTTAGAATAGAGCTTCTTTTAACTGAATATAACTGATTGAGGATTAACCTCTATTTGTAATATATGATTTGCTGTTATGATAATGCTGGACAGTATCAACCCTCATTACTTGACTACATCTGTTCTGGTTATTTGACATTGACACAAACGCTCACTGGTCAGAAACCAGGTCAGGTCAGTCCTGCTGCATTGCAGGTGAATCCCAAACACACTAACACAAATACTCCATCATGATAAATGACATGGCCGTACAGGAACCTCTGGCCTTCCCTGTCCAGAGATCACCGGTAATAAACAACTTCTATGATTGGCTGGAAGCCTTGCCCAGCAGACCTGCCCTGTATTTCCTGTTGACATGTGTCGGATCGGCATTAAGTGTTAAAAAAAGAGTGAGGGTGGGGTTGTGTGGGGGAAGTGGGAAGATCACAGAAGAGAAGCCTGAAAACACCTTACTCCTTCCTTAACACGCTTATGGTCAGTCTCATATGTGATCTTTTCTGATCTTGTACAGCAATAAACTTAAACTCTTTGCTCTTTTCTTAATAGTTCTGGAGGAGCTGCCTGAGCAGCTGACTGGCTGCAGCACAGTCGTTGCTTCTGTGCTGCGGCTGTCTGAATATCTGTGTGTGTGTCAGAGGCAAAGAGAGAGGGAGAGTCAGATGAGAGTCCCGTGCTAAAGGCATGTAGGCGTACAGGCGCATGGCCCTCAGCTGCCAAGTGCCTGGGGTGCCTTCTCTTCGCCTGACCCCCCCCCCGCTCCCCCCCTCCCCTGCGCAACCATCTCCATCTGCCAGCCCCAAACAAACCCTCCTCTTAAGTTGCTGCAGCCAGGCCTGGAAAACCCACCCAGCTCACCTGCTGTCTGAGAAACATTACAGCAGGGAAACATGCCTCGACCAAATCCTTCTCGAAAAAGTAGATCAGCAAAAGCCATCGTGACTGCTGTAAAAGCTAACTGCCACGGCCCATGTCAGATAGGTCATGGAGATATAAATAGGCGGCGGAGTAGAAGTAGCAGCGCAGCGAGTGGTTCTGCCAGACCCGGGCGTCGATCCGCTCTGCTGCTTCATGGAAACGTGGGTCATCCATTAGTAAGGAGCGCGGCACAAGACCCGCACACCACCCAGTCAGGTCAGACCAGTCCTCCTATGACATGTTGGAGCTGGCAGATTATGCAGTGCCTTGGAAAGGTGGTGTAAAGCTGGAAACAGCTGCACCCCCGATAAAGCAGCTGGAGTGAAACGTATAGGTTGGCTGATAACCGAGGCCTATAGGTGAATCATTTATCCCGCACCGTACATCTGTGTATGTGATGCTTTCAGTCTCATCAAACCAATCCCCAGAATTAATGCTTAGCCTCCTGCTAATAGAAGCAGGATAATCTAGGATGGGTTTAATCTCATTAAAAGCTGCACGAAGCAATGACATATAGTGCAAATATGGCTATGGTGACAGAACTGCTGCCAGGGATGATGAGGCAGCGCATTCAAATAACAATGCCAATTTCCCAAGTGCTTGCTTGTGATCTCGCTTCTTTTTATTTTATTGCTTTTATACAAGATAGAATTCAGTCATAAGCTCTCTCTGACTGTACCTTTCATCTTGTGTACAAACATTAGGCAGCCTCTAAACAGTACGTAAGCAGCTGTGTTAAAGGCAAAAAACGAACATGCCAAATGTGCACCTCAGTCTGTCAAACAACAGTTTCATTTATCAAAAGAGAGAAATTCCAACTTCAAGATCGCCATTACAGTTTGGTCAAAGTCTATACAGTCTATCCTGTATACAGACACAGTATGAGCTTACAAAACATATCTACTGAAGATGTTCACGGTAGAAAATGCTGTTTAATTGTTCTCATGTCTCCTGTAACTAGCGAGCACATTAAAGTATAACACATTTATTACAATTACACCATTTTCAATGGTCTGCACTAGGATTGTCTCAATCACACATGACAAACGCTTCCATACAATAAAAGTTAAATAAAAACATTGCACTGTATTTTATTTCCATTTCGTGTCAAAAGCAGGCAAAACAGACTTTTCTGAAGGACAGTTACAACGTATATAAAAAAACTTTGAAAGGATAACATATCTACTGGATTTCTAAACAAGTTACTTTACACCACAATCTCATAGAGAGGAGGTTTTTTTTGTTTATTTGTAACAAATATAAGAACTTTAGTCACCCCCTAATCTTGTTACCCATGGCATTATCAATGATATTATTAACAAACGTTGCATTGCTTTTAAAAAAATTTAATAGTACTTAATGAGTTCCTAGTAAAAAAAAGTACTGTGTTATTGATATCTTTTGGCAACTATATTAAAAGAGATGAATTTACCATGTTTTCCAAACTGCAAATTGCACGATCTTTAGTTGTGTGGTTGGTGATGCAACGTGTCTATCATAAACGTACAGGTAGGTACCATCCAGGACCACTAGATGTCACTGTGTGACCACTGAACTGCTATAGTATCAACAAAAAAACTAACACTTTAAAAAAAACTAAAGAGAGTTCAGAGTGTGTGAGAAACAAAGAAGGCTAAAGGTCTGAACCGAGGAATAAATCCACCGGTTCTAGAACGACAATAAAGTTACATCCAGACATGAAAAATAAATACTTTTTATATGACAGAGCAACTTTGAGATGCGTTTTCCTCTTCATGACCCATTTTTCTCCAGGTGCAAATTATAATCTGGATAATACGGCACACAGTTTCAACTTTAACATATAAACCGTAAATTTCCCCTGAATCTGCCTACACTCACGATAGTCATGGTACAGTAACGACGAAATGAAAACACTGAAGCACCACGCGGTCCTGACAGCGTCCAACGCTTGTAAGACACGGGCAGATGCGAGCGCACGCGCTCGTCCGATGCCTTCTGCTAACGCCTGTTAAAATGCCTGTTGCGCCACACTCAACATTTTCACACACAAAATATTTGCTCGGGCGCGCGTGTGTGCGTGTGTGTGTGTGTGTGTGTATGCATGTGTGTGTATGTGAAAGCAGGGTAACCGTTGAGTGTCAGTATGGTGCCACCTGGCAGGGCCGCTGCAGCGGGTCTCCAGTTACGAGGCAGCAGGAGATTTACACTGGACAAGTGGCGGAGAGAAGAGCCGCGGCGACCGCCGCGGCGCTGCGATCCGCCCCGCCACTGTGGCATTTAGCCCTCGGTTTGGTTTCAACATTTATGTCATGGAGTAATGGGAAGAAGAAGAAAAAAATGATCTCTCCAATTAAATTAGTGGGCCTTCGTTTTTGAAGAACTTGAGAGGATTAGTGCGTTCGTAATATTCCAATCGCCAGTGAATGATCGTTTCATGGCAAAGTGCCCAGAAAATAATCAGATCAACTGTCAGAGGCAGGATACGTCAGAGGACATCATGTTTCAGCAGAGACTTGAATGTGATTATTCCACTGACTTAGTAATGTTGATAATTCATGGTACAAGAGAATTACTTCCACCACTTTGCTGTGGTCGAATTAGTGGCTAATCACTTTAAGTAATTGATTAGGAGTGAATTTTAGTCCACATTAGTCGATCGTAAACCAGTTACACAACTTTAAACACAATTCCCAAAACCTCTTTAAATAGCTTCGTTGTCGCTCTATCCAACAGTCTGAAACTAAATCAAAGAAGCTTTCCTGTGAGAAGGAAGAACTCCTGTTGAAGAAACGTCACGTAGGGAGGAAGACAGATCAACACCAGACAGCGATGGTAGTAACTTCCTGTATCAATTTCAAGTTAAAAACTCGTATTGATTAAGAAAAACAAAAAAAAATCATGTGTATTTTGTTTTTGTACTCTCCAAAACAATCTGCTTTTGTATTTTAGTCCTGAATTAAACATTTCCCTATTTCAGGGTGCAAAATTAACATCAAATGTGGTAAAACATCGGATTTATCGTCTCGCTAATATTATACTTGACCTAAATTGGAAAAGTAAAAATACTTTGCAAAGAAGTACTACTTTTTGATCTTGAGAGATGGATGCCTTTATTGTCACTGCATTCAAAACACTTTTTTGTTTTTTTTTGAAATATGAAACAAGTTTTATTGGGCCTCGCACTATATGACGTGAAGTGATCGGTGACACTCAAAACACAAACTGTGAGGCTCATTTTTCATTTCACACCAGATAGATACTCAACCACCTGAGTTCCTCTTTGGTTCACACTGGGCTGTGACAGAATGAGCTGTGCCTGTGATGAAGAGAAAAGTTGCGCTTACCTCTTGCAGATAACTTTTTGGTGTTGATTATTTTGGCAGCATACTCCTGTCCCGTGCACAGCTTGACACACCGGCGCACTATTGAAAACGCTCCTCTGTAAAAAAAAAAAAAATCACAGAAAAGGAAAGACGGTGAGTTTTTGGTGCGTCGCCGTCACAGACAGTTTGATGAGCCAACAGCAGGTGTTTTTAATTACTCATGAACGTTTTTTTTAATGAACTCCTCAGCCCACCTTGTGCTCCTTCTGCGAGGTGGTGAAAGCGCTAACTTAATCTCAAGCGGAAGAAAGAATAAACTCAATGTCAGCGTTCACATGTTCACTGTGCAGAGTTACAGTGAAACTGCGTTTGTCTGCTTAATAAGCTCCCATGAGGAAACTCCTTGACGCAGTCAGCATATTGTAAAGGATGCGCACACGCGTGTCATGAGGATGAGAAACAGACTAAATATGTCTCCTACACACAAGGTGAACTTCAGTAGAAACAGTCTCCAGTCACCTTGAGATGAAAATGCAAAGTACAAAGCCAACTTCCTATATTTTCAGACCAGCCATATGTGTAAAACGACCATATAGGTTGATTGTTCAAGTATATGTGATAACACTTTATATTTTTTAGGAAGTAAAAAAGCAGGGTTATTATCATAACCAAGTTTTTGTTAGCTGTGGCTATAGAGATATTACGGTAGACGATTGAGAGAGAATGTTGCAAAGTATATATACTCAATGGATGAACATTTCATCTATCCCTCCTACAATGCCTATTTTTGATATGCAAACTGCACAAAACCTGTAAAAAAAAAAAAAAAGGAAAAGCTTTTATTTTCAACAAATGCAGTCCTATTAATGTATTATGACATCATTGGCTGCTGTTATCATACCTTGAGAGATTTTTCTTTATTGCAACTAAAATCATGTAATGAGTTATTATATAATTGGCAAAATGTTCTTTACACAATGGATCAAATATCTTAGTAAATTGTTGTCACACCAATAAATGTCTGTCTTCACATACACCTCAGATGTTTTTTTTTGTTTTTGGTGGCCTTGTTTTGTTTAAAGGTATATTGGCCTAGTTTGCAGACATGTGGCTCTGCCCTGAATCTAAATACAATCTTAACAAAATAAACTGCATATGTGAAGCTATGCGGCCATAAATGTACTACCTTTCAAGATGCTGATTGTTAGCAGCCTCAACTCAAATATAGCCATGTTTTTCTCTTAATGAAGCACCCTCAAATCAGTGAGGATGAGCATGTGGCTTCACAGCGTTTAGCTGGCTCTGCCCTTCGTCGAACCGGCAGCATTGACAGTGAAAGGTTGAGTGGTGCCACTGGTCTGCCTCCATACGGAGACGGCTACAAACAACCAACAAGGTCAGGGTCGAAGGTGAAAGCTGACAGCTGACCGAGGCTGAGCGGAGCACACATGACAATATCTCTGTGAAGACACGAAAACCCAGCCGCCCTACTGAGGGCATTTCATGACTTCCACAGAACCGGCGGGGTGCTTTCTCCACCTCGGAGACCAGGAGCTGCTCGGTGAGAGCTGTGGCGATGCGTCAGGTCTTTATTAGATCCTGTGCAATGTGAGCAAATAACATCCAAAAACCAAAAAACTGACGGCGACCGCTCACCGCACAGCCACACAAACAAACGCATGTGCTCCATGCTCCTGACACCAAACTCCACAGCTGTGCCTGGAAAGTTCACACTCCGCGAGGTGAGGATCTACGGTCAGGGCTAAATATGCCTGAAGGCGCAGAGGCAGTTAAATAAGGTAACAAGCCGTGAATCACTGCTTTTCAAAGTCTGCTGTGACGTCCAGGAAGATTTAAACAGGCCTAAAATTATTTTTAACAAAAAAAAAAAAAAGGTGGGGGGGTGCAGAAGGGTTTTGTTACTGAGTGCGTTACTGAGCGTCTCACTACGACCCGGTGGTGCTGCACAAAAGTTACAGTTGGATGTGTTAATGTATATTTAAAAGCTGTGATCTTTAAAGTGTGGGAGGATGGACTGCAGGTGCTTTGTCTCACACTTAGCAGCATTGTTTTGATTATGGTCTGTACAGTATATACAGTCTGCGTCTCTTACACTTGTTTTTGACTAAAACTCATTTTATAATGCATTGTGTTGTATTTTTATTTGATGTGTTTGAAAGTTTATATGTGTAGAGACCAGTATTTAGCATAGAGCGTGCTAAAACTGACTATTACACATTTTCATCCCGGTACCAGGGCACACGTCTTGTGTTTTCACAGAGTGAGGCGGACCGCACGGGTAATAAACGGGCTAAAGATGCCCAAGCTGAGGTACGCGCCTAAATGTCACCAGCCCTGCGAAGAAAGTGACACCGGCAGCGAGCGAGTGCTCGTTAATTAGCTGTGCTCTGATGTTGGATCAGTATCACAAAGTTAAAGGGAAGAGTTATCGTAAGGACGCCAAGACGTTCACACCTGCTCCTCCTCCCAGAGCTTGACGTGACGGGGTGAAATAATATGAACAGCCCCTGGAAGACAGTTTGCAACGCGAGGTATGTAGATTAGTCTGTCGCGCACACACACCCACACACACACACACACACACGCGATCAGTTCAACTTCTCACTAATTCTATATTTGTATTCATGAAGCACAACCGAAGACCTTGGATAAGCCGATTTTGGGAACGTGAACACTTTTCATTAATAAAGATTTCAAAATACAGAAATCTACATCTTTAGTGTTGTGATGAAAACCGGTTGCAGATTTCAGGAACTGCATCAAAGTTGTTGAATTGTGCAGCAACAGATACTCAATTATGACACCAATGTTGTGATATACAGCGTAACCATAAAGAAAGAAAGTTATTCAGCTGCATTCATCCCATGTTTGTATTGTTTATGATATACCTTTGGGCAATTTCGGAGGATTTGACGGTTTTATTACAGCTTTTGACATGTAGTTTGAGCCTTCATCTGATCAGAGGAATGATTTCAATTACATGTTCCTGAAAAACAAACTAAGATTCTATTGTACTTCAACAAGATTAAAAACATTTTTTTAACTAAAGTCTCAGTCTGGTAAAGGGTTTAAATAAAGTAACACATTTGCTTTCCCTTAAAAATCCTGAAGCTCACTATATTTTATTTATTTAAAGGTCAATTTCAATTCCGGGCAAACAGTTTTCTGAGCTTTGCAACAACATTGAAATAAAGTAATAACAAAATGTTTAGAGATATATATTGTAACAGACTGACTGAACGGAGACAAATGCAATGTGCATTCAAGCAAATGCAAATTCAAGATGATAGAATTCTAAAAAAATTAGATTAATCCCGATTAATTCACAAAAGTTTATGCGATTAATTAGTTTGGAAGAACGAACTTCAAGGCACAAAGACGATAACATCGTCTACATAAGTGTTTGTAATGATTGTAAATCAAACAAGCATCACAATACTGAACAACGCCATCCCATCTTGAATGTTCGGTTAATATCGTGCAGAACTACACCTAGTTCTGATTGTCATGGTAAACCTAACCCTGAAAAACAAAAACAGAGGAGGCAGTCTGGTGAAAACGGCCGCATGGGACAAATCAAGTCCATGTCATTATTCCTGGTACAGTGACACAAATGCGTCTCTGGTTGTGTCTTTGAACTTCACTCAAGTCTCCCACACTCCAGTGGAAAAGAAAATCTGAGGAGTGCTGCCTCCTCACTCAAAACAACCCCCCCCCCCACTGCTTGATGCCACTTCCCCGTCTGCTACACCGCCGCCGAGTTTGCCCGGTGTTGATTAGAGCTAATCCAAGCCTTTGTCAGAAACTTTTACCACTGTTGACCATTAAACCAGTAATAGTTTCACCCCTGGCATTTATCACTGGTGGGATGAAAGGAGCTCTGCGGGGATGCAGCGTCGTAAATTAGTCTGATCCCCGTGTCTTCTGCAGCGATCAGTCTGGCAGGCAGCAGACGATTTATGACCGACACAACAACCAAACCCACCAACGGTCGCGCCACGCACTCACCCCCTCGACTTTTGGATTCACAGCCATAAGACACAATGAACACCACACATGTAAACTCAGAAATTCATGATTTACTCCTGCTTAGTTCCACTTCCTTTTAATAATCATTATATTAAATGTGCAACAATGAACTTTGAGACTCTGAACTGTGTTCACAGTCAGCTTTCTGGTCACTGCAGGGGAATTCGCTCAAATGAGAGACTTGTCGTTTGAATAAGCCAAACAGATGTTTCAGATGCTTTTAAACCATTAAAATTGTGAAAATAAATAAATAAATAAATATGTTTGACCAGAGCTGACTGACAAAGCCCAGAGGAGCAGCCTTCTCCTTCTCTACATTGTTTTGTAGGATCTGTACAAAACGCAGTAATGAGGCTTCACTATTAAACACCAAACCGAGACGCGACGTCGAAATAAGAGACTTTGCGGTGCGGCTTTAAAAATCACTTGATCAGCAAGCCACGGTGACAGGAGAACAACGGGCAAGACAACATAAACATGAAATCCTTCATTAAATCCATCTCAGAAATGGTGAATTTTTCAAAGGAAAACTCTGTTAACCATTTTAGTAAGACACTATTTTTGGTAAATCGTCTGCCTGAGTAGTGATACAACAACCGGGAGTAAATCAAGAGGCAAAACCTGAAAGTTAAGGATTTAAAATGTTGAAGGCTTCCCTAACGAATTCCTCACAATGGAATCTGAAACATGTCACATTTAATGTGATCCAGATCTGCTGAGCCATAATCTGACATCCTCACCAAATATTGGTAAACGACAAATTATACCAGAATTATGTGACAAAGAGCAAATACTATGAAGGTATTTCCACTAAGTAGAGTAGTCTTACATGGCACCGTCTCTAAAAAAAAATTCTATTTCTCGGCTGCTTAGTTCATGTTTCTGTTTTTCACCTGTTTTCTGTGTGATGATACAACAATGAAAAATTCCATGGCACGTCTGGCAATGTTGCTATAATCAGATCTTTAAAATGTGGCAGCGCACCAGACCGCAGTAGTCCTGGTCCAAGTCTGCAGTCAGAAGATGAGCGTGGTTGTTTCTGTGCGCATTTCTCCTTTTGCACAGTCACGTCAACAGAAGCCTCCCAGCAGGGGACTCAGCACCTCAGCCTCCAGCGCTCATCAAAAGCAACCGACGCCTCAACTTTGTCTGCTCTCACTGCAAGAGACGAAACTCAGCTGGTAGCTTCCCCTCAAAAAACGGACTGCATCATAGGTCCTACAGACGTTAGTTCTCATGTGGTGTCGTTATTCTAATATTTGACCAGGTTATCGCATGTTGCATGTTTACCTGATATCTTGCACCCATGGAAAACTGTGCTTAGAGCCACTGAAAATTTAACTTTTTCTTTTTTTTTTTTAAAAACACTCCCAAGGTGGAACTTTTCAAAACGGCTCCGACTCCGTCTTCATGTAAACGAGGTAGAACGGAACTTTTCTGAAACACGGAGTAAATAGTTCTTCTGCTCATGCGCCAGTAGATGGACAACAACAACAATGGCGGCCTCCAAGAGTGTCATGACTCCCACGCAATATTTTCCTGGGACTTGATCACTTTTTTTTTTTAGATTAGAGTCAGCAGTAACAGTAATCCAACATCATCTTCTGTGTACTTGCAACTGATAATGTTCAATCTGTGCGGTTTCATTACTGAAAGAACCAACACCGCCCACCAGTGGACCTATGAGGACACTGCATAGTTTTTAGCATTTCTCCCGTTTACTTGTAAATGGACATCGTTTTCAAAAAGTTGTCATGTAAACATGTAACTTTTCTGAGACGAAAACACAAAAATCCTGTGTTTTCACTTGAAACGTTGTCTTTGTAAACAGGGCCTCAGATCCTGATGAGGCAAATTTTGATCATTAGAAGTGGACATACTACATTTGGCTATATATTGATACCAGCTAGATAATGATGTTTCTCATGTCCAGTAGTGAATCCCCTCCATGAGCAGATCTGTACCAGGGTTGTTTTGTCTGGTGACTCTGCAGAATCACCAGGTCATAAAAGCATTTTACCCTGAATTCACTTAGAGCAAACAGTGGCAACCAATTTGTAAACCAGCAGGTTGTGAGATCGGGGTCAATGTGAAAACGATCACTTCCTTCTATTTATTCTGATAGCTCAACACAACATGATGCTTTTGAGTTTAGTTATTTGACGAAAAGAGAAATAAAATCCTCCCAAAATGCATTTGTTTACGTGTTTTCATGCGGCGCAGAAGTGAGAAATTCACACAGCGTTGTTGATTAAAATGCGTTGGAAAGCGGTTAACATATCCATGAGTGTTTTCTTAAGTCACAGTGAATTTTGTGGATGAGATTAGACGGCGCTACACCTGCCAGAAAATGCCACCGTGCAAAACAAAAAGAACAAGCACTGCTCGGTGAGTCGAAGTTGAAGTTGAAGCTATGAAGTTGGCATAACTTTTAAGTAATGGCCATCCTGTGGACACTTTAATCATTTGGAAGCAGTTTCGAGCATGACTTGCAGGCACTTCTCAGCCCTCATCTGCCCCTGATCCCCCCCCCCCCCCGGAAGATCCACCCTTGTGCAAAGGGGTCTTATCTGCTCTTATCTGCCTCCACTTTACTGCAAAAAAATAAACTCAGAAAGGAAAAGAGAGCTGAAAATAGCCATTGTAGCAACAGAATTAAGACATAACTTTTAAAATTAGGTGACAGGTTAAAGGATTTTACCGGAAAGATCTAAATAGACTTTCAAATTGACATTTCAAGATGAGGAGAGACAGTTTTAGAGTGGATCTGTGTCTCTCTGCTGGATGCATCTGTCTCCCTTTCATCAGAGGTTCACACTGTTTTTTTTTTTTTTTTTATGTGCAAAACTTTTCACACAAGCAGCAGGAAATAACGAGAGATGTGCTGCAAATGTGACAGGCGCGCGCGCGCACCCGGACAAGCTCACATGGAGAGACCAGCGTATTTTGAGGGCTGCCATCCCGAAAAGGCGCGCGCGCGCACACACAGACACACTCGGCAAGCCTGCAGAGTCGCTCTGCTCTGCACAGAAAAGAAACCTTCTGTCTCCTGTACTAACATTACTACAAACACGCGCGCGCGCGCACACACACACACACACACACACACACACACACACACACACACACACACACAGAGCGGATACTCACTTCCCCAGCTCCTCGTATAGCTGGTATTCGTCTGTGAATCGCGTACAGGTTGTCGTGGCCATGTCTCTCCTCTTTCTCTCGCTTCTTCTCTTTTAACTCCGTAAATAATATTACTAATAATAAATGTTTTGGGGATAAAATGTTCGTGCTATTAAAAAAAAAAAAGACACACGTCCGCCCAGCAGCAGCAGCAGCAGCAGCTCGCAGCCGTTGGAGCGGTGCAGAGGCTGAGAGGGAGCGCGGAGAGACGGAGGGTATGATACGGAGTGGGCAGGGTGGGAGTCCTCTCTCTCGCCCTCTCTCTTTCTCTCTCTCTCTCTCTCTTTCTCTCTCGCTCTCTCTCTGACAGCTCCGCGAGGCGCGTTCAGAAGTGTCAAGCACGCGGTGCTGCGCACGCGCACTTCCTGCGACCGTTTCTGAATTAAGAGTTACTTTAGTTCACTTTGAAATCAGAGGCGAGATCTAAAACTTGCAGGACATCGGCCCTCCAGGACCGGGTTTTGAACACCTTTGCTTTAAATGAAGCGTTTAAGTGACCAAATGCCTGTAACATATCGCGCATATACTCACTCAAGTGCATTTATTTTATGGACACAGACAAAATAGCACTTTAATGAGGAAATTCAGTCATCACAGCAGCTCCACGTCACACAAAGATATGAAAATAAGAATGATAAACATAATTGAAAATTAAATGTTCAATATTTTTTTTTCAAATAGTCCAATATCTAAAATTCTATAATTTCTGAATAATATGAATCAACAATAAAAAAAATGTAAAATAACAAGAAACTGCAATACAAAACATACCTCATTATGACATAATATAAATAAACAAACTAACAGACTTCTGTAACAACTAGCCACTTCAAATGATGGGATTATCTTGTTTTGAAGGACCCTGCAAATGAAAAAAAAAACAAAAAAACTCCAGGTGTCTGAATACTTGCATGTATCAGTTGAACTGGCAACGAGATGTCCATCAACTACTACATTAAAGAAGTCTGCAGGACTGGGAAATGACTGGGAAATCAGGATTGTATTGGCTCAGAGTGATGCTGATAAATGAAACCATGCATTTGTTACTTCCAGACTAGACTATTGCCATTCCCTATTATCAGTGAGTCTAAATATCTGCTTAAAAAGTATTCAGTTGATTACAAACGCTGCAGCAAGAGAACTGTCAGGAACAAGCAGGGAATATCACATCATTCCAATAATAGCATCTCTTCAATGGCTTCCTGCTAAATCTACAATATAAATCAAAATGCTTCGTTTAACTTATAACCCTCTTAACAGTCAGTCTCCATCATAACATAAAAATCTGCTAGTCCCATACCTTCCCGTGGGCTCGCCATCTGCAGGAAAGGTTCTTAATCAGTGCAATGTGATCTGGGTGACAGTGCTCAGACTGCCACCCCCGTGACCCACAAACGGATAAGTGGGAGAAAATGGATGGATGGATAGATGGATAGTCCCATACCACCCCAGAAGAACAGAGTGCTGCTCACTGGAGGTTCCTACGTTTTCTAAAAGTAGTATCAGAAGAATCAGAATCAGAAAAAAAAACCTGTATTTATCCCCGAGGTATGAGAGGCAGATCTTTCAGCAAATAGGCTCCTCTCATGTGGAACCAGCTCCCACGTTCAGTTAGGGAAGCTGACACAGTCACTTATTTGAAGGTTAGGTTTAAAATGTTTCTATTTAATAAAATTTACAGTTATGGCTGGTTCAGGCCACCCTGGGCCATTTTGTATTGAAGCTGCTCTGGGTTTAGACTGCTGGGAGACCTTTACTGCAGTAAACTCCTCTCTTCTCTCACTCTCCATACAGTGATATATCACCATCACATCTCACTCACAGTCTGTAATCCTCCTGTAGTCTCTGCTCTCTCGCCCTTCTGTTGGTAGCTTCCTGCAGGATCTCTTACACTGGAACTGTAAATTCTAGTCTTTTGGTCTGAACCTTGATCTGCCTCCATCACATCTGCAGTGAGCAGATTTATGACAGTCTGTTTGTTATGACAATCTGGTGTCCAAGAGGATCAATAAAGTATGGCTGCTTTGCTTAATGATGTACACACTTGTTGTCGTCGTCGTCGTTGTGGGGGCAGATTTTGTTTTTGTTTTTGTTTTTGTTTTTGTTTTTCATTTACATGTTTAGATATGTCTTTAATTGTGTGGACGACTGTTCTGATTGAATGCAATAGAATACAAAGCCTAATTCTAAATATATAACAATGAAGTAAACTCTTAATCCCATTATCAATCCCAAACTCAGGTTGAAATTTTGTTCCTTTTTTATTTATTTTTTTTGTATTTTGTATATTTTTGTATTATTTAATTTTATAGATAATACATTCTCCTTTCAAACAACAAAGAAATTAATCTGCTGTTGAATTAATTTATATTAGCTGGGTGTTTCCTTTACCTTCTCCGTAACGTTTGAAAAAACTATAAAAAAAAAAATAATAATTTTAATTAAAATCATTATGAAGGCACCGGTCCATGTCTTCCGGTCTCGTGCTGATCACACAGGCCTACTTGACGCAGTCCTCGCGACGCGATCGCGGCGGCGGCGGCGGAGCGCGCGCGCGCTCTGTCGTCCTCTGGTGGGCAAGGTGCGCATAACACGAGGGCAAGGAATCGAACACACCCCCCGACCTGCACGCTGCGGATTTCCAAATAGGGACAAATATGAGAGCGCTTGTTTGTGCCTTCAAAACGCGCCGCCGGGCTCGTGACCAATGCACGTGCTTGATTTGGGTTCAAGGTGGGGGACGGGACAAGAAGCATTCAGTCAAAATTATCGCTTATGTGTAAATTCAGTGGACGGTACTAATTTAATTCAACTTATTTATGCATCCCTTTTTTTTATTTTTATTCTTTAGATCAAATATCATTAGGCCACAAACTAAAAATGGAAATAACAGACAAAAAGATCGAAAGAGACGCTTTGGATTTAGATTTTTTTTTTTCCACAGAAACTAATACCTTGTTTTATCAAAAATCTGGACATAAAAACCTGATGATGACTTTTTTTATACCAGAAGAACGTTTTAAAAAGGCACCAAATGACTCAAAGTAATAACTTAACAACTTCACAATGACATTACATCAACTGTCCTGCAATCCTATAAAATCCTATGTCGTCTTATAAAACAGGGTCTGGACGAAGGCAAGGTAAACAATGGACCATCACAGACAACAGATGCACTCAGACAATTTAGAGAATAGAAAGGAAATCGTAGCACCTGAGAAAACCCTCAGCACACAGGGAGAATATGCTGTAACTAACTGTATACAGACAGACCCCCAAGCCCAGACTCATCCTGGGGATCTTCCCGCTGTGAGGTAGAAGGGCTAACCACTACAGTACTGTTCAGTCGATAACAAGAACATCTAAATGAAATAGCAGATGTCATCAAAACCCAAGAGGACCACAAACAGATTTAACAAGTGTTTCAAAAGGAAGACATAGGCACTTTCATCAGAGTCCATTTGAGTATTGTCATATATTCGACTCCTAATTCATTTTTTCTAGAGAAACCTGGATAGATCTGTCGGGAATGTGACTGAATCCAGTACTCAAAGTGGTGACATCAGAGTCACAAAAAAAGGAGGAAGGGGAAAGAACACTCAATGAACCATGATGCCATTAATAGTCTAACGCCTTCTCATCTAACTTTAGTCAACTGGTTTATCGGACCCGGGGAAAATATGCTGAAATGTAGCACATCCATGCGTTTCTGTCAGAAACAACACCTCACCTGTAGTCACAGGAACATGGAGCGACATTGCAGGTGCTATTGGTCTAGTTGTCCCATTCCTTTTATAGTATATTTAAGCAAAATAAGGACGTGGTTGTTTCCAGCGTCACTGACGTTCAATCTGAGGGGGAAGCATGTCCCAAATGCTCAGTGAATAAGAATTAGACTGCATCAAGATGGTCGTTGATTCGGTCTTGAGAAAGAGAAACATGCAGGTCTGTTTTTACCTGTGAGGTCAGATGTCTATAATTATGATTATGGGGTCAGATTTATTAGATTTTTTTAAATCTTTTACAGACAGTTTTATCTTTGTTTAATTTGAGAAAGTTGTCATTCATCACTGCTGTAATGTCAGCTTTGGTTTTGGGATATAGGACATCCTTAATGTCGTGCTACAGGGAGATACAGCTGGGTGTCATCAGCATAGTAGTAGACAATCAAACACATGGTAATTGATCATTTTTTAAAGTGTAACTTGAAAACAGCAACGGACCAACGATCGAGTCCAGGGGAGCACCAAGTCTCAACAAAAAGTTATCCCGTCCCTGTTTCAACAGATGTAATGGAAGTCTGAAAGTGTTTAGTAAGGATGTAAAAAGCACTGTGCTGACCTGGAACAACTCCAGAGTGCTGAACCAAAAAGCGCTCTATGGGTGAAGTGGAGTGCCATGAAGCTCTGGGACAGCTTTACGACCTCGGACGCTGGAGAAATGACATCTGAAGATTACCTAAACATCTTAGAGGCACTTCTTCATCGTGGTTCTTCAGTTTTGAGCAGAATAAAGAGTCCATACGCACATCTAACAACCTCACCAAGTTCACAATGATGCTCTGTTTTTTCTGTAGATGAGCTTGAACGCTCTAAAAAAAAAAAACTGCACTTAGTGTAGGAGTTTCAGAAACTAGTAGCATAACGGGGCAAATACCTTTGAAGGAACACGATTGTTTTAAACCGAGTCAATATTGGAAAAAGTTCAGCAGCTGAATATCAGAAAAGATGGTGACATGTTCCATTTTTATTTCACAAAGACACCACTCGACAATTTCATCCCCTCCATCTGGCCCTGTCTATGTGTCCTTGAGCAACACTTCTAACCTCCACCTGGTTCAAGCACCTTGCATGGAAGCCATTGACGTTAGTGTGTGAATGCGACTGATGATGTAAAGCATGTTGAGACTCCTGAAGTGGATAAATGCACTGCGTCAGTAAATCCAATTTACATAATGTTGTGATTACTCAACGGAGTTCGATGGGGAATTTTTAAAATTAAAAAAAAATATTAAAGCTGTTGTGCAACCTCTCACAGTCATAAATCGCACCCGTCTTCGGTCCAGCTCTGACTCCGCAAACACAATTACAGCCGATTAGTGCCATGAGCCACTCGGCCTGATTAGACAATTTCCCACTCGGCTTCATGACTCATGTGTTCATCAGCTTCTGCAAAATGACATCTGAACAGAAACAAAAATAAATAAATAAATAAATAAATAGATAAATAACAGGAGTCTTATACAACCTCAAAATCGGGTTCAGGTAAAAGCCTTGTTGTTTGTTTATTGGGGGATAATCCACATGACAGAACATCGAGCTGGCACGCACTCAAACACACAACTCCCAGGCAGAGATCAGAGAATTGCTCTGACTCAGATTAACATCATAAACATATATTTAAAAAAAAACAAAACAACAACAACCATTTAACACATCACTCATCACACAGACACATATCACAGCAGTTCTGAAATAAATCGAACCCATCGCTCACGACGCCAACCATGCAGTTGGTAGTTATCTTTAAATATGTTCCCGTCATTATAGTTTCGGATAGTGCTCCGCCGTCACTGCAGCAGTCGGACTGAGTTGATGTGGAGGTGGTAGAGGAAGTCGGCGTAGGACGCTCCACCGTTGGGACTCTTGTCTTCCACTAGGTGGCGCTGCAGGGCCTCTTCGCAGGTGTCACCCTGCTTCACCACCCATAGCTGTTCCAGAAATATGACAGTCTGGTCAGTGAGCTGTTAGTGGAGGTTCACTGCGATTCATTTCTCATGACAGGACTGAAGTGTGGACATGAACTTCTTAAATGTGTCTGAATTCTCAAAACTGCACCAATTCTCTTCTTGGGATGTTATCTTAATATATTTTTAGCATTCTGCAATGTTCAAATCTTACGAAACGCTACAGACAAAACGGCAAACTGAGCTTAAACTGCAGAAACTCAATCTGCTTTCAGAGGGACTTAGACGAAGTAGATTCTTTAAATAAATACCTAAATAATAAGGTTGCTTTTTTTTTTTGCCTCTCGAAGTCTGTCGTGTAAAGAGAAAATGATCGAAACAAAAGGGAGTGAAAACTGCAGTCACATACCGAGACAGCAGGTGTGAAACTGAAGGTCACCTGACTGACGATGCTGCTCGCCAACAGAAATCAGAGAAAAGATCACATGTCAGCCTTCAGCTCACCTTGCGGGTGCAGCGTGTCTGGGAGTCCAGCAGGCTGACGAGCGATCGCACTCTGATGGACACTGGGGTTTCAAGCACTGGCAGCTTGGTCTGAAGGGAAGCACAAAAAAATTAAACAAAAAATAAACCACAGCATCAGAAATGGACAGGAAGCAGTCAACCTGTCATCTCGTGCCAACTGCAGTATGCCGCATGGCCCATCAGAAAAACACAAGATTTCCCTTGTACCTGCTGTGACTAGCTGAGCTCGGTGTTGGAATCATGTTCTCTATAGGATTGTTTTTTTGGTTTTTTTTTTATGCATCACTTTTTTGACTTTCTACATACAGTACGTAGTTTTATCGTTTATGTCAGAGTTTAAGGTTCTTTTTAAAATGTTTTTAACCTTTAATTAAATTCTGGTTTGAAAAAGCTGCAGATTTCTGAATTAGTGGTTATAATCTTGACTTGAAACTGAAATTTCATTCATTAAAAATGACTGAATCCTGTTTTTTCCTTTTCAACACGTTGTTGTTAACAAGGCTTGTATTGATTTTTATGCCACTGAATCTTTTGGTGTTACCCATCTCAGGGTCAGATTTTTATAAAAAAAAATTTTAATTGATTCCAATTTAAATTTCTATATTATGATGGTGTCTTGATATGAAGTTGCAGTGCATGTGGCTCTGGTACTAATATGAGTTTGACGACTCAGCTGGAGACTGTATATAAAACTGTGTGTAACCAGGAAACATCTGAGAAGTTCAGAAGAGTGACACTCAATGTTCAGTTAAACATTCCTTTCTAATTTCAGTTTATTCAAAGCTGTTCTAATCATCCTCCTTTTTGGAGATGAAAATATGGTTCTACTCACTCCCAATAAGAAACACCCAGTCATTGTTTTATATCACCAGGTGACCACACTTCAGGTGGAACTTTTCCCGCCAGATAATAAGAATATTTAATAAGTTCCCATCAAAAATAAAGGTAACGAGCAGTATTAAACGCGAAGTAACAGAGTTAATGTTTTTAAAAGTTGTGTTTTTTTTCTTCAGAATTGTACTCAAATAAATGTAAAAGTATGTTGTAATTCTCTCACAATCACAATTTATCACAAAAATTACTGAAGGAAATGCAACGGGTTGAATGTTCGATACTGGCATATAAAAATGTTAACAGCAGCCGTTTAATTCCATGCATTTTATTAAATAATTTTAGAAAATAGAGCGGACACTGTGTATATTCATGTCTGTCAAACTGCTCACCTCTCCAGAGGGCAGGGACGGGAAGCAGCTGGTGTTGAAGAGCTCCACCAGGGTGCATGCTGGGACCTGGGTGCCCACCCAGAGCAGCAGGGCGAGAGGTGCCTGAACCAAATACAGACCTCCGGGCTCCAGACTGGCAGCGGAGCAGCGCAGAGCCTCTTCTTGTTGTGGCGTGTTGGAGCCGTCCACTATCAGCGGCTGCATGTGACCAAAAGCGTAAAAATGTCAACGGCACAAAAGTACTCAAAGTCTCTGTCAGAACATGTCATACTGATGGAATTGTTCTCGGAGAGCAACACTCCTGAGTGCTGGCGATACTGACCAGCGGCTGCAGCAGCGGGTAGAAGTGTGTTGCGGTGCTGCAGACGTCCATGCTGAGCACCTGGCAGCGCTGCTGGAGTCGCTGGTGGACGGAGCTCCTCAGGCCCGGCAGCAGCACCTCGCTCTTCCTCAGACTGTTCATGTAAACTGGAAGAGCTCGCAGGTGCTGAGGCAGGACCAGCTACAACACGTATCCAAAAGCAAGAGAATGTATCATACACAAGAGGGTGAAAAGAGAAGACAGCGTAACTCTTACATATGTTTGTGCAAAACTCTCACCTGTCCAGCAGATACTGACGCAGAGCAGCCATGTCTGCGGTAAGATGCCAAAGCTTCGGTTATCTCCGTCTGTAGTTCCTCCCTCAGCTCCTGCAGGGGGCGCTCTAGTGCCGCACAGTACACTGGACACACCCAAGCCATAGAGGGCAATCATAATAGAAGAACAGTCATTAGCCTCTGACTGCTATGTTTTGCATTTTTCCATCCATTGCCGATGCTTTGTCAGTAATAAAAGAGCTGGCGTCATTAGCTCTTTAAAATGAGGCGTTGTCAGACACATTGGGGGAACGTTGTTGTCTTTCAAAGTGATTTTCATAACAGACTAAATAAAACCAGCTAAGTCCATGCTGCAGTGCTTTCATGTTATTTAAGGTGCCCTCTCACACATCTGGCTTAAGAAGAGCCAAACACCTGGCTCTTAACCAACACATCACCTGCATTTATTTTGGTTTTATGTAAAATTGACAAACTATATAGATAAGAGGTTTCGCCCCACATGATTTAAACTTATCTTCTTAATGCTTTGTTGTTTTTGACAGTACTGAGCTCATGCTACAAATGTGTGATGGGTCAGTGATTCTTCTTTGTGATTGGACAGTTGTACCGTGAAAGTTCCAAGGAATGCTTTAATAACCAATAAACAATCTAGAAATTACGATTATGAGAAGTATGCATGCCACATCATGTCAGCAGCCACAGCAGTTGGCTTATTTGATGTTATACGTTATA
The DNA here is from genome assembly GCF_963383615.2 of Lipophrys pholis. NCBI lineage: Eukaryota > Metazoa > Chordata > Actinopteri > Blenniiformes > Blenniidae > Lipophrys > Lipophrys pholis. The sequence goes on from NC_137638.1 coordinate 10,122,278, forward strand.
TGATCGATTACAAAAAGCAGGCACGACTCCCTTGAACCTGAAAATACTGTGTTCAGAAAATAAGAATATGACAAAGAAATCTCTGCACTTGCACTTTAGTTTGATGCATTTTTGATTGCAGATAAAAATGGGGGTTCCAGTAATTATCATAACCATAATTAATTTGTCAATGAATGTATCAAAATCTCCAGCAGTCTTAAATATATTTAAATTACAGAGTGACACTAAAGGAAAACTACAGAAAACCAGGAATGGGACTTTGGTGTAATTAGTTTGATTGATTGATTAATTAATTGCATTAATTATGCATTACATTGTTTTACATATTTAATCAGGCCTTTCTATATCAGACGAAAAAAACACATATATAAGCAGACATGTAGTCTGGGGTTGAGGTAAAGACACAACATTTTTTAAAATAGATATGTTGTGACCTGAATAGATCCTCATGAAGCATTTTATTATGAATGTAAAGTACGAAAGGATCCTGGATCATAACTACATGACTGACATATCTGAATTATGATCATTGTAACACAACAAAGATAGTTGTCTTTAAATATATTTCTTCTGTACAGTATTTTACATTTTGAATACTGCCTGTACATTATTGGATTATACTTTAGGTCGATATGCATTAAATTTTATACCCTAGTTTTCTGACATTATTCCTTACTCTTTTTGCAGTACAAGGTGAGCAGTGTTTGGGCCTGGTAGTGCCTGAAAGTGTCCTGTAGATGGCGTGAGCATCGAAGGGTGAGAGTGTGAATCCTGGTCCTCCTGTCTCCCGACTGGTTGACGTAAGACATGGCGACCTGACACAAAGAAGAGGGACTCATTCAGAGAATTTACACTTTTGTTATCCATTTCATTAATGTATGTATGAAAATCTTAAGATTTTTGGTAAATGATAAGTAAAACCAATTTGGAGAATATTGAAAAAAAAAAAAAAAAAAAAAAAAAAACAAGTTCACCTAAATCTGACCCACCTGTATGGCTACTCCTCTGGTCTCATCCAGAGGTCTGGTGTGCGCAAGCTCCACAGCCAGGGTTGTCCACCCGTCGAGCGTCGCCAAGGTGACATTTTTAGGACTGGGACCCGGTGCAAACAGTCCATAACAGCCAGACACACGTAAATCTGGTGAGACGAATACAAATGGTGGATTCCCACATGTGTTTCAAAGAACAAAGACTGCAGTATCATATGAAACAAATCTCTCACCTTTGCTGACAAATATCCTGAGCTCAGCGTTATAGCCTGTGTCCGTCTCTACAGTCCTTCTTAGATCAGTGCTGAATCGCTCTCTGTCCATTTCCCCCTATTGCAAGAGTATTAACCAAAAAAAAAAAAACTGCTTACAATGACATTTGAACATCTCCCAGTTTGTCGTAAATTGATCAAAATATAGCTGAAAGTTCTTTATATATTAAACCATAAAATCTATTTGCATGTATTTCAGCTCAGTCAGCTGAGGCCTTAAAGCAGAGGTGTCAAACACATTATAGTTTAGGGGCCACATACAGCCTACTTTCATCTTGAATGGGCTGGACTGGTAAAATACTGCAATAATAACCATAAACTTTAAAATTATTTTCGTGTGGCTGAGAGTACACGTGATGAGGATGAGGAAAAAATCAATGTTTTCTCCAATTTGCTTGGTACTTTAGCTTTAGGCTTGGAACCTCTTGCGTGCCGATTTTGGCCCTCTTGCCCTATGTTTGATACCCCTGCCTTAAAGACAAGTCACTACACAAGAAAGCGTTCACACGTACTTCGTATTTTTGTTCCCTAAAGATTTCAATCATTCTTGTAACATGAAAGCAATAATTGAAGAACACTTCAGAGAGCTGTCAGTGTACCTGCAGGTGGCTGTAAGTGTGCAGCGCTCCACCTGTTAAATATGGGATGTGCCCCGGCCATGCCCCGCCCACATCTTGCTGGGACAGCACAAACAGGTGAACTCCACATCCCTGAGAGACGCACTCCTTGGCCAATAAGATCGCAGCTTCTGAAGGCTGAAAGATGGACTGAAGACCAGGGAGGAGTGAAAATAGGTGTATTCATTAAACTCTTATTTCTACACAGGAAGCCAGAAGATAAGAATATTGTTTCCCACAGTTTCTACAGGTTGAAATCATAATTGACCCGTAGGTGAAGATATTTTAAAGTAACGCATTCCTTTAAAACATTTACGACCTGTATCCTCCTAATTAACAGAAAGGAAACAGGTGATTACGCTGTACCTTTGGTTTGTTGTTGCCAAAGAACCCTGAGGAAGAGTTGGTGTGTCCGGTCTCTATCAGAGATGCACTATGGAAGATCAGTAGCTTTCCAGGACACGCCAAACACTAGATTAGATTGTGAGAAAATCAGGATATTTTAATGCTGCACAGCAATATAAAACAGGAGAATCCAACAAGATGACAGATGATTTAAAACAAGCAGCCATTCACGCCCTGGAAGTGACTCTCACTTTGAAAAAGATTGACAGCAGACAGCAGGCAGTGGTGCGTTACCTGCAGTAAGGCCAGGCCAGCTTGGACAGGAAGCTCCACGGGAACGCCACTGGAATCATCACAGTCTGTACAAAGCTCAGGAAGGAGCTGCAACACGCTGCAGAAGACAAACACATCATCAACCTGCTGGAAGTTGTCGTCACTTGATGTGGAATGATGCCAAAGAAAAATAAATTAATGTCAGCCACGAGGGAAATGTATTTTCTGTTGGGTTTTTTTGCAGAGTCCAGACCAAATGTTTCGAGGTGCGCAACGACTAACAATATACATATATTTAATATTCTTCAATTCACTGACAAATACGAGTCAGACATCAAAAACAAAACAAAAACTCATTTCATGTTAATTTATTTATCTATTTATTTTTTCCTAAAATTAATTACAGAGCTATTCTGATTTAAGATTAGTGAGCTTTTAAGATACTGAAATCTTTTGACACAAAATGATTAAACTTAGGTGAAAAATTCAAACGGATATGAGGAAAATGAACTGTTTTATGTGTGAATAGTGTGATCACTACAAGGTGAGGAGTAAACAACACAAAATCAAACAATATGGAAGATGAATGATTTGGATTAAATTCTTCCAGGAAACTTTCAGATGAACGTTTCCTCATAAAGGTAAAGATTTATGAGTCATCCTGCTGCGTCACTAAAATTAAATAACTCTTCAACATTCAGGCTATTGAAGGTTTTGGTGGCTCTTAAAGGCCAAAAATAGTTTATCATGTAATCTAAATATATGGTTGTGTTACCCAGTTTACTTCTCCTTTCACAAATTTCACTGTGATATCAATTCTGGTGAGAGGAAATCTCTTACCTGTCGATTATGCCTGCGCAGTCTTTGAGGGGCACCAGAAGTCCCTCCCGTATAGGCAGCTGCAGATCGTCTTTCTCTGTGATGACCAGCATGTGTGGACGGGACAATTCAGGGCTGAGGTCGTACAGGTGGATCCTGCTGTCGTACGTCAACAGACCGACGCGAATATCTGCCGATGAATCGCCGCCCTCCCTTCACAAATGACAGCGAACCACAAGGCTTAGCCTGGACCGTACATCAACAAAGAGTTGCTGGAACATTGTTTCACCTGTTGAGGGAGTTGAGGAGCATTTGTATTTGTTGTGTTACAAACTCCAAATGGCCTCCTCTCAGTGCTGAGGTGGACACATCGATAGCTAGAAGCAGTGCGGCTGGCTCACCCTGGGAACGAAAAAAATAAAAAATAAAAAATAGACACACAGCACTTAAACTAACCAAAATGGGGCACGAAGGTAGAAATATGTTTACTTTGACAATCCATTATCGCACAACGGTCCATGCACAACAGCAGACAATGACAGACAACTTATGGGCCAAATGAACAAACGAACCTTCTGTGAACTAATTATTTCATATGAGCCCAGACTGAGTTCAGGTCTCTTGTCTCTATCAACCCGAGCCCCTTCCACCCCCTTGGTGGGCTGGAAGTGTTGCCACGGCACTGAGACAGGAGAGAGAAGGAAACTTCAATCACGTTCAAGTGATCATGAAACTTTGTCAAATTTTTTGTCATCGACAAAGAATAATAACACTCTCTGGAAATTTGGATTTGACCTTTAAAGAAAAAGACATTTGCTTTTCTCAATACACATCGCTTTCTGGCTTGAAATAAACAGTTATGAGACTTGCATTTTTAAAGATCCAGTTCTTACAGTTCCATACTTGATGATACCAGGTACTGATACGAAGACTTAATAATACAATGGCAATCTCGAGAATGACTACATTCATCATTTACTGAATGTAACAAATTTTCATAAATGACTGAAGATTTTTCCCAAACATAACCACACTGTCATTCTGTACTTGCTCTGACTTGACGTAATGTTTAATAAATTAATGAAATAATGAACCGTCAACATGAGATATTTGGTTTAGGAAATACATCTGGAATCAATGTGCCTTTTATATGGTTCTTTCCTGTCTGGCTTGAATTTGCCCTCTAACGTAGCTTCTCTCAAACATGGACTTGCTGTGCATCGCCGCAGAGCGGCTGACCCGCTTCTGTTGGAAACACGAGTACTGTGTCGAATGGCTGTGGATCGCCCACAGTGCAGCCACACGTGGTGTGAATTACAAGTTGACCGGTCAACTGTTCTACGACTCTTGTTTTGTATTAAATCCTGCTGAATTATTATTTTTTTTTTTTAATAGAGCAGTTGTTTGAAATCTACAGACTTTGCACATAAATTTCCACATAATGGAATACTACGTATCTGATCCCTTTTGAGAACATTTAAAATGCATTCCAGGATTTCATCTTGTCATCTAAGAAAAGTTTTAATTCCACCCTGAGCTTTTTCACATAATTTGGGGTTTTAATTTTTATAAACGTTATCTGATAGTACATATATTTTTTTACATACACAATGAAAATAAACACAAAATCTCAAAGAATTTAACAAATTTCCTGAATTTTACCATACAATCTCTTCTGTAAATATTATGTGTAAAACAAAAAGCAAAGAGACATTTTCTCTCCTTCTCTCAATGTCAAATCTTACCTTCATTAAGTTTACCACAGAAGGGGCAGTAAAACCTTTGACCACAATCCTGCCAACTCATCGCAGGACACATGGAGGCCCCACATGAAGGACAGCCTTCCAAACAGTCTGTCTCTGTGCACAGTGGGATGGATTTCTAGTGGAAATAAACATTGAGTTTACATGTAAACAGCAAATGTTTGAATTGTTTTTAAACTATTGGTTTGTGACTTCACTTTGATACCAACAACAGCTCGTTCTACATTCTGGACTTTTGAGAACAAAATACATCAACCTTATTAAAGCAGAAGTGTAGAGTACCTCGTGATATGAAAGGCTATGTGTTACAAAAGTCCCGAATAATAATTAAAGTTGCAAATACTATTTGTAGTGGGATAGTGTTTCTCTGTATTTCTGGTATTGCTGTGAAAGCCGAGATGAACGATGAGAGTCAGGAGGGGAATCCGGCATAAATTTGTGCCAGATTAACATGTGGACTGTCGTCTCCACATTGGAAAATCATCGTTTGTTTGTCTGTTAATTGATGATGTCATTGGTTAGCTGATAGCAGGTTCAGTGCCCTGCGACCCTGAACTGGCTGAAATGGGAAAGAAGATAGATGGATTTGTTTGTACTGACCACTATTCATATAGTGTGTTTTCTGTCTTATATATATATATATATTATAAATAGAAAGTTTACTTCTCCTGCAAGTTGACGAGCCATCGGGGTGACCAAAGCTCCCAGCGGTAGGCGGCTGAGCAGAGCAGTCTGACCTTCACAGGGCACGCAGTAGGAAGTAGAGCGGATGGCGAAAGGACTCGCATTACCTACAACAAAGGTCAGCAAACACACAATCAATAGGGATCTGCTCTGGGAAATGATAACGGTGGCAGTTTAGAGGAGATGTTGTTGTGCTCTTAAGTCTCTGAGCCTCTCTGTGGCACAGATGGAGTTTACCTCTGTCCTCGACCACACAGGGGGTTGTTGCCAGAGGAGGAAGACGAGAGAAAGGCTCAGAGATGAAGACCTTTCCCTCCCACTCTGCCCTGTCCTCAGCCATCACCTTTACCTGAGGAAAACAAAAATGTACTGTGATGATGTGAGATGGCGCAATTCCACTCAAAACATGCGGAATAGAACAGGACAAAATGCAAAGACTGTATTACAAAGTCAGATGGGTGGTCTCGATAGAACATATCTCTGAGGAATGTGCTGGAAAACTGGCCCAACTTTATCATTTCCACATCAAACTTTATACCGGTATATCTAATAATTCAGTGGCTACCATGTCAATGTAAACATGTGTGGCACTGAATTATATTTTATATTTTATATCGGAACCAAAGCCTGTTACTTTATAGCAGGGAACCTTAAGTTTATTATCATTATACACAGCTAAAAACTTACTGATACTGTACGTAGAACTGTACCTTCCAATTGTTCAGCTAGTTTTCCACTACAATAGTAATTATTATAATAATAACTTCACATATACAGTAAAGCATCTTTCAAGCCAAGATTTTGACAGAGAAAGCTCACGAGGCAACCAAAATGTACAAGTGAGAAATTTTTTTATAAATTAAATGAAAAGATCAAAATTAAAAAAGTCACAAGCAAATATATTGAGAACAAAGTGTGAAAAAAACAAAGAGAAATCAAATCAAATATAAGAAAAAAAAACAAAACAAAAAACACCAAAGCACTCAAGAATTAAATCAACAAAATTTTAAGAACAAAACATACATACAGGAAAATTCACCAAATGGAAGAAAAAAGTGAACAAAATGTGATATTGAAAAAGTACTGCGTGTGAGTCATTTCGGAGTGAAAGTGTAGAAACCATGGAAGCGAATGTGGCTCAAAAATCACTTTGAAATGTGTCCACTGTCAGTGGACATGTTGAACAGCAGGACTTACAGCACTGGGCAGGAGCTCGGGATCCAGGCCGTAGCGAGACTCTGAGTTTGGAGACTACACAAAGTGAAAAAAGAGGCAATTCTCAAACAAACACAACAAGATGCTTCAGTGGTCCCGAACATTACTTTCTTTTGGGCGATTCTGTTATTTAGCATCGTCTCAGTGTGATACTCTGCCGGCCAACAAGTCCAATAAAAGTCTAAAAATCAAATGTAAGTCTTTGTGACAGAAAAAACTATCATCTCATTTTTTCATACAGTATAATGACTTTTCAAACTCCATGTCCTACTAAAACTCACTGAGAAGCTTCGCATCAGGACCTTATACAAGCAAAAAAACAATATACTGTTGAGCCAGATGTTTCCAGAGTTGGAAAGTCAATCAATAAAAAGGAAATCAACAGAGAATAAACTCAACAATACTGAATTTATTTATCTGGCAAAGAAAGCTGCACTCTCTCATCGGTCCCAAATGTTTTATTTCCGATGACAAAGCCAGACAAATGGCAGACCGACTGTAAATGAGTTGAAGAAGCAGCAAAGATTTAAAGCTTTACAGCTCAACGAATTTTAGTATTTTCAAACAATAAACTTTGAATCACATTGTAAAAGTAAGTATTAAAGAGGCTTGTGTCAGGCTGAACGTGCTTACTGAAGTGTGAGCTGTCACGTCAAAATATAAAGACCTCTCTGAGGGAAACGACTCTTTAAAGTTTAAGACGATGCAAATGAATAAAACATTATTTTGCACATCACTGCCGATCTCAAACTGTGATGAAAGTTTCCCATTTTCTTTGACTTTTTACACTCAAACAATGAACTGACTACAGAATTATTATTAAACAAACTAAAAGTTCAACCTGTGGTGTGATGTTCTTCTTCTGCGCAGCTGCATTGAGACCAAACTCCTTCATGGTACCTAAGGAGGAGGAGACAGAGGACAACAAGCTGTGAATATTCAGACTGAAGTAAGAAGCGATCTCTTCTAATCACAGTGTCCTGTTGAGATAATACATTCTTCTGTAATTTGATCCTGCTTAGCATGAATTTGCTATTCTTCAAACTCATGCACATCTGTGGGAGATTAATTTTGTTTTATTTTTTTAAGGATTGAACAGATATCATGTGTAGTGAAATAAGCCTACCTCCAGAGTGTGGTGAAGGCGTCCACTGAGGTTGTTGTTCAGTCAGAGAGGTGGGATAAGAAGGATTGGGGGAATAGCCAAGAGGGGACTTGATATTTGCCCCTTCAGATGGTGGTTGGTGTGTACACAGCGGACTCTGGTTCACATGTGGCCCAAATAACGGCGCGCTATAGAGCAGGTGATTTTGAAGTGGCGACTGAGGTCCATTAAGGATGCCCTCGTGTGTGCCTGGAGCGTGGAGAGGTGGACTCACCACTTGGTAAGGGACGTTAGAGGAATATAGCGGTATTTGCTGGGGCTGACATTGCTGCGTGCTTCCATTCACAAGAGGAAGAGAACAAGGAGGTGCACTTTTTCCTCGTCTTGCAGTTTGGATCATTGAAGTCGCTTGATGACTGGGAGTGACTTGCTGCATACTTTGGTCTGCGATGTGCAGAAAGTCCTGGTGAGCGTCATTTCTGTGAGAGAAGGTAGCGCGGTCTCTTTGAAAGTCATGGTGGGACGCCTGCTGGTGGTTGTAGCAGGAGGGCTGGTGAGTGGGAGACCCCACGCTGAGGTGACGGAAGCTGGGCAGGGGGTTGCACAGCGATGCTGGAGGTGAAGCTGTGGACCATGCGTTCTGGCCCGCCCATGTCTGGCTCTGATTGGGTGTGGGGGCGTCCATCATCCTCCATACCCGTCACTGATTGGTGCGCTTCACTGTAGGGGCGGGACCGAAGCGGAAGACGGCAACATGACTGGCGCTGCAAGCTAATATGATCCACCGACAGTGTACCGTTACAAATAAGACGTTTACATCTTCCAGAAAGAGTGAAACACCAAACGAAACGACCTTAATTCATATTTGGCTTATTTTCACAGATAACAAGAGACTCCATACCTTTAGTCATTGGTGGGGAAAGCTGCACTTGTTCCTCGTCGTTACAAACGTCTTCCCTTTCGCCTCTACCGACACACAAACGACACACTTACTTGACGTCTTGTTGATTTACACAATAACACAATTTACATTCGCAATAATGCAGTCCAAACTAAATGTTTTTAGCCCAAACGTGACTGGTTTACCCACGCAGCCTTTCTGCATCGTTTGCGTCACACTAGCAGCAAGCAGCACGAGCTCCACACACGGCGCGCGTTTCCGCTCAAAGTAAATAAAAGACTCAAGGAACCTAAAGGCCTAATTTGATAAAAAATAAAAATAAATCTAAATGACCATGGTATGTTGTAATAATACCCACAGTATTTCAAAAATAGTTTTGAATAGAGTTTTTAGGTTTTCAATCAATAATTTCGATGTAAAAAAAAAAAGAGTAAAGGATGTTTGGTGGCAATAGACATTCTATCAATAAAAAGGTTTTTATCTTCAAACTAAGTAAACTAAAATAAAATAAGTGCTGGAGTTAATTATTAAAAGACCTTGTATCCCGCCCTTTGCCCTGCCTCAGCAGGTGGAGGCTCCACCCTATTTTACACTAACTTAGATTAAATGGGTAAAGAAGAAGCATTTATGTGTTTCAACCAGTGATGAAACATTTCATTGCTTCATACATTGGATTATTCAAGCCTGACTGTGTAACTTAAAGGACATAATAATACTCAAGTGAATACCTAAAAAAAAGTAATACACCAATTCTGATAAATGAAAATAAAGTATAGTACAGGGATTGCAAATAAACTAAAACAGTCATGGGAATTGTTTTTCTTTTTTTTTTTTCTTCATTAAAATTATGCTCTTTCTCTCTTTGGATCTAACTGGATGCTGTCTACAACGGTTGCTCTTACTTGGTATATAAAACAAATTTTAGTCTCCAAAGATTCACGTAAATGTAATTTAATTAAATTTATATACATCTTTAGTGAAAATCTATGACATGATAGACATTTTTTGAACTTTTTTCAGGAATTAATTTTCAAGTTTCTATCTATTTTGTCCTAATACATCCTGTCTTTCATCCTTGGTATCACTTACTTTATCAACAGGAGAATCCTTTCCCAGAAATCTTAAAACAAACCAAAAACAGTACAATCTTTTGGAGGACATTTATTATCACCTTTTTCAATAAATACACAAAGGGATAAAGTCCATTTGTGCAAAAATTAATGATTAAACTATTGCATTGTACAAAAGCAGCTGCTGCGGTGCGTATTCCTCTCACTTCAAATTGGATCCACAGAAATCCATTTGGCCCATTGCAACTTTTTTTCCTTTGGGTAAAACACCCAGTCAGGTACATTCCTGAATCCCCAACAGAGGAAGAGGATGATTATAAAGGTGTTAATTGGGATTGCGTGTGGGGCTGCCATTCTGACAGTTGGCATCCTGATCGGTCACTTTGGCATCACACAGAGTGGCAGCTCAGCCCCATCCTGGGTGAACGACATAGCAAAGGATTTGGATGAGAATCTCATTCAGAAGTTCATATCTGAGGTGGATCGCAGCCAGCTTGAAGAAAACCTGAGGTCAGTTGATGAATAATGTCATTAACATTTCAGTGGCAGACATCACACTGCCGAACTGAACAGCAACAATGCTTGTAATTGAGATCAGTGATGCACGGTTGGAAATCAACTTCAGCAGAGTAGAACTAAAGTTAAAGTCAGTGATTATTCGAGGGAATTTGGTCAAACCTGCATCCTACATTTCTGGAGAAATCCTTTGTTCTGTGAAGTATAGGACTTCGGTATACCATAGTTTGAAGGACTGTAGCGGACAGGAATTCAGATTGACTGGGAGTCGAATAAAGCTCAAAGTCGGTGGCAAAAACATTTAAAGCTAGAATGTTGCAAAAAGTATATTTTCTTTAAGGCTGATGTTGTAAGAAGGTAGTATTACTTCTTTGTTTCATATAAATGGATTTGGAGTGGACAATAATGTAAGTTAACATGCTACTTCTTTCCTAGTCTGGCTAACTTGACATCAAATTTGGCTGCATGTGGCCCCTGAATTAAAATGTGTTTGACACCCCTGGTTTAAATCATACCCTCTCCCACATTGACTTTTTTTATAACATCGAACAAGCAGTTCAGCCTTGTAAAACATTTGCACCACTCAGAGCACTGGAGGATTTCAGACTGTCTTGGCTATGAGCGAGCTCTTGAAGGGGGCTTACATTCATCTTTCTCTTCCTGGACAGGGAGCTGACAAAAGTTCCCCATATGGCCACCTCCCCCGGAGATGAAAAGACTGTTGAGTTCATGCTGAAGAGATGGCAGGACCCTGACAGTGGTCTGGACCAGGCCTGGAGAGAGGAGTACAGCGTCTATCTGTCTTTCCCTGATGCCAATAACCCCAATAAAGTCACCGTAGGTGAGTCATACAGTTCAGGATAGGAAAAAGCACACCTGTATTTTCAGTTTGTCCCTGAAGTTTGAAAGCAAAATTCCTTAGAATCTTGGATCAGAATTTCCTCTTGAACTTAGTGAATTCTGCTGGAATTTAAATATTATGATATGTGTCAAGGCTTGTGGATGATTAACCAAACGCGCTGCAGTGAGGCAATAATAAAGTTGACAGGACTATAAGCAACTACAACAACTTTATCTTGAGTCTAGTTTCTGTCAATTAAACAGGGTTTTTATGTCTTCTCAATTCTCACTGTCTATCTACCAGTGAACCCATCTGATACTGTGCTGTACACTGCCAGAGAAAAGGAGAAGAGTTATTTTCCAGACCAAGATGATCCTGAGGTGGTGCAGCCATACGCCGCGTACTCCCCTGCAGGACACCCAAGGGTAAGAGGTCCTCGATTGAACTTCACAGACCGCAAAGCAATGAATTCAGGAAGTAACTATTAAGATTTTACAGATTTGATTTTATCCTTTTAAAATCCATTTGTTTATTTTTAAATCTAAAACCCCCCGTCTTTTTTTAAAATGCATCTTAAAACCCACCTGTTCTCTTTGGCCCTCAGTACCACACGAGCTGTGGCGTTTTTACTCTACACAGTTTCACTGTCTTTTAATGTCTGTTATACTACACATACTTTATCCTTTTACTTGTTTAAAATGTTTTATTTAATTTGTATTATCCATATATTTTATCTATGCTATAATGTGTTTCAGAATTTTAGTTACTTTAAAAAAACTATTCTGCTGTGCTTTTTGTTTTAATGCAATTGAAGTGTATTAAGGCATCATGTCAAAATGTAATAACTTCAGAGGAATGGCGTTTGAAGTGTTTGAGCTTGACAGGGCACCTCAAAAGATCTGCTAGGATTTATTATTGTTATTTTTTTATTTATTTATTTATTTTTAATACATTTTTTTTTAATTTCAAAAAGCTGCCAATTTGCCCTCATGCAGTCATCTCAGTGTGCGATGCAAAAATGAACCCTAGTATCTAATCACAGGACTGACAAACAGCTGGTGCCAGTGTGAATTAGTCCACAATCAGAATAATATTACCTATATTTGACCTGCACGAGAGACACAGTAGGTGAGACTACACTTTATTTTCTTTAGGAAATTGATGAATCGATATTTCTGACCATCGTAGATCAGCATACCTTCCATGCAGGTCGAAATTGTGAAGCTCTTTCTAGACACAGGGACTTTTGAAACCAAGAGTTAATAGATCTTCTATGTTTGTAGGCGTTCAATAATTGTTCTAATAATGATAAAAGGAGGTTCATGCATACGACTTTCATTCATGTCACCTTCATCTTCACAGTTAACTTAATGGTCCCCGTTTGTAAATTAAAGAAGAAATAAAGAATTCACAGGGTGCACTTAAGGGTCTTGTCTAGCAGTGTGCACCAGTAAAGTGGGGCAGAAGTAATATTGTATTTTACTGCATGTTTGTTCATATATATCTCTTAAAGGCTGTGTTTCTGGGACTCCCTGTTCTCCGATGACGTATATTGACTAACTGAGACAATAAAAAACCACATGATGGTCATAACGCTGACCTTACTGGCAAAGTGGCGGAGCTTTCCTGTCATAGAGATTTACAGAGAGACAAGAAAGCAATAAAGATGCGGCAGAGTTCTGTTCCACTACTGTCGGTAGCAAAACAAAAGTAGAAGCAGAACAATAAGCCAGATCCATCCGCCTTACCTTCTTATCCAGCGCCATTCACTTATGATTGTTAAAAATCACAGACTCAATCTTTAATTTTTCATTTTGATTGTAGATTCATGGGTCCTAAAAATGTATTATTCTTAATTATGATTGTCAAAGGTTAAAACCTTTTGAATGCCTTATCAAGTAGGAATAACATTGTAAACATTTTAGTATGACTATGATGCTATCAAAATGAGCCAATCAGATTAAATGCACAATGAATAGAGAAATAAAAAGCACTAAAACTGGATCTGGATTGTGAAAGAGACGCCATCATGAAGTTAAAGCACAAGGTGTAATGTTGAATTAAATAACAAGGTCAGTGTGATCTGTTAAAGAGGCAACTGGGAGGATGAAAATGGTAATCTAAAAGAGATCTAATCATTCAAATTTTGGTTGGGCCCTCTGTTTTTTGGGGGTTTTTTTGTACTTGCTGCTGCTGACAGTGTTGATCTTTCTTCCTGTTTTAGGGGAAACTGGTTTATGCCAATCAGGGGAAACCAAGCGACTACAAGCGGCTGAATGATACACTGGACCTCAGAGGAACCATTGCCATCACCAGATATGGTGGAGCAGGGAGGGCAGCGAAAGTGAGTCACTGTTGCCTGTGTGGAGCTTCCAGATCGCGATTATGTTTGGGGATTTCGTCGGCAGAAATCTGGAAAAAAGAAAATAGTTCTGAAGACGCAGAACCTCCATTGATAGAGCTGCCTGATAGTTGGAGCTTTGAGTGCTTTGCCAACTGGCATCACACGTTATCTTTAGTTATGAGATCATGAAGAGATGTGGAACTATGTTAGTGTTTAGATTTATGATCAGTTATGTAATCCGTTATTTACAGAACAAAGATCCAATGAAGAACAGATAAAATCTTCTTCAGATTCACTGATGCTATTGCAGTGAACTGAAATAAAAGGCTGTTATCAGTGACAATCATGGAAAAAAAATAAAAATATATATATATAGCCAAACTGCTGTGTGTATCTCATCCAGGCTATCAATGGTGCACCCTATGGAGTCATCGGGGTGCTCGTCTACACGGAACCTCTGGATATCAATGATGGACTCATGTCGGACATCAATGAGACGTATCCTCACTCCTGGTACATGCCACCCTCGGGTGTAGAGAGAGGAGGTTATGCAACTGACTATGGAGACCTGCTCACGCCTTACCTGGCTGCCAGAGGTATATGGCTGCAATTATCTGATTTGATTTTACAGTGTGCTCATTTGAGTATTTGGAGTTTGTCTCAATTACGGGGGACTATTTATGTTTGTTGTAGAGGGAACCTACAGAATTCCAGTTGAGGATATAACCGGGATCCCTCCCATCCCCACTCAGCCGATCGGATTTGAGGATGCCTACAGATTAATCTGGTTTGTGAGAACAATGATCCTGCTTCTGGAATAGATGTCTGCTGAAGGCTTCAAACTTTACTATTTTACCGTCGTCCTTTCAGTGAGTTGGGTGGTGAAGTGGCTCCTGATGACTGGCAGGGGTCGTTCAATTGTACCTACAACTTTGGAGGCCCGGGATTCAAACCGGATTCAGCTTTCAACAACAGGTACACTGATCCATACATCTCTGATAAGACCTATTAAAATCTCTGGAAGATGTTAGTTTGTTTACTTTCAAAAAAAATTTTAATAATCATAGTCTATATTTTCTTTCATTACATTGCACACAGACCAGATTCCCCAAAAAATCAAGACAGGGACGACAACAGGCTAAAGAGTCACTTGAGAAGCAGCTGGAGGAACATATTGCAACCAGATGGCGACCAGTCAGTGTCATAACTATGTATGAAAAATACTTTAATAACGGCAGAGTGTCTTAGAGGTAAATAGGGAGGAAATTCAACACTTTGAAAAACCTACAACTCGTTCAAAGTTACCATGGATGCACTGGTTGTGTGAGGATCTTGTATTGTTGGAGGAGCAGGGAGCCCAGTGCAGGGAAAGCAGGTTGTGGCAGTGTTTTGAATTTTTGTAATAAGCTGGACAGCGCTATTGTTTTTTTTTTTTTTTTTTTTCCGTGCCCTTGTCCTGTTCGGCAGCTTGGGCCAACAATATGATGTGATTGAGAGCCTTCGGAGTCAGAACAGTTTTTGGTCTTGCAACAGGGAGAGACCTGGAGTCTCCTCCTGTTGCCTTCTCCGTCAGAAGCTGGCATGGCTGCCGTACACGACCGGGGGGGAACGCACAAAGAGAGAGAGAAGAGAAGAGAGAGAAGAAAGTCGAGGGGGGAGGGGGGAGGGGGGTGGGGGGAAGGGGATAACATACAATGTCCTTGTTGTGCTACATATATTATTTGCAATAATCACACTCATCCAAATACTTTCCAACTGTTATTAGATTGAACCAGCCTGAGCAGCTCTATCTAGACAGTAAGATGATTTCCTAGATTTAACCAGCCTGAGCAGCTCTATCTAAACAGTAAGATGATTTCCTAGATTTAACCAGCCTGAGCAGCTCTATCTAGACAGTAACGTGAAGCAGGAACATGAAATAACAAAGAGGCAACAACAAAAGAGGAACATGATTTTTAAAGTTTGAGCAAATGATGACAGACAACAAGCAACTTCAGAAGCACCTTTCGTGAGGAGTGAAAGTGTGTGTGTGTGTGTGTGCGTGTATGTGAGTGTGTGTGGCTTGTCCACTGGGTGTGGCCGGAACTGTTGTGGGGGGACCCGTGGTGACACCCCGGGGTCCGAGGCCACCGCGCCCGGACACCGCCACCCCGGCAGACAGAAGCCCCCCAGGCCCGGGGAGACCCCAGCGAACCACCCCAGAGAGCCCCGCCCCCGCCCAAAAAGCACCCGACGGAGAATGCAGAGAGGAATCCCCCCCAGGCAAGAGGGGCCCACAAGAGAAGGACAAAGGGCACAGGGCCCCAGGCCCCGACCCAAGCCGCCAAGCCGAGAAAAGGCCGGAGCAGGGCCCCCGGGCCGAGCGGGCCGAGAGCCCCCCCAACCCCGGCGGCGAGTCCCACCGCACCCCCGGGAACAGGCCCACCCACCGCCCCCCCCAACCCGGTAAGGCAGAGACGGCCCCAGCCGCCGCGCCCCGGACCAGCCCCGCCCCCAGACCCAGGAAAGCGAAGCCCGGCGCAGGCCCCGGTCGGAGAACAGTCAACTCTACACCCCCAGGAGCCTCATAATCCACCCGCCCCATAACCCCTCCCCCTGGGTCTTGATTGGGAAACCCAACCCATGACCCACCCCGCACACACACACACCCACACACACACCCACACACCCACCCACACACCCACACACCCACACACACACACACACACACACACGGAACGGGGGGGGGGAGTGATGACTCTCGCACCCTCAGGCCGCCGGCCGGGCCCCCTCCCGGCCACCGCGGTATCCCAACCTCCACCAATCCAACAGCAAGTGGAGAAGGAGCACCGCACCCCAGCCCCCCCACAAGCGCCGCGCCCGAGGGAGCGCGCCCCCCGCACTCCAGCCGCACTCACCCCGGGCCGGGGCGGGACCCCAGCGGGAGGTGCTGGGGGGAGCCACGTCTCCCGCCCTTCCCCTGCCCTATATGTGTGTTGGATGTATGTAAGGGTGTGTTTTTGTGTTTTGAAAAGGTGGATGCGATGTGTGTGTCTATGGTGCGGTTTAAAATTGGGGGGTAGCGGGGCCCGGGCGTTCTACCGCTGACAAGCGGCAGAACCCCGAAAGCGGCTTACCCCCTCAAGACCCTACATGACTAAGTGTGGTTAAAATTGTGGGTGGTGCAAAGTCGGGGGAGGACCCAGACCGCAATTAAGTAGCCTGGACCCCCCACCTAGGCACCGCCCCACTGTTCCCTATTGTGGGGTAATATAAGGTGAGGTAAGGCAGGGAGGGTTCTGAGGGAGGGGGTCCCCCCGTCGCTAGGACCTTGGCCCAGCTGGACCCCCCGTGGACAGCGCTATTGTGAATGCACTGGAGCTTGTGGAGACGAGAGAATTGAATTGATTTAAAAAGCTCTCTAATGGAAGAAGTTATGTGATTTTTACATTGTATGATATCATCAAGCACAGTGCACGGGACGAGGTCAAAAGTCAATGTTGGATGATTGGGATATTTGAGCCCTCGGGTATTAGTGCATTAATAAGAAAGGGCAGGATTTAAAACAGGAAACCACTGCATGAAACACTATCTGTGAACACAGTTCAACATGCAATCCACAAACACAGTTTAGAAGTGTATCATGTAAAGAAGAAGACAAATACAAACACAGAAACAAAGAAGCTGTTGCCTTCAGTACTGAGGTACAAAACTGTATGAATCACAACATTATAGTTTTTCAGTAGATGAGTGTGTGCGCTGAACTGACCTGCCTGCTGTGTCGACCGATCACCAATAAAAAACGTTTCCAAATTTTGCTTCCTCGAGCAAAACCTCTGGAAAAGAAGTTGAACAATTTCACGCTTAAAGCTACACTAAAGAAGATGAATCCCTCAAAATTTCTGCAATTTGTCACCTCACGTCCGGGACATTTAAATACAGTTATTATAAGAGAGTGTTAAAGCTAAACATTTTTTTGATAATTTTTTTTTACTATTTAATGTATTGCATTGTTTTTTGTTTTGGTTTTTTACTTAAATTTTTACTTGAATTTTTTTACTTGAATTTACAAAATGTCCCAACCTTCTTCTTCTTTTTTTTTCCGGGGATTAAATTACTTCTACAATGTAGGCATCCACACCTCCAATAGTTTGTATATATAATTTAGGTAATAATGTGATGAGAGGCTAAATTGGCTTCTTTCTTTACTTGTTCAGTTGTTGTTTTTTTCTACATCCTGCTGCAGTGGAGAGTCTTTGTCCGTCTTATCTTTGTTGCAACATGATTCAGAGAAGTTGGAATTTTTCTTGCAGTGATGTGAAATTGGACATCTACAACCAGGCTGGGCAGAAAAACTCCTCCAATGTGATGGGAGTAATCAGAGGAAGTGTTGAGCCAGGTGAGGGAGCCCAAACCAGCAATTCCTTATCAACACTTTCAGCTTGCTAATATGTGTGTGTGTGTGTGTGTGTGTGTGTGTGTGTGTGTGTGTGTGTGTGTGTGTGTGTGTGTGTGTGTGTGTGTGTGTGTGTGTGTGTGTGTGTGTGTGTGTGTGTGTGTGTCCACAGACAGGTATGTGATCTATGGGAACCACAGGGACAGCTGGGTCCACGGCGCCATCGACCCGAGCAGCGGGACGTCTGTCATGCTGGAGCTGTCCAGGATTCTGGGCAGGATGGTGAAGCAGGGTGAGGAACGTTTTATCAGCTGGGATGTGTGGTCCATTCTTTGGTGTGTTTCTGGTGCTGGATGAAGGGTTGATCTCTCTGCGGTAGGCAAATGGAGGCCTCGCAGGTCCATTATCTTTGGAAGCTGGGGAGCGGAGGAGTTTGGCCTTATCGGATCTGCTGAATACACAGAGGTGATTTACAATGGTGCTTTCGCTCTAAATGTACCTGTTAGAAAAGTCTAATTTCCCAGTTGAGGGGTTTCCTGTACAAGACAACACACTGGTGAAATTTTAAGGTCAACATCATTGATGGTCATTGCATGTATGCACATAGAATTCTGCTGTTTGTTCAAGTTAACGAAGACAATGGTAAGGTTGGTTAATCACAGAGTGCCTCATTAAGGAATATCAGTTCCCATATGAAAGAACACATGCCATTTTAAGTGACATCACATTGGGATTTTAGTAGAGCTCTAAACCTTCTCATTTGGGAACATTGACAGCATTCAAATGTTTTTCCATCTCAGTCATTCATTATTGCACCACAAGTATTTTCTCCTAACCAACAAACCTGTTTGTTTTTTATTTTAGCAACATATGTATCTGTGCATTGACAATGATCTCGTCTCTTCTTCAGCAATACTACACCAAGCTCAGCGAACGCACCGTTGCTTACATTAACGTGGACATAGCTGTGTTTGGTGAGCAGCCTCCTATTCTGCTCGTGATACTTGTGCATGCTTTGTTGAACGAGTATCGATCACCACCTGCACCATGGGAAAAAAAACCTGAAAGATATTAAATATTCTTTGAGTTTCCATTAAAAAAAAAGTTGATAATTCCATATGGACACTAAGGTATTGCAGAAACCAGACTATTTGTTGATGATGGTTGTTTGGTCGCCTTGCTCAGAGGTTGATAGCAATGCTCATCTAAAACCTTCCTTTATCTCCTGCCTGTCAGCCAACGCTACGCTCAGAGCCTCAGCCATGCCGTCAATGCAGAACGTCATATTCAAAGCCACAAAAGGGGTACATTGTCCAACAAACTGCCTCACATTGGTTCATGAGGACATCAGCAGTCTGTAACATTTATGTTTGTTCTCCAGGTGACTGCACCTGGACTGCACTCTACATCTGTGTATGACAACTGGATGCATTATTCCAACAGGACCAGCACGGCCCATGGACTCATTCCCAGGTGATAACAACATTATTGGCCCCTTATACTGTATGTGGTTTGACTCTAGTACACATAGCCTACAAATTACAGATAGAATATTCAGAAATACTATAGAATATATGTTTTCTGACTGGGATTGGAAGCATTTTTCATAATTTCCAAAACAACGTATCTGCAGTGTGGAAACCACGGATCTGTAGAAGGACCGTCAAGTTCTGGTCCTGGAGGGTCTTCTGTCTTGCGCAACCTTCAACAAACCTGATTCTAAAGAGTTGTCAGTTATCAATGTTTCTACAAAGCTGAATTATTACCATAAATCACATTCAGGTGTTTCACAGCAAGGACATGATGAAAACATGCAAGACTTTGGACAGTACTGAGTATAGTAGAATCCTTGTGATGCACTCATGGATAACTGAGAAGTGGGAAAGTTCCAACCTAAGTGCAGGGGAAATATGTATTCTGAGCTTTTCATTAAGAAAGTGGGAAACACAAGAGAAGTAAACCTGATGTCAACACTGCGGTTTTCATATATTTACATCATCTCCATGAATGCACTATTGCTCAGTATTCAGAAGAGGTGGCAGGCTGGATTTACAATGTATGATCATGACAGTTTACATAATTCAGCATGATTAATACCAACATTTAACATTTTTGATCTCCTGCTGCACAGATTTCAGTCAGGGTGAGACTTTCTTTTCAACTCTGTGTTTCAAGAATGATAGTTTATCATTTAAAAAGAAAGGCTATCATTAAGGAAACTACTTCAGGTTACTTCAGGAAGATAGACGATTGGATAACAGAACCAAATGAAGAATTTTAAACAGAAAAGTGTTTACCAGCATGTCATCTTCTATGTGATTAAAAAAAAAAAAAGTAAATATTCTTTAAGTGAAGGATGGAATTTAAAAAAAAATCAATTCATCCATTCTCTATACAGATTTATCCAGTTCAGGGTAGCAGGATGATCCAAGCGGACTGTGGGCAGGTTTGCAGTCCATCACAGGACAAACACTGAGAGACGATCTAAGACAAACAATCAACATAGTACATGCAACAAGAACAAATGAAAAGCTATACTATAGACTTTAAGGTAAAGAGTGTGTAGGTATTATATGATGTGAGGAGTGTCCATTTGGAAATAAAAATCAAATTTTGCATGTCTGTGTTGTACGGTCTGTGGTGACAATGTGATTTACTCTGCGAAGTGATTTGATTCAACTGGATGCATTCTCCACGGAAATGGCAGCTCTATTGTTCCCACCTCTCACAGTGAAAGACGCGTCATGTGTTGTGTCCTCCCTCCACAGAATGGGCTATCTGACAGGCGCAGGAAGCGATTATGCCGCTTTTGTTCATTACCTGGGAATCGCTGCCATGGATCTTTCATACACATATGACAGGGTAATAAAAACATCTTAGATACTATTAATTACATTGGGTTGTTTTTTTGGGGGGTGGAGTAGTTGCCTATGTGCTCAATGTCAAGTGTAGACTCTTTCAATGGATGGATGGATGGATGGTTGGCTCTCATTCTGATGTTCCTCTTCACACAGACTAAAACGAATGCCAGGATTTACCCTGCGTACCACACAGCGTACGACACCTTTCACTACGCCTCAAATTTCATTGATCCTGGTGAGCGTTCCTCGTCTTCTTCTGATTGTCTTTTCTGGTGGTGAAGTTGCCAACTTTTTCATAACCTCATAGTCAAACCTTATTTTCAGGCTTTTTCGGCCACCAAGCCGTCACAAGGACAGCCGGAAGCATCCTGTTGCGACTTGCCGACAGTCTGGTGCTGCCGCTGAACTGTAGCGACTACGCTGAGAGTCTGGAGGACTACCTCAACACTGCAGTGACACTTTACCAGGACCAACTTCAAATCAGGGGCATCTCCATGGGTAAGCAAAAGACAATTAGAGAGATTAATGTCTCATTTGAGGCAGTGCTACTTCTGCAGGTTTGACTTTAGGCCAAGGTGAAACTGTATTCAGAAGTTCTCCTGCCACAAGAGGACTGGTTCACAAGTTGATCGGAGGAGACAAAGTCTACGCAGAGAAGCTGAATTGATCCGTTCTGTCTTTCAGAGCCAATAAAATGGGCAGTCGCCAGCTTTCGCGCTACAGCCAACGCTTTGGACCAGTTGATCCACAGTTCAGACCTGGCAAATGAAACGTGGGTGTTCACAGTCTGAGTGTGCATACAAATCCTCAACCATGCATATATATATATATATATATGTGCGACCTCAAAAAAAAACCATTTCTGTCTCTTCCATAGACCGTTGAAAGTCCGGAGGATCAATGACCAGCTCATGCTGTTCGACAGAGCTTTCCTGAACCCGCAGGCCTTTCCGGAAAAATACGCATTCAGGTGAGAAGATGGTGGCACCAGGAGTCAAAGTTAGAGGAGCCATACAAAAGTGCTGAAAATTAAACCTGCTGTCCTATTAGTTCCTAATGTATTTATTTCTGCATCTTCATGTTGCTTTATAAACATACAAAAAATATCTTCAAAGTAAAGTCAAAAAGGATGGCAACTTGACATCAGTGGTGACATCTGTGTTGTATGTGGTGCCTATATAAATAAAGTTGAATTGAATGATCAATAGCACTTGAAGGCAGGAGGTACTAAGAAGGCTGCCCCTGGAGCTATACTTTACTATACTATACATACTCATACTTTTACACAGTGTTTCTTCTTCTTTTTGTTAAAAAAAATTGTCTAAAACAATAACTATTCTTTTGTTCAAATGCTTTGTTCTGGGTGACATGGTGAGAAACTACATAATTACAAGCACGCGGTGGGATGTCAGACATTATTTGACACTTTGTAGAACCGGCAAACATACTCACACACTTTACTTGAGTAGAAATAAATGTAAAAGTTCTGGTTCCGCTTGTTCAAGTACAAAAGTGAAATTTTCAGTTTAAACTGTGTTGATACACCAAGTCTTCATGAAGGCTTCTTGAATCTCTCATATAAAGTTACATGCACGTTTACACACATTATTAAATCATTAGAAGTTACATAAGTCTTTATTCAACTTTTATTAGAACAGTGACCTGCTGCATGGTGAACAGTGTCTCTCATTATGTGTCCCACAGACACGTCATCTGGGCCTCGAGTAGCGCCGGCAACGCCACGTTCCCGGGTTTGGCTGATGCCTTCGCCAACGCCGAGTCCTCAGAACAGCCCAGCGACTGGGAGAGAGTCCACTACCACCTGTCAGTGCTGAGCCAAGCCATCGAGGGCGCCGCCAGCATGCTGGCAGAGGTCATATGAACACCCATCGGGAGCAAGACAAAACACTATCTCAGGAATCATCTCTGGTGCATATTGAGACAGTTCACCAGAGGCAGGAGATTTTTAAGCACAATGCAACTTTTTTAATAAAGTGCCAACCACAACTGCTGTGGTTTAAAGAGAGATGGTGCCATTTGTTTTTTCATACATTCATTTAAATTAGTGGTCCTCGACTGGCATTTTGACTGGTCGACTGGTCTGTTGAAGTGAAAAAAAAAAAGGATATAGTTTGAATTTGTGATCGTCAAATACAATGCTGTACTATGCCAACACAAACAAAATAAACATTGATCGATAAATCAGGATGTAGAGACGGAAATAGTCACTGTCATGATTAAAAGAATCCTGAAACTTTAGACTCAAACTATGTTTTTATGCACAAATATCCAATAAAATTAAGATGTAGTTTCAAAATATAAGTCCACATGTTGTCCACACGTAGTTGTTTTCATACAACTTTATCCTCGATTTCATAAAATCAACATCAACATGCCATGATCAATTAGAATACGTGAACACCCTGACTTCCTGGACTTACAATCTGCTGACTGTTAATGAGCCAAATTACATGATGCAACATTGATTTTTATCTTTTTCTATTTTTTGGGTGGCGACCCACCAGTTGAGAGTCACTGATTTAAAACTGAATTTCTATTGTAAATATCCCTCCGGCTGCACTAGTTGAAGTACAAACGGACCTTTGTTCATTCAGGTTGTCTCTTATTGTCAAGATGTACCACACATTTAAACACAAATAATTGCACAAGAAACAACTAACACATGAAATAAATGAATGAAAAGCACGACTGAGGTTGTGAGGTGAATGGTACGCATTTGCCAGACTTTCAATGAGAAGTTGAACAGTTTGAGTTTCATTGCGTTCAGCTGGCGTTCCATCAGTTAGTTGTTGGACGATGATGTTCTAAAAAGAAACTTTATGAACAATCTACAAACAGCAGCAGCAGAAGAGCTAAAAGTGCTCATCCAGCATGAAACAAATTCTAATTTTAAAGGGAAGTAAACATGTTAATGTTCTCATTGGCTGCCAGGCGTCGCTCATGTCGTCTGGAGGATTAATGCGGTGATCTTCCAGTTCACAAGAGCTCCGTGAAATAGTAACACGATGAAAACAAGAATAAATGATAATACCAATGAAGGACAACCTGCACCTACCCAGCTGTACTGCATGGGCTGCAGATTCCTCTTGCTGCCCCTGTTGTAATCAAACTACAAGACTTTTGTTTTATTCCACCAGGGGTCAGAAAAACGCATCGGGAGCAAGTCTTCCTGGGGTTGTACACATCTGTGATTGCTGTTACCAAAGCTGCTAATTGAACGCTGGGTGGAGTTCTGGTTGTTGGGAGCTCTGAAGCATGTTTTAGAGCAGGAAGGATCAAATGTGGGGCCCACAGACCTTCCTGCTCTGACAAGTTTAGATAGAAAAACCACGAGAAGACACTTATCTAAAGCAAAACTGTAAAACTGCCTGTTGCTTTTATTGTGAAAACTCCTGCTGGTGTTTGTTTGGTGAGAGAGATCGCCAGCATTTTGGCTTCACTTGAACGTTTTTGCAAATATCACAGAGCCTCTCTGCTCACCCTCTCCTCTGGTTAAAGTTTACAGCGTTGTTAGTCACACCCGTTTGAGGCCTCGGCGCTGCGGTGGAAACAGCCACGGGACCGCGCTGGTGTGTAGAGGAGTGACTGTGTGCTTGTGTGGGCTGGTGGATAAAGGAGGTGGGGAAGTTTCAGTCCACTTATAGCGGCTGCTGCTCCCTCCTTCAAAAGATGGGCTCTCTGGGGTCTCGATTGTTCTTTAATCCCTCACGCTGACATTTTCACTGACCAGCATTTGAATGGTATCAAAGTTTAAAGTCTTAATGAACAGCGTGTGAGTGGAATGACTGGAAGTATTGCTGGTAAAATATATAGATGTTCCTCAGAATTTTTGGCAGTGGGAATATTTACGCTATTTTTTTATTTTTATTTTAACGGCTGAGTGATTTATTTGACTTTCACACATTTTCACAATATTTAAAAAACAAACAAACAAGCAAGTCTCTTTTTAAATGCTCCAGCACAGGAAAATAGAATTATAGCTTCTGTTAGAGCTCACGGTCAAGCGCCTTCATTCTGTAATCTAAATCATCAGGGTCCGAGTCATGTTTACTCAAGTGAGTGACTCCCGCAAATACCTGGAAACTTTGCTTGATGTCTGAGGACAAAATGAAAACTGAACTGAGAAGAGAGACGATATTTGTATAGTCAAGAATTCCCCATTGCCTCATGACATTTGTGCACACGTTTGTCCTGATGTTCTGCAAATCTCAAGCTGGGGTCATGCGACATTCCTGGGGAAATCCTGCAATATGTGCAAAACACCGATTCAATATGGCCCCAAGAGAAAATTGCTGACAATTTCTATATTATCTTATATTTGTGTGTCTCTGAAAAAAAGTCTGTGTACGGGTAAACTTGTTAAAGAAAATAAAAAAACAGTTTACTTTCAATGAAAACTAAGCCACATTCAGAATAGATGTTTGAGCTTATTAAAGAAAAGAAAATATTGTATCTTATTAATGGCAGCAACCCAAATACTTACAGCTCTGTTGATGATCCCACAAATGCATATTTCTTCACCAATGCGGCATCATTTAAAAGCACAAGATTCTTCTATTGAAAGGTGGAGCAATTAACCTCCCGGACATGTTTGTTTGGACTGTGTGATAAAACCAAAGCATCCAGAGGAAACTCACTTCAAGCGGTACAGCACAAACAACCGATAAAACTGTCAGTCAAAGAACAACACCTGTGGGTTATACTCGCCAGTCGCAGAGTTTATTCTTTTAAATATACATAGACTTTCCTCCCCTCATTTTAAATACCCCACCTCCCTCCCCACCCCTGTAATCCAACCACCCCCCCCCACATTTCTTCCCTCGCTCTCGATTATCTGCTGTCTTTGTAACCAGAGAGAAAGCTCGTCCAGCTGAAAAACACACTCTACTTTGTGCAGCATATTGCTTATTAAGACATTTGCGAAAAACATAAATTAAAAATACTACAGCTCGTCTTTATTTTTTTTTTCCTTCCTTCCAATTCCTGCTCCGACATCAGACTGTTTTGAACAGAGTCTAATAGAAAGGAAAACTTCTTCGAAAGAAACCAGCACAGTGTCCCTCAGTCTGGCTACATCCAAGAAATGAACTGGGTTCCCATGTTTGTGACACAAGTGCACAGTGGTTTGTACCGTGAGGAGTGACAGGAGTGAAGAAGAGAAATTTATTTCTCAACAGATGTCCTGAGTTTGGTCAAATTATGAGGGTGTGGCTTTTTTTTATTTTTATTTTTTTAAATTCAATCGCGGTATGTGATAAAACATTAAAACATCCAGTTGATTTGGCCGATTCTCTTCCAGCCACTGACTTCACGAGTGTTTGAGTCTCTGCTCATCACAAGGTGTGTGTGTGTGTGTGTGTGTGTGTGTGTATATAACGTCACATCCCTCCCAAAACGACAACAACAAGAACAGTGCTGAAGAGTTACAATTACTGGTCCGATGAGGCAGTTGAAGCTGCAGGCAGAGTGAAGGACAGTGTGATACGGCACTAGAGGAAAACTCAGGTGTTTTAAGTCACAAGGCATGCATGTTAACACTGAACTCTAAGGGTTTTTGCCACCAGAAGTGCTTCTGCGGTCATTCTTTGATGTGAGATGTGGTGCGGCGGGGTCTCGTCCATCGGTGTGTGTGTGCGTGCAGGTTTGTCCCGTGACGATGAGGCTACAGGAAAAGTGCTGCTTTTCAGTGACGCCCCTCAAACTAAATGTCACATGTTAAAACTTTGACCATTTCTTTTTTAAATGAACTTTTTGCCGTGACTGAGTCCGAACTTTTAGTGGGCGCTGAATAGTTAAAAAGCTGGACTTTTCCGCTGACCGTCATCGGATCAAATGTTTGTTTTGTGTGCTTGTGGCGCGTCTCATCGAGTCTCATTAAGTTTCCTGTCCATCACTGTCGCAGTCCCGTGTGTCTCCCGCCCTCCCTCATTCAGGAAGCACAGGGAGGGGCTGCGTTGGCATCTGGGGGTGGGGGGTGGGGTGGGGTGGGGGTGCTCTGAGAGGTCAGATGGGGGTCACACACGGGGGGAGTAGTTAGGGTTTCTTGGCACCTCGGTGAAAGATTTCAGCTCATACGTGATCCCTGCATCCACCTCAATGGATTTACGGGAGAATAGCAGCCGGATATCGTTGTGCAAGTAGATCTTCCCAGATTTGGAGCTCTGGAATCTGAGAGCCCAAAAAACCCCAAAAGATGTTAGTTAGGGACTTTAAGAAAATGAGCATTAAAAAAAATGGTGGTCACACGTCTCGATTTAAAAACATATACCAAGTTTCATGGCTCTGACATTTTACACCCAACTGTGTGAAACCACTGGGCTGTATTTATCATGCACTGAGCATCAAAGCCGTGTGAAACGTCAGTGGTACCTGAGATGTATCAGGTAGCAGAGAATCTTCTTTCTGTCGAGCGCTCCGGCCCCTGGGGACGCCTCGCCCTTCCCCTCCACCTCGTCCTCCACTGGCACCAGGAAGATGCGGTGGCGCAGGAAGGTCATGTGATTGACAGGCATATCGCTAAAGTTATAGGTCACCAGGAACATCTTCACCACAGTTTTGTTGGGATTAAATAAGGTCTGAGGGGGGAAAACAGAGAGAGTCAGCAATGTGCCAAACTAATAAAGATCGTATTATCAAACTGTGCATTATATTCAATGAAGTTATAGAAATATGACATTGAGATTTATAAAAATATGGAAGTAAGCAGAGCTTTCTTTAAATGAGATTAGGGAAATAATAACACACCACTTGAATGGTCCCTGCTTTGGGTATGCTGTATCCTTTCTTTCCAAGGGGCTCCAGGGATATCACCCCCTGTGAGGTTGGGAGAGAGACATGAGACGCTCGGTGAACATTGTCAGGCTTTCTGTGAAGAGCGGCATTTTCATCATGGAAGTGAACTCCCCGTGTACAGAGATTCATAGATGATGGCATCATCCACATTTGCACGGATCATTTAATGTAAAAAACACAGTACACTCAGAAAAAAACATTCACGTAGGTATGAATGACGGCTGACATTGAAAACATGGTTCACTACTCCAGGCTTCGATGGCTCATAGTGCTCTAGTACGACATCTAGTGGTCAATAAAAAGAAGTGCAATCGAGCGTGTTATTGATTGGTTCGTGGAATGTTTTGACTTTGGATCGCCATGCTCATTCCTGTTCAACTACACTAGATGATTGTATAGTTTCTAGAGGAAACAACAACAATAATAAAATTACTACTGGTGATAATAATGACAATCCCTATTTAAGAGCATGTTTCATATTTGGCATGTCTGTTTGTAACCTTATATATTCTTCACTTTTCTTTGTGGAATGAAATGTGGAACGGTGCTGCTATATTTATTAGATGTGCGAGTTGCAAAACACAGTTTATATAATGGATCTATTCATCTATCTAACTAGATTCTCAACAAAATACACAATCTGATACAACACTACTCACTCTCAAAGCAACTCATGGCAACAACAGCAACAAAATTAACCTACTCAGAGAAAAAAAAAACTCAAATAAGCAACACTAAGGAGGGATCTCCTTTCCTGGAACGCATGACAAAGCAAACCCATCAGGTGATTTGTTGACGTTTGTTCCATCACTGCATGTCAGGGAGTCACATGATGCCAAATGCCAATTACCAGTTCAACAAGCCAAATCAGAGGCATCACTCACAGACACGGATGTTCAACGCCAACAGCTGGCTTCCAAATGACACAGTGAAGAAGCTCTGCTGCAACAAAGGACTGGCGATTTCTATATTTAAGCGTGGTCGCTCATTCTAATATAAGTGCTGATCCTTAGGGTCCATAAATATATACATATATGATGAATGTGGGATGCAGTTTGTGTTGATGCTTCTGTTGGGTGGAGCCCCCCCCCCATCAGCTCTTTTTTTTCATAATTTTGATCAACTCATCTGACAAACATGTTCCAAGTAAAAGTTTCTAACTGGCACACACCCTCATATGGATGCCAACTATGATTTAGAAAAGTTTTTACTGTGAAATTCGGCTATTAGGCATTTTGCTACTCAGCATGAGGCTATATTGTGTATTGTGTATGAGCGGTGGCAGCTCTGCCTCACTTGTGTTTTAAATAGAAGTATTAGTGTGTCTGCTGTTTTAATTATTGTTAGAGGGAGAGTTTATTCCTGTGCTGTTAAATCGCATCCTGGACAGACCTATCATGTCCACAGATGAAGTAAAAAGAGGGGGAAATTAAAAAAAACAAAAAAACTATCCAATGCAGGTTTAAAATATTTGGCTATTTAAAATTGTATTTGAATCTGTATAGTTACAGGTTGTTGCACGCCATTGAATTTATCCTTGAGCTTCACTATGCGTGTAGAGAGAGGCACACAAACGCAGAATGTCTTGCAGACAATGCACAGACTGACCAGGAAGGGAGAGGGTGCGCTGTGCTCGGAGATGTCGTAGTACGTGACCTGCACGGGCAGGGTGACGTGCTGGGGGCAATAGGAGCCGCTGGCGCCGATCTCTGCCGTGAAGCCTTCGATCTGGCCGGATGGGGAAAATCGGCCTTTCAGCATGGACTCCTGAGATGCACAGCACAGAAGAAAAAGGCTTTTTACTCACACGCGGAAGCAACATTTAAATTGTGAAAATCCACAAAGTCACATTTTGTGTGTTAAACTTGATGCAAACGAAAAACCTGTTCCACACAGTTGTAAAACAAGCACTATTCACCAAACACCCGTATGAGTTGAGACATGTCATACTTATGTATTTACATATCTCTGGGAAGGCTGTGCAACATTTTGCAGTTTTGAGCTCATAAACAGTGTTGTATCCAAACAAAAACTCGTTATTCAAAAGCTGCCGAGAAACATTGTTTAAAGAAGATGAATAAATCCAACTGCTGGAATTTCTGTTCTCTCTGTATCTTGCTTTCCATTATTGTCAAAACATGTGAAAGCTTTGACCTCATACTGTCTTTATCAGCCCTTCATAATTGTATAAGTATAGTATGATGTGGTAGTAGTATGTTGTTAATGCTACTCACATTATTTTGCCATTTATTTGCCCAAATACTATTTAGTAGATAATGTTTGCCTTCACATTTGGATAAAAACAACAACAACAAAAAACACACATGTTATCATGAACTCTTCTCATTGAAAAGAGCCACAGCTCCTTTAACTATGAACTCTAATGAAGTATTTGAATTTACGTATTTGTGACAAAGAAAAAGAAAAGGTACAATTGATATCCGAACAGTTACGCCGCATAGGATCGCACAGGTGTGCTTATGATTTGTATGTCTTCCTAGAACATCCGGGCCTCGTGTTTGCAGCAGTCGTGTAAAGATTAGTACCTCAAAGTTACCAAGCAGCGATCTGCTGATGGAGGATGAGGGCCAACTGGATCGTGCAGATCGGCTACTGGTGTCCGTGTGCCTGCCGCTGCGCAGCTGTCGGCTGGATATGACCGCAAACACACACAAAACAGGCCGGTGGTTAGTGGTGAAGATTACACTAATTTCATCTGAGCCCACATGTCGCATGCCTGAGTGTGTCTGAACATTCAGGCCCAGACACAAAACCCTTTAATTTGGTGGAGCTGAAAACCTCCACAAAGTCCCACCTCCTGCTCCTGTGTTGACTTTTCTGAAGTAACTCTACTAACACTGTTAGTAATGTTTTCATGTTATGTGTGAGTGGGGTAAATATGCTCCTCTAACCTAGTTTGGCAGGATAAGTTTAATTATTTTAACCTGGTCCTTTCATCACTTACAGGATGTGATTTGTGGTCTTTGGTTTTTACTTTGACTGTGAATATACATATATTTTTTTCTAGTATTTTTTTCCCATCTTAATTCTGAATTGTTTCAATTACTTCTACATCACATACAATTTTTTAAAAGTGTGTCATTTAAAACAAACCAAAAAAATAAACACAAAACATTAGCCACATTATTTACACCCCCCCCTTTGGGATAAACAAACCGGCATGTCCCCTTACATGCTCCTCAACCAGAACTTTCTTCATAAATCACACCCTGGATATCAGAGAATTAAATTATGGTGGGTGACTCACCTTTTCAATCGCAGCCCATTCTTTAGTCGTCTGCCTGATCTCGAGCAGTCTGTGGCAGTCTGGAAAAAGACACACAAACTATTACATTTTGTCTGATATTTAGGGTCCGAGCACTGAAAGTGCCGGGGGATCTTATTGAAACCCAAGGGTTTACTATTACTATTATTATTAATATTATTCTACCGTAAATCTCAATGCGATTTTGAGGGCCTAAACATACAGAACCTTTTGAGACACTTTGCACACTCATCAGGCCCGGTGAAAAATGTGATTATTTGGAGAAATCCCACATTTGAAACACACATCCCCAGAACCACGTCTCACCCAGAGCTACGAATGTCGATACACATATGTAACATACTGATATGTAAAAAACTGATCGACCTTAAAGACACATTGCATCAGAGACCGGCCCTCATCACAGCTACAGCACAATGACAACCATCAACCATAGCGCCACCTGCTGGAAACAGGAGGCCTGGTGTACATGTTCCGATCGGGGTCAAACTTCACACGTTGCATGGAGAAGGCAATAACTGTATGGTAATAATAACTTGCCGTTGGCATACACGCTATTTAGCAAACGTGCCAATAACACACGTGCTGACGTTAGCATACGCACTATATGCTAGCTTTAGCTATGTTCATCTTCATATCAATCAAGTTCTTAATGTCACTTTGTGTATTATTGTGATGTTTGCCTGTGTACCAGAGTTTTGTATTTGTGTAATAGAGATTATATCTTTTCCTTTTTTTTCCAGTTTCACTCTGTTTAACTGTCAGTGACTTCGCTGCAAGAAGTCATTAAAGCTGCTGGCTTTCCTGGCTCTCAAAAGAGTTGGGCTGACTGTTTAATCCATGTTAACACTGCAGCAGTACAACACAGAGAGAGCAGTACACACATGCCTACTGACGTTCTCCCGTTCAAGGCTGTTTGGAGCTTAAATTTACTCAGCTGTGCAAAAAAATTAAAACTTTTTTTTTTTTTTAACTAGAGATAAACAAGAATGTTATCAAATACAACTCCCAGCCACTAGTTGGTGTTTCTGTGATAGAAAACCATTATACTTTTC
The DNA here is from genome assembly GCF_963383615.2 of Lipophrys pholis. Taxonomy (NCBI): domain Eukaryota; kingdom Metazoa; phylum Chordata; class Actinopteri; order Blenniiformes; family Blenniidae; genus Lipophrys; species Lipophrys pholis. Next base: position 10,154,422 of record NC_137638.1, read on the forward strand.
TTTTATTTTCTTACTTACTGAGCACTGACTACTGGAGGCTGTGTCAAGCGGGCAAGTGTTCTCCTTGTCCAATCTTCTGCTCATCCTATGGGATACCTGGTAGCCAAACCTCTGCCACCTGCTAGCCACTTGTTCACATCAAACCTGTCACTCATGGTTTCCTGGTCATCCTCAGGAGACCCTCGGTCATTGTGGCTCTCTACGGAGCTTGTGCTTCTTTGTCAGCTTGTCTTCCCATCGTCACACTGGGTCAAATCCACGTAACACATTTCAAAGTGTTATCCGCTTCTACTTAACAACTACTCACTCAGGTCACACTTCTGATCGCTTAGATCTGGTCATTTTCGTCAACTCTTCGTCTTTTCTATATATTTCTAACTCGTCTTTCCTCATACACAGACTTCTAATAATGGTGCCACACCTGTATATGATCTAACTAGTCCAGCCTTTAGTACACTCCAAGCTCCCTGGGGCCTCTCCACGTTCAAAAATGGCCAATACATTTCCAGAACCATATAAGCTGTGTGTGTGTGTGTGTGTGTGTGTGTGTGTGTGTGTGTGTGTGTGTGTGTGTGTGTGTGTGTGTGTGTGTGTGAGAGAGAGGAGCCGCACACTCATGTGGGAGAACAATGGGCTGTCCCTCAATGGGCATTATTCTGGAGCTGCTCCGCCTGTTCCAGCGTGGTGTGATAATGAGTCGGCCACCCCCCCCCCCGTTTTCCTTATTCTCCTGGCATTTAGATTTTTTTCATATCTTGTCCGAGACTCTTAAGGTGAACACATTTTTATTATACTGCTGCCTATGAAATGATGCTTCCTGTTAAAAGTTTCTGAATATGAAGGTTCCCATGATATGTACGCTGCAATACAATCATCTCAATTCAGTCTTTAATGGAAGTTAATTTTGAATTGAGAGGCAGGAAATGTTTCATAAACTAGTAAGATAAACATGGATCTGATTGCAGTCAATTGGATCAACACTCATCTTGACAGCTGTTTTGGTGAAAAAAATAAACCCACTCCACTTATAGGTAAGTTATTTTAATCTTATTTTTGCTCATACCCATAGGAAAACATTACGACATGCCCTCTTGCCACTTATGTAAAATAGGCTGCAACTAAAAGCTTGATAGTAACAGTTGTAATGACTGAACAGCTGAAAACCAAGAATTAGCTGTACAGCACATAAATGTAATGTGAAAATATATTGTCTGTTCTGAGCTTGATATCATCTCCGCCTTGGCTGCTGTCAGAGAATAGGATGACAACAAACAACCTTGTTTTCATGCAGCAATGTTTTTTGTTATAAACCAGGAGATGGAACCTTCCTCACCGGTAACTGTGCCATTTCTTAGCTACACACGCACACAGAATCAGGCTTGGGAGATGTTTTTGTCAGCTTCCTGCCTCTAACATAAAAGCATTTTACAGGATTGCCTTCACAATAGGGTTTTTCTTTCAGCCATGTATGATGACTTCCTATGGGAGTTGTTAGCTTGCACTTTAGTTTGAACAATTGGTAAAAGCATCTGTTTTGGTAAAATGTGTTAATTGAAAGCTAATTCTTTAGAGGGGTGAGTGTGGCTTTACTAACCTTAGGTCTGTCCCATGCAGAGGGCAGGAGGTGGTTCCAGTAGGGAGCAGCCTTTGCATCGGTGCTGCGACATGAAGCTGGCCCAAGTCCTGGAGCCAGCAACGACAGCCTGCTCCTTTTTGATGTAGACGGTCCCTCGTCTTCCGAGCAGGACTCCCCTGTGTCACTCGGCGATAGCAGCCTCTTTTTGGCAGGCCAGTGGCCTCCAGAGAGTAGACGGTGGCCATTGGAGCTGGGTGTTTTCTCCCAGGAGGCCAGGCCGTGGAAGGAGGAGGAGGAGGATGAGGCTGCCTGTGTGGCACTTCGCTCAGGTGGGGACGATTCCAGTCCTGCGTCCCATTCAGTGGCCTCTCCTGGTTCCTGCAGTTCTGAATGGTGAGGGGGGGAGAAAGGGCCTGGAGGACTTGTGGGGCTTGCTGGGTTGGGAATTTCATAAGTGGGCATTTCATACAGGTGCGCGCTGGGCTGGCCTCCTGACGAACCATTGCTACAATTTTCATTTCCGGGGCTAGCGAGTGGGAGTGTTGTGCGACCACCATTAGATTGCTCACTCCTGGCTGAGCCTCCTAGCAAGTGACCTTGGTCACAGGGATGCCCATACGGGTCGCACATTGGAGGGGACTTGGGTGAGAGCGGGGCAAATACATCAGGAATGGGCCTATCGTGATTGTGCTGAGCAGGGCGTCGGGAGGGGTTGTGGCTCGGGGAGAGAGGAGGGGATCTTGGTGACAGTCCTCCCTCAGAGTCTCTGGGCTCCATCAGTAGGCAGGAATATGGAGAACCAGGCCCTCCGGGCCCGGATGCTAACCCCATCCCAACACCTTGAGCTGGGGCTGGACCACACAGGACCCCTCCCTCCAGTGCCTCCTTTTCTGTAGAGTCCTCCAAATGGGGTCGCTTATGAGCTAGCTGAGGTTCATCTAAACCCCTTTTCACACCCAACCGGACAGGCCTCTGTTGGGCCTCACCATGAGCCTCTGTAGTTGGAGAAAATCCCCCCAACTGGGAGAAAATGGAGAGCTGGTAGACTTTTTGGAGCCTTAACTCTTCCTGGCTGTAATGCCTGGGTGTCCCCGGTCTGAACCCAGGGTCTATGCCCTGTGTTGGGGATGTGGGTGGGGGCAGATCCCCCTCCTGTGCTGGAAGCTCTAGAGGAGCCTTTTTGTTGGCTAACTCAACGTGAATGTGACGCATGGTTTCGTTGCTGGAGGAGGAGAGTCTTATCTAGCTTCAACAAGGTGAAGTTGTTCCTCACACAAGTGCCGAGAGGCAGAGCACAACGTTTCACAGAGGTGGGATGTCCTCCCGCTCCTGTTCCTGTGTTGATGCCGTCAGTGGGATTCAAAAAGCTGAGCTGCAGAGGACCTGGGAGCAACACAGAATGGCACTTAGGACATGTATTCAGAAAGCTTTTGAACATTTGGCAACAGGAGGTGTGGGCAACGTTTTAGTGTGAAAAAGAAAAGAAAACAGAATGCTGAATCTTTATAAGCTACCAGCCAGGATGTAGGAGCATTTTATATTGACATTTAAAATATTTACACTTTTTATTTCTGCTGGTAACCTACAAAATATACAAATGTTCCTGTTTTGTACAGAATGCTGAAAATGAAAAATTAGTCAATGTCACAAATTAACAACATGAATTACAAGCAATTAAGCACAATCATTTATTGGGAGTAAGTGCTTAAAAGTGACTTAGTTAACCTGATTCAGCCAAGTGCAGCCAAAGACAATTCTTTCTCTTTTACCTCCTTCCTTTATAATGATTTAAAAGAAGGGGTGGTCTTCCGATTGTTGAGTCTGACACTCTGCCTTGACACTTAAAATACTACAGTATTATGGCTTCACTGAGTGACAATGTGTTGCACAAGGAAACTATAGAAAGAAAATCTTTTGGTGAAAATAATATTTCCAGTCAAACCCAGAGAGAAATTACTATCCACATATTGAATTTGATTTCACAAAAACAAACAAAAAAAAAAAACCCCACTCAACTATGTTAATGTGACAATATGAGTAATGAATTCAAACTGGAGGTTTGCATTTCCAGAAGAAAATGCAAGTGTGAATGCTGAATGCTCTCCAGTGTGCCTTCAACATTCACACAATGAATGCATGAACTTTGATTGCCCGAAGTCTTGGTTTGAGATCTTACCTCTGTGCTCGGCCTTGTCTAATAGTGCCCGCGTGGACAAGCTGAATCTGGCACAACATCTGAAAGCTGTGTCTGAAACGACCTTCTACAGGAACTCGTCTATCTCCATGGCAGCTGCTTCGAAATGACGCCAACATCCCAAGACAGGTAATCAGGGAACAGCAAGTCTCCAGGGGTAGGGGAGTATTGGGATTGGGGGGGGGGGTCAGAAGATCTAGACAAGAGGTGAGAATATAACAAGTCTTCTCAGTGACAAGCTAAATTATCTAACAGCTATAAAAAAGAATATATATGTTAGTCCTTTTTTGGTGCTGTAATATCAAGAAAACTGAACAAGGTCAAAGACATTTCCAAAAAGAAAAATTTATGTATCTTTTAATATAGGAAGTTCTACTTGATTCATGTATGTATAAAGTACTTTGTACTTGCTTTCAGCTGTATTGAGCAGGAACTATAGTGGCTGGCTATATCGTAAGAAAGCGAGGCTCTTTTAAACGTGCACAAAGTTACACAACTGCTAAAGTAATCCTCCAGGGCAAAAAAATATTTGAACAAAAATGAAAAAATATGAGAAAAGAAAGGAGACAAAAGATCTGGGATTCAAAAGGTGGCCAGATAATAACTCAATGCGTCCCAAATATTCAGAAAAGTCATTTAAATGTTGCTGGTCCATGAATTAATGATTTTGGTTTTCAAAGACAAGTTACCTTAAATACTACTGAATTTAAAGAACTTACCAAGTTTTCAAAATGACTGAGGACCAAGACCTTGGACCGCATTTCTTGTATTATATCATGGTGGCATGATATAATGCTTCACTTGTCTTGTTTTGTATCAACACAACGATGGAATGTACGTAGTTTCTTGCTGTCATTAGCTGACACTAACACTCACAAATAGCTTGCTGAGCCAGTGGATCAGCGTCACAAACTTATTTTAGTACAAATCTTTATAGTTCAGTTTGTCTCATAGTAGATTCTAAAAGTTTATGCAATTTCATGAAAAAGTGAGCTAACCTGATGATGGTTTTGGTTTGCAGGTCCTGCACCCCTGATGAGGTTCTCCATACACACTTAAAAACAACTGTACAGGAGTGGTCTGCTCAAATCATCATCATGAAGGTTCAAACTTACCAAAGGAGGGGAGGGTCAGTGATGCAGGAGGTTATTTGAAGGTTAATATTTCTGAGTCCAGGTTGGTGATAGCTCTATCGGGGCTCCCTCTGTGATCGGCTGAGAGCCAAACACGCCCTCCTCGGTCACCTGGGCGTGAGGTGAAGCATTGCTGTGGCATCATGGTGACGTCATTCCACCCAGAACTCCTGAAGAGGCAGACAAACGACGTCAAAAACTGTTATTCGCACAGACAGATACTTAACTCAAACAGGTATGCACACACTCACGCAGTTCACACTTCCTCACAGCTTTCCACTTTGAAATAAGCAGGTTGCAGAAAATATCCCCACACATTAAGAGTCACTATTTGAACTGGTTACTAACACAAATAACACATAATCAACCAATTCCTACATTAACCACAATTATTCAACAAATCAACTCACCATGCCACCATTTTTTAGAATTTGATTTCCAACAAATCAAATCAAACAAGGATGAGTCAGTTTGCCAACTAACTTGGCACTGAATGGTGAGAGCCCCAGAAACACGGCCCGTTTCCCAACCCACTTGGACCAGAATTTGGGAATGTAGGGTGGGGTGGGGGAGCAAAGTGAGCTGTCACCGTGGCAACCAGTAGCCCAAGGATAACAGCTCCTTTGTGCTTGGCTACAAAGAGAGAGAAAGACAGGCTGAGCTAAAAAGAGAGAGAGGCTTGAGAGGGACGGGGTGGAGGGTGGTGGGGTGGAGGATATCAGCAAAGATGCCCGTCCAAAATAAATAAATACGCACCAGCAAAATGGCAGTCCTTTATTAGATGAGTACAGTCAGCCAAGAATTAAACCGGACTGTGATTAAGGCCTTTGTTTCTGTTCACTTAAAGCAGGCAAAAGATTTGAAGGGACGTTCTTCACCTTTAATCTCTGGATGAAATATTTAACACCCTGCTGGCACACATATCAATCAGTAACAAAGAGGAATATAGTTAGTTCCCACCAAGTCCGATGTTACAGCCACCGGTTACCTCACTTGTTTGCACTTCCCTTGAATGCAATGTGATGAAACAGTGGGGACGCATGAAGAGTTCCATTACGTACATAAAAATGACGACACAGTCTGAAAGTTGAGGAAAGAGGGGACAAACTGACATGAGTGTGTGTGTTTTCAATGCGACTGAAGCGGAGGAGTCCTGCACATAACGATGTCAATTATTATCCTCGAGCACAAGAACACATCTTTAACATTAAAAGCCTGGTTCTAAGAAAGGTTGAACCCTATAAAAGACTCCCATGATGTGGAAATCATTAGAATCCCATACTTGACTGAAAAGAGACTCCATACGAAGTATTAAAACTGAGACAATTAGCAGGAGAAGTTGTGTAGAAAAACACCCGGTGAAACTAATTGGGTTAATTGTAATGAGTCAGGTTAATGATTGAGCATCCAAGAGACAAGTCTTTTATACGAGGCAGAAGAAGACATTTCTCAGTGTTATTAGCAATAATCGTCTGGATTTCAATGGCTATAGTAAACCCCTATAGTAATATAGGAGTTTGCATAGTGTTGGAGGATAAGCCCCGTGACTCAATCACATTGCGCCCCCTCCAAAGGCACGAAAAGTTTATCATTTTCATTTGTCTCGACACCATTTATAAAAGTGTGTTTTCATCAAATTATATTTTGACACTTTTTTCTTTATTAGCTGGCTTTGTTCGGAAGAATTCTTCCGTCAGATTTTTCATGACGACCCGTGGCCCCACCCTTTGGAATTGCTAATTTAGGGACATTCTGTACTATTACCAATGGTTTCACAAGTGTACCATCATTAAAATGTTGTCATGTGACCATCAGACTAGTTGCACTCTCACTAACTGACAGCGTTGGCTGACAACATAATGTTTAAATGGATTCCATTTGTGTGTCTTTCTTTGCTAAAACAATACAACCTCCCAAAAGATGACACAAGAGTGTGAAACGTCTACAAAGAAGGGCAAGAGACAGGAGACAGATTTGACCTCCACCTCTCATATCTAAAATAAACAAATCATTGTGTAGTATCATCAGTATCATCAGCTAATCATGTTTTTCTGCCACATCGCAGACTCTCACATGGATGTCAGGAACAGAGCCCTTGTCACCTGTAATGACTCACATGACATATGGTCCCTGTGCAGTCACACAACACCCTCTTTGGGAAAAGGCAGCACAGATTTAGCATAAACCCTTGAGTGCCTCTCCAGTCATCTTTAATTCTTTCTTAAACCAAACAACTTGCAGTGTCACACGGAAAACAAAATGAAGCTATATTTTTACAACATAAAATCAAGTGAGTGGCAGTGAAGATTTTTTTTTTAATTCACACCACTAAAATCTCTTTAGAGCTCTATTCAATAGTAACTGTTGCCAAAAACAAATGCAGCTTTCATATTAGCCAGGAATTTTATAATTCCGTTGATTTCTTGTAGGGAATAAACTTTATTATCACAGAGAACCTGACAGATATAAGTTGCACATGAATTGCATGTTGAATTAAAACACACCAGGAAGCACCTCTCCTTGGAAACAGTGAGTTGGGGGTAGGGAAGAATGGGCGAAGAGTCAGCAGGAGTATTTATAGTCAGTGCCCGTATCAGAGCTACTTGGAGGACCCAAAGGCTCTGTGCTAGGTCCGACTTGATTTCTGACCTTGTTCTAACTGTGCAGAAGGCTGAGAGGAACTGCCTGCATGGCCTCGTTTTCAGGCCTGGTCCGGAAGGAGGAGAAACACTCTGGCTTCACCCCAAGAAATGCTCCGGGCGGCTGGGTGTGTGTGTGCCAACTACGACTTGGGATTTCAGAAACTCTCGAATACTGCATTGCTGAACACTGTAGTATTTATAATATACTCACAATTATCCTTGTGACAGTGCGCTCCTGGTCATACTCATGCAACGCATGCAACTGTGTGGTACTCAAATACAGAACATATAGTCTTCATAGTGAAAATAAACACTATTGCTCTCTATTGCTGACAATAACTAATGAAAAGGTAACGCATCATTGGCTGGCCAGGTGCAATCTCAACATAACATCTGCAGCATGGGAACTAAGATAATCATTCAGATAGACGGTGAGCGAGTCGGGAAATGGTGCGATGACAAATAAATGACTAAGAAACATCTGACAGGTACCAGCAGCCACATAGAGACAGATGGACAGAGACAGAGAAAGAAGAAGCGGAAGCGTCAGAGAGAGGGGGACTGAAACCCAGCCAAAGTCCTTGAGGAACGTAAAAATAGAAAAGTACAAAGAGGCTCACGAGTGTCCGGGCCAAGCAAACTGTCCATTAATCTATTGTTAAAAGATGAATGTCTTCCATTTATCAAAAGTAGAATCGACTGAAAAGAAACAAACAAAATAATCCAGAAAACAATCACAAGCGATACAATTTGATTTAATGATGTAGTTCAATATAGGACTTGAACTTTTGTGGGATGAAAAAAAAAAAAAAGCCCAAACTGACCCCGTTTACTTGTTTCCATCCCAGCTTTAATGAGCATGCAACATGAGGAGGTAACACAATATGTAGGGGGAAGACAAAAATGGCTGAGTGATAAAAATAAAGAAAAGAAGGTATCGTAACAATGTCATACAGAATCAAATCTTTTGCCTTGACCCGGCTAGAAATAAGGACTAAGGGAGTATAACAAATTGTTCATTAATCAGTGTTATTTTTTTAACATAAATGTTGTTTGAAAACTTGCATGAAACTCTAAAATTATGAAATACAGCCTAATCCTTAAAAAACACTTTCCAAGTTGTTTTTGAAAACAACTTTTCAAAAAGTACTGCTGTTCTTCATATCTTTATAACGGCCATGCCAAATGTATTGAACCCTTTGACCTGGCAATCAAGAGGCGAAGGCATTCTGCTGAGAGGGGGACCCTCAAAAAGGGATATTTAGCTTGCAGGGGTGTAATCAAAAGCAAGTCTGGGTGTTCGAAGGAATGCATTACCGTCTACACATAAGCCCTATTGTGTGTCAGTGCATCCTTCAGGCTGAAGAAGACTGCGGTCAGGAGGTCAGGGGTCAGCAGGCCTGGGTCAAATGTCTTGTTGCACATTAGGAGGCGCGGGGTGACTGAGTTCATCAAAACGAGTGAGGTGGTGTTTGCAATAATGGTGACAGGCAAGGAAGGAGCTCATCTACATTTGGGTTGAGTTTCAAAACCGATGGCATGGAGACCCTCGTGGCCTTGGAGAAAGAGTTAGCTTGAGACAGCCCTCTGCCAAAAGGACATGAGCATTTGTGAAAAGTGCTGGAACAAAGCTGCACGCGGATCACATAACAGTGAGATGCACTAACGTGTGCAGAAACATGTCATTAGGTGGAGGCAGGCTGCTGGTTCTGACCTAGAAAGGAGCTCTCAGTAAAATCTATTGAGGTGATGGGGGCAGAGTTCACAGCCAGAATCTATCCACTGAAAGTATCCTGACATTTGGCCTGTGCAAATTCATCACAGCAGCCAAATGTCACACACACACGCACACACACGCACACACACACACACAAACGCACACAACGATGCTCCTTTTAGTGTTGTGTGCCGTCTCTCTTTCAGTAGTTAAAAATACTCATTTTTAAACAAACGAGAAAAAAAAACGCCTAACAATTTAATACAACAATTACAATGGCTTTGACTGAGCTTTGTTGACAATACTTACAGTCCTCACCAGAGGAGCCAAAAATACTGCCACTACATAATTTGGACTTTTTTTAAACTGCATACTTTTTGGCAATTGCTGCTCTCCATCTTTGAGAAACTGTATCTGGAGGGGAAAACAGCTGTTCTGTTTACGGCTGTCTGGACTCAGTCGTTCCTGTTTCGATTCAAGTTTAGATGTGCCATCACTGTTGGTGGTCCATATTGTTTACAAGTTTTGATATTTACATATAAGGTCGATCCACAACATTCAGTTTAGTAAATGATCATGATTCATTTGCTCTCATGCAAAGAAAAGTTTCAATCAAAAGCTTCCCAGTAAACCAACGGATGCATACCAATAGCAAAAGTAAGTGCACACAAAGGTTTTTAAACCTATTTCTATTACATTTTAAAGAGTGGGATGTCTGGTGCTCGACCTTCCTTTGCAGTAGCTTCACCCGCAGCATTTCTCTAAAAGCTACTGTCAGGTGCAAAAGTAATAACACATTAAATACTCCAAAAATTGTTAACATTTCAGAACTTTTCTGAAACAGTGCCTGGTGATAAATTCAAAAGCCATCCATTATTGATGTCTGCTAATAACACCGTCAAGAAATGACTAATGAAACGTTTGTTTATATATATGGGGGGGGGGGGTGAAAAAGGCAAGTCAAACACTTTCTTTTTTATACATACCACAATAACACCAAACTCTTAGAGGCAATCATAATGGTAAAGCTTGAATATTGGAGGATCTTAATGAACCTTTTGGATTTTGGAACACTGATGCCAACTGTATTATAACGCATGACAGCGATAATTACTTTCCTTTTATAACAACTTCGTTTTTTCAGAAACAAGTTCAATGAATAATTATTACAGATGAAAGACAGTATTTGCAGCAATTGGCTTTTTCGACAAAGTGAATTCTCCACCCTGTTATAGTTCTGAAGTTATTTATTTTCAATCAGTGATCTAAGCTGTCATCCTGAAAGGGTCTTTTGTGGAAAAAAACTCATCTGCAGCCCGTGCAGCTGCACTGTCCCCTCCTCCTATCCTCAGCCCACCGTTCACGCAGAGGCCCAGATAGAATCAGCACAAAGTTAGCAGCCTTCCTCCCAAATGCCCCGATTGTCTCATCAAGTTTTAGCAGGTCCCCACCCGAGCCCCTCCCCAGAGCCTGTGTCATGCCTGTAGGCTGATAAACATGCATTCTCAAGCATGAAGGGGGGAGAAAAAAAAAAAAAAGTTGCTAGGTGCTCAACAAACAATCAGCTGTTGATTAGATTACGGGAGTGTGCTGTCCACAGAGGGGATGTAATGTCAGCTTACTGTGACCATGGGTATGTCAGTGAGGGTTAAACAAAGACAGAGGACAGGTTGTGTTGCAAAGGCAAAAAGTTACAGAAGCCGTGAGTGAAATTGATAACCCCCCGCTAAGGGAGACAGTGTTACAACAAATGCATATACAGTATCGAAGCTTTGGAGAGAGACACAGCAGTCTAAACTAAGCTGGCTCAGTGACATAGTTGCTGAGAATGCTGTTTGACACAGGGTCTCTCCCTCCCTCTCTGTGTATGTCCGTTCGCCTGCCTGCCTGCCCGTCTGTCTCACTGCTGGTTACATACCCATTTTAGGAGACATTGAGTCATCCAAGGCCAGCTGACAATATGACAGTGATCAACAGGAGTAACATTAGTACACTTGACTTGACAGCAGAAGTCGTAACACTCACCGGCACGGAAAGATGGGACTTTATCTTGCAGGCTTGGACTGCCCCCTCCCCTTGTTCCTTCTTATACTTTGGGTCTGGGATGAGTGACTGCGCTGACTTTTCTTTCTGTTCTCCTCTGTGCGTCTGTTTTCCACAGGGTCAGCCTGCCTGCTCTCGCTCAACTCCTCCAGTTTGTCGTCTCTCCTTTGCTTCCTCCCTCCTGAATAGGAGATGTCGACAGGGACCAGTCAAGTCGTACTGCCTCCCTTCGCTTGTTCTGTCAGGATGTCCAAAAGCCTGCACTACTGCTCGCTCTCCTTATCCCCTTTTCTTGTTTTCTTCCTGTCTACCTCTCTCCACCCTCACTCACACTCACACACAAATCAAAAGCCCATCAACAACTCTCAGCCTCCATTAGTCCCGCCTGTTCCCTCCCTCTCAGGCTTCCCCCTTCCCCCTTTCTCTGATTTGCGCACCTCCAAAGTATCTTTGACACAAAAGCCCCTTCTCATGCTTCAGTTCCCCCTCGACTCCCATTCCTCCTCACCCTCTCTTCCCTTCCTCTATCTGCTCTCAGGCCCCTCCTTTCGAGCTTTCTCTCCAGCCTACCTCCTCTCTCTGTGTCGATGTGCATGTGTGTGTGTTGGTTTCCTCTCAGCTGATAGAGCGAGGCGTGCTTTGCTCACTCAGCAGTGAAGGCATACAGGGGAAAGAAAAGAAAGGGGGGGGGGGGGGGGAGTGGATGTTGCTTGCTGATTGGCTAGAGAAAAGGGGGGTCAGCTGTACTTGCTGAAGGTCTGATTGGCTACAGGGAGGAAACAGTGAAAGGAGGTATGAGGCGTGCAGCAGCTCAAAGCCCGCCCACCTGCTCGGCCTGTTCGGCAGAAGTGCAGAGAAGATAGAGAGTGTGCAAACTGTGTGTCGTGTTTTGTGTGCCAACTTTAACATGTAGTTGCGTCGAAAAGTGTGCAGGCCACCCTTAAGCACTTTTGTAGCATTCTTTATATTTTGAGGAGGTTCTCAGTGTTTCTTCCTGCATGTCACTGCTTTGGGGTTTTTTTTTTTTTTTTTTTTTGCTGCCGTTACCTCACAATTTCCTGTGAGGCGTAAATAAAGTATCTACCCCTGTGTCTACGTGCAGTTATGTGCTTGTTAGGAGAGAGGTACACGTCTGGGAGAGAAAAGATGCAAACGTCTATGCATTTCACCCTATCCTTTTCTTTTGTGTCTTGTGTGTGTGTGTGTGTGTGTGTGTGTGTGTGTGCAGTGCCTACACAAGCACAAAAGCAGAAGGCTTATCTGCGGCTGGAGTCCAGATACAGAGTGAATTGCATGTGAGAACGTTTATCAGCTGAGCAGCAGGAGCACTGCGTCTCAGCTGTGTGTTTGCGTGAGCATTTTGGCGTCCGTGAGCTAATAAGGAACAGCACGTCGACTACGCAGGAACTATTTCAGAGCGGTGTGGTTAAAGTACACACAGAGGGGGCAAGTGCATCACACAGTGGTGTGCACTATCTTGGTCGCACCCTCAAGCAGCTGCAGAAGATTGTGCAGTTTGAAGCACTGTGTGCTAATCACATGCAGAACAGTCAAGAACACATATTGTGTCAGGGACCAATTAGGACAGGTAAGATGAATGAAATAAAATAAAATAAAAGTTATCCAGTGGGTGGGTGAACTCTCCTGTTTGTGTTCACTTCATTTCAAGTAGTGTGCTTCATTCGTCACCAGTTACTGCTTAACTAGTGCACCGCTTTATAAGTTACTGAATAAAGTAACCATTAACTTTGAAAAGTATCTTCTGCATTACTTTTAAATGCCCCCCTTAATTAAGAATGTTGTAATAGTATGCTTTCAAATTATTATTTACACACCAGCTAAGCTAATAACAGATTCAATCATTCATTTCTACTGAAGTTACATCGTTTAGCTGGAAGTCAGACGGTAGCGCGCACACATCATTGAGGTTTTATGAGTTAATTATTATGAGTCATTATTCGAGTCCGATTTTTCAACCGTTAGAACTCCACTGCATGCTCCCTTCCGAGGGGTATACACGGGTAAAACTCGGCACAGCTGTCCTCGAAAAAGACAAAAACAATTGAACACTTGTTTCACTGCTGGGCATTGCATTACAATAACACTTTATCCCCAAACCTTGTTTTTGTCACAAAACTAAAGCTTGAAACTGTCGATGAAATAATGTCTTTATATTTAGGATACTCTTTGTAATACCTTTTGAGATTTTTAACTCATCGATTTGGTTGAAATGCACAATTCAGTTTATTCTCATTAGCATGCAACACAATTAACATGACTGACCGAGTCAGTTTTTGATTTGATTCTCTCAGCGAAGGATCACACAACTCCAAAAAAATCTTAAAACAATATTCAAAGGAAAAAAAAAAAAAAAAAAGTCTGATCGCAGGGAGACTGAATCACTGTTGTAAATTAAGAAATTTTCCTCATCTCAATGTTTCATGAGGAAGGCTCATCTTCCTATATGACAATGAACGTAAACGTCATTTAAAATTACAAGACTTCAAAATAGACAAAAACAGGGATTTGAACAAATGTGAGGCATATTTTTGAAAAGACTGTTTTCAATTCACTCACTGTGCCCAATAGTATTTATAACCGACACATTTATCAGACTAGTTTTGTCGGGCCCTCTTGTCAGAGACAGACACAAACCTGCACCTTGCCGGTGTTGTTATCAGCTGTGTGTGCTGTTGAGACATGCGAGAGGAACTATACCGGCAGCTCTCTGCCTCTTTATGTGTCAGTCACTGCCGTCCTGTGTCTCCTGATCTATGTCTGCCTCCTGCTCAGTTTCCATCTGTGACTCCCAGCCTCTGTTTCCAAAACAAGATGGAGAGTGTATTCTTCCCAGTCACTGCATCGCTGTCATATCGAAACTGCTATAAAGAGACATAAAATTTAATTTTGGAAGAACAATTTTTAAGCAGCAAATTCAAGCTGATTTTTCACTTGGCTATGCTGGATTTCACTTGAAGCCATCAGACTGGAATACTGGCTGGCCTCTTTGCAAGTACGCGTCTTAACTCGATGACTATTTTGGCTGAAACCAATACGTTTACTCAAATTTTTGAAAACTTGACTTCAAATATCATTCAGTCATGAAAACAGCTGCTTGCAAGAATCAACTAGTTGACTACTTGACTAACTGCTATATGAGCTCTACGTATGTGTCCTCATTACCAGTTCCAGTAAGCATACGAATGAGAGGAAAGACATCGTACATGCTTTCTCAAGTGTGAGTGAGCAGTAAAAGTGGGCAGAAAGAGGTACTAAAAAACAAGACATCTCTTCAGCTACGTTTATCCAAATATAGCTGTGGGGATAGGGGAGAAAGAGTAGTGCAGGCTGGAGGTAGATGGCGGAGGAAGAACATAGGAAGACAGCAAAATAAACTGACAGGAGAAAGTTGTCACACAAACTCTCCTGCTTTTGACAGAACAGCACATAAAAAGAAAGCACAACACAGACGCAAACTGTGTGCATTTAGTAACACAGACCCTACATATGGTGCTTTTTGCCAGCTCAAACCAATATGCTCGCTCCCCTTCTGTCCCTTTAAGAGCCAACCATGCTTTCCGTAAATGGACAAGAAGGGGCGTCTTCTCTACCAAAACCCTTCCTTATTGAAGGGCAATGCGAGTGCAACTGAGGAGAAACATGCATCGAAAACACACATGCACACACTCTTTCAAACAGTAACACTGATGCAATCTCAGGCCAAGAGCAAGTCAGTGTTTGTTTTGTTGTCTGTATGACAACCTCAGGGTTGGATTTTTAGCCTCTGCCTGTCAAATCCAGCCTGCCACTTGCTTTTCTGGGCCTCTCAAAGTGACACCAGCTGTTTTGTCACGGGGGGGGGGGGGGGGGGGGGTCTGCCCATCAGCCTTCATAAACTGAGGATTCGACTGTATACCAGCCCAGAGGGGAGAAAAAAAGTCCTTGAGTAATCGGTTGGTTACGGTTTTAAATGACGAGTTTTAGATCTGAGTGTCCCTCTCACTGGAGGGACGAAACAAAAGGAGCAAGGGGGGGACGGTGGAAGTAGGTGGAGGAAGGGTGGGAAAGGAAAGTGTGTGTGTAGTTGTCTGCATATGTGAAGGAGGGAGATGGGGTGGTGTTCCCAATGTTTCACATGTTTAAAGAGGCAGGGGTGCCTGTCGGTGTGCGTGCTGTGTTCTAGTATGGGGAGTGTTGGTATTCGTTCATGACTGGTCACAGGGAAAATATAAGCAATAATGTCTGTTTTTACTGTAAAACTGTCTGTTTAAATTAATCTTTTTTAAGCTGTAAAAAGAGGGAACAATGAAGGATTACTAATGACCATTGCACAATGCTGAATCGGTTGGCACCCTTAACCAACAGTGAGAATTCCCTCATTTCATGTTCTTCCAGTATATACAGAATTGTTTTTCTCCTGGTACTCCAATTTCCTCCTACAGTAAGAAAACCTGCATTTGTTTTTAACTGGTGACCAAAGATTCCGAGGTGTGAATGCGTGTCTGATATGACTGTCAGTCACTCTGTGCTTGCATTGCCTGTGTCTCAGTTTTTACTTTGACTTTTTTCAGCAGTTGCATGCAAGCACCTGCAGACATGCTGGTTGTTTTCTAATGTCTCAGTCCCCCACATCCTTGACAAGCACGGTCTTTTTTGGAATGCACAGGACCTCCAAATAGAATGCTTACTTGCTTGTTGACAGTGCCATGCATATAACTCTATCGCTGAACTTCGCCTGTATCAGATACGTTCGTGTTTGTGCCTGTTTGAGGGCGTCTCACTCGGAGTGCCTTTTCTTTCCTATTTCTAGAGCACTCAGACAATCTAGTGAGCTGAACTCTCTGGATGGTTATGTTTGACCAGCTGTGTGATAATAAATAAGCTAGCGGAGCTGAGACAACACATACCGATTGGGATCGAATCAAAAAAATAAAGAGATGCTGATGGAGGCAGAGGCAGGGTCTGACATCAACACCTGGCCTTTGCCAAAGAGGAATAATGTTACAGTTTAAAGCGTTAGCCTCAGACGGTTTTACGGCGTTTAAAGATGAAAGCCATTAATAGAATAAAAACATATAGCGAACATCAAATTCTGTATTTGGTACTTGGGTGCTGCTTCGTACCTCATCTGCAGTGTATTTGTGAAGTTAAGCTGTCCCACATCCAGATGATTGTTCAGGGCAAAGAGCAGCAGTCTCATATCTACAAGGTGTGTTGATTTTTCCAGCACTTTTTTTCCCCCCTCACCTGAGGTAACCGGTGTATCGGATCTGAAATGGTCACCCACCTGATGGCTGAACATGACCATGAGCTGCAAAAATTAACTTTCAGTATCAGTTTCACAAGTAATAATTTCCTAAACCATGACGAAGTATGAAAAGATGCACAGAGAACATGTTAAAAAGAGCACATTGAAAAGAAAGAGGCAGGGGACAATTATAGCAAAGAGATGACACAATCTAACTCTAAATACAGCATAAGTGCCTGGAAGCTTTGACTTCCTGTGTCTGTTCCGAATGAAGGCCTTTATTTAGTCACTTGCAGCTGGCCTGCTGCTAGCTACTGTCAAGTTTATTACATAAAAACCCTTCAAAATGACATTTCATCTAAAAGTGGACACAGACAACACATTGGACGACTCAGGATTCTTACCGCTTGAATAACATATACTAAGACAAATGTGACACAAAAGGAAATTAGTATTTTATTAATTGAAAGATGCTTGGTCCGGCAAATGGTCCATTTAGTTGATGAGTCATAAAGCTGATTTTTTGATGTGCACATGAGCATTTAGTCCGCAGAGATTTGACTAAATGCAATAAATCCATGCCAGGCGAAAAGCAGAGGTCCTGGTGCAAGCCAGAGCTGGATGTGGCTGCAGTGAAGACTGCATATATAGTTGCATAAATCCTGTTCATATGTAACTTCGTGGTCTTACACTTGGAGCACAAAGTGTTAAAAGGGTTGTGCGTGCCACATATTTGTCACAGGTTGAATCTTAGATGAATGTGACTTCATTGTTTTTTTTTCCTTATTCCATCACAAATATGGTTTGGATTGTAGATAGGAATACATCTAGTTGAATAAAATGTTAAAATTGGGCTGATGCAGTAAATGATTGCGAAACGGATGCGGTTTATTAGTTAAAGGCTCATCCTAGTATAGGAATACTTTGTCTTTTCATTACCATGTTCATCCACTTGCCCCTCTAAAATAACATTCACCATTCTTGTATTTATCCAACATGCACCAGCAGTATGTGGTGATTAGATTCTGCAGGTGTGGAAACTTGTGTTTCCTGAAATGGACTGCTATAATTCACTTTTATTTTGGTGTAATTCTGTTTTCCTTTTCACATCAATTCATCTGCAATGATTAACATTCCCCAATAAACTAAATTTACACAACGATCTCAGTCATGACACAATGAGAAAACTTTACTTGCTCCTGTGTATATGATTATTCTTTCTTTTCACAGTCAGAGAGGTTACCCACTATGATGCCTTTCACCACCTGATCAGACAAAGCAGTTTATGTTTAGCTGGAATAAAGCTGTGATTGATATATAGACACACACACACACATACATATACGCGAAGAAAGGAGATTGCAAAGGGAAGGAGAGTGCAGAGATGGGGAGGAGTGTGGCACCCGGAGACTTGGTGACAGGCTGGGCCAGCTCAGAGGATGGAATGTTCCAGAAAAATATGTTGCCTATTCATGGAGGACAGGAAATAATAAAGCTCTCTCTCGCCCTCTCTCACTCTCTCATTCCCGAGTCCTCAATCTTTCACACTGAATTCGACAGCCTGTCTTTCCACCTGTCTCTCACCCTCCCTGTCCGTCTCCTCCGCCCTTCCACTTGGCTATCCTGCCCATCCATCTTGGATCAGTTTGAATCAATTCATCTTTTCCTCATTCATGCTTGGGCAAACTCGCTCAGCATGGTGGCGTTACAACGGTTTGACTGGTGGTCGCTGGATATAGACTGGGCTGCCATCTGGATGAGAAGAAGAAGAAAAAGAAGTCCCACTGTCTTGGGTATATGTTTTGTTCATATATATATATATATATGACCAGCTCACAGTCATTCTTTTACCAGCCCGTCTGACTGATGATCGTCCTTTAACCAAGTGGATGATGGTGAAGTAGATTCCAATAGCAGTTCTGGCTTAAACACAGCCACATTAGCAAGATTTGTGAGAGCAAAGGCAGAATAGGAGGAAAATACTGAACAAAAAGACAACATTTTACAATGGCCAAATGACAAAGGTTTAATTTAATTTAATTGCATGCTTATAGACACACAATTCCAGAGCGTCATCCACTCTGATCTGGGGGTAGTTTCAGACTGAAAGGGACAAAGAGGTCTGGCTAGGGTTAATCCTGAGGTCAATCCAGCGCATGCATGCACGCTGGCGCGCGCACACACACACACACACACACTCTTCATGGCAATACTTGTTATCAATATAGTTTCTTCTCTTTGTTCCAGTTCTAAAATAGAGCTGTTTTATTGATCCAAAACAGAAAACAAACCCCAAAAAACATCCAATTATATACAACAACATCAAGCTGAACACACAAATGCAAAATGTACGGTTGTCATTGTCATTTAGATCTTTATACACATGTATCAAACTGCACTCTCAGCCCAAATACATGGGCTCTGTCAAACCTTTAAAATGCCAACGAAAAAAGCGTCAAAAGACTTAAACCAAGGTAGCAGGGTAAAAGGGCTGGCACACACAGTCACACGCACTCTGGATGCACAACACCAAGTGAACATGAAAGACGCGATAACAAAATGATTCGCAATGAATACAAACACACAAGATGTATATGTACTTTCAAATAACAGTGTCCTTTCTCTTTCCCCTAATTCCCCTACAATCAACTGCAGCTCCCCACAGATTGTTTCTATAGGACTACAAACAGATTTGAGCTTAAAAAGCTTTGCATAATCCATTAATTACTGCCGCTTAGTATTCAATGGTGATGATAATCCATTATAGATGCACCAATACTACTTTTTTTAAGGAACGAGAACAAGTATGAGTACTAACCTTTAGCTACTTACCAATACAAGTAATTATTAAATGCCATAAAACATAATTCATACCAATACATACGTTGCATGAAGGCCATGCATTGCTGCAAACTACATCCGTACAGCCCCTGTGTCGATGCTCCACGCACCTCCAACAGCCTTAACGTGTACAGTATGCAGAGAGCAGTGTGTAGAGTCTATCTAATGTACTTTGATCATGTTTAGCCAGTAGCATGGCTGGTGTGTGAAACCAGAAATTCTTTAACATGTAACATGTAGAACGGCTCAGAGGAAAATCCTCCTGGGTCCAGTGAGCAGTTAAACTAACAAGAGACGTTGGGCTAACTTGGTCCGACTGTCACTGGTGATTAAGTCGCTGGCGTTGTAAGAACTCGCTTTCGCCTCCTCTTGAAATGTTGTCAGAACATAATTTGCAGTCTACTTTACTTCTGTCATTGTCATGACATCGCTCATCTCCTCTGGTCTAACTGCGTCTGACGTTGCTGATGGATGACGTCACTTAATATTCGCCATTCCTTGTATCAGGGAGCTTTCACGGGTACAAGTACGAGTATGAGAATTTTGCAGTATCTGACCCTGGATACTGGTATCAGTATCGGTGCATCCCTAATATTCATGAAGGTGCAAGCTTTACTTGCATTGAGAGTGATATTTGGAGACAGGTTGGCACCAAACGCCAAATTGTACAAAGAGATGGGATTTCTAATACATGGTTGTTAAAACCTCTGCAGCTGAATCAGTACAGATTAATTTCTTCACTTCAGTTCTTGATGACTGTTTGTCATCTTCATGGTCGTCTATTAGGCCAAATCCCCAAAACACTGTGCCGATGGTTGAGATCACCGTTGTAAAGTCTAAATGAAAAGTCATTCCTTGTTCCTAATGAGTTGCATAAGAGCAGCCAGGCACACTAAAAAGATTTATACAAGAGCACACATATGCACAGCAGTTGATAGCATGCAAATAAAGACACAGATACGCCCCAATGGTTCAGGACTACACTTGTCTCTGAAGGCCTACTAAGTAGAGACATTGAGTGGAAGTCTTTGAAGCAGGTTGTGTACACCACAGACTCTAAATCCTTTGGAAATGCATTCTTTCAAGACTGACAGATATACAGTGTCCTGTGTTTGTTTAGTGGTGAGGAATGCAGGATAAATGTCGACAAAGCATTTCAACCAAACATAACACATTTCCAGTGATACCAGGTGTAGATACGACAAACATCAATGCAAAAACAAACAAAAAAAAAAGACTTTGCATGCTGGGTCACTTCCTGTTCGTTTCCATATCTAAGATTCTTCATTTTGCATGCAAGTCAATTGAAGTGATCAAACACCCAAGCTTGTCAGACACAGTATCCTCAAAATAAAAAGGTGAGTCGAATAGCACAGAAAGATTGTGGGTTGTGATGCAAGGCAGGAGCAACGAGATGTATGGGAACATGCTGTGGAGCGGTGGACCGAGGGAACAACGCAAGGACAAGAGGGAGCGGGACAGAACGAACAGGTCTTAGTCTCATAAGCCCCACAGTGACCTATATAATGCACAGAGATATATCTGCACTCCAACATCGACTCATCAGATCTGGGGCTTGTGTGAAAGCCGTATGAACACGCGTCATTCAGAAGGTTTTTGTTCAAAGTGACTGAGAATGAAATCATCCAAACTTCAGTTGATATCAATTTAAAAAAAAAAAAAAAAGAAGAAAGTACTGAAATGCCGGCAAAACTGTCTGATCTTTCACTGCAATAAAAATTCAACTACACATCAGATATTCCTATGAGGAGCCTGGGCAGAAAGGAACCTTGACTGAAATTATAAAGAACCACAATAACTTCGAACTCGTAATTTCCACCTATGGGGGTACTCAGAGATTGGACAACTCTCCCATGCGTCCCACGGGGTTATTCAAAGCATCTTTAAGGACATGATCACGTTAGGTCCATGAGGTCCCATGAGAAATCGCAGTAACAAGAGGAGATTTTAACTACAGATGGTGTAA
Source organism: Lipophrys pholis (assembly GCF_963383615.2). Taxonomy (NCBI): domain Eukaryota; kingdom Metazoa; phylum Chordata; class Actinopteri; order Blenniiformes; family Blenniidae; genus Lipophrys; species Lipophrys pholis. Next base: position 10,175,803 of record NC_137638.1, read on the forward strand.
CTGCAACCTTCAACGTCAACTGAAAAAATGTTCAAGGTACTTTTTTTTAAGCTTGATCACTAGATCATTAGTGGCTGTAGTCAAAATGGAATTGTATTCAGGGTATGTGTCCATGCTAAGTAACACATTTGGCTGGATTATAAAACTGTCCCATCTATTTTTATTATATCCACAATTCTGCAACACACAAGAGGCTGTCTAATTTGTATACACATCTTTAAATAGGGATTATGAAAGCTTTGCTCTATATCAGAAAATAAATGTCTGATAGTCTTAACAACACAGATTGAAATCTCTTCTGAGAAATTAATAATAACTGAACTGGTGTTTTTATTCAAAGATCAACAAAACAAAGCCGCGATCGACAGTCTCTGAAATAACCATGGAGTGAAATCAACCCTTCTTGATGACCATTCAAGCTGAAAGTACAAATTTTAAGTGTCAGAATGGTGAAATGTAACCTTTTACCCGCAGATGTGTTTACCAAACCACCTGCCAGCTCGTGTGTTTATTTTCAATCTGCTGAGCTGCTGTTTCAGCTCTACGCTACATATCCGACACAGTCTTGCTTGACAAATGATGTTCATGTCCAAGCACAAGTACAGCGAGCAAAGTCGAGGGCAGCCAAAGATAAAACTGTACAGAACTGGATCTCTTAGTGCTTTGCTTCTCAGGGTGTAATGTCAAACCATGCTGATTTATTCAGCAGGTGGCACTTGCCATCCTCAGCTCTCTCCATTAACTTCTTTTGATTAGCTGTGCCATCGCAAAGGTGAGAAGCTTTTTGCCATAGTTAGAAGTTACAAAAGTGCAACCGCTTGCACAATTTCTTATGAATATAGCTTTGCCCGTCCTTTTCGTCTTTGTAATAGTTAGCCATTTTTCTGCAACTGTAAATATCCAATGCATTGAATTTTGGGATGATTTATTCATATTAAACAATCTCACCATGCATATTAAATGAGACAGCATCAATCGCAATGAATATTTATGAAGAGCAATTGATCCTGGCTGAAAATGTGTCGTCAAACATGGTGGTCTTTCCGGGCTGTTCGATGTAACACATTGAATTTTGCTTCTTCATTACCTTATTAACATGGTTATTTGAATTTTCAGGTATCCCGAAGCACAATAATCGTCTCCTGATACCCACTTATTCCAGATTGAATTTATTGTTATTTTCTTCACTGGAACATAAATAGGTTACTCTCCTATCCACAATGAAAGAGTGCTGAGCGTGCCATAAACATGGCCACACAGTGGGTTTGTAAGAGGACTAACTACTTCCTCTTATTGACAGACTGTTAAGTGGACTACATGACCTTTGTTGGTAAGCTTGAAGCCAGGTTTAGTTGATGTACGGGTAAGGACGAGAGGTGACAGTGATAGTTTCTTTGTTAAAGCTGCATGCGGAAAAGCTGGACTATTTCAGGTAAGAGTGAACATGCATACCCCCACCCAATCCCTTCACCCCTAACACACACAGCTAGGATTATTTTAAGCTGAGTTGTATGAGGCACTCGTCAATAATGTGCAGTATATTTGGAATCAGTACATCCTCCGTTTGGGGTTGGGAGAGGCGTTGCAGCCAAACGATGTACTTCTGAGGACGGCATTTAAATGAAGGAACGAGGGCCACAGAGTGATGTAATGGTTAGCACTCACATCAACTGAAGTGCATGTATGCATCATAGAAAAAAAAACTAAATAATGTATTATAATCAATCTTAAAAACATTTTACATGGTGGAACACAGAGTTTTCTGGACTTGGTCAATTTCTTTGTATGATTGGAAAACTGCGGTGTTACATCCAAATATGACACAAAGTAAGTGATGGACCAGCCTGGTGCTGCATGCTTACTTTCAATAAGGGGCCTCCAATGTCAGATTAAACTACAGATATCATCTAATTACAACATTCACAAAAGCTGGTATTTATTTTTCTCTCTGGGCCTTTGTCTAGGTGGCGACAAGATTATGTTAGCAGAACATATTCACACGGGTATACTGCTGAGCCAACGCCCTTCGACTTCACACAACACTTTCTTAATTTGCATAAACACTTGCCACACCACAATCTCTACTACCTATTCAAGAGGTAGTGATTTGGAAGACTGTTGTCTTCTTAGACCTTTTCAGAGGAGGATAACCTCTTGATTCTGACGTCTCAATATATACAACAATGATGCAGTGAGTATGTAAATGTTTCCCTCCTTTCACTTCAACTTTCATCTTGACCTGCCTCTGCTCTGTTCGACTGCTAAACGAGGCATCCAAACAGCTAAATTTTGATTAGCCACATGATTCTCAATCCTGGATTGGAAGCCCAAAGGGTGTTTTTGGTGATGCATGGAATAGGAAAAGCCTCTGATTAAGCCATGTACTGCCTTCAGTCTTTGTGGTTTAATATTCAAACAAAGATTTGCACTGACTAAAATGGATGAGATTTAACTGGGTCTCTATCTACCAGCAATACGCAAGAGGATGCATTAATGTTGTATGCTGAGGTTCACAATTGATAGATATAATGAAAACCTAGATTGGAGAGAAGATTCTATTTTTGGACTTTTTCAAATGACAGAGACATTGTTTGTTACTTGACCGGTCTGTACTGGTTGTTAGTGATGGCTACACTTGCTGTATTATAATATCTATTCAAGGGGCTGTACAGCTATATTTGCCTTAAGCCATAAACCCAACCCTTAATGCTTAAATAGCTGTTTATTCAAAAGCAGTAATTTAGCTCTTACAAGGGTGGAAGTCCAACACGTGTTTTCACAAACAGCAACTCATACACACTGGAGATCAATATAGCCCCAGAGCAGTGTTGAGCACTGGATCTAACCCACATAATCATCTGTAATCTCAAACATCAAATCCCACAGAGATACATTGGAGGGCTGACAACAAGCCCTCATCAGCTCAAAGCATTTCATGGCCACCCCCACTTTCCACACACATGTGAAACACTGCCAGGTACAGACGCTAAAAAGGAGAATTGCAACCCAAGACCAAAACCACTGAGTCAGTCGGCCATAAGCAACACAGAGTACGTTCAGTTTGTTCAAAGGCAGATTGGTTACACAGAAGAACAAAGATGAATGGCATCGCTTAACTTGAAATGCCACATATCGGGAGCTGAATGAAACAGGGATATAGCTGAACAGCAGGCAAGCGAAGAAGAGCTGCGGCAATGTTAACTTAGATCTAGTCTATTCGGAAGGAATAAGTAGAAACAAGGATGGATTCAAGTCCTCAACACCTCGTTTCTACATATACTAGCAAGAAAAAATATGGAGTCCCTCATGACCACTCTCCCTCTTAACTCCATGTAAATGCAAAGGTTATGCTTCGATGGAAGAGACCGTCTTTGTCCCATCTTCACAGAGTGAATTTTCTGCTTCTTTTTTTTTTATGTTCCCCATCTGATTTTGCATTTTGGAAACTCATGTGGACCTGTGCTTGCAACATAAGACAAGCGCAGATCCTGGCCTGCTGCACAGAACATGCATGCACCTCTCCTTCAGGGTTTGTTACAGCAAAGATCTGCATGACGTCACACTCAGCTGAGGACAAAGCCCACTGCTTTCACAGACAGAGAGGCTGGTGGGGGGGTACTACTACTGTCAGAGCAATGCAATGCATGCACAAGCACAGATAAGAGACACAAGATAACTTGCAGATGGGTTTTCCACTGCAAACTGCAAAGTATGTTTTTAGATGTGCGTGTCCTAAAATCTTCCATTTGCATGCATGTGAGACAGCTGGCTGATTCCTATAAGCACATGTGGGTGATGCAGTGTGAGACTGCCTACACGTGTGCCTGCTGTATATGTCAATGCCATCATGCACTCCTTCTCAGTACTTGAGGGGTAGGTGGGGTTTTGGAACATTGCACATGAGCAGAGTAGCAGTGTAATAACAGGCTGCATCACCTATAGATTGTGCATATGGTGTAACCGGGGTGCAGGGGTAGCAGTAATGTGTCCTCTGATTGCATGGTGCAATGCAACTCCCAAATGCAATCCAAGGGAACAATCCACCCATTGCTCACCCTCTCTCCTGTTAAAGCATCACAGTGTTCATCACCATTCCACCCACTGAGCTACAGTCATAATCTCACAGATATACGCCACTGCTGGCTGATCTCTCCTTCTTGCAGAGGCCACCCATGCACAATCCCATGAGGGCATGAGTGTGTAGTTATAACACAATGGGCTGATCTACGCATGCATGTACACAAATTCATGACGGCGAATAATACATTCAGCTCTCCATCACGTTGTCCACATTCAGCGTTATGTGTGCTGCACATAAAGAAAGTGTGAGGAAGGCAGACAAAGCAGGGGAACGCCCCCTTTTACACCCTGCAAGCTACTGTCAGGTCATCATCTGGTTTAAGGCCGGATTCTTCTCATTCCTCATCCGAAAAATTATAACTGTAAGCAGCTGCCTTTTCCTGGGGCACACATTAGACTGGACACATTGAGAAAGTAGTGACTAAACTACCAGGGCCTTTGTCCAATCTCAGTACATCCTTAAAGTGATCACGCTGACTATTAAAAGAAGAAAGAGAAGAAAAAAGGGCTTCCGGAGGCAGGAATGTGAGGGTTTAAAAGGAAAGCGTGGACTCACCTAGTAAATGAAAAGGGGCACTCGGGCAGGCAGTGTGAAGAAGTGACGCGTCCCTGCTGCCTGCTACTTTGGCCTTTTTCTGTTTCCTCTGATGACGGCTTCCAGGTGGCTGAACGTTTTCAGCTCGAACTCCTCGCTTTTCCAAACAGTTTCACTGTCGTCCTCCCACTCTGCCCCGACTGGCACATCGGTCAGTTGTAGGCTACCTACGCTCCGTCCCTTCCTCTCTCCGAGTCCGTCTCCTGTCTTCTTTTTTTTTTCCCTGCTCGCAGCTGTTTTCGTTGTTTCAACCTTTTGCCTAAAATTCCTCCCCTGTCCCTTTAAGCCACATCGTTTCCGGGGTTTGCTGGAATTTATAGAGTGGGCGGGGCTTCGAGACCAGCTGAGCTCCTGTCATTTAACCGATTGGCTGCTTCCGTACCGCTCAACAAATCAGCATTCCGAGATAACGATTACTTTAAAATATGTAAGTGTATGCAAAAAGCCTGCTTTGTGATTGGCTGACGGATTAACTTCAGTCCCTCCCAGTACACGTGCTTTTTTCTACCCTCCCAGTCTTTAGTGCCAAGGATGGCTTTTGTGCTGCAGCTATGACAGCCTCTATTTCATTTAATACATCCCTCTAAACACTGTACAGACGCACCAAGCACATACCAATATTGGATGGATTAAAGTTTCTTAATTTACACTCAAAACCAATTTAACCATATATATTCGTATTTGGCACAGAATGAACCATAGCAATGCTGTCAGAGGGCTAAGAATAAACCAGCTACACTTTGTGTCCCCTCACTGCCTTGCAGCTGCACTGAGCTCCACGCCCATCTACCCAGAACACACTGGGGCCCTATTATTCTCTGCTGGGGTGAGGATGAGGCCTGGAATGATAAAAGCTGTGGAATAAAAAATAAGATATGGCTTCGTCTGCTGCTGGCCGCTCATTTATCTCTGTGGCGATATTCCCCTAGGTGATACAACCATTCCTTGCTTTGCACACATTGTCACTGCCAAATCTCAGTCGTGCTTAATGAGTCATTCCTTATCATTTTATGCATGACAAGTCTGCACTGTCAGAATATTAAATGAGACCAATGAGGTTAAAGAGTAAAATGTAGATATGCAAGGTCATAAAAGCCAGATTCAAAGATTGAAATACCGTCATTTGAGGTTAGATGGTGTCCATCAATTATGCACATAATGAGGACACGACAAAAAGCCATTTTGCATTTGAAATAAACTAAAGCTTGTGGGGGTGTTCTTGACATTTCTTCTATAAAAACACAGAAAAGAACAATCTGTGTTTATAACTGCACATACAAATACTCTGAGGCACTGCTGCCTCCTGCAAGTCCAAGATCATTTAAGATGAACTGAGTGGAAGTGGAAACATGTCCTCCAGTGCAAAGATTGAGGAAATTCAGATCACTCTTGTAAATTATGGACAGACTCTCACACTTCCTGCAACTGGGAGAGGGAAAATACAACCCTGGGAACAGGTCCCATCTACATTTTAACATCATAGTTTCATTGAGTGTGGGCTCTAAACTGGCCTGTCTGTAGTCCAGACAGGTGAAACAACAGAGCAAAAAAAGACAACAAGTAGAAGATCCTTAACTGCTAAGCAGCTGGAATACAACCCCATGACAGGGCTCTTAAGAACAATGATCAGGCCTACAGCATATATTTTTGCAACATAATGAAAGTCAATTTTGAATAATCTTTTGCTGTAAAACAGCATTGTGACATCTCTTGGGACAAGCATTGCATCTCCTTACATATTAAATGTTCAATATCAGCATTGAAAACACTTAAATGAGCACATTTGGAATGTTAATCCTTAAAGTTACAAAGAATCTGCAGTATAAAATGCTGTTAATGAGAAAACACACACCTCCAACACTCAGTGTGACATTTGCATATGTAACCTCTGTGCCTTCTCAAGTGATTCATCTTACAGGAGCCTGATCTTAAAGGGGAAATAAAAGCTTGTTACTTTCTGTAAAGTAAAAAAAAAAAAAAAGAAGCAAGGAACTTATTGGAAAATAAATTGCCAAACTTGTACGATTCAAAACATCTAATAAAATGCTTTAGGTGAGCTTATGAGAAAGTAAAACGTAGCATCGAATTATGCATTTACATGCAGCACTTTCCACTGAGATTGACGAAACCACTGTTGTATTAAGCATAAATACACGTTAACCCACAGAAACAGGCGGTGTTGTTCAGTATTTGGCGCCACCTTGTGTTGACTTGATGTAACAGTTACACTGTTCTCAGTCCAAAGAAACTTGTTGGCAGAAATCCAGTTTTTACTCACATCACAGCTTTCCCAGTTTATTAAATCCAGCTGATCTGTGACAAATAAAGTGTCAGGAACTGTTTAGTTTGACTCTAGCAACTGTGAAGCAGCATGTTTATTGAGGATTATGCAGTTTATTTATACGAAAAACAACAACAAAGGAAACTCGATTACATAAATATACCAGGATCTAGTGCTTATAACACTGTGACAAAAAAAGTTAGAAACTCTGCGATTACATGTATTTCATTTTTTACCACAGAATCCTCACACTCAGCTTCCAGTGTGGTCAGAATTAGTCGGCTGTTCAGAGGTTCTGGTCTTCTGTGAGCCCTCGGTGTCATGTTCCTTCCTCCTCTTCTGTCTGCTCTTCTTTCCTTCCTCTTGTCTGAACTGGTGCCTGTTGTGTGGAAAAAATAAGCATCAACGTGTAGAAACAAGTGACGTTATTTGATCTAAGGGTTTAAAACTAAACACAATGGCTGACTCAGTAGAAGGAAGCATATTTAATTTGATGTATAAACAGAGTTTTGGTCTCTTGAACAACCTGACTGAACCAACAAGTGTGGAAATATTACAGAGGCATTGAATAAACAACCGGGCCTCGAGTGCAGAATCCCGTATCATGTCATGTAACAGTGTACTTATACAACAATAAAGGATCCTTGAAGATCATCAAAATACATCAGCATACAAGTCATCAGTACTCATCAGTGATGCATTGTTTTTAACTAGCTGTGAAGATTTGTTTTTGGTTTTCAACGTAGATCAAATACAAGTTAAAATCAACAGCTTCTTGCAGGTTTATTATTAGTTCAGTCAAGTCATTTGTTGTCATTTCACTTGCAACACAATTCAAAAAGAGAACATGAGTCAAATGGAGGATGTCGTTTTTGGAAAATGAGCTTAAACAAACATAACATAAATATGTTTGCCGGTGTTGGTATTGACTCACCTGGACTGCCAGCGCCGGCCGCTGTTCCACACTCTACCAAAGGAAGGAAGCCAGTTGGCATCTGTATGTGAACTGTGATCGAAGTTGGCCCCGACTCTGTTGGGAGGAAGCTTTCTCAGCTTCTCTTGTTCCTCTGACAAAAAAACAGATAATATTGATGAAATTAATTTGCTTAGATTGTGATACATTTTTGTTCATGAGTTCACCAAGATATTCTCGTGGTATCAGTCAGACACTGAGCTTTAGAAATTTTGAAAAGTTGAAGCAGCACTTAAAGTTGTGCGTGAGAGCAAAGCATCTAATAGAAGCCTTAATTACATGTGATTGCAATGGAACGCAAGTCTGTCAGTGTGTGATGCTCTAAACAATGTATGAGCTGCTCTATGTTGACCATTTATGGTTGAAAATAGAAGCAGATCGATGTACACCAATTTCTAGGTGGAACGTAGTGAAAAACGTTAATATGGATCCCATGCAATTTTAAATGAACATGATAGTAAAGTAGGCCTGGCGTCGCACTCTGTTTGAGGAACTCCTGGAGCGAGGGACCGATCTCTGGTTGTGCAGCCGCTCCGGAGGTCCCTTCCAGGGGGTCGTTCTGGAGCCAGGGAGGGACGGCTCCTTCAACAGAGAGAGGCAATGATGAGTGCTTTTCATCAATCATGGCAATAAGATCATCACAATTCAAAACAAAACCACCGGGGTTGAGCAAGAGTCCTCAAAACTATATATAGCACATAAAAAGTATAGTTCTTAAATACCGACAGTGAGACACGGGTGAAGAGTGTCTGTGGATACTTAAGGACGACCTGCAGAGTTCTATTACTGTACCTGTATGAACGTTTCCACCACTTGATGAATCCTGTACCAGAGGACAATAAATGATCAGAGTCACTGCATTTGTTTTAAAAGGACACAAGAGTAGAATACAAATATTTGTTATTTAGCCTCACCACTTTCACAATGAGAGCTGTCAGCCTACCTGATGTCCAATGAAAGTCAGCCCGTGCCCTGCCGCAGCCCAGGGGGCGTCAACCATGGAGTCGCGGAAGCTGCTCGCCGCCTGCTGGTTGCGTCCACGAGACAAAAACTGAACGCTGCTCCCCAGAAAACAGGATCGCCAAACAAATTAAGTCAATGGATGTACGTCTGATGGCTAAAAGGTAAGAAGAGACGATCTCGCTGGACGGAGATTTACCTCGAAGAATCCACTGCAGACGTGCTGGAGCTGTTGGGTCCATTGAATGACTCCGGCTCTGCATCACGCTGATATTGATTCAGGAAAAGCCAACAGTGGTTCACAGAGGAAGTCTGACATCTAATCAAACCCCCATCTTGGCTTCTACCATCAAACTTCTGCCTCAAAATGTCACCAAGCGTCTATAAAACTGTCTTAAAAACACCAGCCATGATTATTGGCGTTAACCTAAATCTTATAGGATCTAGATTTCAAATCATTTATCTGGTGAGTGATGGGATATGTCGTCATTCAGTTAAAAAAAACAACCCCAAAACATTTAAAATCAGAGTGATGGATACTGCCACTGAATCCCTGGAAAACAAACCTCTAAGAGAGACTGAATGACTTCCTGTCGCTGCTTTTCCAGGGTCCGGATGTGATCAGCTTGCTTTAATCATGAGAAGAGAAAAAAAACCCGATCAATGTCTGCACCTTTCACAATGTTTGAAATCTGTGGACTGAAATACATCGGCTTGAGATGGTCAACTTAAAAATATCCAAGAGACACACTTTTGAAGAGACACAAGTAGTTTGAGTTACAGTAGCAGTGCATTTGCCACAAGTGATGACAATATTTTATTTATTTCAGTTACTTGTTGACGCTACTAGAGTTAAGTAATAAATTAAATTAAAATTAAAATTCCATTTATTGGATAGATTCCAGTTTTATCATGATGATTGTGAAAAGTACAGAAACGTTAAATGCTGTTAAGGTGGAAAATAGGTTTAAAGTTACAGGAAAGAAAATAGCTCCTCGTATGTGTAATTAGGATTAACTATGAACTGCAGGGGGTAAATGGAGAGAAGGAATTTCCCCATAAAGTTTTCCCAGCTTTTTCTACTAAGTGTTTGTTTCAACCAGGCTTGAACACTACCCTGGATTACATTAAAAAATTAAAAATGATGACTTGTTATATTTCAATACCTGTTTGATGTATTCATCCTCTTTCTCCACAAATGTTTCCAAAACTTTAGAGACTTCAGCTTTAAACCTAAACAAAAGACAAAGAATAGTGAGTATTGGGAATATTTTACTCTCTTCGTTTAGTTTTGGAGGTTCCGCTATCATTCCCCACCTTTCAGTTTCCTCCTCTGTGACGATGAACTTGTCTCTAATCTTTGGGTCGGCCTTGTTGTCCCACCAAAACTTGTGTGTGTTCTTCCTGTGGTCTGACCTGAAATTGAACACAGTTCACAATGGATGAGGTGTTCCTTCTCCAGTGAACAGCGGTTCTATGTGCTTTTCAAGGTAAAACATTTTTATCGCTCTTGCTTCATTCGATCTCCATGCAGGACAGAAGCAGTCTGTTGTGAGATCATTGGCCAATCTCTGTGAGCAGGTCAGGTCGCAGGTTATTAGAGGACCCGTCACACATCCTGTTCGCTGTGTTTGACTAGATATGAGCCAGCTGTTGTTGGCGTGATTATTGACTTTGTAAACACTGTTTGGATGTTAGAGGTTCCTCAGTGCGAGATCTCATAACTCATTGAATGTCTGGCGTGTAATCCGATTCTTCTGACAGAACCACGAGTTGTAATATAAAGGCTGTTAAAGTCCTATTGGACAGGGACAATGATCAAACATCATAAACAAACATACGTAGCCATGTGTTCTAACAAGCCTCCGTGCAGCACCGTCATGTTGCTGTCCGTGACATTTCTCTGGATTTCCAGGCCGCAGCAGTAGCACCAGAATGTCTGTTCGTGCTGGGGGCAATCAAACTTTTCCACTTGGGGCTTTTTAAGTGTTCGGCGAGCCTCTTTCACCTGGAAAAGTTCAAGTAAATGTAAATTGAAAGCAGTTGAACGCAGAAAAATAGTTTAGTGCATTCTACCGCCAGAACATTTAAAATGTTTTAAAATGAGGGTGTAGTGTGAGGTGTTTCAGACACACAAACACAAAAACAAAATTGCAGGAACATCTATTTTGAGTTCTATGAAAACAAATAATATACACAATTAAAGGGTGCTGGTACATATATATATATATATATATACAAACACACTATATTTTTTACTGGAAATTTGACTAATAGATGTAACAATAGCCACATGTTTTAGACACAAAATCACAGACTATCAGGGACCTTTTACAATGTGGTTAAAGTCGTATTGTTTGACATATACACAGAACTAGACATTGAAACACTGTACGAGGGTTACCTAAATATCTACAGCTAACCTTCAGTGCTACTATGAAATGTGCGTTCAAGATGAAAACACACGATAACAAAATACCGCAGATAATCAAATGAATGAAATAAAAAAAAAGATGATTAATTGAATGTGTGTACCTTTTCCAGAAATTTGAGGAGAACGACTCTCAGTCTGCTTTGGTGGCTTTTTCCGAAGATGTGTGCTTTCCCGGTAAATGTTGTTTGTCTACATATAGCGCAGTAATACGCTCCCATTTAGAGGCTGGGCAAGATCCCGAACATGAAATTAGACTGAGATACTGAGACAAAATAGAAAAATCGTTCCTTCCACCGCACAAAATCCAAACGGAAGCTGTGTGAGGAAGCGGCGCACTCCTCTTTTCCTATATTCTTTTAAGACATAGCGCCCCCCACCTGTCTGGAGGGTGAAATGCAGGCAGTAGAGTAGTACAGAAGAGAAGTACTTGATTAATCCCAGAGGGAAATCCTTTACATCGTTGCTCCTCACAGAGTAGAATGTATAGATGTCAAGTGTTATCAACTGTTCCCACGGACAACAATAAGTGTTACACACAGGAAAAAACAACAGATGCGAATTTAAGGATTTGATCTATGTTGCGTATTTCTCGTAGATTTAGGTTTTTTTTATATCCAGACGTTCAGAATGAAACAGTGACAATGAAATTTTTTTTACAGTGTTCAGGCTTGGAATAAAAAAGATTTGCCCTTAATTACTTAATGATGTCTTGATTGTGTTCAGAGGAAATTCAAACAGTGTCACTATATTTGAACATCTGTGAAAGAAATAATAAAAAAAGATAGTTTCTTGTTCAAAGACAAAATCTGGTTTTTAAATCTATTGGTTCCTCCTAACCCCAGGTAAGTAGAATAAAATTAAATGCAAGCCAAGCCAAAGCTCAGGTCTTTGAAGATTAAAGATTTTTTGCTCTTTGGGTGTAAGGAAATGTTTAAACGAAGTAGATACTTTGAATATCACATCATTATATTCATTACCCTCAAAAGATCTAACTCCTTACCTCATGATGATGACTCTCATGTAGATTTCTTCTACTTTTTCCAGCATTATATGATCAGTTAGGGCCTATCTATATCATACAAATCAAATAGATAATGTGTTTTTATGTAATGAACAGTTGTGTGAACTGATAGAAGATCGAAGGCTGAATGCAAAGAGGACTGCTATTTGTAACATTTACTTAAGTTCTTGTATTTATTGGAAATCATATCATTGGGCAGCCTTAAATTAAAGCATTTTATACAAGTCCATTTATCAAAGGTTGTCTTTCTATTTGCGACTGTTGGAATTTCTTCGTTTTTCGGGCGTGCCTGTGGCGATGGAGTCCCAGTCTGCCACAACGTGCAGGGGGGCGGTAAAGCGCCGCGCGTCGCGCGCCGCGTCCGAACGCAGAAGAAGAAGCGCGAGCTCAGCGTGACAGACGCCCAAGCGCTTTTGGTCTGCATGGAAATATAGGAAGATGTATTCGGTCCACGGCCTCAGGGAGTTTATCAACGAGCGACTGAGTGTTGTTGCCGAGGACATTATCAAAGTGTTTGAGAAGACTGTGGTCCGGTACGAGGAGGAGATCCGCCGCCAGCGCAGCCTGCTCTACTCCGTCTGTGACGCTCAGACTCACTTCACGGGTACGGAGAGCAAACCTCGTGTTTTAACTTAAATATACTCTGCTTTGCACAAAATGCCAACGGGAATGCCTTTGTATCGGCCTTAACTTACACTAACGTGCACAGTTTTACTTTAATGTACATAATGGAACCGGGAATATTTATGTAATACATTTTTGCCTGAATATTTAATTCTTTTTTTAAATATGTGTATATATGCCTTGAATAAAACATTTTGAATATATGAGCTCGTTAGAATTATGTGAGTTTATTATTTTTTTTAAAGTCTTCAACAAGAACTAAATATTTTAAATATTTTGGCCACTTCTATTTGTCTGATGTCATAATAAAGAACAGGCAGGTGTGTCAAACATAAGGCCTGTGGACCGAAACGAGTCTGGCACAACATCAAGGCCCCGTTTCCACGACAGCGTTTCAAGTGAAAATGTATGTTTTCCAGTTTCGTTTCAGGAAAGTTTTGCGTTTCCACACCAACATTTCGCCCGTTTACACGAAAATGGCAGAAACGCTTAAAACGATGTAGTTAGCATGTAGGGCCACTAGTGGGTGCTGATGGTTGTTTTTCTAATGAAACCACAAACACATGAGAGAACAATACGCTATAAGCATCAATTTCGTGATTTCTTTAATATATAAACATGTTATTTCTATGTAATGTAATTTTTTGAAGCTCTATAATAAACTTGGACTTTGTCACAGTGTGAACTGTTTGAAAATGTTGAATTCACACTTTTTTTTTTTTTGTTGATAATATTCAGACTCTGGTTTTGTTAAAACGTTTAATAGACATAGTTTCATCATACTTTCTTCCACTGAAAGAATAGAAAAATATTTATTTGGAAAAGATTCTTGTCATTCGTCTGAAAACCTCAAACTTACTTCTCTGACACGTGTTTCTCTGAAGCGAGTGGCTAACTTCCTGATCAAACCATTCCTTTCATGCATTCAATACTTACAAGACGGTTTACAATTGTGCCGTGACGGCAACCTGTGCAACAACAAGTCCCTCTGTCTACCGGAGGCAGCAGCAGCTGCTGGGGAAGTTGCAGTTTCAGGTGTTGCAGCAGCTGTTGAAGCAACAGGAAGTGACGTGGTTTTCTGTAACAAATATCTGCTTGTTCGTCCTTTTTCAACTTGGTCGGCTGTATTTCTGTTGAAGTGACTCAAATGAAACCCGTATAGTAAACTCAATGCATATTTCTATTATCCGTCACAACCTTTGTGTGAACATTTACATACGTCCCAGGGTTTCTACGCGGGTGTCTGTATATAAGCATGTAATTACACACGTGCCCATCTTCAACTATCGTTGAACATTTTGAGTTTGAGAACCACTGTCTGTCTGAGAGTTTTAAAAAAAAGTGTGATAGTTAAAGAATGTGTGACAGTTATGGAATGTTTGGAAATTTAAAAATACGTGACAGTTTTAGACTGTTTGAGCATTTTTCAACCGTGATTCTCCAACTGTGGTACGTGAGCTCCCTCTAGTGGTAACGGGGCAAGTCATAAATAATTTTTTTTATATATATATATTTTTTTAGATATAATATTATCAAAATAGTACAAAAAAACGAATGCGATTTATATTTAAAATAAGTGTATAAGTGATAAGTCCATAGCCAATAGGGTAAACCTCCACCTCTGTCCTCCCATCGTGAGCATGGTGACGCCTGACAGGCTAATGAGCCACATTCTGAGTCATCCAGAAGTTGCGTCGGCCCGAGATGTTATTATTCCACTTGGAGGATTGAATTCATCATTGTGTAATCAATTAAAAACTTTCAACTGGAATATTTCACTCCTAGAGATCTGGGATATTATGCAGTACATATATATAATGTATCCTATAAATAAAGTGTATTGATTTTTTTGAAGTATTCCTTGACAAAATAATAAAAAGTCTGTGCAAAAGATGATGGCAAGAAAGGTGAGCTATTCTTTTTTTCAGAACATTAAAGTGGAACTTGACACTGAGAAAATAGTGCAAATAATATACAATCAGTTTTGTTTTGTAAAGTTCAGTTTGATCTTATTTTTCCTTTTTTTTTTTTCCCTGTTTAGCTGTATTTTCAGTTATTATAGCCACTGCCACTCAGGCTTATTGATTTAAACACCTGCACGTTTCCTAACTTTGTCAATGTTGCTTTTCTTTCAGAGGCGTTTTGTTCTCACAAGTTTTCTTTTCCAATAAATCTCGCAGGCAAACCTCAGTTTGACTGCAGATAGTAGTTTCTCTCCTCCTTCAAATTAAAAGCCCGGACCGTGTCTTTCTTTCAGAGCTGCCAGGCCGTCATGTCTCTCAGGCGGAGGAGGCGGAGATTCACCGTGAGCGGCTGGAGAGCAGCACCACTGTGCACCAGGAGGACGCGGAGCCTCCGTGGTTCAAAGAGGAACTGGAGGAACCGTGGCGCGGCGCTCAGGATGCAGAGCAAGCCGTGGTGAAGCAGGAGGCGGACATCGTCATGCTGACTGTCGCTCACGACGAACGTGACAACAGTGAAGATCAAAGCGTGTATCCGGACACCGGTGAATCTCATCGGGCGGCAGACGGAGAGCCGGGAGACGCCGGATCGAGCCAGAACTACACCGCTGGCCAGTGTGGAAGCTTGATATTTGCAGAAAGTGCGAAGAGAACCCCACAGGAATGCAAAACACACAATGACAGCGTCTTCAACAGTGTTGTGTATAAAATTCCCTTCAAGCCTCATTCCGGTCAGACTTTTTTGAAATGTGACACTTGTGAGAAAGGCTTCAAGTTCCGCTCGAAGTTAATCCGACACATGAGAATCCACACGGGTGAGAAGCCGTACTCTTGCAACGTCTGCGGCAAAAGTTTCAATCAGATGTCTGCTCTGAAAGTTCACAAGAGGATCCACACGGGTGAGAAGCCGTACTCCTGCGAGACATGCGGGAAGAAGTTCACGGACACCTCGATTTTGAAAAGGCACAGGAGGACGCACACGGGCGAGAAGCCTTTCCCCTGCGACGTCTGCGGGAAGAGTTTCTACGAGGTGACGGCCCTGAACAATCACACGCGAGTTCACACAGGTGAAAGGCCGTATTCCTGCGAAACATGCGGGAAGGATTACAGGTACTTTGGCGATTTGTCTGTTCACATGAAAACACACAAGGATGCTGTGACATCGGAGGATAATGTGTTCTAAAAGATTCAGTCGTCACTGGTCACGAATCAGCAGAGAAGTCTTGACTAGAGCTCACGTGTTTGTTTGTTTTATTTGTTTATGACTGCTTCACCAAGACACGAGGATCTTAATATGAAGTTCATTAATGACACATTGTCTTATTTATGTTTGACGTTCATTTTTTGTTTTTATTTAAGTCGGATTCATTCAGGTTGCACAGTGTGCCTGGACACGAGCATTAAGGCACTTTACTAACTTGAGTCTTGCTTCTGTTTTTATTGTTGCCAGTTTACTGTTTTAAGGTCTTTATGTACAGCACTTTGTTTCAGCTGTGGTTGCTTTTTGACTCCGCTCATATAAATAAAGTTGAGTGGAGCTACTTGATGTGCACTTTCACTGTTCTCAATAATGGTTCAGTTTCCTGGAGGTTTTGTTTGGATTTTTTTCTTCTTCCTTACACTTCTGCCAGTCTACCTGGTTTTTCTGTACAAAATATATATAAATATATTTTAGAGAAACAGTTCACACGCAGATATTTATTACAAAATATATATATATATATTTTGTAATAAATATCTGCGTGTGAACTGTTTCTCTCCTCATAAATGCCCAGATAGCAAAGCTATTATTGGATGTGATGATTACTCATCTCACACAAGGAACCTGGACTCAGACGTAGCATATTCGGGGATATTGTAAAGCACTTTGTTCTGAATTTCAATTTAAATACATACTATTGTCACTCGTCCTATTTTGACAGACTTACATTTTGGATTGTACTCTACCAGTTCTTTTTTTTTCTTCAATTATAAGAGGAAATAATCAGAACAATGTCTTTTTTTAAAGACTGTCTGGGAGAACAGGATGAGCTGCCATCATCAAGTGCATGGTTAGATATATTGGCACTTGCTTTGATTGGACTGGCAAGGAGTGGTTTGCTTTTTCATTCAGTGTAAAAATAGTTATCTAAAAATGTATGGGAATGAGAAACTGTTCATTGGACAATTCTAATTCAATCAGACAACCCTCACACCTCCCGTGTGGAATTTAATGTTCTTCCTGAGTGTACGATGGTTTTATTAGAGTAGTTTAAGATACTCCAAAAGGCCAAAAGCATTTCAGGTTCATTGGTGATTCTACATTGCCCATTTGGGTAGATGTGGGTGACTTTCTGTCTCTCCAGTGTCTATCCTGCCTTCGACCATAATGGGGCCAGCTCCTGAGTTGGATAAAGCGACATTTAACATATACACCAGTCACCCATAACATTATAAATGCCTGCCTAATGTGCTATATGTCATAAAACCTCAAGCAATTTCAGCTTCAAAATCTTACTTCTGATATATAAAGCTTCGAATGGTCTCGGGCCTAAATACATTTCAGATTTTCTAGTAGAATATGGAACATCCAGACCCTTGAGCTCCTCGAGCAGAGGTTCCCAATGTCACAAGAAACAAGGTGAAACAGTTTTTAGTTCCTGAAGTCCTCACATGTGGAACAAACATCCTGAACTCCTGAGGACTGCTGACACTCACTTCTTTTAAATCAGGACTTAAAGCACCCTTTATTTGCGTCGGCTTTCTATTAAACAATAGATTTCCAGATTGCTTAAGATTAAGATTCTTAATTGCCTTGTTTTAATGTATTTCATTTTGTTCCCCCGCTTTGTGAAATGCCTTGTGTTTGAATGATGTAAATAAATTTGCTTTATCTTCAGCCGCTGTTGTATCAGACCACATGGGACAGCCTGTACTTCCTACATACATTAATGAGCCTTGGCTGGCCAGAACAGTCTCATCAGATACTGACCACCAAACCGGAAACATCTCCAATACTGTGATTGTCCAACCATTCCAATTCAGAGCTCGTCAGACCTGAAATCTTATGCCTGAAAACTGACTACCAACAACCACCAGCGGGTGGCAGCACTGCACTGATGTAGCGTCTAGTCTGGCTCACCAAAGAAGAAGAGCCTGTGCTTACACGAGAACTGAGGGAAAGTCAATAAATGTGACGGAGAGTGAGAGAGAAGAACCTCTCACGTCAGTCAGTCACTATGTCTTTATCTCGGTATTTCAGGGAATTTGTGAGTGAGCGGTTGAGTGCGGCCGCGGAAGAGATATTCAGAGTGTTTGAGAAAACTGTGGCGGAGTATGAGGACGAGATCAGCCGCCAGAGAAAACTGCTGGACAGCGTTTGGAAACCAGAGGCTCAGTTTCACCTGAAAGGTTAGTTACAAGTATCATATAGATGCCACCTTTAAAGGAGGAGAACACCACCACGTCTGTCCTGGTGGTTTAGTGGTGAACTCAAACGTGGCCCAACCCTGCTTGAACAATGAAGACAGGTGAAGTGAGATTGAATATATACAGTATATATATGTGTGTATAAAAAAGATCGTTTGCTTCTCATGGTTATCAAGCTCACAGGATAATTTTGTTATTGATCTCCAGTTAACCTAATGGTATTCGTCCAGGTGTCACCTGTGTCAAATAGGAACTGTCGAAACTATGAAGGAACCACTTCTGATTATGGTCAGAGAGAGAGAGAGAGAGAGAGAGAGAGAGAGAGAGAGAGAGAGAGAGAGAGAGAGAGAGAGAGAGAGAGAGAGAGAGAGAGAGAGAGAGAGAGAGAGAGAGAGAGAGAGAGAGAGAGAGAGAGAGAGAGAGAGAGAGAGAGAGAGAGAGAGAGAGAGAGAGAGAGAGAGAGAGAGAGAGAGAGAGAGAGAGAGAGAGAGAGAGAGAGAGAGAGAGAGAGAGAGAGAGAGAGAGAGAGAGAGAGAGAGGAAAACCATGTGATCCTCGCAAATGAAGTAAGCCACAGCCAAAAGTTATATCCATCTTGGTAATTCAAAGAAATTAATAAATCAACTGCAATGATCAAAGTCAGACTGAGGATCTTCATCACTGGTGTGATCCCAACTGACTGTGGATGTAGTTCATCACAGGTCCAACACAGAGACACAGAAAACCACGTGCAACTTTAGACTCAATTCAGCTCAAATGCAATAATTTGGACCGTGGAAAGACAATGACGCATCCTGTGGAAAACTGTGCGTGCACAGGGGGGATCATCCAAACTCCACACCTGAACTTGGGATGTTGTTTCTGCTTACCACTACACCAGACGGGTCCGTTCTTGAGCTACATATGCTGGAGTTATATCACTGAAACCGAATGGGCAAAAATGTCATGGTACAACCTGGACAGGACGTAAGTTCATCACAGAGAAAACACAGAGACACACAAAGTACTCGGGCACTTTCGAGACATCAGTCAACCTCACAGGCTTCTCTTTGGGTGGTGGTTGATGGCTCGAGTGCTCAGACAGGACCCCATCCTCTGTGCCTTTCTGAGAGAAGTTTGCATGTTCATCCCAAATCTGAACAAGAGTGACATGTCAGTTTAGAATTATGAGTCATGGATCATCGAGTTTGTATTTGTGATTGTGAATTGCACTAAATGAGGCAATCTTTTGGAACTTTAAGCAACAAAACCTAGAATCGAGAGTGGACATTTCATCTGAACGGAGACATTTCTTTAGAGCAACCTTCAATGGGGACGTCGGAAAAACTGTCCAGAATTAGGCATAAAACCATAAACCTTTGCAGGTAGATTTAGTGTATTTTCGCTAATAAATGCTTCAAGGAAATCCATACATCTACAATGTATATAAGCAGCAGCTGAAAGAAGCCTCGACCTTAATTTTTTAGTCTCTCCTATTGGATCACTGTGCCTTATATTGAATGGGATCCAATTTTTCAACCACAAAATAGACAAATATGTAGCCTACTATTGATAATTATGCTTTTGAAACGTATGTATTCCAGACGACATAGCTGCCACATCCAAGTTAGTTGAAACTTGTGATTACCTTTTAAAATTGAATTTTAAGGGGACATCGAGGATTGAGGAATAAAAGTTTGAAAACGTTTTTTTGGTCATCTTTTTGTGTTGCTTATCCACAGAGTTTCCAGGTGAAGAGGCCTGTAATCGGGAGGACGTTCTCCCAAAGCAGCTGCTCTCTGACCCGGAGAAGAGCACAGGCATGGATCAAGAGGATCACAAGCCCCCACAGATTAAAGAGGAGCAGGAGGATCTCTGCATCAGTAAGAAAGAGGAGCAAGAGACTGACACCTATATGGTGACATATACATATGATGAAGGTGAAAACGGTGACGATCAAAGCATGTACCTGAATCCTGGTGAATCTAAGGGTGCGGCAGATGAAGAATCTGCAGACAAGACATCAGTTAAATGCTTTGAGGTGCCAGAACCACAGAGTGAGAACCAGCTCTTCTCTATCAACTCCGTGAGCCAGGATCACAGAGGAGGAACGTCTGAACACTTTGAAACTCGTGTTAACACCGAAGCCGCTCCAAAGTCTTCAAAGTGTGAAACTTGTGGAAAGGTATTCACATCCAAGTTCAATCTGATGACACACATGCGGATCCACACAGGTGAGAGGCCGTATGCCTGTGACTTCTGCGGTCTCCGTTTCACCCAGCCGTCAACATTGAAGGATCACATAAGGATCCACACAGGTGAGAGGCCGTACTCCTGTGACGTCTGTCAGAAAACGTTTGGTAAGATGTCCATATTGACAAGCCATCAAAGAACCCACACGGGAGAAATGCCTTATGAGTGCAAAATATGCGGGAAGTGTCTCCGAACTCGCTCTGGCTTATCCATCCACATTAGGACCCACACGGGTGAGACTCCCTACCCCTGCACCACCTGCGGCAAAAGTTTTAAGGACACGTCCATCTTGAAAAGGCACATGAGGACGCACACTGGAGAAAAGCCTTATAAGTGTGACACCTGTGGCAAAATGTTCAGCCAGATGCCGGATTTGAAAAAGCACACGAGAATTCACACGGGTGAAAAGCCGTACTCGTGTGAGAAATGCGGTAAAGATTTCCGATCTCATGGTAATCTGTCTGCCCACATGAGAACGCACAGAGAAATGGTGACCCCTGTGAAAAAGGAATCTTCATCAAAATCATGAGGCTCTTAATCACTTCCATGGGCAAACCACACAGAGGTTCAACTGTTTGTATTTGGGGGAAAAAAAGAATGGTTTTTCGCTAATATATTTATTCATAATAGCAGCAATATCTTACATCTTTAAAAGTTTGTTTTTGATATTAAAATCATTTCACAATTGTATTTTAGCAGCAGCCTTAATCATGCAGGGAACGTTGAACTCTGTACCAAGGCAGAGCTGCATGTTTCACCACGAAAAACTGAACAAAATACTGTTATTAGAAGCTTATTATACATTAAAAGAGCAACACTGCTATAGTTTCCCAATCACACCAGAATGCTCATGAAAAATAACCCATTACGTTCATGTGTAATGATTCCAATAGATATTGGCAGTCATTACGGCATAAGTAGTTCTCACATGTTATGATCAATATCTTTGCGTTTTAAAAATGCATATAGTAAGTTAAGCTTTGTTACTTCAAACTCAAAAAAAGGACTGGATTAAAAAACAACAACTTTGAAACAAATAACAAAGATGAGAAATATTTCAAAGTTGCCTCAGGATGGTCAAATGTACATGTTGGAGGATATATAGTCGATATAGTTGCTCGAGGCGTCACTACTAGATCCACAAGATCTTCCACAAGTGGACCGGCCATTTTCCAAGAGAGGTGATTGGTCAGTAGGTGACACTTCTTTGTTTTGTTTTCTCTGAAAGCAAGTGCTGAGCTTTTATCCTGAACGTTGGTTGCACAAAGTGGGTTATGTGTTTGGCATGAGTTACCATCGGGACGTTACTCTAAAATGTTAACCACTGTCATAGTACTATAGTACCTAGTCATCAGCCCCCTCCCATCCGATTGTCAAGAGCATTCACAGAAGGTCATGGTGACTGTGTATTTATATATGCAGGAGACGTTGAAAATATGGCCATCCAGGTGTGTTTTAACTTAATGGAATGACTTTTTCTTTCATGTTTTTTCTGTAAGGTTGATTGCCTTTTTCATCTTCATGTACAACACAAATTGTAAATGATGTGTCACTGATGTTATTATCAAAGTACTTCTTTCAATTCACCTAATTCATAATTAGCCTTTATGTAAACACTGGATGAATGAGGCCATCATCGGTGTCTTCAACACCACCGGCACAATAATGTATTTGATGATCTATTTGTAAATGTTGACAATAAAAACGTTTCTCCTGATGGATTCTCTTTATTGTAACCTAACTTTTACAACCATCTTAAGAATACCAGATTTACAGCAGAAATGTAAATATTGGTCATGATTTTGATCAGCCTCATTTTTCAGTCTGTCTGGTTTTAATCTCAGTTTTCTCCCAGTTTCCCTGGTGTCATCACTACCCTTCCGATTAAATTAGAACTCCCATATAAGTAGAAGCTCTGTAGTGTACACATTGTCTTGATTGCTATATGTAAGAGCACCGCTGATTGTAAATGTGTCTCCAACGCAGTAATTCGGATGGTACAACATGATTGTATATTTTCTTTGTGGATGTGTGCACGCAGATTATCGGGGAGGACGGGAGCACTGTCTGAATGAACGTGTATGAGGGAATGACTGTAATGTAAAATGATACAACCAATTATAATATACATATATTCAAATTAGTATACATAGATTTGTGTTTGTATATATATTTGTATCTTTGTTGACGTGTCTGGAATGAATTACAAATTTAAATAAATAAACAAACAAACACGAGAACAGTTCAAACTGTGATCAAAAGCGGAAAGAAAAGTGGAGTCATTTTTTGCCGTCGGAACTTAAACAGTGTGACGCATACCGGAAGTCGATACATACAGCAGGAGAGAGTACACGTACGAAGCTCAGGCCAAAGAATAATCCTTTTTTAATGCCGCGATGTCCTCGGTTCATTGTTTCCGAGACTTTATCAGCGAGAGGCTGACGGCTGCTGCCGAGGAAATCTTCAGGGTGTTTGAGAAAACAGTTTTGGAGTATGAAGAAGAGATCAGCCGCCAGCGCGGACTGCTGGAGTCCGTGTGGAAACCCCAGAGCCAGTTCCGTGTGATCGGTGGGTGGAGGTTTAATTATCTAGATTTAAAACTCTGCAGAAAATGTCAAGTCCAGCTCTCATGGGTGTAGAGGGTGAAATAAAGTTTGAGAAATCAGTGGGAGGATCAGACAACAAATGTGGAATGTGTAAAACGTGGTGGCAACAAACACTTGTGCACACATAAATGCCTTCTCCTTTTTGGGGGGATTCGTGACGCTACATAAACAACATACATTAAAAGCACACCAGAGCAAGACTGTTTTTGGGTGGTGGTTTCAGGAAAACAACAGACGTGACTCTCGAGTGATCATTTAATTTCAAACATGTTTTTGTTCAGTCAGGTTCCCCTCAGGGCTCATGTGAACAGACACACTTCCCATTCAGTCCGTTCAAACACGTTTAGTCCCTCACTGTGTCTCAGGCTGTGTTGCTTGCTGGAGAGTAAACTTTTCATCAAGTTATTTCATCAGGTAAAATTTTCATCATCAATAAAAAGAGTTTCAGTTGTCCATGAAGTGAAAGGTGTCATCTCGTTGGAACATTAAAACTGGTAATAGTTTCATTCTTGACATTCAGCGTTGATTTTATGTCTCAGAAAGGGCATACTGCTCTTGTTTTTGATCATTTTGAATCATCCATGTCTTGGCATATCTCACATCAGGATGGCAACAGGTCCTACTGAGTGAATCATGATATACCAGCATAAGGATGGTCCTTCAAACTGGTCAACTTTGGCCTCAAATGAAAGACGCTCACGTACTACAAACTTCAGTTTGGATGAAGTGGTTTAGAAAACTTATTTCTACTACAAGTTAGTGTTGAGTAATTCATGTGAGACCATATTACCTGTTAAGTTTTTGTTTTTTGTTTTAACTTTTGTCTATAGAGCTCCCACAACCGGACGTGTGTCGAGACGGGGCTCTGGCCGAGCGGCAGCTCTGCGACCAGGAGAGGAGCTGCAGCGTGGACCCAGACCTCTCCAAGTCTCCACAGATCAAAGAGGAACAGGACGGAGATCAGCTTGAGCTCAAACAGGAGGCTGATAGCTTCATGCTGACTTTTACTTATAACGGCGACGACCACAGCGACAATGACGCGTTGTGCTTGAATGCAGAGGATGACTCTGAGATGCCAGGACCGGTCGCCGAGCAGCAGTTCCCCTGTCACAGCTCTCTACTCGCAAAGAGCCAAGAGCACAGAAGGGGCCCGTCTGGGTACTCTGCAGGAAATGTGAAGAAAAAAACTCAGAAGAAGCATCACACCAATGAAATTCCCAGGAGCAATGAAGTGAACTCCACCAAGACCGACATGCCCTTCAAAACTGATCAAAAGGGTTTAAAATGTGAAATCTGTGGCAAAGTTTTCAAGTATATGTCGGGTCTAATTCCCCACCTGAGAGTCCACACAGGCGAAAGGCCGTATTCCTGCCACACGTGTGGGAATACGTTCACGAAGAAGTCGATTTTGAAAAGGCACATGAGAACGCACACGGGCGACAAGCCCTTTCCCTGCAGCCTCTGCGGCAAGAGCTTTTACGAGATGACGGCCTTGAAGAGTCACACGCGAATCCACACGGGCGAACGGCCGTATTCCTGTAAAACCTGCGGGAAGGACTACAGGTACAGAGGCGACTTGTCCGTCCACATGAGAACGCACACTGGCAAGAAGCGCTACCAGTGCGACACTTGTGGGAAAGACTTCCAGTATCACAGCGACTTCTCCGCCCACATGAGGAGCCACACGGGCGACAGGCCGTATCAGTGCGGCACCTGCGGCAAAGACTTTCGATATCGTAGTAACTTGTCAGCCCACATGAGGACCCACTCGGAAGGAGTTTCTATTTAAATTTAGACGATGGATTGAATGGAATGTATAAAAACAAACAAAAAGGCTTCCGTCCGACTTTACCTTCCACTCTCTCTGTGCACATCCCCTCTGAAGCATTATCCGTTGATGTAGTCATTTCAGGAAATGCCTAATTTATTCCTGGATGTATGGACTAAACCTAGACATCCGAAGAGACCGAGAATCTTTTGCGAAGACTCTTGAACTGTCGTCCTTCACAGCTAAATGTTGCACATAAGCTACCGTCACATACTTTGTTTTTCTTTCAGAACTGTTTCCAAGTACTCGCATCATAAGTTATTGTTCACAGTGAGTGCAAACATTTGACAAATGAAGATAGACAACTTGCTTTTGATGTTGGGGTATCTCATTGCCATTCAAATAAATCCCCAAATGTTGTTTCACCTTCAGCATGTTATTTAATTTCATGTTTTCTATTTATGTGAAGTCACATTTATAGACTGTAGGTGAGACAGATGCTGGGAAACGTTTTATTTCCCATCATATTAATAAGGTCTTTTGGTCGTGAGCCTATTTTGTGCTTTGTCATCTATCAAATGTATCTTTGATGTAATTACATTATCCAATGTAATTGTTTCTCTTCTCTTATACTTCGATTCAATCTGACAGTAACCGCGGAATAAAACGGATCTATTGTTGAAGATGTGTTTTTCTTTAATCCTTAGTACAAGCAAGCTGGATATCTACATTTTCTAAAATCTGGTTTTACATAGGCTTCGCCTTTTTATTTCTCACATACACAATTTAAGGCACAAAAAAAGTCCAGTATGCTTATTTACAAGCTTTAATTACTTAGAAATGGTTTGCACACTGAAACAGCTCATATAAACATTGTTTGTAATCTGAGTACCATCAATACACTTGAAATTAGGCTTTTGATCTAAAATAATTTTTGGAACTCATGTTTTGACACCCTTGAGAGACTATGTGCAGAATTTGTGTCAACGTGTACGAATAAACATGATTTTATACACGTTTTTTTTTAGAAATCTCAAGTGAATCTTGTCAGTTTAAGTTACTTGCCAATGTTTTAGTTGTATCTTAATTTTTATATAGAATTTTTCTCTGTTGGTAATCTTATTTAATTTTTATTATTTATTATTATTAATGCAACAACAATTAGGAGCACTCATTACTGAATAACGTCAAGGTTGTAGGTTTGCACCTTCTCCCTGTACAAGGGTTTTCTGTGGTGCTTTAGTTTCTTCCCACAGTCCAGATGACATGCATTTGTGGTTAACTTGTGACTTTAAATGGCTTTAAGTGCATGTGAGTATGTGTGATTGTCTATGATTAGTTCTGGATGACTCCACAATCATGAACTGGATAAAGTTGTACAGAAAAACACCAAGCACCAGTCAGAAATGCATCTATAATCAATAGTTTACCTGTTATTGTTCCAAGCTACAATTGAGAATTTTATACTAGTGATACTTTTATGTTTTCATTTTCCCGTGCGTTATTTTCGTGCACTTTGTGAATTATGCGGGAACTCTGTCAACTCAGTCATAACATACAGCAGTTTGAGTTTGGTGGAAAACAAGACTTTTCTTCCCTCTCATTCACACGGCCCCTTTGACTCGGCTTCATATTTCATTAAGATAAGAACTCAAAGGGAGGCTCATTCTTTGGACAGATGAGATTCAATATTTATTGCTCAACGCAGACATTTGAGACATTTCACTGTCTTCATGTCAGATCATATGTAAACAACAAAAAGAGATCTATACAAACAAAAAACAACAAATCACCAAGCTCAGCATTTTTTTAGTTATGATCAGACTTTATTGATCCCACACGGTTCTTATGTGCTTTGTCTATGAAACTCAATTCATAGAACACCAAAAAATTATGACAGATACACACATTTGCATGTACAAATCTTCTTGGCCCCCACGCATTTCCGACAGGTTTCAGACTATTTGCCTCCCGTGTGTGTTCTCATATGGACAGACAAGTCCCCACGATATCTGTAGTCTTTCCCACAGATTTCGCAGGAATACGGCCTTTCCCCTGTGTGAATTCTTGTGTGGCTCCTCAACCCCGACATCTCGCAAAACCGTTTCCCACAGAGGTTGCAAAGAAAAGGCTTCTCACCCGTGTGCGTTCTCATGTGCCGTTTTAAAATGGACGTGTTCATAAACTTATTCCCACAAGTATTACAAGAATACGGCCTCTCACCTGTGTGGACTCTCTTATGAACGGTTAATATTGACGTCCGGTTGAACGTTTTCCCACAGATGTCACAGGAATACGGCCTCTCACCCGTGTGGACTCTCATATGTATGATCAATTCTGATTTATAGTTAAAACCTTTGCCACAGGTTTGACACTGTAAAGACTCTTGACCTGTCTGAGTGTTGAACATATTTGTGGTGTCAAACACATTGTTCGTGTGAATTTTGTTTTTGCGCCATGTCTTCTGTACTTTTCTCTGAACATTTCCAGCCGATAGCAAGTGTCCATACTGGCCTCCCGGGTGATCTTGACTCTCTGAATCGGAGTTGCTCGACAGGAACTGGTGGTCAGGGTTTAGTTGTGGTAACGCTACGCCTTCCATTAATACATTGTCTACAAATTCTTCATCTCTTGCACTCTGGTCACTTTCATCAAAAGCATGACTCAGGATAATGCCATCAGCTTCCTGCATCCGAGCGACCGTGTTTCGATCCTGACTCCTGTCGACGTCGTCCTGTTCCTCTTTGATCCGAGAAGGCGCTGAGCCTTCTGGATCCACACAAGGGCTCCTCTCCTGGTCAAAGAGCTGCTGCTCAACAGGGACCTCCTCCTTGTATACATGTTGCAGTGGCAGCTCTGAAGGAAAATGGAGCACAGGAAATGTGTTATTCACTGGATTGCAGGGCTTAAAAAATGACAATGACAATTATACCACTCTTAACGCCAAAACAGTATTCTTGCAGCTTACCTAAAAAATATACACACATTTCATGTAACCTCAGGCAGAAGACTCTACTAATATTTCTTGACAGAGTCGAGCACTGTTGTGTAGATACTTTCACCACTTTAAGCTGAGGTCAGCATTCTACTTCTTCAAACCAGATTGAGTCTAAATAACTAACAGAAGGGTTGTACATTTAGTCGTAAATTATATTGGCTGTTTTGCTTGTGGTCACGGTTTGTTGTACTCGAAATGGAAACGAAGCTATATTAGTGTGAGGTCGATTGTTGCTGGTATTTGGGATTCAGTGAGCTTGTGCTCTTTCTTGTGGCGAAGTGGAATGAGTGTGCCCATATTGAGCTATTTCATTTCAACTTAGTTTGTCACTTGCCCTGACGGACTGATGACCTGTCCAGGGTGGGTGGATGGATGGATGGAACATTGTCTACAAACTCCAGACAGGGTTCATCCACATTTCACTTCACTTCTACAATCAAAATAAATGAATCACTCGCAGGAAACATAATTAGATTATATTCTCCATTGGTAATTTTTAGTGACAAAGGACCTCCAGATACCTTTCACAGGGAGCCAAGCTTCAGGTTTCCAGGAGTTGTCCAGGAGGCTCCGCCGCTGGCGGCTGATCTCTTCCTCGTACTCCAAAACAGTTTTCTCAAATACTTTGAATATCTCTTCTGCAGCAGCGCTCAGCCTCTCGCTCAAAAACTCCCTGAAACAGTGAGTTGAAGACATCGTTACTTTGTTCAAAGAGTCTTGAGGCCATAGGACGCTTGCTTTGTTTACTTCCGCTTTGTGTGTCACATATGAAGCTCCGAAACCGGAAAAGGGTTCTTCGGGTCCGCCGACTTTGTTTCCGCCTTGTGTTTCACTTTTGAGAACCAGTCGAGCTGCTCACGGCGTGTTTTCGATCGTCGATTATCGGCTCAGTCATGTCTTCAATTCCTTGTTTCCGAGACTTCATCTGCGACAGACTGACCGCTGCTGCAGATGAAATATTCCGGCTGTTTGAGAAAACCGTGTTGGAGTACGAAGAGCAGCTCAGCCGCCAGCGCAGGCTACTTGACAACGTTTCCAAACCTCAGCCACGATTGCACGGTGAGAAAACAGCTCTGATTCATAAAAATGTATAAACACGGCTTTTCTTTTTTTTTTATACACACGTTTTTTTCTGCAATTGTTATGTTACACGTGCATATTCGTTATGTCTGTGGAGTTGTGTGGCGAGACAAGCTATTACATGGTCCAGTTTCAGTTCAGCAGGATGGTAGTAGGATGTAAGAGGGCCTTCATCACAGAAGGAATGGTCTCTCAAGACACTTAAAAATGCAACAGCAAAAGCGCACGCTACTTCCCGATCACGTGATCACGCACACGTACACACATTCCAGTGAACCAACCTCCTTTTGATGACTATGCTGTCTATTCAGTGCCTGTGAAGTGCAGAAACACCCTTCCTGATGAAGACGACCTACTTGGAATAAGACAAGGTCATAGGGAAACTATCCATTCATCCATCTTGTTTACCGCTTCATCCTGTGCAGGGTCCCAGAATCCAATCCCAGTTTACTATGGGCGAGGGCAGGATACACCCGACATCACATTCACACCTAGCATCGATTAACCTTGCATGTGTGTTTTTCGACTATGGGATGAAAACCCCCACACATAGACTTTCAAACATCTGATCAAAGTTAAAGAAGCTATAGTTTAATTGTCAAACCCTCCTTGGTTTTGACTATTATTTTAATTGATAATCTCTGTCGTATGTTCTTCACCTTTAGAACTTCCCCAGCAACATGCCAATAAACAGGCACACGCACAAGTTCACATTGACCTTCAGTCCTTGAGCAACTCCAGCCTGGACCAAGAGGACCCGGAGTCTTCCCACGTCAAAGAGGAACACGACGATCCCTACGCCAGTTGGGATGAGGAGCCTCTCGTGCCGAAACAAGAGACTGATATGATTATGCAGACTGTTGTCCACGACGAAAGTGCGCAAGGTGAAGATCCAAACTTTGGCCTAGATCCTGATGAATCTCATAGCAAAGCAGGGATAGAGTCAGAAACTTTTCAAATTACTCCACTCTCCAAGAAATCCTATGAATGTGAAACCTGTGGGAAAATCTTCAACTGTAAAAGGCATTTTAGCCGACACCAGAGGATCCACACTGGAGTGAAACCATATTCGTGCAGCATGTGTGGTAAAGAATTCAACCAGTCATCAATACTGAAAGATCACATGGCAGTCCACACTGGTGAGAAGCCGTTTTCTTGCGACGTGTGTGGGAAGAAATTCAATCGAAAGTCGGCATTATTAGTTCATCATAGAACCCACACAGGTGAGAAGCCATTTTCTTGTGTCATTTGTGGGAAAAACTTCATTCGAAAGGAAGCCCTGATGGTTCATCACAGAACCCACACAGGTGAGAAGCCGTTTTCTTGTGACATGTGCGGGAAACAATTCAGCCGGAGGTCAGCCATGATGGAACATCGTAGAATCCACACAGGTGAGAAGCCTTTCGCCTGTGACACCTGTGGGAAAGGCTTCATTAGCAGCTCAGTGCTGAAGAAGCACATACAGAAGCACATGGACGAGGCACAGTTGTCAGGCCTCACCGGTGAAGACACATTTTCTTAGGTGTCAGATTTGAAAATTCACACCAGGATTCGCGCACAGTGATTTATCCTCGTATGACAACTCGCATGGAAACTGTTACAGTGTATTAAAACGTGTACTTGTAGTGTTTTGCGTCATGATTTCTTTGTTTAGCAACTAATGTTTCTTTTCTCCTCATAAGAAACCAGAGCAAATGAGGTCAGGATTTTGCTGAACATACCCAACAATAATCGTGTCGCCTTGTTGATTTACTTTTTCTGTCCCTCATTAGGTCAAACAACAATATGTTTCTAAATATTTTGAACTTGCATGTAAACCGTTGTAAAGAACTTGGTCACCGGCTTTGGAACGTTGTAGATCAACCTTTTTTTGTGCCTTTTTTTGATGAGGTTTTATTACTGTATTTCATATATGCTTTTACTTGATACTTATTATTCGAGCTTGGGTTCTTTTAAGTGTTTTCGTACAGGTAGTCGGATGTTTCGACTCAAATGTGGAAAACTCTTTAATAAAGTTTTTTCTTGAAATGGTGAAAGAGCTTTGATAGTTATTCTGTCTCAGATGTGAAGATTAATGAGTGAAAATGAGCTTCTTGAAGGCTGAGCCTCCCACTGAGCATGATAGAGCTTTTTTTGACCAGGGTTCGACAATACATCACTGGTGAAACGCACGACCATTGACATCAATTGGATGTTTTTGGCGTTTGAAGTAACCACAGCAATACAAAATATACGAAAAACACGTATTTTAGCTCATCCATACAACTCAGAGATCTAAGCTGCAATTCATGGATTTCAGTAAGAAAAGCAATGACAGAATTATATCTAATGACACTTTTTAAAAAGCAAGAAAAAGTTTTGAAACAAAAAAAACCCCAAAACTTCCTCAATAAAACATTTCAGTATGACATTCTTTTTGCTGTAGTCATTGTTACAATTCTCCAAACAATTGAATTATTTCCTCAGTGGCAGCAGCGCTGAGCCTCTCACACATAAACTCCCCGAGACGGTGAGCTGAAGACATCCGACTTATTTTACTTCAAAATAATCTTGATCAACGGTCAACATATCAATTTTCTAATTTCAAGCTGCAGAGTTGCACAATGACACATTTTCATTAAATAACTATATATATATATAAACAAAGGAAGTTCACTTAAAAAAATTAAGATATACAGTATATCCATCTGCTGATTTTTTGATATACAGATTTAATTTGGATTACAACAGTTCTTTCTGTGACAAATATATTGAAAGAACTGATTTGGGTAGACTTGCACAGCTGGTTGATTTACAAATTTGACAATAGTTTTGACCTAAAAAAGAACACGTTTTATCTGGTATACCTGTTAAAAATTCCATTCATGATCTGACTAATAACACAATTTAAATCACTGGAAAATTCTATACTCACACAAAAATAGAAAAAACAAACAACACCCTTTCATGCTTTTCATAAGGAGCTTTCAGTATTTTTAAATATTTAAAATTTATGGTGAAAAATAATCTAGAACGTCAATAAGAGGACTTCAACTGTACAGAGAACGTCAAGCCTTTTTTTTTTTAACTTAATCTTGTATCTATTTGTTTATTCTGATAATGATAATATAACTAACATTTTATTTCTAACACTTCATTAAAAAATCTTCTTCTACCTTATCTCTTAGTTATTCTATATACAGTATCCTTTATTATCTTGTATTTTTTGACACTTGTCTATTGCCTAACACAAAATGTAAAACGATTTTAATGTGTCATTTATATTTTGTAAATCAAAAGAAGAAAAGTTTGCAAAAGGACACTTGCAGCGCGAGTATAGGTAAGAGGATTAGGGCCACCTAAACAAAAAAAAGTGTATTTCAAATCACTTTTATTCTGACCTTAAAGTCATTGTGACTTGGCAGTTGGGCAGTAAAAGGGAACCAGAGGATCTGCAGACACACTCAGAGAAAAGTCGCATGGAGGAGATATTCTGGTTACTCTGGTTTCCTTTCAGCGTCCAAAAACGAGTGAAAACTAGTTGATGACAACATTGCATGTGTGTGGGTGTATGTGTGATGAAATCCTTTGGATTTCTTGTGGTGCCCAAGAGGCTAGAGAAGCAAATTGAGGGTTGTTTCACAGATTTAATTCCCGCAGAGGACAGCTCACCACTCTCGGTCCCTGAGCACGACTCTTGACCCCCATCAGCTACCCGGAGTCTCTGAAAGTGATCTTAGAATCCTAGAATTGGATGGGTGAATGCAGAAAATGGAAATTCACAAAGGAAATTCATAAAGTATGACTAAATAGGCCTTGTTTTTTAGTTTTTTTTTTAGTTTGGGGTCTTTTTATGTGGAACTACTCAACAACTATTTCCATAAACAGCTATCCTCACAAACTTGTGTCTGTTTCCTAAAGATGATCTTTTCACCGTTACTTTAAGGTTTTTTGTACAACACAGTGTAATACTCATAGATACACACTGTGGAGGATGAGTTCAACTTCACCTTTTCATTGTACCAGTATTAAAGATTGTCGTTGGTTACACAGAGTTTTGACTACATACTCAGAATTCTGATTTTAATGACATTATAATTTTTTAACACACTTTTTTAATGGCCTTTACCTTCTCCCGTACTAATATGATGACACAACTGGAAGTTGACTTTGTTTACTTCCTGGTTTGTGTGTCACATATAAAGCTCCGACAGTGCGTTCGATTTCAGTTCCGCTGACTTTGTTTCTGCGTTGTGTTTCAACTGTGAGGACCAGCCGTTTAATGAATCAACCATGTCCTCAATTCCATGTTTCCGAGACTTCATCTGTGACAGACTGACCGCTGCTGCAGACGAAATATTCCGGGTGTTTGAGAAAACCGTGTTGGAGTACGAAGAGGAGCTCCGCCGCCGACAGCGACAGCTGGACACAATTTCCAAACCTCAGGCACACTTACACGGTGAGAAAACATCTCTGGCTCTTCTGAGCTGGAAAACATGGATATTTTAAAGTTTAATGGCTAATAAATGTGAAAATGTAATGGTAAAAAGAAAGCTGGACAAACGGAGACTGAACAAAAATTTTAGTTTATGAGGATCATTTTTAATTCTGACATATAAATCAAAACATTTTTCTAATCACATTTACATGTATACACAATTAGACATGCAGTTCATGTGTTATGTGCCGCACATGCACAGAAACAGTCATTATGTGTGATAGGTAGAAGCAAAGTTTATTTGATCCTTTTCACTTCTTTGACGTCTCAGTACCTATTTGATCTTTCCTCAATCCTATAAAGTCTGTTCGTTTCACTGCCTGCTAAATCTAGTGACCAGTTACATGATGGAAGAAAATCTGACTTCCTTTGGTAATCTACATTCTCAGGACATCTACATGTATTGTGTCTGTTTTCTACAAATAATCACACATGCTCAAATTCACACCTACGATTTACATGGAAAACAACACGCATTGACTAGCAGAACTACCCCCATATGGTAATCTATATCTCATATGTTCCATACCTCCAGAACTTTCCCAGCATCATGTCTATAAACAAGAGCACGAGCAGATTCGCGTTGACCTTCAGCTCCTGAGCAACTCCAGTCTGGACCAAGAAGAACCAGAGTCTTCCCACGTCAAAGAGGAACACGATCTCTACACCAGTTGGGATGAAGAGCCTCTCTTACCGAAACAAGAGACTGATGTCATTATGCAGACTGCTATTTGTGACAAAAATGTGCGGCATGAAGACCCAACCTTCTGCCTGGATTCTGATGAATCGCATAGTAAAGCAGAGAAAAAGCCTCTGGATAACATAATGATTACAAGCTCCGAGGTCCCAGATCCAAACACTGATCACCAGCTATACTCGAATAGCTGTTATTTATCTGAGACCCACAATATAACAGAAGACCATTTTGGCGAGCCAGAGACTCCTTCAAGTACTCTACCCGCCCCAAAATTCTATAAATGTGAGACCTGTGGAAAAATCTTTAAGGGTAACAAGCATTTTAGCCGACACCAGAGAATCCACACAGGTGAGAGGCCGTTTTCTTGTAACATATGTGGGAAAAAATTCAGTCGAAAGGAAGACCTGATAGTTCATCACCGAACACACACTGGTGAGAAACCATTTTCTTGTGACATGTGTGGGAAAAAATTTAGTCGAAAGGAATGCCTGGTGGGTCATCGTAGAACCCACACAGGTGAGAAGCCATTTTCCTGCGAGATGTGTGGGAAGAAATTCAATCGGAAGTCCACCGTGATAGTTCATCGTCGAATCCACACAGGTGAGAAGCCTTTCTCCTGTGAAACCTGTGGAAAAGGCTTCATTAGCAGTTCAGTGCTGAAAAAGCACAGTCAAAAGCACATGTACCTCACCGGTGAAGAGACATTTCTTTAGGCATCAAATTTGAAAATTCCCACACAGTGATTTGTCCTTCTGTGACAACACTTGGGGAAACTGTTTCAGTGTATTAGAAAGTGTATTTGTAGCATCTCGCTTAGTGTTTTATGTAGGAACCATGCTTTTTTTTTATCTTCATGATAAACCAGAGCAGATGAGGTCAGGATTTTGCTGAGCATACTCAGCAATAATTGTTTTGCCTTGTTGATTTGGTATTTCTGTCCCTCATTAGTTTAAACAGCAGTATGGTTTTAAACATTTGGAACTTGTATGTAAATGATGAAAATTACATTTTTGCTATGTGATTTCTTGTATTTCGTATTTGCCTCTGCTTAATAAAGTTCTTTCCTGAGAACATGAAAGATCTTTGGTATGGTTATTCTGTCTCAGGAGGATCAATGGATGAATGAGTGTTGGAAATGAGTTGTAAAAGACTGATCTTCCCAGTGAGCATGATGTTTTTTTAACATCATAAATGATCATGGCTCATCCATGCAAGTTTATATAGCCATCCATTGATCATTCACTTCACTTTCTCAGTCCATCACATGGTTAACCAAAGCGGGACGCACAACCACACACACTCCTCACACCTATGGACAATTCTGGGTCACCAATTAACCTCATATACATGTTTTTGGACTGTGGGAGGAAACCAGAGTACTTGAAGTAAAAGCAGATTTATAATGTGCTATATTAGCTAATACTTCATGCAAAGCCTCAGTTAACCATATAACATTCTGCATATGTACTGATGTTGTTTTCCACACCAAACTGTATCATTTGCAATATTTTTGTAAATGCATTTTTCCGCAAAATAATTACACAGACTGTGAAATACCTCCAGTACCTTTACCTCTATACCTGCTGATGTAAATATTTCTGCACACATTTGTACAGAGCTCAGTCATAGATTTATTGTAAATTATTGCTATGTTTTATAGTGGAGTGATTATCTTTTGTATAGAGTAGATTGTATTTTCTGCTTCTTCTCCTTTCCGCTTGTGCTGTTTTTGCTGCTATAACAATTGAATTTCCCCGTTTTGCGATGAATAAAGTGTAATAATATCTAATTATCTCTTTCTTGACAACCAGCAGGGGGCAGCAGTGTCATTATAGCGTGTGCCCAGAGACTCCAGTCAGACGTAGAAGAAGAAACCCGTTGAGGTATTACTGTCTTTTTGTTGATGCTGCGTATATTGTGAATCAAGTATGTCTTCAGTTCCCCGTTTCCGAGACTTCATCTGTGACAGACTGAGCGCCGTTGCGGAGGAAATATTCCAGGTGTTTGAGAAAACCGTGTTGGAGTACGAAGAGCAGCTCCGCCACCAGCGCAGACAGCTGGACACAGTCTCCAAACCTGAGACACAGGGTGAGGAAACATCTCTGATCCATTAATCCATCTGTTCGAGACCGAAAGCTACTCACATATAACGCCTGTAAACTATTTTGATTTAATGTTTGAACTGCAGTAGAAACGGCTGTGAAGTTTGTTTCACACTATCCAGGAAGCTGCTCGAACAGCTCTGTTAGAAGAGGAGGAGCAAAGTGATGTTGTTATTCTGGCTGAGCTGTCACAGCTCACCCTCTTGTCTATACTTTTCTTGGTAATCTACGTCTCATGTGTCCTTTACCACCAGAATTCCCACAGCAAGATGTTTACAAGCGGGTGCAGGAGCAGGAGGAGGCGCTCACTCAGCACCAGCCCTTACACAGATCAACCCTGCAGCAAGAGGAGTCAGAGCCTGCTCGAATCAAAGAGGAGCTCCAGGATCTCTGCACCAGTCGGGATGAAGACCCTCTCGTACTGAAGCAGGAAACTGGCATCAGTCTGCAGACTGTTACTAGTGAAAAAGACGTTTTGGATGATAATCAAACTCTAAGTCTGGATCGAGGCAATTCACATTACAGCACGACGGAGGAAACGTCTTTGGACAATATAATAATTGAACGGTCTGTGGTTCTAGACCCAAACAATGAAAACCAGCTCCTTTTTAACAGGGTTTCATCAGGGAGCCACGATAACAGAGAATACCAGTTTGGGGAGTGGGAAACTCCCTCAAGCGTTCACCCTCCAAAAAAGTCCTCTAAATGTGACATTTGTGGGAAAACCTTTAATCATCGGTCAGATTTTATCCGACACCAGAGAATCCACACTGGAGTGAAACCGTTTTCGTGCAACATGTGTGGTAAAGGATTCAACCAGTCGTCAATGCTGATCGATCATAAGAGGGTCCACACAGGCGACAAGCCGTACCCTTGTGACTTTTGTGGGAAAAAATTCAATCGAAGGTCAGCCGTGGCGGTTCATCGCAGAGTGCACACGGGCGAGAAGCCTTTCTCTTGTGACGTCTGTGGGGAAGGCTTTATAAGCAGTACAATGTTGAAACGACACACACAGAAGCACACGGGTGTGAAACCCTTTTCTTGCCTCATCTGTGGAAAGCGATTTTATCAGCGGTCAGATTTGAAAAATCACACCAGGGTTCACATGCAGTGATTTGTCCCTTCTCTCTCCTGGAAGTGACTTCAACATATCTCTATCTGTGTCCTGTGTAAAGAGAACGAGACTGGAAAAGCACATCATCTTTTTTTTTTATCATTAAAGCCAAATTTGATAAATCAGCATCTGACAAAGGAGCTTGAAGTTTGATTTGGGCTAAACAAGCGATTAAGGGGGAAAAAAAACTGTTAGCCTGCTGAATAAAAAAAAGGAACAAGCAGAAAGAAATTGTATTTTATCATCCATGAGAAGGTGCTATTATCCATCTTTGCTAAAAAAAATAATAAGAAAAAAAGAATGGATGGTTCCATTCTTTTTTTGGAAGAACTCGGAGGACTGACTAAAAGAAAAAAGGATTTTTTTCCAAACTCAGGAAACCACACATGAACATAATTGTTGATGAAAATATAATATATATATATATATATATATATATATATATATATATATATATACCTGAGAAATTGGGAAGATATTTTATTTTATTCAGATCTGATTTTGTTTTCCACTTATTTCTATTTGAACTGAAGGAGATGCAGATGTTTCTGTTTCAGTGTAATGTATATACTGTATAACTATATTATTGTAGTGACTGTAACTTGTTTAAAAAGAAACGACTACATTTTTCCCAGTAAAGAAATAATGATGTACTTGGTGAATTCACACTGTTGCAGAAATGGTCATAATAAAAATAATCACAATCATGGTGATTCAATATGGAACGCCCATTAATGACACATTTGGCTGACGAGATAGATAAATCCATTAATTACGTAGACTTGGACCAGTCACTAGTCCAACACAGGGCAAACACACACAACCACACACTCACTGTCACACCAAAGGACAATTTAGAATCACCAATTCACCTCACATGCATACATTTTTGGACAGTGGAAGGACACTAGTACCTAAAGGAAACCCACGCACAGAGAAAACATGCAAACTCCACATATATGATTCTGCACCACACTCAAACTGAGGATAAACTCTGTTCTGTGTGATTTATGTGTAACAGCGATACTACACTGCCACAGGAATATATGCAGTAAACAAAAGTCATTTTGTTCTTTATGAATAATGTGCTTCATACTGAAATGATGGAAATGATCTTTCAAACAAAACCTACAGTTTATCAAGACTTTTTTTATCTATTTATTTTTTAATCTCAGTGGAATCCAAATGAGTTTATTTTATGGAAATTTTAATCTGTAAAATGTTTTCACACACACTTATTTCACATGAAAGATTATCGCTTCCTAATTTTATATTCATTATTGGGCTGGCAACATGACAACTTTGTTATATTCAAAGATTCCCCTCTTTGAACCTCTAGCCAAATATACTTCAAATTCGGTTGTTAAGCAACAATTATAAATGAAGCTTTTAATATCTGTGTTAGAAAAGAGACGACCACAATTAAATGATTTATTCATTGATAAAATGTTCATGTCCTTCTCCCAACTAAAGTTCAACATCTCTCGCTCTCATTTCCTGAGCCATTTGCCATCCTGTCGTTTTCATCTTCCATTCAGTCTCATCACAATCACCCTGCTCTCTCTTCGATTCCATTCTGAAAATAAATCCATGCTCTGGAGCTAATATTGGGACAAATTCATTTCTCGTTAAACTCACATAATTCAGAATCCTTGACCATGCTAAGGAGTCAATAGGAAGAAGACTTGGGGACACTTGGGGGAATTGAAAAAAAAAAAGCTTGCACAATTGCATGCCACCAATTTACAACACAGAATTGATTTTCGACTTTTTTTTGTCCTGGAAAAGAAAAATATTGACATTGATTTTCGACTTTTTTCTCAAAGTGCGTTTTACCTCCGAATTTTTTTTCTTTAATGGCCCAAAACTCTTCTGCACTCGTTAGACCTTTTTTTTTTTTCTTTTAAACTATTTTCTTAAGGGTACCTTGCTCTCTTTTTTTAATCTGAAAGAGACCGGAAATGAGACACGGAAGTAGACGTAAGCTCCCGGGTGAACTTCCGGTCAAACGTCGTTGCAGTCTGAGATTTGATCTGAGAGGTAAACGAAAAAGAAAAAGGCATATTTCGATTCAAGGATCCGCTTTTATTTTTCCTTAATTGTCTTTGGAGTGTTTTTCCTCCGATCCGGTGAAAATGAGCTCGAGCAGTTGCTTCCGGGAGTTTCTGAACGAGCGCCTGAGCGCCGCTGCAGAGGAAATCTTCACAGTGTTTGAACAAACTGTGCTTGAGTATCAGGAGGAGATCAGCCGCCAGCGCCGATTGCTGGACAGAGTCATACAGCCTGAGAGCAAACTGCAACACAAAGGTCTGCAACAACACTCTGTCCTGGGAAATCTCAGTTTAACCCTTGAGCCTGTGATTTCTGTAGTTTCACGTTCATGTGACTCAAATGTGTCTTTAAAGCGAGGAGGATTTTCCTGCACCGAGGATTTATGTTATTAGTTTAAAGCGGATTAAGAGTTAACACAATGACTACATTTATACATAGTTTATGTAAGCCATTCAAAGTATGTACCTCCTGAGAAGATGTTGAATTATGTGTACATCTTTCATCACAGATGGATTTGTGATTTTATTTTGTGTCGCATTAACCACAGTGCTTCTTCTGTAATTTCCCTTAAGATATTTCACAGTTTTCTGTCTGTGATGAAGAGGTTCCTGTGGACGAGAAGAACTTCTGTGAACACGATGGGCTGTCCGAACTGGATCTAAATGACCTGGAGGTTTCACAGATTAAAGAGGAGGAGGAACTTTGGACCAGCCTGGAGGAGGAGCAGAATATACTGAGTCAGGAAACATATTTGTCCAAGTTAAATCTCACAGGGAAGGAGAGGAATGACGGTGACGATCTACCTCTGCTTCTGGAGAGTCAGGCAAGCGATGAAGAAGAATCGCCGAGCAACGTCTCAGTCGTAGTAATTAAGTCTGAATCTGATCGAGAGGACTCGGGTGTACCAATACAAAACTCGCACAGAGACTTTAACCAAGAGGGCATAAGTACCGATCAGACACCAGATAAGAAACTTCTGAAATGCTCCTTTTGCCCCAAAAAGGTTTCGGATTTCATGAAGTTGAAGATTCACATTAGGACCCACGCCGGAGAAAAACTCTTCCATTGTGACACATGTGGGAAGTCTTTCACCAAGATGCCGCTGCTGAAGAAGCACATGATCACCCACACGGGCTTGAAGCCGTTCATCTGTGAAGTTTGCGGGAAGAAATTCAACTTTTCGTCAAACCGTGACACTCACATGAAAACCCACAGCACGGAGAAGCCGCACACGTGCGACGTCTGTGGAAAGGCTTTCAGGCGCAGCGCCGACCTGAAGAGGCACAGCCGATGCCACACGGGGGAAAAGCCCTACAGCTGCAGCTTCTGCGGGCAGGTGTTCCCGTACCACACTTCTCTCAAAAATCACCTCCGCAGACACACGGGGGAGAAGCCCTACAGGTGTATGTGGTGTGGAAAGGGGTTTGCTCTCAACTCAACTATGAAAATTCACACCAGAATCCACACGGGGGAAAGGCCGTATAAATGCAACGCTTGCGGGATTACATATGCTCACAAAACGGGACTGAATGAACACAAAAAGTTCTGCCATGTGTGGCAGAAATAAAACATCTGAAATAGTCTTTTTTTCTGGAAAGATATGTGTAGTGCTTTATTTGGAGCTCCAAAGTGTGATAGCAATTAGAAATATCACAGCCCGAAATTAAGAAAATGAGGGAGTTGCTTTCAGACACTGGTCCAGTGCACATGCAGTGGATTCCAGTACAGAAAATTGCCACCTGACATCATGTTGCTCATTAGATTATGTCTGTAGAGTGATTAACCAGTGCACAAAAACTGCTTCTCTAAAATGTTCCTTTCATACCTAGTTATTTTTCTGCCTTTTTTCTAAGTACCTTATTTTACTACAAAATGTTCAGCATTTTCTTTTTTTGTTTCTTAGTTGCCCCGTTACATTTTCTTTTTTTTTATATGGGTTTATGATATATTTTCTAAAATGTTTTTTGGGGAATTGTGATGTTTAACATATCGTACTGTTTGTAATTGGGTTTATCGAATCTAGAAAGGCACCTTAGGTAGACAAAAAAATAGCATGTGAAATTATTGTGTACAAAGTGTGATTTGCATTTAAATTGAATCCTTCCACACAATTGCACTGCGTAGTAAAATTAAGATATTTACTTGTAATCACGCCCTATGGACCATACAGCTATGCTGAAAAAGACCACTGAAATCTTGTTTATATTAAGATAGCGCAAGTTTTTTTTGTTTTTTTATTATTGAAGGAGGTGGTCAGATAGCAGGTGTTTCAGTCACAGACACTCACCTGGGCGGTGTAGTATTAAAAAAAGACAAGACATAGTGAATTATTTAGGAGGAATACCAAGCTTGCATTCTAGCTTTTTCTCTGAAGACCTCCCTGATGCTTGTTGATTTCTTATAGATTGAGTTTATTCCCTGTGGTACATTGTTGCACTCAGCAGCATTCAGATAGAAGCATTACCACTTAAGGAATGCACAAACAGTGCTATTGCATTAGTTTTTTTTATTTTTATTACATCAAACAAACATTAAACCTTGATTTAAAATGATGTCTCCAGTGTTTCAATAAAAGGTTGAGGACAACGTGTACCTGTTTGAAGCTTCTGTATTAGTTTCAATATTGTACTTAAGGATTTATATTTCGAACACAAAAGATTACATGTTCTCCCTTTGCGTAGGTGGGTTTCCCTCTGGTTATTCTGTTTCCTCCTACATTCTAAAAACATTCACTTGAGGTTAATTTGTGACGGTGAGTTTCCCCGAGGTGTGTGGTTGTGTGTTTGCCCTGTGATGAAGTGGCCACCTGTCCGGCATTGTTAGCCGAGCTCAAGAGCCTGGTGACCCTGAACCGGAAAAAGTGGTATAGAAGATGTAGAACAGTTTTTTTTTTTTTTTTATTACAAGAGAATAAATCTCATTAACACAGCTTGAGCACATTTTCAATTACTGTTATTTGTGTGTTTTTTTCCTCAAATAAAAGTACTCTTGCCGCAAAAAAAGTAATGCGCATAAGCATTGCATCTGATTTTAAACGGATACCTGCAGGGCCTCGGTGGTTAAACATGTTCATGCTTTCCTTGGCTGACCCTCATTATAGCGTGTGTTATATAGTGTTGTAACATTTGGCCAATGTGAAGAATAGCCACAAGCGGTTGGAATCCAGTGACAAAGGAAAAGGTGGCTTCACAAAAGTACATACATTCTTAGTATTATACTAACATTTCTTTTTAGATATCAGCCATCACCAGCATGAATCCTAAGGAGTGCCTTTTAAATTTTTTGGGAAAAAAAGTGTCCCACTACAAAATATTTTTTCAGTACTATTTAA
The DNA here is from genome assembly GCF_963383615.2 of Lipophrys pholis. Lineage (NCBI taxonomy): Eukaryota > Metazoa > Chordata > Actinopteri > Blenniiformes > Blenniidae > Lipophrys > Lipophrys pholis. The sequence continues at coordinate 10,218,597 of NC_137638.1, forward strand.
ATTTTTGTACAGTGTACAAATACAGCTTGGCGCTAGTACGTAAGTTGACAGCTCTGTTACTATATAAAATGTTTTCATATACCCTAACATTTTTATTTTCTCAGAGAAAGATACAAAGGAAAAAGAAAAAAGACCAAAAAGAAAAGAACTTCCGGGTTCTACAGATCAACTTCCGGGTCAGCGGCTCAGCGCTAGCTAGCATCACAGCGTCGTGTATTTCACGATTATTCTTGTCTCCTGAGTGACTTTGGAGTGTTTTTCCTCCGATCCGGTGAAAATGAGCTCGAGCAGTTGCTTCCGGGAGTTTCTGAACGAGCGTCTGAGCGCCGCTGCAGAGGAAATCTTCAGAGTGTTTGAACAAACTGTGCTTGAGTATCAAGAGGAGATCAGCCGCCAGCGCCGATTGCTGGACAGAGTCATACAGCCTGAGAGCAAACTGCAACACAAAGGTCTGCAACAACACTCCTGGAAAAACCGATAGCTCAGTTTATTCGTTGGGAGCAGGGGATGGGGTGGGTGTACATATCAAGATCTAACTCATCAACCCATAATGATGAAGTGGAGGTCAGCTCTTTTGCAGATCACAGGGAGTGTGAGCTACGCGAAATATAGCGTTTTTCAGTGTCCCATAGTGAATTAGCAGTGAGACACAAAGTCTCTGGCACCACGTTTTCACTGTAGAGCTTGGCCAGTGTGCGGCCTGAATGTAGCAGATGTCCATCAGTTGTTGACATCAGAAGTACACAGCATTTCATGTGCAGAATTTGCAGGATGATTATGTAAAACAATGCTTATAGACATTTCAGTGTTGTTTCACATGATGGTTCTGCTATTTTTGCCCATGAAATACTGCGTACATTCTCCACCACTGTAGAAATTGTAATTGTATGTGTTAACCACGGTCCTTTTGTATTTTCTTTTAGAGATTTTAAACTTTTCCATTCATGATGAAGAGGTTCCTGAGGACGAGAAGAACCTCTGTGACCACGATGGGCTGTCTGGGCTGGCTCTAAATGACCTGGAGGTTTCACAGATTAAAGAGGAGGACGAACTTTGGACCAGTCTGGAGGAGGAGCAGAATATACTGAGTCAGGAAACACATTTGTCCAAGTTAAATCTCACAGGGAAGGAGAGGAATGACGGTGACAATCTAACACTGTTTCTGGAGAATCAGGGGAGCGATGAAGAAAAATCGTCGCGCGACGTCTCAGTCGTAGTAATTAAGTCTGATCGAGAGGACTCAGGTGTACCAATACACAACTCGCACAGAGACTTAAACCAAGAGGGCCTAGGCACCCACACCAGTGGAAAACTCTTCCATTGTGACACATGTGGGAAGTCTTTCACCAAGATGCCGCTGCTGAAGAAGCACATGATCACCCACACGGGCTTGAAGCCTTTCGTCTGTGAAGTTTGCGGAAAGGATTTCAACTTGTCGTCGAACCGTGACGCTCACATGAAAACCCACAGCACGGAGAAGCCGTACACGTGCGACGTCTGTGGAAAGGCTTTCAGTCGCAGCGCCGACCTGAAGAGGCACAGCCGATGCCACACGGGGGAAAAGCCCTACAGCTGCAGCTTCTGCGGGCAGGTGTTCCCGTACCACACTTCTCTCAAAAATCACCTCCGCAGACACACGGGGGAGAAGCCCTACAGGTGTATGTGGTGTGGAAAGGGGTTTGCTGTTAAAGCGTCTATGAAAATTCACACCAGAATCCACACGGGCGAAAGGCGGAACAACAAAATGTCTGCTGCGTGTTCCAGAAACAAAAACTTTGAAAATGATTTTTGAAAGAGAGTCTAGGGGCTTCATTTGTAGCTCCAAAGTCCAAAGCAAATACATTTTTTATTTATTTTAGAAATAGGATACAAGTCGCAAAACTGTGTACTATGGCCAAAAAAGGAAATGCCACACACAATATTTAGACATATGTTAAGAGCATCTCCTCAGTCGGCACCCCTTCTTTGTCCGACACACCTTTAACGTGCATTTTGGGATTTTAATTTGGGTAATTGAATCTAGCTAAGCGTCTTCTGTAAACATATAAATGACATGTAAAATTGTCAAACAGGAGTTTGGTCAGTTGTGGAAGAAGATACATGGTTTTGGTCTGCAGCAGTATTCACATGTGAGCGTTCACACGACCACTTACAGATTGCACTAACATTTTTGCACTAGTGTCTTTTTTTCCTTTGTAAAATGTCTCCCACGTTTGAATAAAAGCGTTTGTTTGTTTTACACCTTTGTGTCATTTACACGACTCCACTTATCAAGGTATATTTCCGACACAAGTTTTTATTTTAAACTTCCAGGAGAAGTTTTGGCCCTTTTTACAGTGAAATTCTTTATCTCTAGTCCAAATAATATTCCACTAATTCTGAGTTGATATGATGTGTAGTTTAGTTGACTGCTTGCTTCTCCTTGACCCTTTTTTATTTAAATTTTTTCGGTGATGTTTCCTCTTCTGCACAGTCACGTTTTATTTTTTGTAATTCTGTATTATATTATTTTGTGCAAATAAAAGAAAAAAAAAGAACAAAAGTACCATTGACTCCTCCAGGGGGCAGTAATGCACCAAAAAAGATGCAGACGAGAAAGAAGAACAACTTTTGGTACGGAAGTAAAGAGAGGCACGTGTCCGTACAAGTTCTGCGGAAGTAAAGAGAGGCGCGTGTCAGCAGATGTTCTGCGGAAGTAAAGTTTTTTTCCTTTCTTTTTTAAATTCCCACTGGAATTTTACTACCTCGTTTTTACTTCAGACATGTATCCCACACAAAGTATGCGGAAATTCGTCTGTGACCGACTGACGGAGGTTGCTCAAGAAATCCTGGGAGCGTTTGAGAGCAAAGTGGTGGACTACGAGGCGGAAATCAGGCGCCAGCGGAGGCTGCTGGAAAAAGTCTTCAACCCACAGTTAAAGTTACACCGGACAGGTTGGTCCAATAAACCACCCCTCCGAAAACGGAGCATTAATGCTGGTAGACGTTATTTCTGTTCATGTGCAGTTTTTTTATGTTTTATTTTTTTATATTGCGTCCGGATCTAACCAGTATGGCGGATGTAGCGCTTCATCCCCGCCAAGACGTGTGAGGCGAGTGTCGTAGTTGAGGACGCCTCACCTGAAGCAGAGTCAAGACAGAGGCCTTGAAAATCCCACACATATGGCTACAACATTACCCATATGCATGCATATTCACCTATAAATAACATCCAGATGTTTCCAGTTTTTGTCCTCTTGGTGTCACCAGTATGTCTTATTGAATATATTTCGAAAAACATGGAAAGGTCGAGGCCACACGGTAGAGTAAAGGTTAACATGCTCGCCTCATGGCAAGTGGGTGATAGTTTCTGCGTTGGGCCTTTTTGTGTGGACGTTTGCATGTTCCCCCTGTGCATGTGTGGGTATTCTGGTTTCTCTCTCTCTTCAAGGTGAATCCTGCCTACATGACAAAGTAATTTTAGATCAGGAGCCACATGTGACCCAATTTGATGTTGAGTTGACCGTTCAGTGATATGGTGGCATGTTGACACCAAAATGAAATTATTTGGACAACTCCTAACTTTCCATTTGTTTCACCACTTCAGCTTTCAACTTCCTTGTTTTTACAAATTGACCATCATTGTATAGCTGTGACGCTAAAGCTACTTCATTTAGACACTCATTCAGTCCTTGATTTTAATTTTTTTTTGCAGTTAGAAGAATACTGTTACTTTGATTTTAAATGCAATTAAATAAGATATTCTTGCACCTTCATTCATTTCTGACTGCCTGACAGAATAAAACACTTTTTTTTGCAGAGATGGGTCCAGTATTTCCCAAACTGCATGTTGGCATGTGCTAATGCAGCTGCATTAAATCATTAAATTAAATTATATTTTTTATATTTCCCTCATATTTAATATTATTGCTGTAATTTGGTGCATTCATTATGTTTTTAACCACATTTTAACATTCATGTTCTTTTCTTTTTTTAATTGTGATGCACTTTGAGTTGCTTTTTTATGTATGAAAGGTGCAATATGAATAGTTATTATTACTATTATTATATGATGCAGATTATCAGTCAACCTTAATTAATGTGCATGTGTTGGACCATTTCTTTCTGCTCAGTGTAATTTTCTATTAATTTGTGAGAACTGTTAAAAATACTGAGACTTATCTTATGTTGTCTTGTGAAATACAGACCTCAAAGTACACTTTCTTCTGTCACTGACCCACTCATCCTTTCTTCTCTTTAGACCTTCAGACAACTCACTGCAAGAGGGAACCGGATGACTGGAACCAGCAGCACGATAACAATGAGACGGGTTCCAATTTGCGTCCACCAGATGTGATTCACATTAAAGATGAACACGAAGAGATTTGCATCCAACATGAAAAGCCTCCTCTTGCCCAAGTGCAGGACGCTTGTGCGTCTAATTCGACTCCAGCTCACGAGGCAAGTGTTGGCAGTGATCAGTCTCAGTGTTTGAATCCTGATGTGAGTCAGAGGGGAGCAAATGAAGATCCTCAGCCTGACCTCTCAAGCAAAGTTCTATCCTCTGCTCCTGTGGTATCGGTGCCAAACGGTGACCAACAAGCCTCGCCTCACAACCCGAGTGAACCTGATAATCAAGGTCGCATAAACTCTATTGATGGTCGCGCAATACCAACTAACGATACCAAGATACTAAGTGATGGCGCAAACACAACTCCAGCTGGTAGTTCTGAACCAACAGCGATTGAGAAACTCGACAGTGAGGTCACAAAATCATCAACGGGCGGCGACCAAACATCAAAAGAGAAATCTACTGTTGAGGACACAATCACTGCCAGTAGAATCGAGCCAAGTCAGACTGAGAAAACAGCACCTACTAAAAACACTAAACCAATAACAAATGAATCCTGTGGCACAACAGCAGACAGATGCACTGACTTGATATCAAACGTTGAAAATACGGCGGAGAATTTACTATTAAATAAACAATCTGAGGCTGCGCTGAATAAGGAAACCTTGGATGGGAAAGAAACATCAGCTGGATGTGCGGATTCCACATCAGCCCAGAGTGCCGAGCCACCACCTGCGGAGGGATGTAATGATACCGCACGATCATCTCAAAGTGTTAAACTTTTAACCGAAAGAAAGAGTAATGATAAGGAATCATCCAATGGAAGTCCACCTTCAAGACCCAGTGACGGACAATCCACAGCAAGTACAAGTGGCAATAAGAAAGCAAAGTCAAATACAAGTACTTCTGCAGAAAAAGAGAAATCCAGTGATGGAATACCAACTTCAAGTCCAAGTAGTACTAGAAAGAGGGCAATGCCAAGTGGAAGTCCGACTCCGAAAGGTAAAATAAGATCCAGTGATGGAAAAATGGTATCAACCACCAGTAGGGGAAAAAAAGCCAAGTTGACTGAGGAGACTGATCACAGAACAAGTGAAAAATCAAGTGCGAATACTCGCTCAGTGTCCAAAAAGGGCCGACATGAGGAAAAAAACGAATCAGCACCAGATTCAACTTGTCATCAGGAGATATCAAGTACGACATCAAATACAACTAAAGATCCAACAGCAAATGGTAAATCCGGAGAAGAGAAAACAGCCTTAACATCAACTTTAAGTTGTGAATCAGCAGAGAAAGATCAAAACGGTAAAAGCAGTGCAGCAGATTCTAGTTACACCAAATCATCACAGGACGAGACGTCCAGCATCAACAACACAGCGTCACCCAGTACAGAACCCACGAAAAATAAGAAACCCAGAGACGGGAAAGTTGGAACTAAAGTTCAGAAGTCAGCACAAAATAAGAAATCGAATGACCAGAGAACAAAATCAACACGAAGTGACGAGTTAAAAGATGAGAAGACCAAAAGTAGAAACGCTGTGTCTTCCAGGAGTAAAGAGGCAACACCAGATCATGACGAGAGCGCACCATCAGGTGAAAGTGCGACTCGAAGAAAGACACGAAGGGAAGAGAAGGCCTCAATGGGACGTAAAGAGGAAAAACAAAGGGAGAAACACAAAAAAAAGACGACTTCGAAAGTAAGCATTGAACCAGCGGCCGGTGCAAAAGGGAACACATCCAGTGATAAGATGGACGACGATGAAAACCCGTACAAGTGCGACCTTTGCGGTAAAGTCAAGAGTAACTTCAAAAACTACAAATTTCACATGAGAACTCACACCATTGACAAAACCTTCAAGTGTGACGTTTGTGGGAAAATGTTCAGGGACAGCTGGGATTTGAATAAACACGTGGTCATTCACGCCAATAAAAAGCCCTTCAAGTGCAAAGTTTGTGGCAGCGGCTTCAACCGGATCTACAACCTGGACCTGCATCGCAGAGTTCACACCGGGGAGAAGCCGTACAAATGCAGCACCTGTGATAAAAGCTTCAGCGCTCTGGTGAACATGAAGAAGCACATCAGAATTCACACAGGTGAGAAGCCGTACACCTGCGAAGACTGCGGCAAAGGGTTTACAGACTCCTCCGCTTTCAGAAACCACCAGCGAGTGCACACAGGAGAGAAGCCTTTCAAGTGCACCTACTGCAAGAGGAGATTCACCACGAGCGACACCTTGAAAAAGCACGTCAGGACACACACGGGTGAAAAGCCGTATCCGTGCGACGTGTGCAAGAAGGCGTTCGCCTACAAAGCGGACCTGAATAGACACATGAGATTGCACACGGGGGAGAAGCCTTATGAGTGTGCTACTTGTGATGAAAAGTTTTCCACCTGGTCAAATCTCGATAAACACAAGCGTAAGCACGCCAAAGATTCCGAAAGCACCAAGGATTAATGCATTTGCCTTTCTGTGGGGGAAAAGTGGCAATAGCTCTGATGAATTAATGGAGATTTCAATGCTTAGTGAAGTTATTCCAGAGTGCGACTTGCAAATGCTGTGTCACAATTGAACTGTTAAAGAAGTTTGGACTCTTCTCAGGTTATTCCATGAATGTAAATGTTTGCTGGGAAGCTACAAAGGAATTGCCCCTGGTGAGATAAATAAAGGTGTGTGAACTGAACTAGATTGAGCTGTGAATACTGCAAAAAAAAAAAAAGGTAGTCCAAATATAAGATAGAAACACAATATTTGAGAAGAAAATTACTTAAAACTACTGAAAGTATCTCCATGCAGCAGGTAAAGTTTACTTGATATGAAATCATGAAATAACATTTTAAAATCTATTTTTAAATGATACTGTACATATAAATAAAGTAAATATAAGGAAATATTTTGTAAACAAGCCAAATAATCTTGTCTAAAGTTAAGATTTTGAATCTTGGTAGGTGCCATATAATTTGCAGCCAAGACATGTTATAAATGCATATCGTATTATTCTGTACTACACCGAATTAAATTAGAATTTTCTGTGTCAAACCACTGATAACTGATAAACAAGTATGGACTGTTCTCAGGTTGTATATGGCACTCTGAAAAGATATGTTATCAATGTACACTGTATTACTTTTTTCCACACTGAATTAAAAACAACTTGCTGTGGCAAGTCCTTTTGAGGGGATTGGCTGACGAGATGATTTTTGAGGTTTAAATTAAGAAAATATGTGCTATTCAAAATGTTAATGAAATCAAATCCAGCAGAGAAACATGTCACTGGAACCAGTTATTTTTTTAATTTATATTTTTTCAGTTAAAAATAATCTGCAGAAGTAACATCATAAATTACAAACAAGATCATAATTGCTCATTATTCCCATAACTGTGGTACTTTATCCACATTTTGAAAATTTCAGAGAAACGAAGACTTTTAGATGTGAAACCTTACACGGTATTCCTGCTTTGGCTTTTTATGCTTACTTTTCTATATTCCCTGTACTTGCGGGCATTCACACACGTCATCTACTCTCTTTTTTTTTTTTCTTTCTCTGTGCTCTGTGATATACACACAATCAAATGTTTAGTCAGCACAAAGTATTAAGCCAGAAGTTCCTGGCAGATATGCATGGAGTCACAGTTGTGTGTATGAGGTCAAATAAATTGACAACAGATGATTAGAATGGTTGAAACCGCCAAGAATTTCTCTCTCTCGCTCGCTCTCTCTCTCGCTCTCTCGCTCTCAGACCACCTACCTTCCTCTGTGTACTGTATATTTATCAGTCTGTTGCAGTGGTTAATCAGTGCTGCAGAGGCTCTGGCCTCATTTTGGACCATTAGTAGCTCACACAGGTGGGTTCATGAATCAGGCAGATTGTGTTTACACAGCTGGCTGCAAGCCGCCCCTCTCCTGACTCCAGCCACCGTATCGGTTTCAAATGTGCAAATATTTGTAGTCACCCTGGACGACTTGATACCTTGCAAAGTGATTGATGGACTGGGTAGATAGGTGAGTGGGCGAATTGGAGGGCAGCTGAATAATAGCAACAAACAGCGGTTTATAATAAATACTTGTTTCACTCTGCACTACCTCAGCCAGTATTTTTTTGTTTAATCAAAGAAAGAAAGCAGTTCTGTGAAGATTTTCGGCATATTATGCTTGCCTGTATGTGTCACGCTCAGTGTAGATAACTGGACATTTCTCTTGCAGCAAGGTATAACAATCAGGAAAACAAGATATTTATCTCGTATATGTATGGCACACTGAAACAGTTACCTCTTGCATATAACTGAAGAGATAACAATGGTAGAGATAGAACAAGGACCTGATGGCTGTGTTTTATTTGAGAAAACCCTTTTTCTATGAATTGAAAGCCACATTGTTATGTCGTCTTTGAGATCTTAATGTGTTATAAATGTTTTCTCAATTTTCAACAACTCAATTTCACATCTTGATACCGGATCTCAGTGGTGAGTGATTAGAATTGGTGCTTCCTTTTCGTTCTTTTGTTGAATACAAAAGCGATCATGGTGTGTGAAATATTGCATGGATAGATGGATAAAACAATGTGGGGTGGAAGAACAGACAAAATAGTAGATGTCCACTATTATCCAACAACTAATAAGAGAAGCAGGGCAGGAGAGAGACTGAAGAAGACTAAATTTGAATGATAACCAGAAGTGTGTGTGTGGTGGGGGGGCACCAATAAGAAAATTGTCAAATTAATGGAAGGGGGATGTGAGTATCATAGGAAACAGGACTCCAAGGGTGGAGAAGAATGGTACACCCTTACCTTCCAGCAGTTAGTGTGAGCTGTCCCTACACAAGCAGGTCAAGCGTGGATACAAGCAACTATAAAGATAAAGGAGACAGTGAAGCTATGCAGACCAGCAACCATCACCTGCAGTGAAAACACCCAAGGGACCACCCAAGTGCCCGAGCTGGCCCTCTTCATCCATGCTGGGTTCGCAGGTTTTCTGGCTCTGACAGTAAGAGCTGGGTTCACCCTGGTCACAGGTCAATAAGACGTCACAGCACGAAGAAAGACGGACAGATTCATACCTTGAGAAGAGTCACATTCCCCTTAGCAAGGATTTATGATTGTGCCCAAAGCTGGAATACTTTGAGATATCTCACGCAGGCACAGAGAGAAACCGAAAGGGCAGTTTTGAACCCTTACAGACCTAACTATTCCACCGCCGTACCTCCTTAGAACACCATCAGACACTAATTTAATGTTGTAGATCTGTGAAAACCCTCATTTTAAAAGATAAATACACTAACCCTTGCTTCGAATAAATTTTTACTAATGATGTCTTTGTAATAAAGTGTGTCCAACAGAAGTCATTTTCTTTGTTGATAAAATATTTTATTAAAAGCTGCTGAGTGATAATTGATCTTGATCATATAACACATTTACTTTACCAGATGAGGTGACGATTGCTTGAGACTAACAAGTTCATCAGGGTTTATTGTAAACAAACACACAAACAAAATGATTAATTGCTATTATTTTGAAGGTTGTTCTATTAAATTGAAAGCAACACAAGGAAACAGAACCCTGTGACCGACGCAGCCTGGAGCTGTCATGTCACGCACCTGTGAAAAGTTTGACTGCAGAAGTTTCCATAGTTTGCAGGAGGAAGATGTCAGCTTGTCAAGCTGCAGCCTGTCCATCATCACGTTGAAGGAAGAGTTGATGGAGACACGAAGCCCACGCACACTGCTGCTCTCTCTGCTTCGTGGCCTGCAAAGTGTTGGCTTTTGAACAGCCCTCTTCTCACTAAGATCACCTGCCTCACTCCTCATGGTAAGGACCCCGCTGCTTGTGTTTTTATTCTATAATAACTGTGGCTCCATGTTGGTTCTGTTCAGTCAGGACTTGTGGGTTTATTGTGGGTTACTAGTAGCCCTGATCCTGTGTGATTTAACCAGTGCTGTGCAAGGTGATGAATACACGTTGATTGATAACAGCTGCTAATTAAATAAAGGAGTAATTGCAAATATAAGAATACGTAGTTACTTTGCAGACTCCTTTTTAGATTTTCTTCCTCAGTGAGGTACATGTCGTTAGCACATCTGCATCAATCAAATGGCTCCCACTGCAAGAGTAGTAGTAGTGCAAGAGTAGTACACTAACTTTGCCACACGAGGGAGTTCAAGTTCTTCACAATAAAATACTGTGCTTTCAGAAAGATGCCATCTACAGTTTTGCCTGTTGATAATGTTTTTTCTGCTCAGTTATTTTGACCATATTTCCACTAAGATAGTCATTATTGATGCCCTTGTGTCTATTCTATGCGGATATGCAGATTTAATGTATTGTTGTTATTATTTTCATCATATTGAACTTAGAGCAGTACATCAGTTGATTTGAGGTCGTTTTAAACCCACTTTTAACTTTTACCTCAAGGCTCTTATGGTGCATAGATTTCTACTGGAGTTTCACTTTAGACTTTCTGTCTCAATCCTGTTATTGTGAGAGTTGATTCTGGAATATTTGTTTGTTATGTTTTATAATTGATTGCAGGTTTTGATTCGATTGAGCTCTCTTCAGTACTGCTTATTGCTTACGTTTTCTTCTCGGCCCTGTATTGCAGTAAAAGGTTTTTGAGTTTGTGCTCGAGAAGTACCCCGTAAACACCATTAAATTCAATTATTTAGCTTTCCAACAGTCTTCCACCAGCTCATACAAACACAGTTGTGTTCAACAAAATATGCCGAGGCAGCATAACCAGGGTTGTCATATTTTATTGCTTCAGTTAAGTAAAAATTCAGTAGTTGATACTGCAAACAAGACATTTCGCTGCATTTGGGAGAATGTGTTTTCTTATACTTACTTATACTTCATACATTTCAAATATTGTAGTAATCGCAAGTCAGAAAAGCAGATTATTTGATCTCTCCTAATAACATTACGGAAAGTGTTTTGAGTGTGAGTGGTCGTCTGTCTCTCTGTGTATTTGCCCTGTAACCCTGCAGTTGACTACAGTGAGCTGAGATTTGCTCCGATGCCTCGCCACCGAAGTTAGGCGCCCGACGGCACGAGTCTGTGTAGAGTTTGCATGTTCTCTCATGCATGTGTCTTCTCTGGGTACCACAGATTTCTCCCACAGTCCAAAGACATCCATGTACAGATGTTTGGCCACTATAGATTTCCCTGTAGATGTGTGTGTGTGTGTGTGTGTGTGTGTGTGTGTGTGTGTGTGTGTGTGTGTGTGTGTGTGTGTGTGTGTGTGTGTGTGTGTGTGTGTGTGTGTGTGTGTGTGTGTGTGTGTGTGTGTGTGTGTGTGTGTGTTTCTGTCTCTCTTTGTTTTACCCGTGGTGGATTTATGACCTGTACACCCGCCTTCACCTACAGTTAGATAAACAAGGATGGATGAATCTGTTGTGTTTCTCATTGAAAATTGAGTTCCATGTTGGTGAGAGCCAGAAGCTGAGTTGTTCTCTCATCGTACCGAGAAACAAACGCACACAACACACTGTAGATTCCGTCACACAAATCCATTTCTATGGGAATTTCCGCCTCCATATTATACTTTCCAACAAGACCATCGGGTCCAAAATGGACACATAAAAAGATAAAAGGGATTCTGTATATTTAACCAAATTACATAAAAAGCTTAAAAGGATTTGTGATGAAACCCCAAAGCTGAAAAACCCATGTCTGTGAAATCCATCATGGTTTTCACAAGCTTTCCCCAGCGATTAGCATTGGCTGGAGCGTTGGCACGTCCCCCAAATCAAAACCATATTCATTCAGGGCCGACACGCTCACGCGCTCCCGGAAAGTGTCTCTCCTGCAAACCCAGTGATTTATAAACATTTATCTTGCCGCAGCGGTTGAATCAAAGGCCTGGGAAAAAGGGAACAAATTAACAGGAAGGTATTTAGCTTTTCGAAGGGACCTTATTTTGAAACCCGCAGTATTCATAAACCCACTGTGGGTAATTATGTTTTTATAGCTGTATAAACTGTAAAGTTACCTTGTAATTTAATGGTTGCAAAGGTAGCAATTTGGAGACCCCAGTTTTGCTTGGGCTTTGTTTGTTTGTGTTTTTGTGTAAGGATTTATGCATGTCTTTTAAAGCTGTTCTCTGATCTTTACGGGATGTGGAGAGGTTTGCAAATGGAGCCTGTGCGTTCAAAAAGCACATGGATGCGGAGCGACAGGTGTGATGGGGAGGGTGACACGAGATTTGAAAGTACTGATTATTCACCGTCGGCGAGACGTGAGACTGAGCTGCAGTATTTAGACTGTACCAAAGCAAAATACTCCTTTTCTGACAGGTGCAATGTATCAAGGTGTGTCGGTTTGCTGAGTGCTCATCGCTCCACTCACTGTCTAGTAATCTGTACCAGGCCAAAGCAATGGATGAGCCTTGATCCTCGTTGAACCTTTTAGATGTCCCTGCGTTTGTTTTTGCTTTGTGGCTTGTGACACTTGTCGTCACCGTGTTGGCCAGCAGAGTCAGCGAACTGTTCCCAGTAACATGTCTGGTATTTACCACTATAAAGTTATTCTGTTTGAACTGGGAGGAGAAAGAATACATTTTTTATGAACTAACTAACTAACTAACTAACTAACTAACTAACTAACTAACTAAATGCCATTTTCCTCTGATAAACTGTGAGGAGCAAACAGTGTGCTTCTAAAATGTTCACTTTAAAAACTTTATGTGTCGTGTTCTCAGCCCTTACACTTAACATATGAATGTCTATAGGAGCTGTATTATTGACATATTAGTGGCGGGAGTGTAAATCTTTGGATAAGGCTGCCACAGTTGGAACTGTATTTCTCCGTCTTTAACGGTCTTCCAAGTACTTTTATAGGCAAACAATTAAAGCAGCAACAATAGCCAAGGAAATATTTCTCTTACAATATTCCCATGACCTCAGTATAATCGTTAAAGAGCCCTGAAAATAAATAGAAAGTAATGAAAGAAGAGGGCCCGGAGAGTCCAGTGGGAGCTTGGGAGTGAACAGCAGAGTGAGAACTGGAAAAGAAGAAAAGTGGATTTTTGCGTTTGGAAAGCAAGCGACAGTTGTTTCTGATCACTCTCAAGCTCAGTTATTATTTCATTTTCTTTAAAATTGGGAAACAGAGAAGGAGCTTTTGAGTTGTGTAACAATGGAATTTTGTTTATTTAGCTGAAACATCACAATGTCTACAGGAGACAGGTGCCACCTGAGCTCCAGCAAAAAAAAAAAAAAAGAGTGTTTCTAAAAAAATGTGACTTGATTTTTGCAATAATGCAAAAACACTTTTTTTTTTTTTCTTGAAACAGAAATTAAAAACTCCAAAAGGCCCTCAGACGTGGGTAGGCGAAGTTGCCGCTGAGCCAAAAGCAGCAGGGGAGAAGCATTAATCCAGCAGCTGTTGGAGACAGAAAACTGTGGAGATATTTCAGTGTAGCGTTGGACGTGCAGCGCAACAGTCTTTCTCTGTCGGCACAGATTGAGATGAGCATTGCAGTTGTTGATGTAGATGTGAACGTACATGGAAGCAACATTTATATTTTCTTTCCTGTTAGACGGCTTTAAATGAAAACAGGACCGTTGTTCATTGGTTGGTGCTATTTCTTCCAAACTGATGTGTTTATCTGCTTCTTTGTGTTTTGTGTTTCTCACGTTTTCTAAGTTCCGGCATTTAACCTCCGATTTATCTACACCTTTTTTATGAAACATATTTACTTATATAAGCTTTAGGGAATTATAGTTAGTGAATGGTTGAATTTATTTGCATTATGTGTGATACGGTAAACCTGAAGAGATTTTCTAGATCACCAAGAAAAACAGTATCTTTTTTATATGCACAATAGGAAGCTGAGGACGTAAGCATCTTGTTTACTTTAGAGGAATTTTTTTTCCTTCGATTTCAAGTTCTTCAGCTGAATTATTTCAGTATATGTATGTATCCACACTGTTGTTTGTAAAGGAAGGAGGCATTTTAATACAAGCTGATTCAGGTCAACTGAACTCGGCCATATGACCAAGTTTACTACTACTACTACTACTGCTGCTACTACTACTACTACTTCCACTATCGTTGATTAGGTAGCACCTAAAGAATAAACATATAACAGGATCAAACAATCCACTAATATCATAAATGAACAGGTAACTAGAATAGCATCTTACAGGCTAAACAGTAAGAAGAATAAACAAATAACAGTATTTTATATCCGTAAATGAGTAATAACAAGAGATATATGTAGGAATATGAAAAACAAAGTTAATTTTAAGTGAAATGATATGATTTTCTGTGCGCTATATTTCATATCACCTTGCCAAATCAGAAAGTCAAAATCTTTCATTATCCATAGTTTGAGTTTATTAAAAAGAAAGGCCAGCAGGGGGCGCCAGTTCATTGGCAGATTGTTCGCTGATCCTTTCATGATGCTTTGTTTTCTTCCATCTTGAAGGCCTTTTCTCCTCATAACATTATCAATATGACCAAGAGTTTAGACCCTGTGATGCCTTAAATTGAGATTTTATCAATTCAGACCCCACACAACTTCACACCAGAGCAAACTGATGATTGTACTTTACACGTACATTATATACACACGCAAACAAAGCTTGTGTGTCTCACTGTATAAAGAAACCACAAAAAAACGATAGCAGCAAGTGCCTTTGTGGATCTACTGGTGGTATTTCTGGCATTTATGCGGACCTTTATCAATTATCCGGCCCAGGCTGTCACCAGCAGATAGTGTTAAAGCAGCTGTGGGAAAGGTGAGCAGGGGAGCTCGTAAATCTTCCTCCGCTCACTAAAGTGTTGGCTCACCAACCGAGGGACACGGCTTCAAAGAGAACCCCTGTCTCCAAATGAACTTGTTGCCTTCACTGATACAGGTTTAGCTTGGCCAGCTGTTTCAACTGTGTGTGTGTGTGTGTGTGTGTGTGTGTGTGTGTGTGTGTGTGTGTGTGTGTGTGTGTGTGTGTGTGTGTGTGTGTGTGTGTGTGTGTGTGTGTGTGTGTGTGTGATGGTTTAGACTGACATAAGTTGGCCACCTACCAGGACAAATGACACAAATGACTGACACCTTTTGGTTGGAGCTTGATGTGTGTGTGTATGGGCGATGGGCACCTCGCTGTGTGTTCTGAGGTTATGATAATACTGTATTGATCATTGACTTTCATTATTCCGTTTCGGTTATATCTGCTCAGATGCATGTTTCTTTTTTTGTGATGATTGACAATTGACATTTCTTTCAGTAGTTTTTTTCAGAGCTGTCACATCAGTATATATGAGGTATTTATTCCTGGGGTTTTTTTTGGTTTTTTTTGGACTCTTTAGGAACCAAACAATTAATGGAGCACTTGAAATAAATAAAAAATGGGAGTATGTTGTTAAAGTTATGTCCGCCATTTGCTGCAAATATAAGTTATATACAAATATATTATGCTATTTGGTATAAATCAGTGAAACATGCTGTCAGGTAGAAGTTTGACTTCCTGTTGCAGAATAAATTCATTTATAATTTATAGGAAGGGAGACACGTTTCTGCTTCATATTGCTGTCTTTAAGTGAGACAAATAGAAACAAGTGTATTTAAAAAATGGCTGCAGCTTTTCATTTGATGTTATGACATCTCATTGTGTCTGAGCGGGAGTGAGTGTTCATGTATGCATGTTTCCATAGCTGTTTGTGCATATTTGTTGGTACACGTCTGTGAGTATGTGTTTCTCATTGATTCTGTGCATGTGTGTGCATGCAAAAAAGTTTACCTTTTGAACATACAGGAGAAAACACATTCACATTGCATGCAGTGTGTGTGTGTGTGTGTGTGTATGTCTTGTAGAAATAGAGCTTTCTTAATATTTACATTAAATAACAGAAATGCGGGGAACATACCACTGTCCTCTGCTTTGCTAAAAGAATCACAGTTTCCATCTGTTTGCAGTTAACAGAAACACCTTTTGAACATCCCCATAGACACACATGATAATTATTAAAAGCAGCTGATGTTTGCATTTGTTGGTGTTCTTCTAAAGAGATGCATGTTTGACTCTTGCTTGTTTGGTTAAAGCCCTCCACTCTGATTATGTGTCTTAAGGCCTGGAGGGTATTTGTCCTCGCAATCCTTCCCTGGTTTTACTCCTTCTCGTCGGAATCCTTTTCTCCACTCTTTGATCTTTTACCATCAGTCTGTCACCTTCACCCATCTCCTCTGTTTTCCTCGCACTCCTCCTCGTGCTCTCCCTGGCTTTCTTTCTGGTCTTTTTTCCCCCGTCTCTCGTGTTGGTTGTCTTTCCGTGTCAGAGACTAAGCAAACACAGTCGTGTGTGAGCGGCCTCATAACTCCACGTTCCTGAGAGACTGGGAGCTCTCAGACGAGCGCAGCTGCGTCTTCATTTGTCCGCCATGTTCGGCATTCTCCAGATATCTGGAGGAGGCTCCTGGGCTTTTTCTGTGTTCTGGTTTGACCTCATGCCCCATGTAGGCCCCTGTGCAACTTGTGTTATGGATACTCATGAGGGGAGACGTGACTCACTCGTACAAATATGTAAAAACCTGCTCAACCCTGTGGTATTACCTTTGTCCAGGTATCAATTTATTAATATCTGAATAAAGAATTACATCTGTTTTTTTTGTAAGAATATTTTTGATCAGCTTGAACAGGAATCCGTCTAATTGTGAATTGTTGTAAAATGACACCATCTACATTGAATTTCTCTCCTTTATGTGACTGAGAGTCCTGAGAGTATTTGTACCTGTTTTAATCACCTTTAATGTAGCAGTAGCAGGAGTGAGCCTTTTTACGGTGGGCTGACACAGGAGACCGTTACAGGACCAAATGTGTCATCCTCTTTTTCGAAGCACACCGAGTCAAAAAATAAAAGAAAAAGAAGAAACAAAAGAAGAAGGTGTGAAACGCAGGGGGCTGGGTTTGAGGCAGGTTGCACCTTGTACAAGTCACCAGTCCACCATCATCAGGAAACCAGTGAGAAAACCCTGACCTGCACAAGGAGAACATGCAAGCTCCATACAGAGTCACAATTAGGCTTTTCTAGGTGTGTGGCCCCATTCACCCCAACTGAAAGCTATGATATTTATTAAAAACATCAAATAAATTGGTATCTTCGGTAGCAAAATACCAGCAAGTTTCAAACTGGTGTCTGATTTCTTTTGTTGGTTTTCTTTTATTCATTGCTTGCTTTTACCCCCAAAACAAGAAACGTGTGTTACAATTTAATATTGAGTGCAGGCGAATTAGAGAGAAAGTGAAGTGACCTGTTTGGGAGTCAGTTACATGGCTGACATAGATATCACTAGGAGGCCAGCATGTGTTTTCTTCAACTCGGCCACAGGAGATTTACACTCCTCCCTCCTCTTCTGAAACTTTCCTCTCCCCTGCTTGTGGTCCCCTTGACCTCCCCAACCCCTGCCTTCACCTTGTAGTGAATCTTTAAAACATGCACACATCCGCCTACTCACTCCTCCCCACTGTGCGCCTCTAACAGTGTCCCGCTCGGTGAATTAAAATGTAAAAAAAAATCAATCAATCTGAATTTCTCACTATTTCCTTTTCTCTGTGACTCCTCTGTATCTCGGTGAACATGAGCTGTGTGGAAAGGCAACAGTAATGGGAGAAGTGTGCAGGCGTGCCTGTGGATTATGTGGGGGCGGCTGTGCACATCTGCATTTTTGTGCCCATGTGTATGCATATGCATGAATGACATAGGCAGCTGTACTGTACGTCTTTGTCACCAAAAAAAACAAAAAAACAACCCATCTGAAAGTGTTTTGGTGTGAGCTTTCGGGTCTCCTCCCACACTGTACCGACACCCACAAAACCGCTGACACTCGACTCGCTAAGCTGCTCGACAGCGACTGATGAAATCTGTGAATGTGCGCCAATATGTCACAATATCCGGAGCGGAGTCTCTGTTTTATGAGCTGGCAGAGGATCTGGGCGGCTGGGGGGCTCCGCAAGTAGCGTGATGATTGCAAATCTTTTCTGCGAAGCAGTAAATACATTCATTTGTCTTGCTGCATACAATCGGACATTATTGATTGAAAGCGCTGCTTGGATGACCAATGTTTAAGCTCTTGTTGGCTCTTGTAACGTGTAAACGAGTGGAAGATACGTTATCATTCCACAGTTCATATTGACATGGGATCAACTCGTGCTAAAGGGTAGATTCAGCATTGTCAGGGGCCTCGTATGTCCGCCCACTGAGAATGTATAATGTGTCACAGCTCATTCAGTCAGAGGTTAAATGAAAATATTCATCTGGTCTGGGTTAATTTTGCACAGCTGCATGTGTGAGGAGCATCCGATATACCAACAACCTGCTCTGGTGTACTATTTATTGGTTCCACAATGTTTCGTATCTGGAGATTGTTGCAGTGTTTGCTCTGTACATAAATGAATTCCTACTTCCAAATTATAGCCACTGACTCCCTTTAAAGGCTTAAAATGTACAGATTCTTTGTTAAACTTTGTATTTCCACTAAATCTGCAGTGTTTCTGCCTCCTGTGCCTGTAAAAGGTGTGATAAACGTAAACTGATCTTTTTAACCAAGACAGACGTAATTAATAAAATCTAATCTTAGGATTTCAATGGCAAAATATTTTTAATGGAAAAATATAACCTACAAATTGAATCTGGACCATCACTTTTTCTCTCATTATTTTTGAGAAAGTTGTTCACCTGTCAGCACTTCTCACATTTTATAAACCGATGCCAGCACATATTGTCATGCAGTTACCTGTGGACAATCTTCCAGTGGCTCAAGCATTTTTAGAGATGAATAAACTTTCAGCAAACTTCCACAAGTCCATTATTTATTTCCACCCAACAATCTCCTTTATTTATATCTAAGTGTAAATCGCTTGGGCTGCCTTTGATTTAGAACGTATTTACTATGTAAAATATATCCACCCCCATATTCTGTACATGTCCACACTTATAGGCACCGTGTGCATACTTTTCTATTATATTGTATTTGTATCTGCTTTTTTTTAGTTCCTGCTATGTGTGCTTCTTTCGCTTTACTATCCTGCTGTACCACTGCAAATTTCTCCACATGCGAGATAAATAAAGGGATATCTTATCTTATCTTGATCCCAGGTGGCACTAGGAAAGCCCCATGTGATGGACCCTTCACAGGGTATGTGAATGTAACCCACAGAGGTAGAGGAAGAACATGCAAACTACATACTAAGGCCCCAACCCAGACTCAACCAAACCTTTTCATTTTTGTGAGGCTACAGTGCTAACAATGGCATGAAATGGTTGTTTAACCCATCCATAAACTAGTATTTGATACAGCGAAAATCATTTATTGAAGCAAAGAGAATGAGGGCCAGTATACTGTTTCAACCACAAATATCTGAAATCATTCAGAAAAAAACAAACGCTAACTGAATTTAATTGGTTAAATCTTAGTTGAAGATTGTGATGTAATTTCTAATATTTTGATCATTGAATCATTTTTGTGTAAAAAAAAAACCAACCTGAAATAATGGAAAAAAAAAAAAACTTTCTGAAAAGTGCTCAGTAGTTAAAAGCCAAATATATTTAGTGTCCTGTCCTATAAGTCCAAATTATGTTTTATTATTATTAGTGGTAGTTTCTGTTCTTCATAACATCTGAGTGAGAGGTGAATCCTTTTATAGAGAGACATCTTCCTCCTTCAAAACATCGCACTGTAATTATCTGGATTTCTGATACCAAATCATTGCTACTCACATAATTTTATATAATTTTATGGGGGGGATGGCTAACCAGATAAAACACACATTTAATCATAATAACAACAAATGGATATTTGCTCACTGAACTGATAAGGCTTGTAACAGACGACATTTAAACAACAGTTTCTGGAAAGTGATTTCTTTTAAATGTTTGAGCTGCGCTTTACATAAAAGCCTTCCTCCGCCATGTGCTGCTAATGAATGGCGGGTTTGTGGCTCGGGCCTCACTGATGCCAAGTTGTGGATGTGCAGAGCCTGCCAGTGACCATCAGTTACACAACCTAGCAAAACTGTGAGTAATATGATGACCTGCCAGTCTGATTCACTAAGAAGCAACATCTGTCAAGCTCAGACAAAATTGGTTATTTTTTCTTCTTTTTTTTGGGGGGGGGGGGGGGTGGTTTGTACTTTGAGCACACCTACAAACCAGCGCTAACCATCGACCACATCTCTCCCATCTCCAGCCTCAGTTTGCCTGAGGTTTCCTTTTTAAGTACCTTTACTCACACCTTGCAAGCCGCAGAGCACTAACTGACTTGGGAAAGTGACAAATTGAGAGGTTTTGGCAGTGCGCTGGCAGCATAACATGTGTGTTTACATGGAAGGATCCCACAGAACCACAGACGTGTCTGTGACAGCCAGCAGCAGACGAGAGGAGGAGGAAGGAGTAAAAGGAGAGCTTCAGGGAGAACGAAGGAGGGAGAAATCAAACTGAGAGGGTATTGCTATTGGATGGTATTCTAGCCAAGATCTTAGTACAGAGGTATGACTGATACTACCTAAAACAGTCTGAAGCTAATCCTGCAAGTGCATTTGGACTAAATCCACTGTTGCTATTTTAAAGCAGTCATGCCTGCAGATTCTCAATGCAGGTCAAGTTATATCTATTTTTCTTTTTTCTTACTAATGAGTTGTCCTTTGACATTTCACCTGTTTTCTGCCACAACTAATTTAGCCTTTTTCTTTAAAGTCTATTTTTGTTAAGGGCTCGAAGACTCCAATGGTTCAAAGAAGTTGTTCCTAATCCCGTCACAAATTATCCAATGAGTCAGTTGAAGACTTTTCTTCCAGTACATTAAGATCAAGGTGCAGTGGAGAGATACGACTTGCTGCAGGAACAAATTCTACTTGATCTACTCATCTGCTTGAGCACACAGAGGGCAGAATCAAAAGCTGTTCACAGGCACATTAATCAATTTAATAATGTGAACGCTGGATGGGAAATGTCCCACTGCATTAGTCCGATACTTGTTTCCAATTCAACTCAGTTTCATTTACATAAGACCTATTCCAATATGCTCATCCTATCTGTTCAATTATACTTTGTACCGTGCACTGTGTGTGTATTGTCTGATATGTGTGTGAATATGAGGTATGCTTATGACTTACCGAGTGGAAACTGAACTGAATGAAACGTAGAGAAAACACCCAACAATTCCACATGAGCAAGCATAGGCAACAGTGGAGAGGGTACACTTATTTTTTAAACTGGAGCAGGTTGGGACTAGAAGATGGTAAAGAAAGAAAAAAAAAAAAAAAACATGAACAAAAGACAGCGCAATCATTAACAAGCACTTGAATGATGGCGGCAGGATCCACTTTTAACGCCAGAGCCAGAAATCCCTGCATGAAGGTACTGAGAAGGACAAAAAGTGAATAACAGGTAACATGTAGACATGTAGAAATATCAGTGCCAGATTATTATTATTTATTTTTTTTTAATTTAGGCAATGATATAAACATTCATGCAAGAGTAATGGCAGAATTATTCCTAAATGTTAGTACTTGTTAACATCAGCTTGGCATTATGATGTTATTTAGGTCAGATAGCAGCTCTCTCTGGCTCCACAGACATGCTGGCTTCACAGTCTTGTTAATTTCACTAATTTAATCCATGGTGGGGGTTTTTGGCACCGAAGTCTGCCACGTTCAAAAATGATATGCTTTATTCAGACTTTTAACTTTTTATGGGATTTCTGAGAGACCTGTCCAAGCCAATAAATTGCCAAAAGCCATTGTTCTCAGTCAGTGTGTTGAGCTGCATGTGGAACGGAGGCTCAGATTTCCTGTGTGACACAAAAACGTCAAGACACCAAGAAACAAAAGTCTGAGAAAGGAGAAACCCTATCCTGCACATGTCATTATAATTCAGCAATATTGTATGATTTAAAGGGAGGGCAGCAAAGGGCTATGGAAACACAGATCTCAGCAGCAGGGCACACAAAGGATGTCTGTTCTTTCACAATGGAAACCTTGTTGGCACTTTCTTAGTGCTTTGGAGAAAACTAAAGAATAAACAAGAGTTTGCTGTCCCCCTGCCTCTGACATGATTGCATCTCTGACAGCCCAGCCCAAATGGAAACGGAGAGGATTTAGATTAATTTGAGGCAAATCTCAGCTGGATGAGTCGTTTCCTTTGTCCTTGAATGGCTTTATTGTGAAACTGAAAGATACAATCCAGAAAAAATAAATAAAAATAATCACAATTGTTGAGTAAGTGCTGTTGTAAAACACAACAGTGGTGAAGATCTGAGAATTGTTAGTGTTATCGGAATCAAATCTTTATAAAGTTGATTATTTCTCTGTCCCATCTTTCATTTTTTTTTATATAATAGAAACTGCTTTGCCCTACAAGAAGACTTTAACCACAGATAGACAGTTTAACATATACTTTGCATCACACACTTTGATAAGGGAAGTTAACACGATGAAACCAGGAATTTGCCATTAGGAAAACTACATCTAACTGGAATGTATAAAGTAACAAAACACAGTGAAAGTACTGGTGGAGATGTTCTCTATTCAAATTCACTCAGTTGAGCAGAAAAACCAACAAGTGGTGCAACATTATAAAAGCAGTATCACACTAGACGCTAAAGATCCAGACAATATTGCAGCTTTGGGGCAGACTGGCTTTACACAGAACTGCTGACCCCAGGCACCAGCTAGTGATTTGCAATGGAAGTTCTGCCATAAACATATGCCAAAACATAAAGAAACCTTCCCTCCTGGCTTGTCAAAGTGCTTCACTACACTAAGTTTGTTATTTGAGACTTGCACCCAGACAACAGATGTGCCGGTTGAGAGTTTGAGCTCAGTTTTTTTTGTCTTTGTGCAAATACCCAAATATGTAAATAGAATCAAAGATAAATGATTGTAAGGCTCAGCACATGAGCACCTTTTTTTGGCAAACAGCTTTTTCTTCTGTGGGGAAGCAAGCCCACCAAATATTTCTGCTCAGTAGATGTTTTGCATAAGCTGTGGATGCTTCATTCAATATATGCCTGAGACATAAATATTTGTACAGAATACAGCTAAAATATGACTTAATTTAGTTTTATACTCACAAAAAGATAAGGATATTCGGCTTTCGCGTTACATTACAGGTTGACCCTGAAATACATTATAACCTCACCATTGTGAGGCGTCAGATGTTCTCAGATGGAAGTGGCACCGTCTTGCATTAGCCAGGGAGCATTTACGTTGTTCGGTGACAAGCCCATACCACCTGAATAACATCATTTATCCAGTGGTCACTGAGCCCCTGCATGAACAACACAGGCCCCATTTCTTCTTTGTGGATGACAATGCTTCAGCTCTTCGAGGTGGCATCACCAGGGAACGGCTGCTGGAGACTGAAGTACCTCAAATGGAGAGACCTGCACTTTCCCCAGACCTGAATTGGATAGAAAACCTCTGGGATCAGCTGAGTTGCTGTGTAGAGGCTCGTAACTCTGTACCCCAGAATCTTAATGACTTGAGGGCTGCACTTCAAGACGAGTTGGATGCCACGGCAGCAGGAGACGTCGTTGTCAAGCTGTAATTGACGCTCAAGAGCAGAGGACAAGTTATTGAGACAATGACATTTTGTTGTTGTGGTGTACCCTCCACTCTTTTTGGCTTTTGTTTCAATAAATTTGAGATGAAGAAATCACCATGGCATGCTTTTTTCTTAAAATGCCCTGCTGTCATAATATGATATCACTGTCGCATGAACTTTTTGCATTGACCATAAATAAAGCCAAACATCTCTTTTGTGAGTAGAGTATAAGAGTGTGGTAACGGCACCTGTCTGCAATGTTTTCACTGGATGGATTGATGTTCAGCACTTTTATTGAATCCCTTCAAATCCTGTCAAAGGAGCAAATCAAAATTCACTTTGTTGAACCAAAGATGTTTTTGTTTAGTCATTGCACAATGGTTTCTCAAGCTTGTGATATTTCTTGTTGAAAACGAGTTGCAGCAAAAGATTACAGTTTATTGAAATATGTTTCTCAAACGTTCTTTAAGCCTCATTTAAGCAGAATATAGCTGAATCTCAGACTGAAGTGTGGGCTTATCAGGCTATACAGCTATATGCCTTCTCATGCTTGATAGCAGTGAAGTGAGGAGTTGATTAATCCTCGAAGATTCTGGGTTTATCTTCCTGTTCCTGGCAGCAGTCTCGCAGTTTACATTTTCACAATTTAACACACGGATGTAAAGAGCAGTTTTTTTTAATGCCATTCATCACACTGAACTGGGCTCCATTTGACTTTAATTCATTACAGAGAAAACTTGTTCATGTGGTTTTATTTAATTGATTTTCTTGGGGTTAAAATGTCTTTTGCAAATGTGCATCAACATGAGACATGGCATTTGTCATTTAAGCGTTGCTTTTCTGTTCTAATTGCGGTTTTCTTCCCATGAATGGGCCATTTAACTTGAAGGAAACAGACCACTGTCCAGTGGACCTGCCAAGGTTCAATCAAGATGTCTTGATTAGCCGGTCATCCACCAATCTGCCCACCAATCAGCAGCGATTAGCCAAGGCCTGGTATAAAATCTCCTCAACCTCCAGTGTGCATTTTGTCCAGCTTATCAGTCTGGTCCATGCACTAATGGTACAAAGTCTCTTTCAAGGTCCTGTGATTACTTTTGGCGTCATCTGAACCGCTATCTTCTCTCCTGTGTAGTGGGGCCAAAAATGTGCAGGCACTGGTGGAGGACTAATGGGCAAAAATGGGAACGGTCCAGATGTCTGCGGAAGAAATTGGTCAAAGCTGACAGTTTATCCAGGCACTTCAGCCTCATACTGAAATAATATAAAAACACATTTGGATATTTCATTTTCATCTTCACAATAGACAGGGAATTTGAAAACATGTTCCCACCCACAGATGTAACCATACGGCAGTCATCTTACCTGGGTCCGGTTCAAAACTGGCTACTGTGGTAAAAGAAGCGTCTGCAGTATTTTTGAATCTGCTTGAGCATTATATAATTTTACAGCCTTCAATAATAAAAGGTATAGAGCAAATATCTAAATTATGTTATACGTATGTAAATATAAGTATACTACTAAATATTCTTTAACTGTTCCCACATTGGAAATTAAAACCTAAATTAATTAATTAATGAAATAAATAAAATGGTCTTAGAATGTTAAAATGGAATGAATGTAATTTTATTTTATTTTTTAAAGGGGTCATATTATATGGCCTTTCAACACTTTCACATGAGTCTCATTGGTCCAAAAATATTTGGTTCAAAGTTCATTGCCCCAAATAACAACTTTTCCCTGATTTTCATCCATTTCAATATTGGATCATAAGAGCTGCATTCAGAATCTGCTGTGTCTGTGAGAGCTGGACTGGCTCTGCCCACCCATGCCCATCTTGGCAAGAGGAGGAAGTACTTCATCTGGTGGTGCCATGTGCCAGAGCAATTGTGATAGCGTCAAAGGGAGGGCTTGCCTAGAGCACACACTTTTTAAAAATTTAAACAAGCCACGGAGAGAGAGGATAGAATTAATTATTGTTTTTAATTCAAAAGTAAATTGTTTCAGATTTTGGTGACCTAACACCTTATTGGACAGTTTATCCCTCCATCTTCTGAACCTGCTTTTATCCAAAGATTTATCATAGGGGATTGAAGGCCAGATAGATAACAACATCCACCGACTCTCTATGAAGAGTTACCAACTAACTGAAGAAGCTTGATTGTGTCAAGAAACAGTAGAACGTAGTGAGAAAGGTTCTCAGATACGATATTCTGTACATTAGTGCCAATATGTTAATATTGAGTTATAGAGGTGCCAAGTTGAGTCTTTTAATAAACCTCGGCTCTGTGCTCAATGTGAATACCTTTGAGGTGACGAATCCATTTTCTGTCCACTAATTTTGTAATAATGCTACTTTATAACTTTGATTAATTCCAATGCACTGAGCGTGGTAATCACATTTAAATCATGCCATGGTTCCATTTTCGCATGATAAACTGCACCTGTTAACGCAATGCTTAATTTCATGTGCTTCACTTTGTGTGTGTGTGTGTGTGTGTGTGTGTGTGTGTGTGTGTGTGTGTGTGTGTGTGTGTGTGTGTGTGTGTGTGTGTGTGTGTGTGTGTGTGTGTGTGTGTGTGTGTGTGTGTGTGTGTGTGTGTGTGTGTGTGTGTCATACCTCTTATTAGTTTGGTCTTCTGGCATGTGATAAAAGAGTTTGAACATTAATATCAGTTTTGTGTTCACTTCATAGAAAACATAAATAAAGTCTGAATGAAGAACAGATGTTTTAGTGTATAATACAGAATCAATTCCCCGACATCTGCTACAAATAAGCCCGTCAGACATGGTAAGAAATAACAATGATGCATGTAAATCAATTAAAGACGAGACTGCAGTTCGATCAAAGCTTTGCATTTTTCCAGCAACTTAATGATACAATAACTTTATCTAATGATATTCTGAGTGGGATGTAAATTTACTTTGTAATGCAGAAGGAATGACAGGCATCTTCTTAAGACCTAACAACGGTTTGTGTTTTAGATAAATAACTGAGCTAAATATTGCTTAAATGTGTTATTTTTAGGAAAATAGATTTTTGTAGATGATTGGATATTTGATCCATTAGTCACTATTGCATCACTCGTTTGCCTTTTTTCAGGGATCAGTGGAAAGCAAATGCTTCTAGTGAGCCAAAAATAATCCTTGGGACCAAATGTGAGCCTCTTCATAATGAAATTCATGGGCAATTTGAGCCCAAGTACATGCTAATCTATTAAAAAAAGAAAATTGATTTTCATGGATGAACACTACAACTGTGTGAGTTAATCTCTGTCCCAGAGTGATTTCCTCTATGGTCAACAAGAGCTCTTCAAATCCTGGTGAACGGGACTCGGGGCAAGATGAGCCCAAAGATAGAACGACAGATTTACTACACCCCAGATGTGCCTGATTTACGACCATTGTTTAATCTCCGGATTCCAGCCACATGAAGGACTTATATTTAGAGCCTTAATTTATAGAGCTCAGAGAATGCAGGCTTAAAGTTTTCTCTTTCTGCAGAAGATGAGCCAGCACTGTGACTCAGGCAGATAAGCAGATGCTCGGATTAACACTGATCTTATAAACAGATGTGGAGAAAAGGTAATCTCCCAAACAGGCTGCATATATGCACGTCCAGAACAGGATCCTAGGAATCTAACGCTTATTGTGTACGCTGTGAACACTTTTTCCGTGAAGTCAAAGTGTAGCACAGTTTTATTTGGTGCTCAGTCACTTCAGGAGTTTAACGAGAGATTTCGGAGCTTGTAGGAGGCAGGGCTATCTTACCAGTAATTGTAAATCACAATATAATATGACTCCCGGGTTCTTATTCCCACCCCTTGGCGTCATAAGCAAGTTCTCATTATCCGATGGGCTCAGCGGAGAGCTGGGGATCCTGTGTTGTGGTGGGAGGGCCGGCGGAGGCGACACGGGGCAAATGTTGCTGTTTATTTCCATTCTGTCGTGTGTGAATCTGATTACAGGTCACTAAGTCAATATTTAGCTTCTGCGGACAGCATCATCGTCGACCCGTATATTTTCTCTGGGCCCCGCCACATCTGCTGCCAATGTCGTGTGCGGTAGCCAACGTGTGCCGCTACCAGAAAGGAAAGCAAACAATGAGTCAGCGGCGCTGATCAACTGAGCGGCGAGTATGTAATAATGGTTTGCAGAGGACGGGGCTGCTTCAATGGAATCGCCGCCTTCATAATTGTACCAAACCACACAGTTGAATCCTAAAATGTGCTCGCAGAAGATTTGAAAAGTGTGCAATGTCCTGGTGTCCACTTGCCTGTCTGCTTTGCTTTTAAAGTGGAGAAACTGCAGGAATTCACATTTCATGCTTTTTTTTTTTTTTGTTTGATTCCCCTCGTCTGAGAATTTCGGGTAGGGTGCTGGCTATATTACAAGCCAAGAGGAACTCTGGATGGAAGCTTCTTTTCATCTGGCCCTCGGGCAAGAAGGATTTGATATTTATTAAAAATGGAGGGCCGTGTATTTTTTTTCCAGTCATGACTTCATTACCTCAGGTTGTCTCAGTGAGGCAGACCACACACAGTCCGTGGATCTGAAGCTCCTCCTCTGCTTGTTTGCCTGACCTACTATTTGCATTTTTTAGGGTTCTGTGCCAGAGGAGTGCAAGCGGGGGCTTCATTACACTTCGATTCTGCACAGGATGTTGCTTGAATCCAGCATTAGCATTGTTTGTTGGGCCATGTTCTTGGTTAAACCTTCTTTGGCGGCACAGAACGTGTGCATAGCCTTAGCAGTTATTGTAAATGTACTTCATTTGGCTGAGTTCACGGCAGAACGTTGAGTCTCAGTACATGTTTAAGAGATTAAGGACAAAATGTCTCAGCACGACCTTGGAGTACTGCCATGTGTAAAGGGGCCTGGGCCGCTATTTAGGTAGGCAACTTACATACATTATACATACAGTACAAAAAAGAGCTTCTCCCCACAACTGGGAGCACCCCTCCACCCTTAAAATTCACTTTCGTCCACGAAACATCTGGAATTCATCGAGAGGAGGAGGTTTGGGGGGGAAATGAACTCTGACAAGAGTCTGTAGCTTTGGGTACAGCCCCTTGCTTTAGGTTACCTCAGATGTTGAAGATAGGCCTGCAGACAGAAACCTACTGGTTTGTCGCACATAGACTTTCACTTGTCCCACCCTGAAAACAAAACAGCATTTTATTATGATAACAGTGAAGCCTGTTTGAGAATAAAGGACACATTTATTGGTTGGAAAAAATAAAAAAAAAGCAGGAAGTGTAGACGACTAGACAGTAACTTTAATTTTATTCTGTGAAAACATTCCACAACATGTTGGGTGAAGTAATCTTAAGTCACATTTAATTCATAATAATGCTGTTTGCTCTGTTTGGAGTAAATGACCTCATAGAAGTGGGTTCGTTCATGGGAGGATTTGTTACTGTAACCCATGACAGTACAACACCCAGCCCCATTAAAAATAATTAGGAACCTCAAAGACCTTGGATGTTTTTCCATAAAAAAAAAAAAAGCGAGTCATCATGTAAGAGTGACCAAAAATGTGAAGTCAGAAAGATGGAAAACTGGCCCACACTTGCTTGTACATTAGTCATTTTGTTCTTTTGGGTGATGCTGGGGTACATGCTTTTTAAAGCAGCAGCGAATGGACCAGCCACACACAAGTTTTCCACAAAAGTAAAAGAAAAATAAACCTGACAACATGAAAAGAAGCACACACAAAAAACATGCTCTGAAAAAAGCAGCTAATGGTTGACGTCCGTTATTGTATTATAGTGTGCAAGTCACTTAAAATGATTTCTTTAATACAGTCACCAGTTACTTAGTAGTTGAGTTACTTTACTAGTTTCTAAAAAGAAAAACTGATGGTGCTGCTGTGAAAGATTAGTTGAGCCGTGAGCATTATGTTCACTCAATAAGTTCAGCTCAGTTTAGTTGAAGGAAGATGCTCTATTGTTTGTTTGTTCTTGAAGAGAAGAGAGCTAATGACAACATTCAGATACTGCAGCTCCGCAGCTCTCCAAATGTTTTTATGCACGACTCAAGTAACAAGCTCACAGAGGTGGAAAGAGTACTCAAATATTCTACTCAAGTAAAAGTACAATTACTTTGATAAAATTTCACTCAAGTACAAGTAAAATTACCAGTCTAAAAATGTACTCAAATGAAAGTAAAAAGTAGCTCATATAAAATGTACTTAGTAAAAGTTATTTATTTACTTTTTTAACAGCAGGAGAATGGTCTCCCCTGAGTCGCGCAAGAAAGTCAACGGGATGTAAATCTCCCTCCACCTTTTTGGACAAACAGAGCTTACATTGAATAATAATGCTGTTGCTTTTTGTGTGCTTGAAGCTTAAGTGGTCTTTTAAATATGGCCAGGTTTTTTTTTTTACCCCAAGTTCAACTTCAGCAGACGTTGACGAGGTTTCGCTTTGTGCTGGATCCGTACCACAGACATCCGACTAACGTACAAACGTACTTAAGTAAAAGCAAAATTACAGAGTTTAAAAACGACAACAAACTACTCAAATACAATAGTGTGAGTAGATGTAATTTGTTACTTTTCACCTCAGCAAGCTCACAGAGCTTTAATCATTTTGAGTTGGTACCAATTTTACTGTAATCTTCCTGCCAAAAGTAGTGGATTCACAGTAACACGTTGCTTTATAAGGTGTTAATGCTAGCAGTATACAAGACACGTATTTTATAATACATCGGTGTCTGAGTTTAAGGGTATAATTTGGTAAGTGAAGCTGTATTCTTGACGCATCACTAACAAAATGTTTAAACATAATCCGAAATAGTTTCCTGACTTCAGGGTGATGTCTTTAAATGTCTTGGTTTGTTTAACTAACAGTCCGAAACCCAAACATTTTCTCACATCTGAGCAGCTGTGAGCACAAGAAAAAAACCAAGCTGGAGTCTCAGAGGAAAAAGTCAGGCCTCTTTGAGGTGTCTAATGTGCCGTCACGTGCAGCAGGACGTTCTGTTTTCACAAAGACAGCTTTTTAATGCTTGCAAATGAAAGGCTGGGCTGTGTGGGACGTGAATGACCCTACACACATGTCAAAGGTTTGTGCCCCCCATTAAATTGTTGCCCTCTCTATCTCACTTAGATGCTCCTTTGTTGGAAAAACAAAGGCACCGATACAACAAAGTCATTTAAATCAGACTTTTCTACTATACGTGTCATACCTTATTATATTAAACAGCTCCCTTCTTTGTTGCCAGTGAAGGTGTTTTTTTTTTGTTTGTTTTATGACTTAAATCTTAGAGAATTCTCAGCCTAGAAGTCGTTGTTAAAAGAAACATGCATGTAGCTGTGCCTGAAGCGAATAGTTTCTCAGTAATAGATGAGTAGAGGCAGCATGGTGGCCTCTTTATGAACAAAATTACATCTGTTTTTTGTTGGTCTGAAACATTAATTATGTCCTTCTGGAGTTACCTACAGAGCATGCTGGTGAAGTTGATTGTAAGACCCTTTTTTCCCGTTAACGTTCTCTCTGTGTCAGGATTTACGTCTCTCTTTAGTTCTCGTTTCTTGTTTGATGTAAGAGTGAATGTCAGTGGCGATCATGTGACGTGCAAGATGGGTTCCACATGAAACATATATTTTTTAGCTTCATTAAGAAAACATTGATAATGTGAGGAAAAAAAACTGGGCACCTCTAATAGTTACCTTATATGTAAGTAATTACTGCAAATTGTTGCAAACAAAACTAATTCATCACCTTTTGCATTACATTTTTTTGTAACTGTTAAATAAACAGAATAACTGACAGAATACTGTAATGACAGAGGTTTTTTCAAAGTGAGTGGCGGGTTTTAATTTTTCAGAAGAAATCGTGATAAAAATAAATTAGTGTAAGGTAACACTGGACATTATTTCATTATATCCAACATTTTCAGAGCTGAAATTATGGTGTATGGTGTGATGGAGATTAATACAAATCTGAATGAATATTAGTTCAAATGTGTAAAAGGTATAACAGTGGCAAACTTTAGAGCTGCTTCAAGCAGCACAGTGCCTTTATTGAAAATGGATCTGAACAGGCTTTAACAATATTTTGTCGCATTGTGAGAATGTGCAGCTTATGAATTGAGCCACTGTACAGTGAGATGATGTTACATAACAAACACGAAACATTAGGAAGATACCCTTCTGTCTGCTATAATGGACACTCCTCCTCAGAGGAATGGTTTTAAGAGTTGAACTCTATTTCGAAGTACTAAAAGAAGAAAAAGGCAACAAAACAAGTGAAACCACAAAAACGTCAGAAATAGCAGGTGTTTTTAACAACGTTAGGTAAGCAGATGTAACATCAGCCGACAGATTTCACAATGGATTAAAAAATATATACGTATATAGATTTCTTTTAATCGTAACTGTGTTACAATCTTTGGAGGTGATTGTGTTCAATAATGAGGTTAAGCTTGTGTTTTAAGCCTTGGAAAATGGACACCTGAGTGACTTATTACATATTGGAAGAGAGGACATGTTTCAGGTTTGATTGACATTTCTTACAACTGCGCATAAATTCAACCTCTCAGTCAGTTTGAGTTGATTTCCAAGCCTGTGCTGCTGTTGGATCCTGTGAAGCGGCATATGCCTCACCATGGGGTGGAGAAGCTAAACACTTCAGAATTCAGACACACTATGGCTTTTTTTCACCCCAACATTCAGTTTTTTGTTTTGTTTTGCAACAACAGATAACAATAATCCCCCCCCCCCCCCCCCCACCATTAGGTTAAGAGGTTAAAACACTGTCTGATAAAAACATAATCTGTTTAAAAATTGTAATTCTTCAAGGTGTCTGACATATTTCATATTTGAAATGAACTTTTTCAAAGTAGTTACTATAATGCTGATACATCACTCTGACACTTCCACTGATCCACCACTGTCCCACTGTGAGTCACAGGAACGGACCAAACAAACCACTGTGAGGCTGAAGAGGGAGGAAGATCCAATCTCTTCAATTACAAATATATTGTGTATATAATCGAGTTATTCAGATGTTTTTATATAGGGTTGGGTTGTTCAGTTTCCTCAAATAATATATTCTTGGGTTACAGTTTGCTGTTTTGTCAAGGAAGTGGGGTCCAGAACCCAAACCATCCATTTAAGTTTGTTTAGTAAAATTCCCCTTTGTGTCACATCGATTTATTTTATGAGCATCTGCTGTTGGCATAGCAAAAGCCGGCAAGAGTATGAGGTTGGTGTTAGATCACGAGAACTTGATGCTACATGGTGACTGGCTGGATGTTATTGAGGGTGAGATGTTCTGTAAACAGCCGAATCAGAAGGAAGTGGTGTTTGAGGAGAAACGACAATTTGAGGTAAACAAAAACGTCACTATTAGAATGATTAGAATTTCCTTGAAATCAGAACCAAAAGTTCTTCTAAAGTCTTGATTAAAAAGAGCAAAGCAGCAGGTTTTCCAGTTCTCTGCATTTCCCAGGGGTTTTAATGGTTTTCCCATTCTACTGATCCCCACAAACTTTATATATATATATATAAAAAAAACAACAACAACACATTTTTAACTGTAAAAGAAAAGTGAAACAACCTCTGTGAAAAAGCTCACATAGAACTGATAGAAGTGAAAAGACCCCTCCTTTGTTTTTGGAAAAAGTTAACATGCTAGCTTTGGTTTAAGTGGTCCCAGCTGGTCTTTTCCTCTTTCTCTAGGCCTCTCTCAGTGGGCCTGCTGCAGTAACAAAGGTGCCGCGCTGTCCTGGGGTCCTGAAACTTTTATCATACACAGAAACGGGGATCAACGTGCCAACATAGGCCGCTAAGCCCCTGTTTTAATAACCTCAAATATGCAGCAATTCATGTGGATGTGGTTCAGCCCGTTTCTGATGGAAAACTACACCGTGAAGCAGGAACCAAAACACTGATTCCATCAGCGCGGGACGGGCGGCTCTGCCAAGAACGAGCACTGACTGGAGGTTTGTTCATGGTCGCCGCTGAGCTGCTCTGTGCCTGCTGCTACTGTCTGAATGGCTCTTTCAAAAAAAAAGGGTTTGAGAAGTCGCCCTGGCACAGGTCAAGCTGCGCCACGCTGTCAGGCTGAGTTACATTATCGCGCACATTTAGCAAATGGAAGATGTGCTTTGTCAGCAGAGTTGGGAAGCGTTTGGGGAGTACAGGTGAGCTCCACCGAGGCCAAGTTTCACTCGTCCATCCAGGATGCTGAATTGGTGAAAACCTTGCCAAAAATTCCCTCGCATCCCTCCCCTGTGACGTCTGTTTCCCCTCCCTTTTGCACTCTAAGACACATGCTCATAATCTTTCCAAATGACAGAAATGAGCTGTGCGATCTGAAAACGACACGACTTTTCCTGAAGTTGTTAAATTGGTTTGCAATTCTGCCAAGTTGCAACTTTCAAATTTAACTCCAGAAGACAGATGTTGAAAAAGGCTATGAAGCTTCAGAGCCATCGGTCAGAAGCTCAGAGGCTAGAACTCTGGATTAACGCCTAAGCCCTCCAACAAAGCTGATAGCTGTGTAAACAAACTTGCCTTTTTTCACACTTGTTCCATGTATTTGCTTTACTTTTGGGCCTGGATACTAAAAATAAACAGTTCAGGGACGGCTGTTGCTCTGCGATTCATCTGTTCATAAACTTTTGGCCTTATTCAAAAATAGTAAACAAGGAATAATTTAAGTCTGGTTGTCAGCCAAGGCAAATTGTTATATTATGATAACAGGCCTATTTCCTGTAGTTAAGATTTTTGTTTAACATTAGGCCCCATTCTCAGCCTGCAACTTGCAGCAAGCGGCGGCCCAGTTTCGACACTCTTAACCTCTGCCTCAGCCATTCGACCAGATGTGGGTTCCCTTAAGCAAATTATTAGCAGTTCCTCATACGCACAGGTTCCCTACTAAGTGTTTCCAGCTCAGATTTGGCAGGACATAGAGGAGACATTCCAATGGAGCAACATCATATTTTCCCTTCAGCGTAGCCAGAGCAGCTAATTATTTATTGTGAAAAAATGCATTTCTGAACCCAACTAATATGGTATGGTTGCTCATTATTTGCTGGATTGGAGTTTAAGACAGTTTTTCCACAGTGTTCAGAAAGACGGATTGTGAAAGTCTCTCGATGTCTGGAAACAACTAAGAGGAGAAAAGAGCGTCACACTTCTGGTTGGTTGAATCAAATGGCAGAACAGGAATAAGGGATTATGACTACAGCCACATGTCTCACCCTGCAACTCTTGAGTCATGAGCGAATATTCCAATTATGAACTTGATAACAATATATTGTTGCTGTACCCTTCAACAATCCTGAGTCGAGAGTGCAAATGACTGCACCACAGCAGCGCCCCAAAAATATGTTTTTTTATGTAATCTATCATGTTTCTCACACTAAACTTTACCTTGTTGTTATTTTATTAACTTAGAAACTGTGTTTGGAATCGCATAAAATTTTTCTATGTACATCTTTGTGACGAATAAACCAGAATTTTGAATACAAACACAATGTTGGGATGAAAACAAAAGCTTGTTTATAAAATACAATGGCATTAATGGAATTAATAAAAAAGGTCTTCGTTGTAACGACAGGCTGCATCTTTCAATTTTTCTTGAGTCTCTATATTTTCTTTCTGTGATACATAAAATAATTCTTGCTTACTATATTCTTGTTGGTCAATTTGATTGTGCGTGACACTGATAATTGTCCCAGTGCTCCTGATGTGTGGTCAGTGGTTTATTTACAAGTTTTGATTATGTTTGAAATAAACTCAACAAATTCTATAATCACAAGCTATTGTTTTAAAGATGCGGTTTCGAAATGATTTTAAAGTGTTAGCACATTTGACAGGATGAAGAAGCTCTGAGTTTCTTGGCTTGTTTCAAAGATTCAATCGCTCCAACAGCAACACTTTGCCAAAGTGCATCAGACCACACCATGAAGGTATTAAGTGATAATATTGGTAGTACGTCGCCAGCTTCTTTGCAAGCGCGCTACCTGGGCAAACCTCCAAGAGGAAGTATTTAGCATTGTCACACCCCAGTACATTTGGATGAATCAAGTTCTGTATATGAGAACCATCACCTCTTCTACATCAGTCATATCTATTGGCCCGGGGTGCTGATTCTGAGTGTGCTTCACCGAGCACCAAGTCCAACACATTTCTGATTGTTACAGACCGATGTGGGCTCCATGTGGTGGAGAGGTTCGCACTCTTGATTCTTAGTTCTATTTAAGGCTTGCGGGACCTTTCTGTGTGGAGTCTGCATGTTCCCCTGTGCGTTTGTGAGTTTTCTCTGGAGACTCTGGCTTTCTTGAACAGTACACAAACATATGTTTGAGATTAGTGACTCTAAACAGTCTGCAGGTATGAGTGTGATTATTTGACTGTGCTGGCTAAGTGGTGGACTGATCCTGTCATACTATCAGCCCCCCTGGATTTAATGTAGTACCCACGTTTGTTTGTCGGAAGTGAACTTGGACCTAAAGGACATCATGTACAGTACATGTTTGTGTTAGCTGTTCCAAACTCAGGAAATGTACTTTCGTTGAAGAGGTCAGTGGAGAGCAAGCAAAGCATCACCAAGAAACAAATCATTCTGAGACCTTCAGGCATCACATAGTTTAACTCTGTCAGACAGAACAGATATCTCCCAGCTTAACATTTTAGGTGTATATTTCATTGGTGTTTATTACATTTATATATATGTGTATATTGAGCCAAGGTATTTTATTTGGGGAATGTCGGCTGTGTTAATGCAAGCTCCTATATCTCTTCTTGATGTAGAAATTTATAAGATATATATGCTAACAGAGCACTTTCTATCTGACGTGATGTTCAGCAGCTCTTTATGCAGTGAAGCAAATTACCTACTTCAGTTTCCATAAGTTTGAGCCCACCCTCTTTCAAAATGTGAGCGGCCAGCAGGGAGGGTGGCCGACAAATGCACAGCTAAGGAAATATTTACAGTAGGAGAACACTCACACTCGGTGGTTGTGTCTCTCTCGCCTGAATTGATGTCAGTGGAAGTTGGTTGGTCTCCAGAATGAACATAAACTACCAGGTGGAGCAGGAGCCGGGCTCGCAATGACGTCAGACTTGTAAACGCACGTCATTAAGCTGCATGTGAAAGAAGGAACCAGAGCAGCTGAAAACACTGACACACTGAAATCTATAAAACTCTGAACGTTGTTTAGGAAGAACTGGTTAGCAGCTCTGTTACAGCTGCATTAATAAATTAATACAATCTGTATCATCATGATTAATCTGATTACATTTGTTTTAACGCAATGAACTCATCTGCATTGCAGAATGACTCAAAAGCAACGCATTTTGAGCATTTTGTCCAAATAGACTCACCGTCACGCAAATGGGCAGTTGATCCAGTAGTGACGGAACAAACTTGATATGGAAGATGATAAATTGGCTGTCTGGATGGGAAATTTGAATACATAAAATTAAACCCAAGATGGAACAGAAGACCCACATAAAGTATTATGCACACTCTGCAGGAAGAAGTTTTCTTTTCATCGAAGCACTTCCAGTTTAAAAACCGCATTAAAGTGAAGGAAACGTTTGTCGGGGATTCTGCTGACTGTTCTCGGTTGCAGCAACATTGTAAATAAGTGGCGGGCAGCTCTCCTCTCAGACAATGTCAACAAGTTAGTTTATCTTAAGAGCTGCTGAGAAATGAGTAACAGGGCCACATTAATGTGGATAAATGTCTGTTTTGAAAAACAATTTAAACAGGTTCCTCACGCTCAACACCAAAACTGAACCCCAGACCCCACTAGGAAAGAATCATAGAGACAGTACCTTTTAAAATTCATCATATGAAACAGCAATGATTAGTCTATTAAAAAGTAGTTGTGAACACATTTTGAAGAGACATGGTTTGAAAACTGTTCTCAGATAAACTGTGAAAGTCCTTGGTAAGAACAATCATTATAATAATTGTTTCTCAAATAGTCCAGTAAAGAGCTGCTTCTAGCACGTTTACTTGCTCGCTTTGGGATCAAGGTGAGATTAATTCCCAATTCAATGCAGAATTTACATCTTGTTTACCAGAAGATTAAGTAAATGATTTAAAACATTTCCGGCTTGTTTATTTGAGTTTAGATATCCATAACTTACATTAACTTCTGATATGGACAAAGCATGACCACGAAACGATCCATAAATGCTTGTATTGTTTCTAAAGAGCAGATATGAAGAACTTCCAAGACTTTCTCATTCCAAGAGGGCAATGAATCCATTAGCAGTCCAAGCGTGCTCCCCTAGAGCCACTAACATACATGTGTTCGACGTCTGTGTTCTCCAACACACTGAAATCAATGCAGCTTTATCAAGCTCTGCAGAAAGCTACTCATTACAGTCAGGTGTGTTGGTGCAGGACTGCATGCAGCACTTTGCACACAGACTGCGTCACAATTTTAGAAAGACTACATGCCTTCTTTAACTTGTGAAGCTGAGTGCGACCTGAAGTCTCAACACCTCTTTGGATGAGCTTAATCCAACTGTGAAACTGCAATTAATGAATCCAGTCTTCACTCCCCCCTGGAAAGGAAGAAGAAAATAAAACCTAAAGGAAAGGTAGACCGATTACTGTTAATGGAATACTTCACTCACTCAAGTTAAGTGAAATTCGGACTGAGCATGGGCACTTGGCTCACGAACAACATGTTTCAATTTTACTCGAAATGTACTCATGATGCCTTTATAATTTTACAATATTCCCAGTATACATCCTCTATGTGGATAGAAAATTCTGATCCACAACAAAATAACATCTCGCCATGACCAAAAGACACAGAATAAAGTGTGTCCGTTGTCCGATGCAAAGCTTGAATAATTTAAATAGACACTCGATTGAAAAAGACAATAAAAACCCACATTGTCATAACCCAGGACAAGACTTATGATACATCTCAAAAGAAAAACACTTGAGGAATTAGTTTTGTGTTTCAAGTAACAGAGAGCTTGTCTTGATCCACAGTCAAATGTCACAGTCTTCTAATTTGAAGCTTAGGTTTACCAGCCTAACACCGAGTCAGAGATACTGATGTTATCTATTTGGACAAGTAGGATTCCCAAAGAAAAAAAAAAAAAGTGAGGCCTCCTCTCTCTAATTGCACTCTTAGCGATGACTTCCTGTGGGGACTCCATGAGGGATGTTTGGTCTTGACTCTTCAGATGACCCCAAACCAGAAACCTCAGCGCTCATTCTTCTGGCTCATGAAATATGTTTTGGACTCGCACCACTCCCCAGTGGACCATTAAAGCAGCGCTGTGGATGTGCTGCCAGCGTTTGATTTCAGACGTCGTTCTTACAGGAAAACAGGCTCTGCTTAATACAGTCACAGTGCGGGAGGGTCGGTTCAACGTGCTGCTCTTCAACTAGACCAACTGCTCTCTGTTTCTGTTGCTGTTTGAATTATGCAGTCAGCGTTAACCGGCAGAAAGGTGAATTGACTGTTTTGCATAGTTTTGAGGTTTGAACAACTCTCAACCACCCCTCTTTTTCTTTTTTTTCTTTTTTTACTGGCTTGCAGGAGGACTCGGTGTGCAGTCAATCATGGGGCTCCTGAAGCTCAGAGAAAGATTTTTAGAGTCAAGTTCTATTTACACTTGGAATTGTTCAGAGTGCAGCTTGTCTCCGAGGCTGCCTGCAGTGTGTACACTGTTTAATGTAGAGACACCAGATAAATCCCGACCAGTGTGGACAAGCATATTGAGCATTGTGTTGGAGAATTTCAGTCAAATTTGTCAAATGAATTGTTCAGGACTTGCTAACTTTGCTACAGCAAAAGTAAAACAGACGGACAAACAATGAAAAATACAACATGTTTGACAACATTTTCCTTATGAAAGCACATCACAAGAAAATAATTAATATTGATATAAACATGCTAACATTTGCAATTCTAATATTCAGGGAGTTTTACTTGAATCTTCTCTTAAAGTGAGTATTTTTAACATGCTTGTACAGTGCATTGAGGAAAATTGTGATGTAACTCATCCACTTTTGAAAGGAATCAAATTTATCTTTTGTGACTGGTCGCTTCGGAAAATATTGCGATTGCAGTAATAACACATGAATTAACTCCTTTTTGACAAGTGAACATTACACATGTAACGTCAGTTGAAATGTCGCCATAATCCTCTTGAGAAACGTTTCCATTTGCCAACAAAAATGCCGAAAAAGACCACCCAAAACAGCTGGCTGATGCTTTAGATTACAGTGGACTAAAGCTATTTTGCACTCCGTGTAACACTGTGGTGAAACACCAACAGAAGAGCTCTCTGAACGGCAATTAGATCCATCGTCTCTACTGCTGAACCAGGCTTTGTAAAGGCAGAGAGAAACACACTCACATTCACATCAATGAGTAATTTTTTTTTTTGCCACAAATTAGCCTAGAAAGCCCCTGGCAAGCACAGGGGGAAAATGTAAACTCCACAGACAAAAGCTTTGTAAACCAATCCAGATTATAACAATTGGCATTTTTCCTATCAGATGAGAATATTAACCCCAACACCACTGTGCAGCCGAGCTGTGTTGTTATTTTTGAAGACGACGTAGCTTAAATATTCATTTGGCGTCACATTGTTTTGGTTGAAAGCAACAATATTTACCAAGGATTTTCTGTTTGGCCAAAGGTCATCTGGATGCTTGAAACTTTGCCTTCTCTAAGGTTGTAGAAGTTGGATTTGCACATGTCCAATAAAGCCACAAAAAGGTGCTTCCTAGTATCAATAGCAGACCTGGAAAAGTGCTTGGATTCTGTTTTTCACTGAATAAATCTCAGACTACCTCAAGGACATAATTCATATAGGTTAGGTTAGTAATGAGCTTCTACCAGCAGTCATCAAGTGAATGACTCCATAAATGAAAGTTAATGAAAGTAAAAGGTGGAATTCGTGTGAAACTTGTCTCCATCTGTTATTTCTTGTGCGGTTGAGTCCAACATATTCCACCCTGACAGTCTCACAGAGAATCGGTGTAGATCCCCACGTTCCCTTATCTTGTTCACTCAGAGAGAAAGGTCAAGGGAAGACAAATTGTTCTGCGGCTATTTCTCTGAATCAAAGGCAAGCTGGAGTTATTTCAGGCTGGGACATGGAAAATGGTGATAATATATCAGGAACAGTTTTGACTAACACCAGACCACCTAGTATCCTGTGCAACCAGGAGCCGGAGTGTTGCAGCGGAGCTTTATTTAGAGAGTTGCAGGTGGATTTGACGATAAGGTTTCTAAATCTAGTGTGTTGTTTGACTGACTGCAGAGATACGTTGCCTTTTGTGAATTTCCAGGGTTTGTTTCTGGGCTATTGCCTCTCCTGTACACTTATCTGTGTAATAGTTTGCTAATCTTGCCATTGTAGAATGGCAAACATGCAATGGCACTCTTTTCCAAACGCAACTGTGTACAGACAGCCACAGATATTTCCCCGAGACATTCCGAGTAGCTGTGAGGGATAATGTATTTCACTTTTGTTTAAGTAGAATTCATGATTTTTAAAAGCTGGTATAGTGAAGCCAAGTATTAGATATGAGATATTTACAATCCTGCATGGTTAAAGATTAAAGATAAATATTGTAGAGGCGTACTTTTGTTCGGATTTGTTTTGTGTGTGTGTGTGTGTGTGTGTGTGTGTGTGTATTTTTATTTTGTGTGCACACATTGCTAAATACAATACAAATGTATAGGTGCATTTATGCAGTTTGTTTTTATTCAGTCATTTTATTTTATTCATTTTTTATTTTATGTTTTTACAGCAACTAATTTTCAACATGAATTAGTAACAAAATATATCTAAAAAGCTGTATTTTGATGTGAAAAGTTAAATAAACATATTGTGGTCAAAAAAAAGAAAAGTAATTTTTTTTTATTTTGGACCTCTTCTATTCAGAGCACTTTTTCAGCATGGCTCCACGGTGGTGTAGCGGTTAACCCTCTTGGATCTGGGGTTTGATTCCAAGCATGATTTCCATGTCCGGAGTTGCATGTGTAGTTTTCTTCTTCAGGTACGTTTTAAATTCTAGCGTCACATGCAGCTTGCATAGTTCCACATCAAAATGTAAATTATAAACTATAAGAAGCACAAGACAAAAGTAGAAAATATACTAACAAGAAGCCTCATAAGAAGAGTATTCAGTGAGAGTTTCACTGACTGAGCAGTACAGACTATAAACAACAATGTTAATCATAGGGAATAAAAACACTGAAAGCAGAGACCAAGAAAAATCGTTGAAAACATTCTGTCCTCCCTAGTTTTTGATTTAATCAGACTACTCCCATTTCGACTGAGAGTTTGTTATTTGGGAGAATATCTGTCAAAACATCTTCCTTTCTCTCTTTCCATGGTAAATGTCTGTCAGACGCAAAAAGTACAGAATAACATGTTGACACGCTCTGTTTGATAGCAGCTGCTTCAGTGGGCTGATTTTGTTTGTGTTGTATGTAAAATTATGTGACTATTCTGGTGTCAAATATCCAGAATTTTCCATTTCAGCCACTCAAGCTGAGAGGTTATACTAGTAACACAATTAAACAAAACATCACAACATTTAACAATAAACAGTCTTATTGTTTGCTTGTTAAGAAGCTGTGAAAGTAATTTTACAGCAATTATTCATCTATAGCGCTTAGCCTTTTTAACTCTGATAAAATATTGCTTTTATGGTTGCCCACTTCAGATGCTTCTTCAGAAAATTGTTGGGTAATTTGAAAAAATTCCACTGTTTCACAACGTCAATAGAAAAAATGGATTTATGTATTGTGAGTGGTTTTTTTTTCTTTTTTTTTTCAAACCAAAACTGGTTGAATTTAGGAAGTTCTGTCTTTGTGTATGTAGCTATGTAAATTAGAAATAGCTCCATATTTTCTTTTGGTCTCACATGAGTGAAGCTCGTATGATTCCTCCATTGAGCTTCCTTCAGGACTCTTCTTTTCTGACTGTTCTTTGACCTTTTGTGCGTGGATGTGTATCCATCTGGAGTCTTTAAGAGCTTCCCTGCACGTGTGAAGGTGTTAATATCATCAGGACTTGAGGAATATGGCTCCTATTTGTCTAACCTTTCTTCCCTGGGCTGCTTTCTTCTCTCTCTCTGACGTGGTGGAGATGGCCAGCAACCCAGGACCACCCGAGCCCCTCGTTCTCGCTCACAGGTGGGAATCTAGTGTTTCAACTGAAGTTAAAAGTGATTATTGTGTCTCGAAACAACCCTGTCCACACACTAGCATGTCAAATAAAGCTCTGAAGAGGGTGAAAATAGCCAGCGATGTAGCAGTGCAGCGGATCCTGATGCCGCAGCCTCTTGGCTGCCCGCCTGCCGCTTGATGTTTAACAAGCCGGTCATTTAAACAGCACTAATAAAACATCTCCTGCTGGGGGGGGGGGTCAGTTCTTCATAAACCCCCACTTCACAGCGTTGAGTGTATGTTGCCCTCGGCAGCCGTCCTTTCTTCCCATCTCTCCCCACTGACCAGTGAAAATTCAAACAGACACTTATGCAGGCGTCATGTTTTTAACTATAATTGAAGTGATAAAAGCGAAACAGCCCCCGAATTATAGCTGCTGTAAGTCATGCCGAGTCTTTTGTAATGTATAGAAAGCAATTTGTTGATTCCTTCATGAGCATGCTTGGATAAACAAAACAATAACTCTTTTACGTTTTATTTCATTTAACATGTTACTCAGAAATCAGATAATATGTCTGTTCGATATAAATTTACAGTTGATTAGTTTTGCATAACATAAATATGTTATGGCAGGCTGTGTTGTGTGATCAAGCTGTACAATTACATGTAAAAATGGTGTATCAAGATGATGTTTAAATAGGATGTTCTTTATCTGGAGCGTGAGGTGGTGTTCACCTTCTCAGCTGAGTCTTGGCAAGAAGGTGTTTACAGTCACATTTATACTGTTTCATTCATACAGTCACATTCATACAGACTGAAAAAGTGTAAAGAGTGTTTTTTTTTGCCTCACATTGGTGTAATGGGTAAAACTCTCCCCTCAAGCCCCTGGTTATATTTCAGTTGTGCGAGGTTTGCATGTTCACCCTGAGCCTGCTTGAATTTTCTCCATGAGATTCAACTTGCAGCTACAGTCCAAATATGTGCGTTGGGTATAACAAACAACAAACCTTTACACTTCGATAAGTGCAAGAGCATTTTTTTTTTCCTCAGTTCCTTTGAAATACAACTTGGCATTTTGTGGGCAGATCTGTTTGCAGGTCATTGTTCTTGGATTTGTGCTGCTTTTTCCAATGAAACTTTTAAAGATCTGGCAGTTATTCAGTATTACTGTTTTTAGACAATGCTGTCAAAACAACAGAAGCGTTTTGATAATTGTATTTGTAACCTGTATATCTTAACTTCAACCACAAACCCAATGAGATTGAAAAACTTGTGAAAC
This sequence comes from Lipophrys pholis, assembly GCF_963383615.2. NCBI lineage: Eukaryota > Metazoa > Chordata > Actinopteri > Blenniiformes > Blenniidae > Lipophrys > Lipophrys pholis. Next base: position 10,262,858 of record NC_137638.1, read on the forward strand.
AGCTTTGAGTTTTACCTTGAACCTTGTTGCTACACAGGGTTGTTCTTATTAACTCAGACACAAAGCATAGACGCACACACTTGGAAATTGTCTGCGAGACTTCAAATGTCACCTGAAATGCTGCCATATCCCACGTTACAGTTCAACACGGAGCAGTTTCCATCTTTTCCCAGAGCTGTCACACAAGACAAACATGAGAAAAGCAAAAGCAATCAAATAGATTTGGCAAAGAACTGATAAAATTCTGCCGACTTTCTGAGGTCCAGGACTCATGGGATTGATCTCCCTGAGAGACAGAACGTCTGGGTCACCTCCAGGTCGGCGAACAAGCTTTATGCTTTATCACTTTTAGCCATAAATTTCTCTTTCACTCTGCCAGGGATCCTCGAAACTTGCTTGTGAATGTTGTACTTTCAGGTGTTTCTTTCCTAGATTCTCCCACGGAAAACTTTGAGAACAATTTGAATGTCATAGAAAATGTCACACCAACTCGTTCGTAATTGTAACAATTTATTTTCATTTCTGAAAAAGGTCCAGCTCTGTTTTCAGCTAAAAATAAAACTAGAAATTTCACTTTGTTAGTTTTTACTGTAGTTTACTTCACAACCTCATAAGTTCTGACCAAATAACTTTCTACAAGTTTCAGAAATCAGCAACGAATGACTCTTGTGATTAAAATCTGTTTATGTTGACTATGCCATTGATGTTAATGAGTGTATAGTTAGGCCCCTTCCAGTTGATCCTGCTTTCTGATGACTGTCTGCGAACCTCCATTTCCTAAACTTGGTTAGTGGATAGAATATTGGTGGGAGAGGGGAGAGAGGGGAGAGAGAGGAGAGAGAGAGATGCTTTATTGGGGAGGGGATGGGAGGAGGACATTCCTCATATTAGGTTTCCTTCAGTTGAGATGCCAGAGCTCTTCGGTCATTGCTAACCTGCAGTCTCGAGACAAAAACAATATTCCAGACCTGAACTGTAGGTCTTCCCGATCAGCCTGCACCTCTGGCTTCTTTGCAGAATCTTTAAATTGGTTGAATGCTGCTTGAAGTTTTTTTTTTAATTATTATTATTAAGAGGGAAACCACACAATAAAGGATTAAGTTAAACGTGCACACAGGATGCAAGATGTCTTAGATTAAAGTATGGGTACATTGAGAAACAGGGTATGTCTTATTTATTGTTATATTCAATGTGTGTGAGTATTTCATAAGAGCTATATCATGTTGCTGTCTGAAGCCCCCCATCTGCCACCCACCCCCTCTCCACATTCACTCACTCACACTGCACTCTTCAAGCAGCTGTCACCACCAGAAGTGAAGGTATCCTGTTTCTTCTCAAATATTTGGCCCTCACTTAAGAGTCTTCTACGTTAACTTGACAATGGTTGCAAAAAAGCCGTACATCTTACCATACCATGCCAGTCGAGTGAATGGACATTTCAACTTTTAACTTAAAAAAAAATTAATCTTTAACTAGTGTTGAGCTTCATAATCGTCCAAATATCATTACATACTTTATGACTGGATAACATATTCTTCCAATTGGTCCGTCTTCTATACTGCTTAATCTTAATCCCACTAACAGTGAGCTGGAGATGATCTTAACTATGAGTAAAAGATATCGTCACACAATTTGTACCTGAAATATGAATACTAAATATATATATATATATATATATTGTTTGAAAGCTATAAAGACACACTGAAGATTTCCCTCTGATTGGTGACTTCTCCACGGCGTCCTGATTGGACTGCTTTGACCTCTGACTTTGATGAACGGTCCATAAGATAAATGGATGGATGGATTTCATTGTTTTAACATAAGCTGCATAAAAGTCACTCAAAGGAACGTCATGCATAAACACGGGAATCGCGATCAGTGTTGGCGATCCCGCATGTCTCCTTTGATTAATATTTCACTGTGAAACCCAACCTGTGTCGCATCCTCAATCTCCCTGTCTCTTTGACGGATGCAGGCAGTGGATGTCTCATAGAGGCGGCTTCATGCGGGTGTGCAGCTGCTGGCAGACTGAAGTTACAGGTTGAAAGAGTCATGAACTGCAAGAGTAGAAGCTCCAGCGTGCTTTTCAAAGACGAGGCCTCTATTTTGTGGCATATTAAGGTTTGTATGAAACAAAGAATAGCAAAGACTCCATGCAGACTCTTTGATTGGAATCTGTCAAGTTTGGCTGAGGCACAGTTTTTCCAGCAGCCTCGACTGCTGAACTTTTGTCTCCGAGTGCTTAAACACGCTCTCAGATTTCCTGCTCCAAAGCCAACGCTTTCGCTTTTTTTGCATCTGGTTATTCACAACATAGATTGGAGACTCTGTCTGATAAAACGCTATGAAAGACTATTGCAGCGTAAAATCTCAACATGAATCAGGGGTCTGATTCAACTTGTGAAAATATCTCTTTAGGATAAGTTTTATTTTTTTTATCATTCCATTTGGAGAAAACACACAGGATTAAACAGCTTGCTAAGTCTGAGGAACTTTTGCTTCATCTGCCAGGAAACCACTTTAGATTAAAGGCAATTTTGACTGCTGAGACTCCTGGACTGATCACAGCCTCTGTTGTTCCTTTCTGTGGAAATCTGAGAATGGCTCACTTCTTAATCTAATTTCCTCTTGTGTCCTACGTCAGGACGGTGCAGGTACGGCAATGTGTGGAGGTACTCTCAAAATGACTTGTGATGGTGCCCATGTTGGTGCCATAGTGTCTATGTGTTGCTGTGTGGGTTTGCCTGCTCTGTTTTCCCTGTGATTTACCAACCATCTAAAGCAAATGGTGTTCTCATAGCTGCTCAGATTGTAATCTCAGCGTGGCTATCGTGGCGAGGGACATTACTGGGAAATTACTTGTGTTTCAAGGGCGACGCAGCAGATTTCAAACAGCCAGATCTGTTGAACAGTTTTTTTTTTTCAAAGAGCAGCATTATTTAAATTGTTGCCTCTCGGCGTAATCGGCAGCAATTTTGGTCACCAATTTTTTTTTTCTCTCCCCCATTTGAGTGCATTTTCATCTGTGGGAGTCTGATCCGGAAACAACTCAGTCTGCCTGCCAAACCTGAGCTCAACAGGGTAGTTTTGTTTTCATCGTGAGAACCTTGCTTGAAAACAACCTTGAGCAGCAGAAGCTGAATATCTCTTCATGTCTCCTTTACCATTGAGGAATTTGGGGGAAAGCTGAAAAGTGTTAAAAACTACTGCTGAATGAAGAATATTCAATATTGTTGTTGAGAAGTATATAATGTTGGTGTCTTTGTGCTGTGGGATTTGTACTTCCATATAACAGTGCTCTTTCTCTTCTTGGACCCTATTTTAACAGACTCAACAATGCTGCGTCTGTTTTTTTGATCACATGTTCCTCCACAGTTCCTGTAAGCAGTATTTTAGAAACTGAGGTGTTTATTGACTGTTGTTTTTAAACATTTGTCCTTGATTTTTGTGTTTTGTTGCTTCTGTCTTTACAGCTTCCGCCCTTGGCACCAGTATGATGTAATGTTGGAATAATTTAATGAAATATGAACTGCTGTCAACACAATGTAGTGCCGTAGGTCTCTGTGGGATATGTTGACATGGTAAGCATGAATGGAAAGTTGCATAGAAGCATGACTTATTGTTCTTCTGTCAGTCTTTTCTGATGTGTGTATTATGAATGTTGATATTGCGATGACGATCTATTTGTAGAATATCTTGCTGCTCTATTGAGAATTGTAACAGAACTATGTATGTTCTAATCCAGTGATTCAACACTCATCACTAGATTAGGATCCACTACACATCACTGGTTGACTATATTAAACAACTCGACTATTTGGATGTACCAGAACTTTCTTCAGCTTAGCAAAGTTAAAGAAGAGTTTGGAGTTTATAAACCCAAGTGGATAAGAGTGAAAGCGAGAGCCTTCCCATTCATATTAAGCCAATAAAAAAAAAAAAAAAACTGAAAAATATTGCAGGTTTTGACGGACGGATAGCTCAACAATAATAAAATAAACTTTTTTTTGTTTAGCATACGTGACTCCAGTGTAAAAAACACCCCTGAAAACTGGACTGATGTGTTTGAGGCCTCCAGCAGCAGGAGTCTGAATTAGCTATGAATGAAAGATTTCCTGTTTTTAAGGAAGCACAGCAAAGACAGCAACATAGATCAGTGTTAATGTTTCAAAATCAATGTACGTCTGTTACCTTGCTATGTTACAGACCTTTTTGAGGTTATTATGCATTCATATTTATCACATTATAAGACTTTGACCTGTGTTGTTTCTGAAACATGTGATACAAATGTAAATGTCTTCCATTGCTTTACCTGAAAACAACAATCAGTAAACTTCTCTGCTCCTGGTCTTTAAGGTCCCTGTCAGACTCAGCCAATGTTTCTGTCTTTTCCAAAAGGCTTGCTGTAACGTCGGGAGAAGTTCATGCGACAGTCTTTTTGAGTTGGCCTCTTTGCTGTAGCCTACGTTTTCCCTTAACGGGCCTCTGAACTAATTTAATCCAAGCGGGAGAAAAAAAACCAAAAAAAACAGATTCAAATCTCATCATTGATCTTTGAAACCTTTTCTGCAACTTTACGGACTCGGTTGTTTTTCACACTTTTTAAAATGAACTCTAATTGCTAAAATATCCTGCCATAAAAAGCTGTTGTGGACTTTCAAGAATTTTTTTTAACTCGTTCTTTTCTCTCTTTTCTTTCTTTTCTTTATCGCTCTCGCATTGATTGATTAGAAAGTATGCCACTGGCTAAGTGTCCACATTTCAGTTGGCATACAAGGGAAAAAAGAATTAAAAGTCATTTTAATGTGTTTGTAGTTATAGTTTGGAATTACAGTGACAGCGACACATTTATCTTGGAGTAGTTTCATGTTGACCAAAATGTGTACGGTGCCTATCTGCACATCAAACCCAGACCCTGCAATTGATGCCAGAAGTTCCCTTGCAAATGAGTCCCATATGGTTTCAACCAAAACAACTTCTTGGCCTCGTCTGGATTTATACAAAACTGCTGTATCTTTGTGGACTACACAGCAGTCTGACTACATGCTTGTTTAAATGTGTTTGTCTTTGAATTATCACTCCTCAGCAAAGTCATCTTTCACTAAAAGGCTTTTTAAAAAAAACAAAAAAAAAAAACAAGATGCAACACAATGTTTAGCAGTTGTTTACATCGTCTGTGGTGTTTAAAAGTTTGACATTGTGTGATCATTTCAGATCGGCCTTTGTCTGGCTACTTTTGTTCTCTCCAAGCTTGTTGTAATGGTTTACCAATGGTAGTTTACTTCACTGCATGGAGTTATTATGCGGTTCACAGATGCTTATTTATAAGTTTAGCAGCACAAAGTTCTTCCATGTTCGTTTAAGAAATTGTATTGGACTCAAATGAGCTAACTTTCTCAGGCTCATGTTTTATGCATCAGTGCTTGCTGCCTGTCTGCTTTTGTCATTGATACTGAGCATGGCCTGCTGTGCTCTGCCTGGAATGGTAAGAAGGCTTGGGTTTCCTTCCAGCACATCCCCAGCCCATTACCCAGAGGGCTTCACAGCTCATTCCTTGGCCTTAACAAGACCTTGGAGGGTCTTGGTGGGTTCGTGTGGGGGTGCATCAGATGTTGTTTTCAATTTATTCAAACTGAGAGTGAGAATGTGGAACAATTGTTGCAAAGTTGTTATTTTTTGGCAGAAAATTACCATTTTGTGTCGGCACGTAGACCGACAAAAATAACGACCAGTTAGTTATTGCAATTATTTATCCTGCAGCAGTGAGAGAAATTGTCTTGACCCGTTGTTTAAAGAGGAACCTCGGGTGGTTTTTGTCTTTTCCTCTCACACAATCGATGCTGTAGTGTTCACTTTAAATGTGGCAAGAAAGAAAAATAACAACATTAACCTTTATCCTAATGCAATTTGGCATTTGTATATCTCATATACACAACACCCACACTCTTTCTGATACCACAAAATGCAGAGACCAAAGCAGATAGATTCATCTTAGTGCCCATATACTACTCATAATTATGGTTCTCGTGACGTCTGAGGTACAACCATCCAATCACAGGCAAGTATCTCCATCCTGTCACACATTTGTAAAATGAGCTTCTCAGTACCGTCAAAAACTCAAAGTAATATTGAAGTACTGCCAGATATTGAAATTTGAAGTCATCATGGAAAAAGGGCCATAAGCACTCACTCATTGAACATTTTTGACAATTATACAGCCATAAGATCTGAATAAATCCAGGGATACGAGTCATATGAGGGTTAACCACACACTCTGGCTTCAGACTGCTATGAGCTTTGCACTCCAAGGTTCATGCTACACATACTTCATTATTTTGTCATCCATTCGCTGTAGGTACAGCCACAGCCTGCACCACAGTCTCAAATAAAAAGACTCCACAGTCCATGTTAGCCGGACAAGGAAAGGTATAACTAAGTAGTTCCATTTCAGACAGAGACAACTGATGGGCCGCATGAAGAAACTGAGCTGTTTTTAGAATTATAGATCATTGATAATCCTTTCAAATGAGCCAAACAAACTCCTTGGTAAGTAAAAGTAGTGACCAACTAATATCACAAAGTCTTCCATTGTGTAGATTTAGAAGTTACTGACTATTTTTTTTATCAATAAGTTAAGCAATGCATTATAAAAGTTTTTGTTAATAGTTTTCAATTGTTATTACTGAACTGTTAACATAAAAGCAGAGTTTTGCCAGTGAAACTGGTTGAGATTGAGCCATTTCAAAATGTGGTATGACTTTGACATGGCATGACCACTGTGTGTTGTCTGCTTTTGCCCACCCACCCCGCCCTGTGCAACACTTTCAAACCTGCTTGTATAGTATTTGGCCACTTACTTTATACCACCAGTGGAGCATATCTTTAAATCTTAAGAATATATACTTGAATGGTCAGTGTGCATCGGCGTGCCAGCCTCGGTAAAATTAGAACGTCATATTGAGTGCTGACAGAAATGCTGAGAGCAGGGCAGCACTGCAGGAATTTTGGAAATGACTCTGCTGATATGTCATGAAGTGCAGCTGCTGCTGTCAGGTAGCGGAGGTGGCCGGTGGGGGGGACAGGAAGATGTGTAAATCAAGTCTCGCTCGTCCCCAAACTCTGAGCGGAGGTCCTGATGGAAATATCAGCCCGTTTACAAGAATCTTTTTGGACTCGGACGGCTTCACGTGGGAAAGTTTGTCCGTCAAATCTGAATGACTTGAAATAAAGACGAGCATGATAATAGAAACAAAATCCATGTTAAAATCCATGCTTAAAATTGTTTAATATTCACTAGAATTCCTACATACATGAGTATGCTGATGTTTAACATCTGGTTCTTTGACTGAATTTTCCAAGATGTCTGCATGAAAGAAGAAAAACAATGGAATGTGCCAAAAGTTTCTTACACTGAATTCTGATGTGAAAATGCATGCAGACATGCGTCCACTGACTCAATCACACACACACACACACACACACACACACACACACACACACACACACACACACACACACACACACACACACACACACACACACACACACACACACACACACACACACACACACACACACACACACACACACCATGTGGAGACCACGTTATCTGAAGTTCAAAGCACAGACCGGGCGTCTTTTTTTCCCCACTTGTGATGAGGTTTACTAAACTCTACAAATGCTTTTATGATAAGAGCTGAGTGTGCTGGATAGTTTGATATGAAAGATCCAAGAACCAGACGTGCTGAACTTTTTTGTGCACGGGGGAAATGTCTGCGCTACTTCAGCTGACAGAAAGCACACCGGCCATTTTGGACTCCGTAGTCTTTCACTGGCCAAGTGTTTGGAAAGCACAAGATCTGAGATGGAGCAGTCCTACAAGCAGTATTCCCAACCTGACATATTGTGCAAACATGCAGCCATTAATCAAATGAAATGTGTAAAGGAACAGGTATAGGACACTTTTCATGTCGTGCATAGTTTATCCTCTTAGTTTTGATTTTGAACCTGTTTTATAAAGGTGGTTACAGTGATTTGCACAAATCTCTGTGCACTTTGCTCAACACAACTCCCATCAGAAGAATGTTGAAAAGTAATCAAAGTGGTATCATGACTAATACCACTTCAAGTGATGTTATGATAGGAAAAAAGTGAGATCAACCAGTGACGTGATGATAAAAATGTTATTTCACTCTGATGTGTCCAGCAAAGTGTTTCATTTGACAGAGCCCACCGTAGAAGAGCTACGAATGCAACTGAAGATCAGGATGGAGAGATTATCAGGTTTCTGTCCTTTATTCATGACTGCATCATACGTGGCAGTAAATGTGTGTCACTGATCCACAATTGTTGAAGTACAACTAATTAAAAAGATGAATATGATAAAAAATAACAGCTATGGTTAAAGCTGTGCAACTATTGAAAAGATACAAATGTTTGACATTAGGTTTTAGTGAAACGCTGCAGTTTCTTTTTTAAGCAGGTCGGGCCACCAGTGGGTGCTGTTGTTTGTTTTGTAATGAAAGCACACATACAGACAACAATACCCTATAGACATTAACAATGGAAGAACACAGACATTTGTATGGATGGAAGATGAAGTTGGATTGCTATTACAGGTGACTGTCAATAAAACCACCAAGTCCCAGGAGAATATGAACTGGGAGTCATGACACTCTGGAGGCCGCCATTGTTGATAATGTCCATCGACTTCACAGAAGAACTATCGACGACGGCTGTGGTGCGCATGCACGGTAGCAGCGTTTCCACTGTCTACATAGAGATGGAGCCTGAGCATTTTTATAAAGTGGCATTGTCGCCTGTTTCCATGGAGACGGAGACAGAGCCGTGGCGCTCTCAAAAAAGTTTCACCTTGGGAGCCGTTTTCAAAAAGTTGTGTTTTCAGTGGCTCTGACCACCATGGTTGTGTAAATGGATGCGCAAAACACAACAAAATGTTTGCGTTTTTACTTGCGTCGTGTAAACGGGGCCTTAATGTGTTTGTGCCTTTCATTATAAAACACAAAAGGCAATTAAATAAAAAGTTTAAAGATTTTTACTTTGGGAACAATAACTGAAACCTGCAGTTGTTGGTTGTTTTTGTGACCATCTTGGCTTCATTTGACATTCTTGACCTAAGAGATCACTCAGACCTATATGTACTTAATGGTAGTTGTCAACTTATTTTTATAGTTTTATTTATTTATTTATTTTTTATCACGGCTTCTCTTGTACTCTTCTGAAGTGTGTGTTGGGCCTTGTTGCTGTGTTAACATTATACACAGAGACACACTTTTCTTTATTTGAATCCCTGACTCCTTACTTTGAAATGCCGGCCTTATCATTGGGGCTCTTGAGCGTTCTCAGGAATACGTCTGGGGGAGAGAGATAAAGGAAATTTGCAGGGGAGGAGGGAAAGGTCTTCAAGTTGACATTATCCAGCCATCTGTGCAGGGGACATTCAGATAGTTCAATGTTGACTGATAAATCGGGCCTTGGTACTCTCCTTTATCTTCATTCGAGGCGGACAGATTGTGACAGAAAGTATGTCTGGACGAGGAAGGCCAGAAGAAGGAGCAGATTGTTTGGCTGCTGTTGCAGATGAATCAAGGGTGTGCTGTGGGCTGGATGGATGAGTGTGTTCACTGTGTGTTTGGTTTGTCTTTGCTGGGCCCAGACTGTCAGACTCCATACATGCAGACAGCCCGGGTACACAGCCGGGTCCAGGAAATGACCACGATTATTCCGAGCGTCTCTTTTTGCCTGAGCGTCCCTTGTGGTGATGGATATGGTATGTAACAGAGCACAGATATTCTCTTGGAGTCAGAGCCTGTTACCACTCATCAGTCTTTGCTGTCCCAGGAGTCTGGGAAGTAAGATTTCTGGTTAAATTTCGAAAGGCGACGGCGCTCAGTGGTCATAAAAAGTCATCTTGAGCAACTGCTGCACATCTGCACCCACATTCCTGTCAACTTGGTGGGCGACCACAGGCAAATGGCAACACTCAAGGTCGTAAACCTTTGGCCACCACAGTTTGACACACCTGCCCTTTAGCACAAAGTCAAACAGGGAGCACACCTGGGTAAAAAATGTTAGTGCAGTGTTGGAGCCAAAATCCTTTGTTCACTCACCCTCATGGGAAAGGGGGGGGGGGCGAGGAGGGGGGTGAGCCACGTTTCTTTGAGAACAAAGAAACCATGTGCTCAACCCTGGAAAATTCGCCATTGATCACATGACCCCCCCCTGGGGGGCCCCCGGGTCCCCCCTCCTCTAGCTGCGGCACTGCAGCTCGACGGCAGGGGGACCCAAAATCCCGTCATCACCGGGTCACCGGCCCGGTGACGCGCAAGCCAACCCCGCGTGGATTGGCTGAACCACGGCCAACGCCGCGGGGAGCCCGGAAGACATCATAACGGTATAAATTCAGGCCCGGGAAGAGATCCAGCCTCTTCCAAAACGAAATCGCGTCAACCCAGACGCACCTTTTCGTAAGGAGACAAAGCGCCTCGTGTTAACGCACCTGGACCGGGCCTGAATTTTCTTCACCTCGCTGGACGAGCTCAAGAAAAGCGGGAATTCCCTTTATTTTTGGTTTCCCCTTCTTTTTTTCTTCCCTTTTTTTGTTTGCATCCTCCGGACCCCGAGCGCGCGCTGCAACCGCACGCTCGTCTGCAGACCGACCTGAGCATCGCTTCTTCACTCCCCCCCTCATCGCAAGAAGCTGCTGATCGCCCCTCGGATCACACTACGGGTTTCCCCTCCGTAGTCCACGTCAGGTCTCTATTTTCTGGGACGCCAGAGAACCGCCCGCGGCCACAAATCGACGGATTTCACCTGGCCACGGAAGCACGTTTCCCCATCGTCCAACCAAGTAAGGCTTAGAGTCTGGGCAGGAATTAGAATAACGTGATATTATTATTGCTGTGTGTTTATTGTTGGTACTTGTAACTTTGGGACGCCGATCCCTGTTTCTGAGTACTTTTGTGTCTACGCGTGGACGGCCATCCACGCGAATCATCGCACGCACGCGCGAGCCTCCTCATCCTCAGCTCACGCTTCTGCTCCCAGAGTCCATATCTGCCTGAACAGCCGTTTTTGGACTCTGTACGTGTAAGCTGAGGCGGTCGCGTCAGTGTACACAGTCAGACACCCCCTCCTCTCTCCTCTCTCTCTCTCCTCTTCTCCTCTGTTTCCCTGTTCACTAACCAGCGCACGGTACGGCCGCCGCTGCCTCCAAGCGCCTCCTTTCAGTGCGTCCCTGGGACCGTGTGTAGTTCACTGCGGCTCGGATTTCTCGGCCACAAGGAATCCGGCGCGCTCCCGACGGCTACGGCCCGTGCGGAGCTCAGTGACGTCACGCTATCCCAGGCAGAGCACGCCGAGCGCCTCTGGTGACCGGGTGGGTAATCACATCGATTTCCTCGCCGGGTCGCCGAGCCGTTTGGCGCCCTCTGGTAGTCGCGTGGGTAATTGCAACCGCTCGTACCGCCATCTGGTGGTTGCATTAAGTCATCACAACTGCCCCGCGCGCCGACGCGCACCTAGTGGCCAGATCGGGTGATTACACCGGACCGCCGACGTCTACCTCCCTCTGGTGGACGTTCGTGGTCATTACCCTCTCACCAAGTCACGCCCCTTTCGCTCCACAAACCCGCACACACACACACACACATCGCTCCCCACACTCGAACACACACACACCCACTCACACACATCGCTCCCCCACACTCGAACACACACACACACACACACACACACTCACACACACACACACACACTTTATTAGCTGGCTTTGTTTTGTATTGTGTTGTTTTATGAGATCTTGCTTGATGTTTATTGATTAGATGTGATTCATAGATTGATGATTTAGGAATAGACGTTTGTTAATAAACACTTAATAGTTGAATTGAACGATTCTTGGTGGTTTTTGTGTGCTTTTCAGCGACAACTGCTGGTTGTAACAGTCAGTGCTCGGATTTACAGCCTTCCTTTCCTGCTTCAGTTAAATTGCGATTATCATTTCAATCAGAAATAATAATTTAAACATTTTAATTGAACTTTCTTTTTTAAGACTGATGTTTCGTTTAAGACCCTAACTTCAGCTGGTGCCCCGACTTTGATTAAGTAACGGTAATATTCAATTGATTAATAGTTTGAATGGTTTAAATCAATTTCAATGATTTTAACGCTTTGGGTAATTTAACACACCTAGGAGGCGTTGGCGAATGAATGCAGGTTTTCCACGGGAATAACCCGCATTGCTTTTAAATAATTTTAAGTGTTTCATCGCATGTTCTGTGGTTAATTACCCGCACTATTATTGATTGATCTGTTACCCAGTTAACCTAATCACAACTTGAATTGTCTCTAAGCTATTGTTCATTTATTTTTGTTGCAGATAGATAATTTGTATGCTTTATTAATTAATAAATTAGTCAATTTATTCAATTAATACTCAAGAGTGCTTTTAATCATTTTTAAGTGGTTTTCGTGCATCTCAGCATCCAATTATCCAGTATTATTAATTCATAAAGCGCAAGTTTATCCAATTAATAATCCTAACTGCATTTAATTCAATTTCAATGGTTTAGCTCATTCAAATAACTCATTGTATTTAATTAGTAAACCCCGACTTTACTTAATTAATTCCAACTCCTCCTTGATTACTCCCGATTGTTATTAGATAAATAACCAAACTTGTTTGATTAACAATCCATTCTAAATTACTTGCAGATCACCTTCGGTGGTCCACTCCACCGAAGTAATTCAGCCTCCCCTCAGTTATTGACTTACAAATCGCAGGTTTGTTTCATTGATAACTTGAATCATAGGTTGCTCTCCGTAATTTAATCATCACTCGTAATCAAGTACCGTTGTTCATTGATAGGTCAATAGCCATTTGTGACGCCTTCGCAGCTTGAGCTTTTCCCCGGTTACTCCAGCGAGTCGCCTCCTGTGGGTCCACAGGCGCTTCGGTAGGTCACGCCACTGACCCGCAGTTGTCAACAAAGGAGTGACCCGTCACGCCTGTTGACCGGTCGTGCCACTGGTGGACCGCCTTCGCGATTGGACCCCGTGGAGGTTCCTCCCGTCAGGCGACCCTTTTTAGCTCAAAGCTGTTGGCCGATAACTGACTATTTACTCCAATCAACCTTTATAGCTTTGCATAACTTACACTTGGTACATTACCTTAGTAATCTATTACTCCAGTAATCCATTACTTTGGTGGCCTACCGCTAGTGATCAGTAATTGTCAACCCGTAAATAACAATTTACTTCTGTTTGGCGATTCGTTTATATGTAAATTACCTCTGACAGGGTAGAACCTTCCGGTAGCCTACCACTAGGGTAATTTGCATATTCTGATCACACGCTGACCCCAACATAATGGTGCCCCGTGTGAGGCTGTTGTAAACCAGCATTGTTACGAATAACTGCACAAAATAATCCTGAATCGTTCACTTAAGGTGTAGCCGTTAACTTTATTCTCCCAGAATTGGTTTTCAAGATACACTTTTTCAGCACTGTCGAACAAAGTCACTTGTGGTGTGAAATCAGTTGTGAAGTGGTTAGTGCCTTGCTTTCCCTGCATTCTACGCATGATTAACACGCTGTGTTAAGATTTCTGACTACGATTAATAGACACTAACAATATTGCTCGCCAAGGTGTTAGACGCATCTGACTAACTTGGATAGGGTGCAGCTCGAGCAATTAACGAAACCGAGAGGTTTGTAAGACACAGGTACAGCCGTTACCTGTGCAGTAGCAAAGCTAATTTGCCGTTAACCACAGCTAACGTTGTTGACTTCGGGCGTAAATCTCAACCACTCAATGGAGGGTAAGAGTTCCCGGGCACAGGGAGCCGAGGCTCCGCCGGTGCTAACTGAGCCGGCCATACGAGACGTGGTGTCCCACCTCGTCCGTCTCTCCTTGGAGGAGAAAGCAAATCTCGAACGCTACAGCGTTGAGATTTGCGAAGAAAAGATCCGAGAGCTGGTAAGTTTTGTCAACAACCCAGGGGACAAGCCGGCCCGTACAGTGCCGGACGTCCTGGGCCAGATCAGCCTGCTCTACCAGCGTAGAGCAGAGCTACAGTCAAAGGAGGCGGAGGAGCGTACGGATCGGCTGCGTCTGGACAACCAGAGGCTATCCAAGGACAACGCTCGCCTCCGACAGGAGCTGGACGCCTCCAAGGACGAGGATCAGCCTTCAGAGCCCGAGAAGCAACGGGCTCTGCCTCCTCATAAGGAGACGAAGGTCGATGAGTGCACACTAGAGAGTGAGCCTCAGATCCAGGAGTTAAAGGAAAACCTAGAAGAAGCTCAGTCGCTAATCGCGATGGGCATGGAGAGGGAAGAAAATCTCCGACACCAGCTTTACACTGCCACCCTAGGTGCGCAACGTGACCCTAATTGGGGTCGTCGTAATCTGGCTTCGCCAGAGAGGTCTGGCACTATCGACTCCTCATGCGCCACAACGCAGAGGTATGACGCCTCATATAGCTTAGATGGTGATTCTTTTCAGCCCACGCGCAGCCGCAGCACGGTGCGCTTCGACGACTCCGCCACTCCTTCCCATCTGCAGCCCCCACGCGACGCTAGCAGTCGGGAGCAGGGGTCCAGGAGGGTGCCTCTACACCCCAGTAGACCTCCCTTGTATGGCCCTAGCGGCCCCGACCCGCGTCAGACAGCAGTCCACGGGGAACTGTCGTCAGAGGACTCTGACGGCCCCAGTCCCGTGAGGGGGTGGGATGTCCGGACCCGCCAGCTCGAATCCCTCGCAAAGGACATCGAACGCTTTGACCCGAGCAACAAGGACGCGAGTATCGAGGACTACCTCCGTGAGGTTGAACGCTGCCTCCTCGACATCGCACGTCCTTCCATGCGGGAGAAGCTAAAGCTTCTCTGGAAAACAACGTCCAGAACAGTCCATGTTTTCATGGAATCCCTGCCGCCAGACACCCGAGACCGGTACTCCACCCTCTGCCAGGCTCTCCGGGAAGAGTATTCATTGTACAATGACCCTGCTTCGGCAACGTTTGGTGCATTCGCGATCACCCAACGGAAGTCTGAACCTCCAAAGGAGTATTACAGGCGCCTACGAGTGGCCTACTTCCAAGGCCGCAATGCACCGGGGTTGGAGGAAGATCACGCCTTCAAGTCTCTGTTTGTCAACAACCTCCACGACAGTGGGAGGTTCGATGTGGCTCTATTTTGCAGGACCGCCAAACCCACCATGAAGGAACTGCGCCAGCACGCGCAGATGGTGTGGGAATTGCGTCAATGCCCGGGTAAGAAGCCTGACATTGACCAGAGGGTCCTGGAAATGGAGCCAAGGGAAAACACGGATTTGAGGCTTGAGGGCGATGAGTTGCCGACACCCAGAACGAATGCTGGAGGAGGGTCTGGTACACCCTCTCCGTCTGAGCAGAAAGGCGCACAACCAAATCAAAAGGGTGGAAAATGGGCCAGGTCAGAACAAAACTTCCAACCGAAGAAAGGGCCCGACCCGAATTCAAAGTGGAAAATGAAAGGTTCGGAAAGGGACCACGGTCGCTACAGAGCTGACCAGTTAAAGACTGAGCTACAGCAGTGGGTTCAAACCTGCATCAAAGAGGCTGTACAGAACTTGGACCTGTCCAACCAAAGGGGGCGCCACCCCCCCTCAAGGGGACGGGGACGTAGGCCCCCTCCCTCCTGACTAGAGCGGCGGCCCCGACCCACCACAAACAAGGTTTACCTTGTCGGGTGGGGGGGAGAAACAGGTGAGGCGGGAGAACGTTCAAGAACGACAGCTTCCCAGTCCACCGATTTGCCGTTCCTGACTTTCTTAGGCAATCTCGTGCACCGAGAGAACGCCAACCGCATCTACACATCCGTGGTGGTGGGAGGATGTGTAAACGCCCTCGCGCTGTTAGATTCCGGGTCCGAAATAAGCCTAATGTGTTCAGCCACCTTCGCCGAGCTTGCGAGAGCTCTGCTGTCTCTTGGAAAGCCACTGCAGGTCGAAGCTTGCAGCATTAACATCAGAAGCTTCACTCAGGACACTTCACCCATCACCCAACGCGTCTGGGTGGATGTCACTTTCCAAGAGATGTCTTTGGTGCATCCCATCTATGTCACCACGCTGGACACAGAACCATTACTCATTGGCCAAGATCTCCTTAACCGATTAGCCCCACTGATCGATTGCCGTCGCGGGTACCTTTGGGCCCAAGTACGCAACCCGACTCGAATCGGTCCAGACATGGACCCTCCCTCTTCTGACAGCATGAACGCTGCCATCGAGTCCAGAAGTTCTAATCCCATGTGTACGCCTTCCAAAGAATCTGGCTCAAACACCCCTCTTGTCATGCTCCCTGACGGCCAGCAGTCGCGGCAGTCTAGGAGCTATCAGTCTCTGAGAGAGCATCCATCATTCCTATGCGCACTGGCGAACGATGGATCTCCACTATACAATCCCCACATCGTGGGGGGGGTACACCTGAATGGGACCTTGGTCCCAGAGACACTCTTGGCTCTGTGGTCAGAGAAATCTGCCATTGATGCCGATCTTCTAAAGGATCTGTGCCAACACAACGCACTCCTTGTCCAAGTGCAGCACAGCCATCGCCTGCTTGCTGCAGGGTCGCCGCAGACACTAATCAAAGCAACTGGTGTATGTGCCCTCTCCGTGCAGATAGGGCAGAAGAAAGCCATGCACTATATGAGTGTCGTCCCGCAGCTCCGCCCTCCTTGTCACATAGGAGCGGATCTCCTTGTCAGGCTTGGAGTCCAGCTGGACGCCGTGAACCAGGTTTTGTGGTCACTGGCGAGCGCGGACACGCAGCATCTGACGACCGAGCCGGAGCAAATGGCATCCGGTCAGACGATCCCGCAGGCGTGTCACGCTGCTAGTGAGTTGGAAGCCACAATTCCAGCACGGACAGCCGGGTTCCCAATCCGTCTCGCACTTCTCAAGGGGCAGAGGATGCTTGGCCCACAAGCATTCTTTCAACCCTTACCGTGCTTTTCTGACCTTTGCCTGACAATTTGTGGCACACCCCTTCTAGAGCTAACCAACCGCTCAGCCTACCTGCTAGTCCAGAACCTGACCCACAATCCGGTTCAGGTGAATGCGGGAAAACCACTAGGCGTCTTGGTCGACAGCTCATTTCACGACTTCGAGCTCAGGGTGCCCGTCATTGGCGACCTACCTCCATCCCTCATCAGGGACGAGACACTCGACAAGGTGTTGTACACGTTCCCCACCCGCATGATCACCATTGCTCGTCACGAAGCCCTCGCACAGGAGGCAATCTGTGGTTCAACCCTCAGCACCGAAGGTGACATGATAGTGTACGCGCTGGCGACTCAACCAGAAAGTGCTGAGAACCCCGGTGGGCAGCCAGGGTCTGCACCGGAGGAACCGTACTCTGGTTTTGAGTCAGAGATTGAGCAGCAACTTGAAAAAGCAGATGCTCTCACGACACGGGAACAACGAGAAGCACTCAGAAATGTTTTCCGCGAATTTCAAGCGATCTTTGCTAGGGATGCACATGATTGTGGGGTTACAGACCTTCACCTAGTGCGCATTCCTACCGACCCAATGGCGCCACCATCCTTCGTACGCCAGTACAGAATCCCGCTGGCTGCCTATGAATCCATCCAGGAGATCCTTGACAAACTGCGAGAGAAGAACATTATCCGAGAGTGCAACTCGACGTACAACTCGCCAATCTGGCCAGTATTAAAACCCACTGGTAAATGGCGGCTTACCATCGACTATCGCCCGCTGAACAAACAGGTTCCTCTTTCTCGCTGGCCCATGATCCACCTGGATCAGGAGCTGGCCAAAGTAAAAGGTGCTCGTTTCTTTTCCACAGTCGACGTGGCAAATGGATTTTGGACCATGAAAGTGGATCCATCTGACCAGTACAAACTTGCTTTTTCCTTTGGCAACCGCCAGTACACCTGGAACCGGTGCCCATTCGGCTACTCAAACTCACCATCTGAGTTCAACATCTTCCTCCACAAAGCGATGAGTGACGCCGCCGCCCGAGGCAACCTCATCTATGTGGATGACATCCTCATGAGAAGCTGCACCTTTGAGGAGCATTTAGCCGAAATAAGACACGTCTTGAACCAGCTCCTGGCGGCAGGCGCCAAACTGGCACTTCGCAAAGGTCAGTGGTGCCGTACCAGGGTTGAATACGTGGGGTTAACAGTTGGCGCTGACGGAATCGAACCCCAAGCGGGGAGGATTCGCGCCATCCAAGACATCAAAGCCCCAACTAATGTGTCAGAACTGAGGAGCTTTCTTGGGGTCTGCAACTACTCCCGTCAATTCATCGAGGATTATGCGGACATTGCCAGACCCCTCACAGAACTCCTCCGCAAAGACAAGGCCTTTGAGTGGGGAGCCCCCCAAGAACAATCCTTCCGCCTCATGAAGGAGAAACTCTGCGTGGCACCCTGTCTGGCGTACCCAGATAAGGACAAAGAGTTCCTCCTCGAGGCAGGGTTCTCTGCTCGATGCCTGAGCGCGGCTCTGGCACAGAAGTACGACACAGACAAGAGAGTCGTGGCCTACGCCAGCCGACCTCTTAGCAGTGTAGAGATTAAGTTCTCCGACTGTGAGAAATCTCTCCTCGCCACCGTCTGGGCTGTGGAGCACTTCCGCAGCTACATTGGGGGTCAGAAGGTGACAATCGAAACCTGCCATCAACCAGTCTCTTTCCTGAACAGCCAACGTCTCAGGGAAGGACGCGTGTCCAACAGCCGCATCGCGGCCTGGATGATGGCACTCCAAGGTTATGACATCGAGGTTAAATACGCACAAAACCACAAAATGGCTTTGGGCCAAGGTCTGGCTGCGTGCCAACATTGTGACTGTGAGGGACAGTCCAACATCCAACCTCTCCTGGTCAAGACACAGACCCTCCCTTCCAATCATCATTACCATGATGAAAACATCTGTGACGGCATGCCGAAAGTCTATGTCGATGGTTGCTCTTTCCACCACGACAGCCAAATGAGGGCAGGCGTGGGCATTGTTTGGGTCGGCAGAAGCGAGGTGCCTGATCACTTCCAGCTGGGTCCGAAAACCAGTCAGTACGCCGAAATCGCAGCAGTGGTCATCGCCCTCCAGCAAGCAGCTGGGCAATCCATCAGACAACTGGTGATTTGTTCTGATTCGAACTATGCCCGCCATAGCTTCATTTCGCACTTCCCCACGTGGAAAGCGAATGGCATGAAGAATGCCCGGAACAAAGACGTCAAACACGCCGAGCTGTTTTTGACATGTGACCAGCTCGTCACTGACAAGGGAATGACTGTGTACTGGAAAAAGGTCAAGGGTCATTCCCAAGTTGAAGGACCCGACAAAGCTGGGAATGATGAGGCTGATCGCTTAGCCAAGCTGGGGGCAGAACAGGGTAGGCCTTGGGAATTCCGACACGAGTGGCTCCCTCCTCAACCGTGTGGGGTCAACGCTATCACCCGCAGGCAAGCGCGAGAGAGGCAAGAGGGTGCCGACGCTGACGCACAGACACTTCACCTCGGACGCAAGCCAAGTGATGCAGACCTGATCGCGATGCAGGAACAAGACCCCGTGCTCGTGATTGTCCGACAGCTGGTGGAGGACCTGTACACGGACGGGACCCCACAAGCTCCAGCGGGCAGCCCAACCGAACTGAAAGCCTTCTTCCGCGAGCTGCCACACCTGACGCTAGAGAAGGGCTTGTTGGTTCACACTAAAGGCCAGGGTCCCACCCGTTGGGTGGTTCCCACCGACCACAGGGGAATCATGTTAGCACACGCACATGATTTACCGGTGGGTGGCCACCGCGGCTCCCACGCAACCCTCCAAACCCTCCAGCAGGTGGCATACTGGCCCACCATGGCCCATGACACCAAACTATACGTCCAGAGCTGCCTAGTTTGCTGCCAGTTCCAACCGTCACAACCACTGAACCGAGCCCCACTCCAAAGGAGGGGGGTCACTTTCCCGTGGTCGCACCTGCAAGTAGACTGGGTCGGACCTGTCCCCAAGTCCGCCAGAGGTAACAAATACCTCCTCACAGTCACTTGCTCCTTCACCAAGTGGGTCGAGTGCCTCCCAGCACCCAACGACACAGCCACCACGACCGCTGTGCTCCTTCTGAACCACGTGTTCAGCCGCTGGGGACTTCCCCTTTCCATCGACTCCGACAGAGGTACTCACTTCACGTCCCAAGTCATGACAAACCTGTACCACATCTTAGGAGTGGAGGTAAAATTCCATCTGGCATACCACCCCCAGTCATCTGGTCAAGTTGAACGGGCCAACCGTACCATCACGCACATGCTCAGGAAGTATGTCAGCAGCAATGGTAAGGATTGGGACGTGAAACTCCCCCTGGTGCTCATGGCCATTCGGTCCACCCCGCACCGCTCCACAGGAGTCACTCCCTTTGAGATGATGACCGGCAGGGAAATGACCCTTCCACTCCACTTGTTGTACCACCCCGAAGATGTCAGTGTGGCCACAGCCTACACTGCACATCAATACGTGACCGATTTGCGGGAACACCTTAAAACCACCTTCTCCTGGGCCCAAGGAAACTTGGAAGCCAGCGCTCAGGGGGCAAAGGCCTACTATGATCGCGCTGCATCCCCAAAGGAGTACCAGGTGGGCGACAAGGTGTTCTACTTCAAATATGCTCATCCCGCAGGGACCTCAAGGAAGTTCCTCCCGAGGTGGTCGGGCCCGTTTGAAATCGTGGGGAAACTGTCACCGGTGGCTTACCGGATCAGGATCCCAAAGCCAAGACAACCCCCGGTATACAAATGGGTCCATGCAAATCAGATCAAACCATTCAAGCCATTCAGTCTCCCGGGCCGAGAGGTTGAAACCCCTCCAAGCGAGGGGGGAGAACTTCTCGGCCAAGACCAATAACAAGCTCACTAGTAGGGCCTGGCAACTTGCATGCAAATAACACCCTGCATGCACTAACCCTGCTACCACCATCCACTCCCCAATAGTGATCACATCTCTCCGCTTCATCTGTTCCAGGATGGATCTCCCTTGGATTTTTGGCATCCTGCTCAGCCTCCGAGTCACCTCATCCATGGTGATAGTTGAACCAGGCCCCCCAACGGGCATCATCCTTCAGGGGTCGCCTGGACTTCTCATCACCCGGTGCGGCTTATACACCCAGAGGTTCTACGTGCGCCTAGACCCCTGGGATGTATACCGCAACCACATCCGCAAGCCCCCCCAGCTGACTGAGGGAAGGCTAAGCGGAATCCAGACCACCGACACCATCGAGCATGCGAAACAGGCAACGGTTCACATGCTTGAACAGTTGGACAAATTCATGGTCACTGAGAAAGACCTCAGCGACGGTAAGCGACCCAAGCGGTTCCTCGGTGCACTGCTCTCCGCAGCAGCAGGCATCGGCTCGCTGTTCTCGATTGGCCTCTCCGCAGCCAACTCGGTCAGCCTGAAGGCCCTTCAGAGACATGTCGGGGAACTCGAAGAAGAAATGCCGGAAATCCAACAGAGACTCCTAATACAGAGTGAACAGTTACAAGGCTTGACCAAAACGGTTCAGGGAACCATACTCACTGTAAACTTGCATTCTGCTTTAATCAATAACACCTTGCATGCCTTAACAACCTTGTCAAGTATCGTCAGTGAGGACATAACGTATGTGCGAATAGTCAGGGATCTTATGCAAGATCTCCTTAGAGAAGTCAGTTCCTCCGTGAGTAGCCTCAGTACCGGGAAGATCCCCACGTACTTAGTTCCACTAACACTGGTTGAACAGATTCTCAAGACCACTACCACCACTGTTGTACAACCTTCACAGGTACATCTGGCATATAGTCTCGGCAGTGCTATTCCGATCTCTGTGAACCCACAGAACCTAGAGTTAGGATTTATCCTAAACCTACCAATCATTGAAAAGCAGAATGTGTACCGTTTAAAAACCGTATTGAATGTGGGATTCTGGGAGGGTAACACACACGTACACCTCCGAACGCCACCCACACTCGCCTACCACGACGACAACCCCTCACTCTACCTGGTCCCCAATCTCAGCATGTGCACAAACACCAAAGACATTCACTGGATCTGTCCCAGCAACCCTTTCATTAGAGATGTCACCAACTATCTATGTGGGCTGAGGGCAGACGCCCCGGAGCAGAAATGTCAAGGTAGTTTGTCCATCAAAGATGAAGGAACCGAGACCAGAGTAGAGAGAGCAGGTAGTCGATGGCTCGTCAACACACCTCATTCTGAAGCGACCATGTCCTACGACCGCCATGATATAGCCACCAAGCTCACCCTGCCCAATCAAACAATATTCCTCAATGTCCCACCAGGGGCTACAGTACACATTGACGACATAATCCTCCATCATCTCGATGCCGACCGACACGAGGTGGAGATTGAGATGATGGATGCATTCGTCGGGCACAATTTCACAATTGATGCCACCCTCCAAAGCCAGCTTCTGGCTGAGGGAACCAAATTGATTAAATTCAATTTAAAGCCCACAGGGCTCTCAGCCACTTTCCCTAGGCGGGCAGGTGGACACCCATACCAAGACCATCCCATCAGCATGGCAGCGCTCGGAATGTTGCTCAGTGGCTGGATCATCACGGCCGTAGTGGCGTACGCGATGTACAAGTACATCCAGAAACTACAGGCCCGACTGGATTCCCTGACCCTGGTCTCGCCACGTTTTGTGGGCCCATCCACAAACACACAATAGGCCAGCCCTCACCCAACCAAGAGGTGAAGGCACGGCCTACTAACCCTTTTCCTAACCACCCGTTCCCTTCCTATTTCTCACTCTCCTGTCCCTTTCCTACCTCTTTCATGTTCACTGGTGACGACCCTTAAGAAATGAAATGTATGTGTGCTTAGATAGTTAGAATAGAAATAGTAAGTCTGCCCAGACTAGCCTTAGCCTGCCCAGACTAGCCCAGCCTGCTCAGGAAATAACCTCACATGTGAACTGGTGGACAGAGAAGGACAGTATGTTTCACAGGACATGGGGACGTTCACAGATTCTATGGATTGTTCGGCCCAGGTTTGCTCCAAAGACTGTGACCTGCATCCCACTCTTCGGAACAAAGGGGGGATGTTGGAGCCAAAATCCTTTGTTCACTCACCCTCATGGGAAAGGGGGGGGGGGCGAGGAGGGGGGTGAGCCACGTTTCTTTGAGAACAAAGAAACCATGTGCTCAACCCTGGAAAATTCGCCATTGATCACATGACCCCCCCCTGGGGGGCCCCCGGGTCCCCCCTCCTCTAGCTGCGGCACTGCAGCTCGACGGCAGGGGGACCCAAAATCCCGTCATCACCGGGTCACCGGCCCGGTGACGCGCAAGCCAACCCCGCGTGGATTGGCTGAACCACGGCCAACGCCGCGGGGAGCCCGGAAGACATCATAACGGTATAAATTCAGGCCCGGGAAGAGATCCAGCCTCTTCCAAAACGAAATCGCGTCAACCCAGACGCACCTTTTCGTAAGGAGACAAAGCGCCTCGTGTTAACGCACCTGGACCGGGCCTGAATTTTCTTCACCTCGCTGGACGAGCTCAAGAAAAGCGGGAATTCCCTTTATTTTTGGTTTCCCCTTCTTTTTTTCTTCCCTTTTTTTGTTTGCATCCTCCGGACCCCGAGCGCGCGCTGCAACCGCACGCTCGTCTGCAGACCGACCTGAGCATCGCTTCTTCACTCCCCCCCTCATCGCAAGAAGCTGCTGATCGCCCCTCGGATCACACTACGGGTTTCCCCTCCGTAGTCCACGTCAGGTCTCTATTTTCTGGGACGCCAGAGAACCGCCCGCGGCCACAAATCGACGGATTTCACCTGGCCACGGAAGCACGTTTCCCCATCGTCCAACCAAGTAAGGCTTAGAGTCTGGGCAGGAATTAGAATAACGTGATATTATTATTGCTGTGTGTTTATTGTTGGTACTTGTAACTTTGGGACGCCGATCCCTGTTTCTGAGTACTTTTGTGTCTACGCGTGGACGGCCATCCACGCGAATCATCGCACGCACGCGCGAGCCTCCTCATCCTCAGCTCACGCTTCTGCTCCCAGAGTCCATATCTGCCTGAACAGCCGTTTTTGGACTCTGTACGTGTAAGCTGAGGCGGTCGCGTCAGTGTACACAGTCAGACACCCCCTCCTCTCTCCTCTCTCTCTCTCCTCTTCTCCTCTGTTTCCCTGTTCACTAACCAGCGCACGGTACGGCCGCCGCTGCCTCCAAGCGCCTCCTTTCAGTGCGTCCCTGGGACCGTGTGTAGTTCACTGCGGCTCGGATTTCTCGGCCACAAGGAATCCGGCGCGCTCCCGACGGCTACGGCCCGTGCGGAGCTCAGTGACGTCACGCTATCCCAGGCAGAGCACGCCGAGCGCCTCTGGTGACCGGGTGGGTAATCACATCGATTTCCTCGCCGGGTCGCCGAGCCGTTTGGCGCCCTCTGGTAGTCGCGTGGGTAATTGCAACCGCTCGTACCGCCATCTGGTGGTTGCATTAAGTCATCACAACTGCCCCGCGCGCCGACGCGCACCTAGTGGCCAGATCGGGTGATTACACCGGACCGCCGACGTCTACCTCCCTCTGGTGGACGTTCGTGGTCATTACCCTCTCACCAAGTCACGCCCCTTTCGCTCCACAAACCCGCACACACACACACACACATCGCTCCCCACACTCGAACACACACACACCCACTCACACACATCGCTCCCCCACACTCGAACACACACACACACACACACACACACTCACACACACACACACACACTTTATTAGCTGGCTTTGTTTTGTATTGTGTTGTTTTATGAGATCTTGCTTGATGTTTATTGATTAGATGTGATTCATAGATTGATGATTTAGGAATAGACGTTTGTTAATAAACACTTAATAGTTGAATTGAACGATTCTTGGTGGTTTTTGTGTGCTTTTCAGCGACAACTGCTGGTTGTAACAGTCAGTGCTCGGATTTACAGCCTTCCTTTCCTGCTTCAGTTAAATTGCGATTATCATTTCAATCAGAAATAATAATTTAAACATTTTAATTGAACTTTCTTTTTTAAGACTGATGTTTCGTTTAAGACCCTAACTTCAGCTGGTGCCCCGACTTTGATTAAGTAACGGTAATATTCAATTGATTAATAGTTTGAATGGTTTAAATCAATTTCAATGATTTTAACGCTTTGGGTAATTTAACACACCTAGGAGGCGTTGGCGAATGAATGCAGGTTTTCCACGGGAATAACCCGCATTGCTTTTAAATAATTTTAAGTGTTTCATCGCATGTTCTGTGGTTAATTACCCGCACTATTATTGATTGATCTGTTACCCAGTTAACCTAATCACAACTTGAATTGTCTCTAAGCTATTGTTCATTTATTTTTGTTGCAGATAGATAATTTGTATGCTTTATTAATTAATAAATTAGTCAATTTATTCAATTAATACTCAAGAGTGCTTTTAATCATTTTTAAGTGGTTTTCGTGCATCTCAGCATCCAATTATCCAGTATTATTAATTCATAAAGCGCAAGTTTATCCAATTAATAATCCTAACTGCATTTAATTCAATTTCAATGGTTTAGCTCATTCAAATAACTCATTGTATTTAATTAGTAAACCCCGACTTTACTTAATTAATTCCAACTCCTCCTTGATTACTCCCGATTGTTATTAGATAAATAACCAAACTTGTTTGATTAACAATCCATTCTAAATTACTTGCAGATCACCTTCGGTGGTCCACTCCACCGAAGTAATTCAGCCTCCCCTCAGTTATTGACTTACAAATCGCAGGTTTGTTTCATTGATAACTTGAATCATAGGTTGCTCTCCGTAATTTAATCATCACTCGTAATCAAGTACCGTTGTTCATTGATAGGTCAATAGCCATTTGTGACGCCTTCGCAGCTTGAGCTTTTCCCCGGTTACTCCAGCGAGTCGCCTCCTGTGGGTCCACAGGCGCTTCGGTAGGTCACGCCACTGACCCGCAGTTGTCAACAAAGGAGTGACCCGTCACGCCTGTTGACCGGTCGTGCCACTGGTGGACCGCCTTCGCGATTGGACCCCGTGGAGGTTCCTCCCGTCAGGCGACCCTTTTTAGCTCAAAGCTGTTGGCCGATAACTGACTATTTACTCCAATCAACCTTTATAGCTTTGCATAACTTACACTTGGTACATTACCTTAGTAATCTATTACTCCAGTAATCCATTACTTTGGTGGCCTACCGCTAGTGATCAGTAATTGTCAACCCGTAAATAACAATTTACTTCTGTTTGGCGATTCGTTTATATGTAAATTACCTCTGACAGGGTAGAACCTTCCGGTAGCCTACCACTAGGGTAATTTGCATATTCTGATCACACGCTGACCCCAACAGCAGCAACAAAGTGTTAGGCCAGAGGGGAAAACTCCAGTACCTTAAAAGGCAGCTGATTGATTGACTTTTTATGCATTATTAACTCAAAAGCAACAGCATTTCATTTTATCGATGTGATCAGCAAGCCTTATGACATGAGCGAAATGCCCTGGAGTCATTTTGAATGTTAATAGCTCCATATTTTTGTACTTTCACTAATATCCTCCTCCTCCTCACTAATGCACTCATTTCACGAAATAGAGGACGGTAGAGATGACAAGAAAATTAACTGTATGTTTTATTTTGGAAGATCACACTCTGCCATCAACTTTTGTGT
Organism: Lipophrys pholis; assembly: GCF_963383615.2. Classification (NCBI taxonomy): domain Eukaryota; kingdom Metazoa; phylum Chordata; class Actinopteri; order Blenniiformes; family Blenniidae; genus Lipophrys; species Lipophrys pholis. Next base: position 10,289,574 of record NC_137638.1, read on the forward strand.
CACTCTGATGCTCATCAAGCCAAAAGGATGTGATCAACATCAAAAGTTGGTAAATGTGTAATTTAAGGACAGTTACTGTTAACTTCTTTTTAAAAAATTTTTTTTTATTTAATCACTTGATTGACATAACTTTCTGTACACATTTTTTTTTTAATCATAAGTTCTGATCTATTCTATTTCATAGTCTAATCGTAACCTTTAGCATAAAATATTGAGTAAATATTGATGCCTAACCCTTTGCTTTTGTCCCCATGCCAGGACAGGACAACTTTTCACTGTTTCCAGCTGACTGAAGAAAACTCAACCCCCTGTACTTCATTGCTCCCAATTTAGCTTTTATGTGATTTTTGATTTACTTTTAGTAGGTTTGAATATTCATTTTAAAAGTCAGCTGTCTTAACTTTAAGACTCGGTGCCTGCAGACATGGGCAAAGGTTCAGTTCATTTTCCCATAAAAAGGTATTGATTTTATTTGAACAACCCAGGATCTCATTAGGGCCAAATAATTGTGCTTTCAGCAGAAATAACGAGGATACAATAGGCCAACACATACCTCCACTGAAGCCGCAGTGGGACTATTTGATTCTTAAGGAGTTACTTGTTGTTATCTGGAAACATTTTATGTAAGTTAAGTACTTAATTTTGCATGATAATCCTTTTTTCCATATTTACTGAGGGTATTCAGAAGATAGAGCCAATCCCAGATGATATTAGGTGCGGGGCATTGCAAGTCCAAAACAAGTAGTTTAGTGTCGCCAAGAAACAGAGAGACTGACAGTAACACCTATTGAGAATTTTATATTAATTACTTAATGAGATTGTCATTGGATTGCTGGATGAAGCTGTACATACCCACCAACATGCATACTAGCACATAAAGACACATCCAATTAGCAGAGAGACTTCATGGAAAACTGAACAATGCTTGTAGAGTTATATGAACAGGATCATTTAAACTACTGTTGAGAATAGGCTATTTGCTAACAACGTACCTAAAAACCAAAGAAATGAACAAAAGGCAGTTGTGTGTCTTGCGTGGTGATATGTTATATGATTATAACTGGAAAAATTTAAAATGCTGTAAAATGATACATAATTTCAAAGTAAACTAGTCAATTATGCAAAAATTATACAAAGTTTAAAGTCCAGTGTTGTCAAGAAAGAAACATTGATGTTATTCTTGAACTGTGATCCTTTGGTGGTGTAGTATTGGAGGATAAAGTAATGATTTACTTTAATCATTCACCTTCCAGTTGTAACAATCTCGTAACTGACTACTATAAGTGAAGTATTACTACAGTACTATTCACTGAACTTTCTGTGAGCTTGTTTCTGACAACTTTTGACTAGCTTACAAACAGCTGTGGAGTTGATGTCTGTCTTGATCTTGTTCCTTATTATAGCGATAAGCCTTATACAAAGCTTCTTTTCTGCAGAGGATCTGTGAAGTGTACCCTTAAATATATGTTGGTTTACCTTTATCAGACCTGTCTGTGTGTGGGTATTTAACTCAGCTGTTTCCTTAGTGCTTCTTCTTGCTGTCATAAGTTCATTAATGAAACTAAAACTAAAACAATCCTTGCCCTTATGTGTGCAGTTGAAAATGCTGGACTGTTATACCGTCTGAATAACTAACATCAACTAAGGAAATGGGTTTTCCCCCAGAATTTGACTTTGTACTCACTGATGTAACTTCAGACTCCTGTTATTGTCATTCAAACAATATGACATGAGAATTGGAGAGTCCAGGGTCAATTGGTCTTCATCAGATTAACCCACACAGAGCTGACAGCTCAGCAAAGGTCACATCAACTTTACAACCATGTGCATATTATTACAATATATTTATATAGAGAGTATTGGAATGTAACTTTAGTTGCGCAATTTAAGCGTGTTGTGACTAAAAGGATTCTATTAATTTTTTTATCATGACTCAAATAACAAGTCAAAAGATGAAAGTTCAAATTGTTCATCTTTTTTTCTCAGTGGATGTGGATTATGATCAGGGAACCTCAGACATCACTGACCTGCATCACTGACTTATCACAGTGACTTCAAACGCTGTTTTGTTTTTGAGTAGTGTTATATTCCATGTAACTAGTTACTTTTAATTAGTTAACTTTCACAACACTGGTCATATGGTTATTATGGATTTGACAGATACTCCACTGTTATGTTGGCGATCTGGTCTGTAGTTTGGTTTAGTTGAGTAGATGCGTCAGTACTTGAGTTCTCGTGTGAGCCTACAACAAAACATACGGAAAGTGCAACATATTTTTGTTTTGGATAAGCAGTAAGCCGAACAGGATTTGCAATCAGTCTTCTTGGAAACTTGAGAAATTATGATTTATTTATAGCTAAATTGCTGCAATCATTAGATGACTGGGCAACAATTCATTATAAGAGCAGAGCTTCCTCCCTCTGTAGATCCATGATAAGCTTGCCTCGGGTTAATACTTGTTTCTGCAGCATAAAATAAACAAACATAAAGCTCTGTAGCAACGGTTCTAATGAGAACCTTAAAGCAACCAAACGTGGGTTATGAAGTCAATTTTCTTGGCCTCCAGATGTTTTGCAGAAAATGAACAATGAACCACATGTTGTGTTCATTCTACCAATATATTAATAAAGCAGCAATATTTAATTCATTTCTTATCCTATACACAAAAGGTCTCCATCCAAAACAAATGCTTCCTGGTGGAAGATTTAATAGGCTTTTCTTGAGATTTTATTTCCCCTCAATGTAAAGATCCTGCAAAGGCTTTCTCTGGGCCGCTGCCTAATACTTCCTAATAATCACTGTGGGCTGTGTGGTTTGTTTGTTAGCAGTTGCTGTGAGCAACCACGACGCAGCAGCGTGGGATGGCCCTCAGCTCACGTCTCCACGCACTGCCATGTTAGGAGTTGCCCGGAGTGCTGAGTAACGAGGCTGCCGACTGGTTTACTTTTGTCAGCCGCTCCTGTGATTTCAGTCAAATACCACATCATACAACACGGTAATGGAGCGAGAGGTTTCCCTCCAGGGAGTAAATGGATGCTGTGAAGGAATAATGAGAAACATCTCGTCATCTCGTGCGTGTGCCTTTGTGTGTGTGCGTGTGAACTCTTTTGATGACTGTGCACACTCGAATTCAAACCTTTCAGGTTTTGCCAAACACAACCTTTGTGCAGGGTTGCATTTTCAGACGTAACCACAAACTGTTCCAACTGATCCAACCTAAGCCTGAACCCAGTGTCGTAGAAGGTGCGACTCATTTTGCTCCTACCTGACAGCGATGAATTAGTGCAGCACCCTGATGGATTACCTGCGCATGACCTGCAGTGTTAGCTGTGATGAATCTGTCTGAAACCATCTGGGGCCGCTTTAGAGTTATTGCCTGGCCGTTATCGGCTGAAAGCAGGCACTGATGGGGTGTGTTGTGACTGAACAGCAGCACTGAGGGGTTTTTTTGTTTAACATTTGGAAGTTTGGATTCCTACTCAGAGGAAAAATGCTGGACAGACTATGAGTGATTCCTTAAAAGATAACATTTTCCAGTAAAAGTCAGTCAGACCCTACGATGGTTTTGAACTTCTGGTATTTTAGAGATCTGCTGACAGCACAATGATTATTAATAACGTGTGTAGAAATCCCAGATCATGACACACATGCAAGTTGCGTCATTTACATTCATATTGAAACATCTGTTTGCCAACTGCCAAGTATTTTGGAAGGTCATCTTGTTGCTCTTTCCATAAAAAACAAAACAAAAAAAACCCTCCATGTTTAAACAACACTGTAAGCATGCATAATCATACATTGAAAAACGTACTGTAATTAACCAGCAGGTACTCTGTAAATGTGTTTTACAGTTACAGTGCTTTACAATTGATACAGCAATTGTATGCACAGAAATAACTGTCAAGACTTTCTCTTTGAAAATAACGTTTTCTGAAAGCCGTCCGGGCAAAACGGCCCTTTTATGTTCCTTGAGTCCACAATGTATGAATTGGTCACATCATTCTTATCCACAGAAATCCCCCGGAGTCAAGAGTTCACAGAGGATTGATGCATCTCTGATGCGCTGTCAGACATATGCTTTTTATTTGGTCATCAAGCAGCCGAGCTGCCTTATCGGCACAGCAGAACCAGCTGAGAATGCACTCCTGCTCGACATGGGAACAATAGCAAATATAGGTTCAAATGTAAAAGAAACTCTTCCCCGGCTTAGGTTTCCCAAATGTACTTATTGTCAGGATCTGTTCAGTAGTATTTAAGACCATTGTGTGTTTTTGCTTTAAAGACAAAATTCCTCCCATAATTGAAATAGCTTCTGATAGGTCTTTTTTTTTTCTTCTCCCACCAACACCAGGTTTTGATCTGAAGTGTCTCAGAACGCACAACACTTATCAATGAGGCTCACACTGCTCAACTGAATATGTGAAGGTTATACAGCCACTCCTTTATACATATTGTGGGATCCAGTTCGTGATAAGCAGCAACAGAAAATAGGCTCAGAGTTTAATGATATAGCATCAAGTTACAAAGTTACGACTTGAAACTTTTCCAAACTGTACCACAAGGAAGAGAAAAGAAATGTTCGAACATGCAATACAAGGTGACAGTTTTACCCCCAAAAAAACAAATAGTGAAAGAAATCCCACATGTTAAAGGGCTTTATTAGGAACTCAAACAAAGCTGTGTATTGTGTGTGTGCTCTTGAACTTGTCTATTGAGCTCTTATCATAAAGTAAGCTGCTTTCCATTAGCTATCCACAGATCTTATGAATTATTATTATTATGATGTGAAGCGGCCTCAGTCCTTTTGAAATACCACAGTAATCTTTCACTGAGAATTAGATTTGATTGTAGTCCAGTGCCAGCAGGATTGTGGTGAGTTCATTTCCTCCATGTGCAGCGTGGGCGGAGAAGGGGTGGGGGGTGGGCTGTGAGAGGCTGCAGAGGGGCAGTGGTCTTGAAGGAGTTAAGAATGACACGCAATTAATCAGTGCAACGGACGACTGGTATCACTTCACTGTGGAGGCTGGAATAGAGGCCCGTCTGTAGTGAACAGCTGCAGGAGGAAGCCGGCCCTTTGCCTTTCTTAGACATATGGATGGAGGGAGGAAGAGAGAAAGAGAGAGTGTGTGAGTGTGTGTAGCAGAGAGAGAGTGAGCGAGCATGAGTTTGTATATGTGTGTGAAGCTAGTTACAGATGGGATGAAGGAGGGGAGGAGGAGACGAAGAGGAAGAGGGGGGAAAAAAAAGGTTTTAACAGCCTGCCCACATCTGTTTATTTAGAAAAGAAACCATTGTGTCATTCAGTTATTCTAACAACCTACACCGGGGCCAATGTTAGTCCCACAATGACGGCTTTTTAAATACACAGTTTACACTCCTATGAAGTGGCCTCATAACTGTGTTGGAGCCTCAGGAACGTGCCAAATGGGGAGCATGCTAGAGTTTCACATTCTATCCTGCTCTACTTGACGTCTCTCTAGCAAACCGTGATGCCAGAGGTTGGGCAGGGGGAGATCTGCTGGGGGCCATTTGTCTTGGTCTTGCTGTGCTTTTTCTGGGCCTAATCTCTTAAATTGGTCCACGAGGTTTGGAGGACTGCCAAGAAAACATTCAGGGGGTTGTGGGACTCAAGATTGCAAGCTGCTGGAGATGGTGAGCTGGTATTCTACTGTTTACATTTTGAGTGTTGCACTCAAACACCGGTCAGCATGAATGCAACGTAGACAGTAGTTTTGACATTGCATACCAATACAAAATCCAAGATTCGAAATAAGACAGAATGCTTTTGCTTCTACTGAGTAAAAGCTTAAAATCTTTCTTTTCAGCAGCGTTGGAGGAGGCGACGTCTCACAAAAATGAAAGGTACAATATATCTTTCATAGTATTAAAGATCATCAAGACAATATGAGGAAACAAGAACTTTTACGCATCATGGGAATTATGTTACTATCATGCAAGCTAGCCAACTAGAATCCAATCCCCCAGAAGCTGGAAAAGTGTGTCGCGCCATTTTTTATTCAAGCTGAACCCACTTCATTGACGTGAAGTGAAGGAACAGCCGTAAAAATTAGATAGGAAGTGAAACACGGTAGTAGATTAAGGCAACTACTAACTAACAGCAAACTGACAAAAAGCACTAATGTACAAATGTGACAGTATCCCAATGTTATATATTGAACTGATATAGTTAGGAAGAGACTGTGGTTGGGGGAAAAAATATATCACAATTAGAGTTGACCATTTGTAACACATGCTATATATTTTTGCAAGCATTAAATGACAGCAAGTGGTGAAGTGAAAGGGTTTCACACAGTCATGAACCAATAAGGAAGGTAATTACAAATGTTGCTTTCACACCTGTCCGTGCACATCATAATGCACATATGAGTATTGTAAATTCGATGCATTGTTGTCAGTATGATGTGCATTAATGTAGCTGCGATGTACTCTGTGCAGATCAAACTCTGGGATTTGACCTTTTCTCACATCTGGTTTCATTAAGTGCATTACAGACATTGCTGTTCTATAAAAAAAAAAAAAGCTGTCTTAATTAGCAGTTTAATGAACACTGCACATATATCACTGTTGTCAAGCGATGTTGATGGTTGCATATTTCTGAAGACAGAATAGCTATGAGGCGTTGGATCTGGGTATGGATCCAGGTTAGACTGGAGTTGTTGGCATTTTCCTTCATCATGTTTTTGCTCCCAGAGCGACACACAGTTCATAGCCCAACAAACTAGTCATTTGTTTTGCACTTATTAGCTTGCAAAGTACAATAAGTAGTTGTTATGTACTCTTGTGCAGTTGCCTTCACATCACACATGCAGCTCTCCACAATAAGACCACCTCTTCAGTCTTGGTTCAGTTTGGTTGGCCTTCACAGTGACCCTGCTCTGTTCAACAAAATCGACTGTAGGTCAACCTAAAAAAAAAAGCAATTTTTCAAGTGAAACCACAGTAAATCTGGTTCTTAGTGTCATTTTTTTATTGCGGCAGGCAGATGTTTTTGGGGAAACGCTACTAAAGAAATACTATAAAATCTACGTGTTCTGCATGTAGACTGAAAGTCGACTGATAACAGCCAAAACCTCATCAGGAGTGGATGAGGATCAAAATCCTAGTTAATAATTATCAAGTACTACCCTGTAAAAGTGTCTGAAATACACTACAAGAACAGAACAATAATGTTGCCCTCTTAATGTCTGTGTGTATACAGTATTGTGCTGTCAGTGCTATGCTTGGAATTTCTCACTACTGCTCTTACAAAGTAAAAAAAAATAAATAAATAAATCCATTAATGCAACCCACATACAGTCTTGTTCGGAAAAAACTTTCCAATGTTACTGGTTTCCATTAATAAAGCATGTTGTTGTGCAGATCAAAAGCATGAGCCATCACACGTCTGTGTCACTCTCAGACCGAGCTGAGCCTTTCATCATAAACAGCAGATCAGGAATGTTTAACACTTGTGGTTAAAGCCTTCCAGTATACGTTTGCTTTGTTGTGTTTTCATATTGTTAAATTCTTTCTTGCTGCACTTCATGTTTGGGAGATTAAGGTCATATGTCTGTGTCGAAGGTTAGGGCTTTATTGGTTGGCCCATATGTGCTGGTGTTTGTCTGCAGTGATATGAAAGGCCTTCAGGCCTGTATAAACAGCTGCTGGTGCGAGCCAATGGCTGAGCAGCATGTGTTGTAACAGCTGCTTGTGTGATGCACAGTGTGTGGAGGCTGTGTGGTGATTCACAGAGGTCTTTCGGGGTAAATACTGTATAAGATACCTGACTGTGATTGCAGATCTAAATGTGATTGCACGCTCCATCCCCGAGACTGTCCTGGATCAACACTGGAATTCCGCTCTGGATAATTAGGGCTGCTTATTTCAGTGCATCAAATCACGAGGCTGAATAAAACTCCTCTGCTGCCATCTGCGACTGTCACTACCAACTTCAGACTGACTGCTTGCTCTGAGTCTTGAATGAATCAATCAGCCAAATATTGTGAGGCACTTTTAAGGCTGTTTGATACACTTCAATGTTCATATTTATTGAAAAAGCTTTATGAAAGTGATGATTAAATTGAAAGAAAAAAGATAAGAAATAATGCGTTTAAGACAAAATTCAAGAAAAAAAGGCATTAAGTCATTACTGCATTAGAGAGACAAAGTTAATGGATAACAGTGATGTGCTGCATTGTAATAGGTTGTATCTACTCTGCTTGTTACTCTTGTAATTACTGTCCCTTGATGATTTTACAGATTGAACACTCAGTATGGGGGAAATGGTGCAATAATGATAATTTCAGACATTTCTATGAAGATGTGGATCACTGAACCAAAAGTTATTTGGTGACGCCTTATTGCCCAACAGGTGTGTGCACAAAAATCTGTATATGTTTTTCTTATTTTTTATGGAAAAATAAATTGACTTCCATATCAAAATAATGATTTAATTGGTGGTTTCTTCATGGTGCAAGAGCCAGGCTTTCGTCTTTTATGGACGCAGAAACGCTCAAAGTTTGCACTAGCTATCAGTAGGAATAGAAATAGAAAGGAATGTAAGAAAGCAATAAAATACTGAGAAGCAAATGAATTGTCATTCAACATAACAGGATTTATCATTGCAGATCACACAAAATATTTCTGAATGAAGCTGTTAATTATAAACTAACTTTTAGAGCTAGATTTCCATATCTGTCGAAATTGATTTCACAAGCATTAAATCGTGTGTTTAGGCTGATATGGATTATTACCACAATGTTTATCATTTATCAGACTTTAGTGGTTGTGTCTTGTTTGCCTTTTCCCCCCCTATTTTTTCTCTTCTTTCCCAAGAGTTCCCAACCCAATGATTTCACTTTTATTGGCATTGTCTATGATGTCCTGCTATTTGGAAAAATGTGCAGAGTCCAACATAAATTGCAGCACAGTGGGGCTGTCAAGAAGTTCAGGAGAATCTCTGCCTGACTTGATAAATTAATTTAATCATACTAATTAAGAGGAACACCTACCCTCTGTCAACCATACCACTTCATTTAACATTTTGCCTCATTTGGCAGGATTGTGTTGATGGGACCCACCTTAGATTTACAGGCGTCTTAAACCACAGCAGTGAAGGAAGTTTGAATTCTAAACTCCACTCATCTCCTGGATGAGTGTTGCCACATCAGCTGTGTGGTTTTTTTTTGGTTTTTTTTATGACGATCAGTAATGTTTATTTCCCTGTGAAAACTGTTTTATTGCACTTTTATTCATTGTGTGGTAATGAGGCAGTGTTGTTATTTTCCTTTAAAGCTGATCCATCAGCTCAGCTCTTCTCACAGATCACAGTTTCATCAGTGCCTTCTCGACATGGTGGAAATAGCTGGTTTATTTGTGGCTTTCCGCTGTTTTCTGCCAAGTATTAATGATTTAAACACTTTGCTATTCTAAACTGAGCAAATCCACAGAAATCCCCGCCGGAAGAGGATGGACGAAAGCGAGGCGAATTAATAGGTAGACACGAGGAAGGAAATGAATCCTTAATCTTGTTTGGTTCCGTTCCAAAAAAACTTATCACTCGCCATTATCGCTTCTCTGAAATCCCAGAGAGGAAGCAATTTGAATGGATAGTTCCTGCCAACTCATTTCCTGTATTCAGATATTTCCTTTTGCAGGCAGTGCAATGTCAGACCGCCACTGCTGGGACTGGGCTCGCTCAGTCACTAAAGCAATCCACTCGACACAACACAGCTCTCTGTTCAGCTGAACCCGTGACCAGTCTGGACCGTGGTTTCATAGCAGATCACTCGAATGTATATAACACGGCATTAAAAATATCTCTCTGATATGTATGAATTCTGCAGATCAACTATTAATATACTATTCCTAATGTTTTTCACATCATAGAATATCATTACTAATGCCTTAGGATCTTAAAGTTCTTTAATTTGAAATAATCAATGGGCACTTTAAGTCTGCAACTGCCATAACCATTACACTTCTAGTTATCTGTTAAAATGCATTAAATCATTTTAATGTCCATTACATGTCTACATATTCTCATTTGTCTAGGAAGGAGTCTCAAAGCAATTCAATCAGGTCAACTGGATTTTTGTCACATGTCTTAAAGACATTCCCCCTCTTTTTATTTATTTACGTAAACTGTGGGTGTAGTACATCTAGAATAAGAGGCAAAACATTTTCATGGTACAAACTCCAGCCACACTGTGATTAGTGGTCTCCGTTCACAGCGAGAAAGTCGTGGGTTCGAATACCTGCCGGGCCGAGTTTGCATGTTCTCCCCATGTGTGTGTGGGTTTCCTTCAGGTACTCTAGTTTCCTCCCACAGTCCAAAAATATGCATATGAAGTTAACTCATAATCCTAAATTGTCCCAAGGTGTGAATGTGAGTGTGTGTGGTTGTCTATCTCTGTGTGTTTGTCCTGTGATGGACTGGAGGCCTGTCCAGGGTGACTTATGCCCTCGCCCATAGTGAGCTGGGATCAGCTTTACCAACCAGGATGGATGGATCCATGGATGCTTGGAATGACCATTCCCAGACCCCCAGATATTTCCTGCTGATGTCCCCCTCACAGTTTGAAGAACCTCTGATTATCACTTTATTATTATGATTTATAAAAAGGCCCTTATTCAATCCCCGAAATGTATTTCTATTCATTTTTAAAGCCAAATCTGCTGCTTTATTTACACAAAGGCTGTGAAATAATGAATGAATGAGTACCTCGCTTGAATGGTACTGCCTCTGTTTCATATTACAGTTGTGCCAAAAGCACTTGAAACAATGAAGACGTCCGTGTTTGGAGACCTTTTGTGGGAACGCACAGTGTTTCCATTCTTTGTGCTGTGGGGAAAAGCAGAAGAGGGACTCCTGAGGTATTGAGTTCCCCGTATCCATCATTTTCGACGAGTTGGGACCTTGGAGCAGCGCCAGCAGCGTCTGTGCTAGCCAGCCGTAACTGACATTGAGTGCATTGTTTGCAGTGGGAAGCTCACGGCTGTGGCCTAAAGGTACATTCCTGAGATCAGAATGCTGTTTGAAACACAAACAGCCTTTGTGCCCTCGCTGCTCTCTCTCCCTGACTCCCTCATCCACGTCAAGCCTCCAGAGCTAAACTGCCTCCTCTCGCTCGTGTGTCAACATGTGGGCTATCATTTTACACACACACACACACACACACACACACACACACACACACACACACACACACACACACACACACACACACACACACACACACACACACACACACACACACACACACACACTGGTGTCATCTTGATGATGATGTCCACACAGCTACCTGAAAGTAAAAGACTTAAAAGGCTTTTTTTTTTTAAATCAAAATCAATGTGCTGGAGTTTTTTTAAACTTAAAAATATTAGAAAATCTTCAGAATATTACACATTTCCTGCTGTCTAAGAAGAATTCTGGCTCCTGTTATCCAGGTTTTAGTTAAGTTTTAATGTCTGTTTCTTTGCTTCATATTTGTTTTTTAATATATATTTTAAAATATTACAGAAATGTATGTGTTACTTTTTAACTGCGAAAAAAAAAGACCATAATTACCTAACTGTCATACATCCAATAACATCCAATAATGCTGTATAAGTTCCTTATATATAAATATATGTAAACAACTGACAATCGTGACAATAAATGATACCATGAAATACAAAAATCACATAAAGTGTTGTATGCTTCTTGGAACTGTGTGATCTTTAATCCCAAATTGTCTTTTCTTATACGTCAACAAGACAAAAAATATGCAACAAATCGTGCATTTGACAGATAATGACAGAAATTATTTATGAAAAAGTGTGAGATATTTTTATTTCTGAAATTCTATGATTTCCTGTTTTTCTGAGTTTCCTATTGGAGCAATCTGGATATATTTACGTTTTGGTCTGTTGGTCAGACAAAACGTTGTTAGACTCCATTGACTTGATTTATCATGGCTGGATTACATGTGCATGAATTTCTTGGCACATTAGTTAAGTATTAAAAAAATGGTCCCCAAACTTTTGCTTTCATCGTTGCTGTTTTTGAAGGAAGAACAAAACTTTGTTCCTAAAAGTACACACACAAAAACTGTGAAAGCTGTGGATGACAGAATATTATTGACCATAAACTGCTATGGTTTGTGTGTCACCACCATTGAGACGTAACGCCTCCAGAATACAAAAAGTTATACCTTCTGTATGAATTTCCCCTTTTCCCTCTTTGTTCCTTGTAGCTGTTGAGTCATTTTACAATGGAACGGACCACTTTTGAGCACATGAATAGAAACCAAAATGACTCACCACCAGCACCCACAACCAGAAGACAACTTTATTATAATTACTAGTTAAGTGAAATGGCTATTTATTATGAATTATGGTCAAGGGGCACTCACATTATGCTGTGTTTATTAGCAAAATTACATAATCGATGAGCATCAACAAGGAAACGTCAAATTTTTGTCTCAGTCGCTCAGATTTAAACGACCGCAGACAAACTCTTCACTCATTTGGAGAATCGTTTAACAATTATACGATGAGAGCTCCATTACAGTGGAAACAAGAGGGTTTCCTCACTGCCACAAATACCCATCATGGACCAACTTGCAAGGCTGCGTTGAGATGTGCTTTAAAGAGGTGGATTTCCCTGGCACACTGGAGACAAACAGTCTGCCTCCATCCATCCATCCATCCATCCATCCATCCATCCATCCATCCATCCATCCATCCATCCATCCATCCATCCACATTTGTTGAAACGCATGTAATTGATATAAAGGATAATATAATAATAACAGAAATTTCAAAGATCAGCTTGATCAGACACGAGGTGGAAATCAATCAGCCATTTGCCGTCTCCATTTATTTGTGTGATTGGTTCCATTGCAAATGAAAGTTGCAGTGTGCTAATGCACTGGCTCACCGTTTGACAGCACATGATCTAGTGCAACATTACGAGGGGAGCGAGTCGTAATGAGTGATTATATTGAACGATATTCAATGAGTGGCTTATTATACCTCAATTAATTTGCACTCAACTGCTCTGCGGAGGAAGAGTTAACAAGCTATGGATGATTAAGTCGGTGACGATGCTGCGCAGATTGTTAGCGCTGCAGGCGTGAAGTTGTGAAGCTCAATCCATTATTGTACAGCAGTGCCATTATCTGTTAACTACAGGAAATTAGAATATGAATAAGCTGTGGTTAGTGGCAATGATAGCCTGCGTGGTGTGCACTGGGATTACAGGTCCACTCTCTCGTCTCACTTTCTGTCAGTCTATCCCTGAATATGATGAAAGAAAAGGAAACATATTGAATATTTGGAAGGTATGGTTGAATAAAGACACTGTGATGGCAGAATAATAACTCAGAGCAAAGTACACATTCTCTTTAAAAGAAAATACATGGCACTGCAAATTAATTGTGGAAACATGTCAAGTCTTTTCATTTTCTTCCCGTCATAAAAAAAGGTTGAGTTCAGTCTTATTTACTATCTTGATGAATATGTGTGATGTTACATAGATAGATAGAATATATACATATAAAATATCAATAATATATGTATTATCTTTAATTATGTAATGTTTATATTTACATTGAGTTTATTAAAGCAACTACAAACAAGAGTGAAGAAATATTTACAATAAGTAGTTGCATATATACAAAGCCAAGAAGAACATATGTGGAATATTGTTTTTCTGTTACAATACGGCGCTGTTACAGTCTGTGGAGTTCCGCTGTCCCTGTAATAACATGTTTTGAAGAGGATGTGAAGTGTTGTCCATGGTGGAGAGCGGTTTGTTCGCTGACCTCCTGATGGATTAATGGATGAATACTTACTGGACTGTTTCCTCCTTGAAATGACTGCTCAGTTAGTCACGCCCCATCAACGCCTGGATGCTGCTCTGCTGTGGCTTCAATTCTGTAACCAGAGAAAAAGATTATATGGATAGCTTTGGAATTGCCTAATGTTGCATGGACATGTACTGATTCCTTTTTCTGATTTACTTTGGCTTTACTTTGCATGTAGAGGTCAAGAGTGACTTGAAAGTTTTGGCATTCAGAACATATTGATTAGGAATCTTCAGTGCTGTGTGACGAGAGCCTGTACTCTATAGAGACCTTCATGCAAAGCCACAATTTAATAACATAGTAACAGTGTTACATTGTGTGACATCACTCATCTGCAATTTGACATATTTATGTTGATACGTGTGTATTTATCATTGCCAATGTGACGCAAACAAAATCTTAGGAAAGCGAGAGCCGATTGCGATAAATTAAATTGGCAAATAAAGTTTTCATTTAATCATTTAGGACTTTATAGAATAAACATATATACATTTCAGTCAATCATACTGAGAGTTAAAGGAACATTTCAGTGAAGCAAAATTTTGGGAACATATAGAAACAAAGTTTTCAGGACAACAGAAAATTTACTGAAAAAAAGTTTTTTATATTTCATACATGACTGCATACAGGCTTTAGAATCAGTGTTGGTGCATGTTTGTGTATCTCATTACAGTTATAATTGAACAAGATTTTTTGCAGTGGATATAACAACTCGTTGAATAACTAACCCATGTGCATTTTTTCAGTAAGGTTCAGTTTCAGTCTTCCCTGTTTAGAAGAGTGGCTTACAGCTCTTCTGCACTGTTTCTGGTTTTCTGTAATGGCTCTTTTTAACTTGACACATCTTTCAAAGGGAGTGGTATCCTATGGTTTGGAAGGACTAATGTGACCCTGAAAAATAGGCGTCACTATTTTCTTACATAAAATGTATCTCATGTACCTCAACTAACCATAGATAAAAAAACAAACAAACAAAAAAAAACATTGATAATTCAAACTTAGTTCAGTGTGGACGGCCTAATCTTCTAGGTTACCTATCTTTTACGGCTCCAGCCAACAGTTTATTTGGTAGTAGTGAGGTAAAAGTTTAACTTTTAGTCGTAAAGACTGTCGGTCTCTGGTTTAGGGTGATAAGAAGGTGAATAAAGCCAATTTCTTTAAAACAGATGAAAGCTATGGCTTCTCTGTGAATGATAAGCATTTTTTTTTACTACTTTATTTCATCATACAATGGTTATTGACTAAACTAATCTAATTGAATGCATGCAGCTGAAACATCCCATCAGTCTGCCCATGGCTTTCATCCTGCATCCCACAATGCAAATTAACTCACTGGATTGTAATTAGTAGCTAATTAACCAGCTACTGCGTCTAAATAAACATATTAACTTGTATTGCCGATAAAACGGGATTTCCAGGTAGTAACTGGGTGTTCATTGTTGTTTTGTGGCTTTAGTGACCATAAACAGCTTTTCGCAATAATTTCCACGTAATAACATCCAGTGATCTGTCCAGTAATTCTCTTTGGAGCGTGCATTCCCTCCTCACTTACTATTTCTCAAGACTTACTATTTCTCAAGACCATCTTCCTCCCAGCCCAAACTCCCGCCCATCCCTACGTAGAAACCCTCAACAAGTGGCCAACCAATGAGGAGCACTTCACTAATGTATGGAGAGGGGGCAGAGGAACAGAAAGACTTAATGCTCAAAGGGGGAGAGAGTAGAGGACCACTTTGCGACCAGCAAGGATTGTTGTTGTTTTGTTTTTTTTCCCCTTCCTCCCATGCGCTGTTTGTTTGCACTCCTGTGCGCACAGGGACTGTTTAATGATCGGTCCGGCCGGGGATCTGTGTGGACGGGTCCGGTCGGCGTGTTGCTGGAGATCGGAGCGAGGACGCAGCGGGGAAGCGCTGAAGTGGAGGAACTGAGAATCACTGCGATGGATTGAGCCGCTGCACAAACTCTCCAAAACACTCGTGGAGAAGTTTTTTTTGTTATTTGTTCTCTCCTGTCGTGCCTTTTCTATTTTTTTTTTTTTTTTTTTTTGATTTTTCACTTTTCCTCCCCATCATGTACGGATAACGGGAGTTTCGCTCGGGAATCAAATGGATCAGCACTGACGGGTTTATGGAGCCGGGATTACACAGCGCTGTGCCAGCCTGTTGAACGCCCACACACACGGGCCTATCACGCACCATCTGCCTCGGAATAACTAACACTATCCCTGGTAGCAGTCTACAACTTTCTCTTCTCCATGACGCCGCTGTGAGCTTCGCCGTGTCTCGCCGCCATAACAATGGCAAGCCCCGGCGCATTGGTACGGGGCGTCTGCAGATCCGTGTGGCCCCTCGGCTGCGTGCTCCTGTGTTTTGCCTACTTCTCCCTCGCGTCGCCGTCCCACGGCCGGCGGCTGATCTGCTGGCAAGCCATCATGAACTGCCAGGCCGAGCCCGAGTGCAATTACGCGTACGAGCACTACATCCGCGCGTGCGGCCCCGTGCTGAACGGGGAGAGGAAGAAGTGTCCCAGCCACTGCATCTCCTCGCTCGTCCAGCTCAACCTCACCAAGAACGGCCCGGCGCTGGAGGACTGCAGCTGCGGCCACGACGCGGTGTGCACGCACACCAAGCAGGCCATCGAGCCCTGCCTGCCCAGGACTACCAGCACCGGGTGCACGGAGGCCCGGCACCAGTGCCACAGAGACCCGCAGTGCAGCTCCGCCATGCGCGACTATTTGAACCACTGCGGGAAACTTTTTAACGGGGCGGTGTGCACGAACGCCTGCAGGAATGTGATCGCGAACATGCGTAAAATCCCGAAGGGTCAGCAGCTGGACACTTGCATGTGCGACGGCACGGAGCGGGCGATCTGCGAGTTCGTGAAGAGCAGCATGAAGGCGCTGTGCTTCGACTACCCGGACAGGTACGAGGCCAGCGGCTCCGACGAAGAGTACGACGACGACTTCTTGGAACTGGACGACCCGGTGGACCCGGATAACGGAGCCTCTCTTCCCGCAGCCCGCTGCGTTTTGACCCTGCTGGCATCCATTTTGGCTCTGTTACCCCTCTTTTAATCCCCGGGTTCATAAACTGCCCCGGCTATTGTTCCAATAAAAGGCAATCCAAACTTTTGTCACTCATTGACCTTCCACCATTGTGTGAAGTTGGAGCCTCAGAGATGAAAGAAGGGGGTGCTCTGGCGCACACGGGCCTTCTGTGAAACGAGTTTGGTTTTTATTCTTCAGGCCCTGAACGGTGTCAGATCTTGAAAACGTCTATGCAAACAAGACCAGAAAGACTTCTGAAGTGTCTTCAACACCAGACTTGTTCACTCTTATCAAACCACAGCACTTCAGGGCTCTGCTGATGCTTTGCTTATGTGATAAGCTAAATAGGATCGTCTTCCTCTCTCTGTCACAGACTGTGATAGTGAACCTGTCAGGACACAAACACAGTGGGCTTGTTTTGGTTACAACGCAGCTTCATTCTTATAATCAAAAATATATGCTGTGCACTGCCAATCTCTGTCATTTTATTTTGTAAAGGTATGAACTATTTTTCTAGGACAGGCTGTTGCCATTTGGCACCAGACACCCTGATTTACAAGTATTTAATGTTGGAATCCATGAACTTTGTACATATATTAGGACTTTAAAAGTGAAACAGTAATTTATTACGTGCCATCTAGTTACATCCAAATAGTCATCATGTGAATAAAGACTGAGAATTCCAGCTTTAAAGGGAAGTTGCTTTGACTGAAGATAATGTACATTCATTGTATATATGTGTATAGTCTATATAGAATTTTTTTCAGAGAATCCTTTATGTTTTAGGCTATGAGATGATTTATTCACTGTGTATAGCCTAGAGAAAGAAATGTCTAAATCCACTGTATGATTGCCTTAATGATATACCTTTATAGAAGGCATAAAGGAAACTTGAAGATATCACTCTTGGCTGTGTTGTTTATTGATTTTGGACACATTACTTCCTTTATAGCATCCATGTAGAAGGAGCCTGCTAACCTTTATTTTGACACTTGGTGGGTTCAGCTTCAAGTAAACCACAGTTTAGATGTCATAAGTATGATCAGTGGCCACGGCACTGTCGACACAAGCAGAAGTATGTTCAAGAAGACTAAACTCATTAATTCTTACTTTCTAAAAAAGTTGCACAGTTTGACATAACTTACTTACTGTAGGCTTCCCAAACAGTTACTAAGGGTAATATAAATCTGAGAAGTACGTGTATTTTATACTTTTATTTTGCACTGATTTGGTTTCAGGTTTACTCAATGGTTAAAAGTGTAATCTGCTCCAAAGGAAATATAATGAGTCATATTCAGGTTGAAGTAATATTTAGTGGAATGTTGTGAAAGAAAAAGTGTAATTACTTTTTTAAATCAACATGTTGGACGATTGGTATGTGAGCTGTGATTGCACAATTTTGAATGGTCACTCTCTGTTCCATCCCAGCAGAGAAACTTTTAACGTTCGTGTGTTTGGAGCTGCAGCGTTCCGGCAAAACACTCGTTTCAGCGCAGTCCGACTTCTCCCGTTGACTGATAGCCTAATGACCTGCTATGTCTTGATTTAGCTGCCTGTTGTCAAAAGCAACTGTCACCATAAATCAACAAAACACCCTCGGCCCCCCCCTCCTCTTCCTCCATTGACACCCCACTGCACTGGGCCATCACAAGTTACACTCACTTTAAAGCACTTTGTAATTTTATCAATAGTTTTTTTTTCTTGAATAGATACATTTTAATGTGTCATTTGAAGATAACCATGCAGGTCCTTGAAATATAAAGAGAAAAAAAGGTTCACATTTCTGATGTAAATAATTTGATGATATCTAAAAAAAAATCTTTATATAGTTTTAATGTTATTTAAATTTTTTGTTCTTATTTCCAGACTTGAAAGTCATTGTTTGTGCAAGGATGTATTTGGACCTTGTAATCCAGGATGGATTATTTCCATATTAGGCTCCACTCTATGCAGAATACACCAAATCTATTCATTTTGCCTGTGAATGAAATCCAAATTTATGCAGGCATGCCCTCTTTGCATGGGTGTCCCACGACTATTACAATTTCACAAGATATTATATCCAAAAGATATTGCAGGTCCTGCCACCCCTCTCTGTGCTCGGCTTCAGGGGCTTTAAATCAATGATTTGCAGCAAAATGTTTTATTAGAGGGGGAGACAAGGGCCCTCCAGCTGAATGGATGGAGGAGAAGTCGAGTGGCATCTTTGTCATGGAAATGTTAAGCACATAATAGTTGGGTAGCACAATGGGGAGGCACTTCATTCTTTCAGGCCGGCTTGACACCTCTGGAGAGCCGAGCGGCAGGGAAGCATGTGGGAACGATCTGCTGCCATTTGGATCTCAACCCTCCACTGCAAGAAAAGGAGAAGAAAACACATGACAGGCCTGTTGAGTGTTTTATCTGAATATGTGCATGACGTCCCCTGTTTTTGTTGTCTTTCCTACATGCTCCTGTTTTTTTGAGAGGGAAAACACAATGAAGGAGTAACACATACAATTATTTCTTCCATTTTACACATTATGCATGGCTGTTTAAAAAAAAAAAGAAAGAAAAAAACCCCCACTATTCTACATATTTACTGATTGCACAAAAGATTTACACAAATCCTGAAGCTACTATATAAAATATCCTGACCGTTTCTTGCAGTATTGGTAATGCGATCCACCGTGCACGAAGCTTTCCAGGCAGGAGAATAGCTCTGCAAGCCCAGCCTGTCCTGCCCTCTTCCTCCTCCTCCTCCTCCTCCTCCTCGTCTTTCTTTTGCACCTCGGATTTGTTCAGGCAGTTTTTAGCACTTAGGAAAAGCGCAGCGTGCGTTGATTAGGCTGTAATAATGCGCCGTGTGTGTGAATGGGTGAATGAAGTGCAAAAGAAACCCCTCACAAAACTGGCCTGTTTGTCATGAGATAGACAAAACGCACATGTACAAAGAGGGAATTACTGCATTTCATAGTGTGGTCCACACCGGGTGAAATATATTTCCTTGTGGTGGTTCAATGGTTATAAATTTAATTTGAATTCTGGCGAGGTGAGTGAAATAAAAAAAGAAAGCCATCGTGTACCATTGCTGAATTTGACAACACGTTCCCTTCTTTCACTTTCTCCTCACTGTGTGTGTGTGTGTATGTGTGTGTGGGGGGGGGGGGGGGGGTGCGCGCATGCTTGTGGGTTTAATTTACAAACTGTGGCTGTTTGTGTTCCAGCTCTTTGAGCGTGTGTAAGGTATCTCTGCCATCAACTTTGCTTCAGTGAGCTCAGTTCACATCCAAGCTCCGTTTCTTTGGCCTCACGAACAAAACGGCCCACACTTCACCCCATGCAGATCACTTCACCCCTGCTCTCCTCGTGCTTATCGCGGCTCAGTGTTTACAGCTCTCTTCAACACTGATGCTGCAGGTTTGACGCATGCATTGAGATCATAAACACTTTTTTTTTCTGACTTTTGACATTTTTTCAATTCTTTTTCTGCATTTATTAAACATTGTACACTACTACACTACACTGCTGTTTTATATGAACCCAATTTGCTCTCAGTGATCTTAGATCATCCCGCCAATGTCATGAAGTACATGTTTAGGGTATAACTAATGAATCAGGAGTCCTAGAAGTTGTGTTTTTTTTTTGTTTTTTTTTGAACTCACAGAGTCCTTATCTGCATATCATGGAGTCTTTTTGGGATTGCATGAAGAGACAATCATTTGAGTCAGCTTGCACAGAAGAGTTTAGCTGAGCTCTGAAAGACGTTGACAAAACACAAAATACTGATTTATCTTCTGTTCATTCCTTTTGTGTTAAATTTAAAACTATTACACTACCATTTTGAAAGTTTTCTTACTTTACAACTCTTTGTCACTGTTACCTAAGACTTCTTCAAGTATCCTTTCCATATTCAGTCATTTGATCTTCATGTTGCATTTAGAATTACAAGGAATATTTGACCTTAGCCCTATATATTTTTTTTCTTGTATTTTCTGATGAGCACTGGCCTGGGTCGGGGTGGTGTGAATGGGAGAGAGGCAAATAGGAATCTACATGGAGCCTTTTTAGCTGAAACTTCATGAAGGTAAAGTCAGACTATTTCCCAGTTCTTGTCGCAGTGCACATTCACTGTGCTGTGTGATTTCCAACCGATCGACCAAACTTTATTCTCCATATCCATTCTTTCCAAAGCTTCTTACTCCCGGTGTGCACTGACCATATTTCTCACAGGCTTTTTTTTTTTTTTTTTTTTGGGCCTGGGCTCCACGCGAGCTTGTGCAAAAAAGTGATGTAAAAACGGCTGGACAGTTGGAATGGCTGAGATGGAGGAGGAGGCACTGAGATGGAAAGTTCATTTGAAAGGATTTGGAAATAATCCCCTGAAGTTACCACAGGGTATTCGATGGAATGGGCTCCACCTCGACTCCCCTCAGTGTTCCTGCCATAGCTCAGGCCCGCATTTGTTAGAAAGTGGTTTCAAAGCATTGCTGCTAGTTGTTGCCTTGTCATTTTGACAGTGCATTTTTGCGTTGTGAGTTATTTTGGCTCTCTGCATGATGCGCTCCTTTTTGCCCAGCGTTTGGGCGATCAGCTCTCTGAATTCATTTTTTCATGAGCCACGCCATTGACACGGCGTAGCAGAGATCATTGATTTTGCATCTTTCTCATTAGCTGCTTCGCTGATGCCGGTAGACTTCCAAGAATCCCTTGTTATTTTTCTCCCCTCTATTTCAGCTGCCACTTTGATTTCATCATGCAAGACCTCTGCTGAGTTCACAGCCCTTTGAAATGAGAAAAAGGCCTGTAATCCAGTTACTCAAGCTGCAGCACGACTCCTCGGGTCCTGAGAGAAAACCTGCAGCACTAATCCCACTGTCACCCAGAGAACGCTCACGCTACCTGACTGTTTGTGGCAGCCATTTGATATATTCGCTGTTTCAAATGTTGCTGTTGAGCGTGGCATAAAGGGGGTCACAAAGTGTTGCACACTGGTTTTGTTGGCCGTGCTGCAGCGCTTAGGTGTAGTGTTCTAAGAATCAAAAAGGCGATTCAAAAGAAGGAAAAACACCTCTAGTAGTTTAGCCCGGAGAGGAACACAAAGCTGTTGGTTTGCTAAGGAATAAGGAAGCGCTCACATTTTTTTTTCCACAAGTTAGAAACCTTTCAGTTGTAATGTAATGACTGTGTAAGAAAGGAAATCACAATTCTATAGCTTGAATACTTAATTTATTCACCTGGATTGTCAGATATAAAACACACAAAGGTTGCTGTGGCTGTAAATCTGGAGGCCAGCGGGTGTCTCCCTGGATCAGGCTGCACTGCACTGTGCAGTACATATATGGATTGCTGGAGGGATTGGGGAACGTCTCAGGAGGAGCATTTACTAAAAATGAAACATTCGTGCTTCCTGCAAAGAAAGTAGGTCATGGTGGAGGTGACTGGTTGCAGTTAACAAGAAAGACAGATGCAGTGATCCAGTGGTTTGAATAAAGGGAAAACAACAAGTCTGAGGTTGAGTGAAGAACCTGACGTGTGTTTGCTACTTTTGATAACTTGCGGACTCGTCAATAGTTTGAAGAACTGTGGCAATGCTCCAGTGGGGGGTGATGGTGCTAGAATGTGCTCCACCTGCTTAGTGTTGCTCTCATGGTTGAAACTGTACTCGAAAGGAGATTTCAGTCAGTGACCTAAAATGGCCTTCATTTGTGGTGGTGGAAGTATTTATCTCAGGAGCAATGGAGGTTGTAAACACAGGGTCCATTGGGTGATTGTTTCTTAACCTCTACAAAAGGTTGTCGTGTTTGTTTTAGTAGTACTCTTTGTCTTAGTTTTGAAATAGCTGAAGGATTTCAACCAGCTCTTTAATAGCATCACATTGAAAAAAATAGCAATTGGTATTAACTTCATGAGTTGATCCGAACACTTGTCCCACTTTTACCTGCAATCACATTGTCTAACCGTTCAAAAACAAAAACATCAAAGTAATAATGATGTAAAAATAGAGTGATCTTATACTTTGATTTAATAAATATATAGCAAAGCCATCTTTACATGCCCCAAACACAACTTAAACACCAAATAAATGAATGACCAAAGACCACAAATACAGACAATACAACCAATGATATCACAGATTATAAGAGTATAAGGTATATGATTTTAGAGCAGAAGCTTGAACATAGGCTTAAATTCAAAAGGTTATTGATTACATTTAATTGTTAATTGATACAATGTCAATATAATAAATCTTTTACTCGGCACATTAATGTTTGTGTATTATATTTGATTTTTCATTCTTTCTATAACATTTTAAGCAATTTATTCACATGTTTTACTTTTTGTTAAGTATTTCAGCTCATTCCTGTCGATTCAGCCTGAGAGAGTCCCATTCCGTCATCCTCTCACTTACTCCACAATCTAGGGACCAAAACTTGAAAAGGGGCTTTTAATCTTCAAGTTTCCAATCTTGACAGTGAGCAATCACTCTTTCCACCTCACTTTTCAGAGTTTTGTGAAGCATGTTGTTACCATGCGCTCAGTTAGAGTAAAGACAAATAGTTAACAGGTTGTCAGGAGAAGTTTAGGATTTTGGATTGGAGAAACCTTTCTGTTTTTGGTTGGCATTCATATTTTCTATGTATTTTTCTACCTGTGGGAACGTTTAAGGCCTTAGTAGTAGGTAATTTCCCCCTCCCTCTTTCTCAGGAGGGGAAACTGTGTTGACGTAAGGCAGGGGGTAATTTTGAACAGAGCAAATCCCATGTGAAATCCCTTGCAACTAGTACAAAAAACCCAACTATTTTCCAGCTAAGCAAATTCACATAAACACCTCGTGCCAGTGTGTAGTTTGTAAATGTAAATTGATTTCATTTATATAGCACTTTTCCACTGTGTAAGCAGTCCCCAAAGCACTTTACACTGTTAATCACATTCATCCCTTCACACACCAATGGAGGCGGCTGCCATGCAAGGCACTCCGTCCACACACTGGGAGCATTTTGGGGGTTCAGTGTCTTGCTCAAGGACACTTTGACATGTGGACAGGTGGAGATTGGAATCAAACTGGCAACCTTCCGAAAGGGAGACGACCGCTCTACCAACCAAGCCACAGCCGCCCAATTTAACAATTTAATTACCCAAGTACAATACTTCTTTTTGTGTGTTTCCACCTGTACTTTAAATGGGAAAATAAAAGCACACGAAAAAAGCATCAGCCACTTACTGACTGTGGTGTTCAGTTTTCATCAAAACTTCGTGTGTCAATCAGCATGGTTGAACGTCAGGAATTCTTTTCAGTTTGTGTTTAAATGTTCATCCAAAATATGGGTCATCGAATATATTGATTGGGTTTTCTGTGAAATCCTAACAAACAATTAATCAATGGTTTCTGACTCAAAACTGTGCAACAAAGTCATTTCATGATCTCTGTTAATGATGATTGTATATCCATTCTGACAAACTGTATTAACATAACACTAGTCACAATGTCTGTGGGCACATGTGCATGTGTGCGTCTATGACACTGCAGAACTACATTAAATGCACCCCCCCCCCCCAAAAAAAAACCTGCAAAAAAAATGCCTCGTGCCAACAGAAGTGACATTTTCCTTTACGCTACCATTCAGTTTTAGATTATAGGAATATGTACTATTTTAAAATCAAGTAAACAGTTTGAATCTATACTTTTAATTTTCCAAGAACCTTTTGTTACACAACTATGAGAATGCAACAATTTAGCCACCTCCGCTTTACTATTATACAGCATTTAAGAAATTAATCTTGAGGAGAGAGCAGATATTATTGTGTCACAATACTGACTTCCAAGACGGCATCTTTTTTCATCTCATGATACAATGAAAATTCAATACACTGCCAGTTCATTGGGAGGAGTGTAAAAGTTGTTGACACTTAGACATTAGAATTACTCAAAAGAACAGAAAAGTATATATATGCAGATGTGAAAGTGGTGTTCAATAGGTATTGGCCATCTCTTTCAGCTACTCATTGATACACTATGTTTATTTTGTGCAGTAAATGACTGATTTATAGCCCTTTAATTGAGGTGTTAAACACTTTAGTGTGCTGTGTCTGCTTGGCTCTCCACTCTGCTTTAGCTTGTATAACAGCTCATAGGTCCAGCTGCTTTGCAGGCTCGTAGGGGGGTGGGTGGGGATGAGAGGTGGGGGTGGTGGTAGTGGTGGTGGTGGTGGTGGTGGTGGGGGTAAATTCCCAGCGTGTTCACACATCACTGGAGGAGCTGGAGTGTTTGCCTTTCACTTTGACCACAACACAAACAACTTCTCCCACAAATAAACAAAACACGAGGCCGGGGCCATGAGTGCAGCAGGACGCAGTCCAAGAAGAGGCGAGACGACCGGCCCGGGCCGCGTCTGTTTTTGTGGATGTGTCAGTGTCTTATATGGACGTGTGGGTGTGGCACACATGCAAATAATTTCACATGCAACCAGAAGTGCGTGTAGCCTTGTGGAAGTATGCAGGCGAGTTTAATTGTAATCTGTCCAGTGTGGACTTTTTTTTTTTTTTTTTTTTTAATGTGTTTCTCCTTCCAGAGCCGTGCACTCTTGAGGGGCCTCCACAAGTTAAGGAAGAAGGGGAGACAGGCTGAGGAAGGAGGGGGAGGTGCACGGACTAGAGACATAGAGGGGAAAATACAAAACTTGCTGACACGGGGCATAACTTAATTTCCACGGTAGGGGGACAGCTGTGCAGTGTAATCTGCCATGGCAGCCTATTCAGACTTCAATAGAAGGCTTGACCCGGCAAGGAAAACTCAAACTGCAGCCAGCCCCTTCTGAGTGAAGGAGGTGGTGACCGGGCCACCATTTATGGGCTCGTCTTAAAGAAACATACCCCTCTCACTTGTTATTGATAACACCCCGATCTCCTACGCACGCACTCACGCACGCACGCACGCACGCACGCACGCACGCACGCACGCACGCACGTGAAACATGTCAGTGGGAGTTTTGTTATTAAATGCTGTTACATTTTTAATTATTTTTCAAAGACCAAGAGATTGAATCAGTTTTGTTTTTCATTGTTTAAGTTTCTTTTGCGTTCAATAAATATTTCAAAGTTGCAGTTGGGTGCATGATATCACTTGCTTCTTGAACTGGTTAGTTTTCATACAGTATAATCAATAATCACTGAAGCCATGAAACATTCAATAATGGACATGTGACCAAATAGTTCTTTACATATCGCAGCATGTAGCTTCAAGAGAATCTGAATAACATCTTATGCAAATAGTTGCAGTGTTTTACATGTGGATTTTTTGCAGAGAAACATTTTGGTTGAAAATGGTTCACATTTCGGTTTAGTTGCAGTTCTTGAAGAGTTTCACTGAAACTTTGAGATGACGTGCAGAGTTTGTCCATTGTGATAGTTTAAAACTGCCACAAAGTGTCACATCAACTTCAATGAGTGATACCCATAAAGGTACCTTAACATCACCACTATACTTCAAAAATGATTGATCAACTCACCAAAATCAACCAAACAATCAGAAATATATAAACAGGAAATGTGCTTTCACCCTGAAATGAATAATGAGGCTGTAGCTTGGGAGTTGTGGGGAGTTAATAGTCTTGCAGTGGAAGTCAATAGGGGCCGGGGTCTCACTCCATTAAGCTGACCCCCAGGGCCACGTATTCATCCCTCACACATTCATTTTCTCTTTTATGCTCCCTCGCGTTTCACAGCAGAGGGCTCGGGCAGGACCAGCCTCGGTGCAGACTGTAGGTCATAAATATGTTGCTTGGTGCGCGAGCTGATCCGACTTTGTTAACCGCAGTGCAAAGGGGAGCCTTCAGAGTAATTAATAAAAAGACAAGCGTGGGACAGAGTGACTCGTGAAAGGTGCTGATCACAACATGAACTCACCGCAACACACAGTTCAGTCTCAGTTTGTAATTTGTATTCAGTCACCAATAGAAGTTTAAAAAAGCTTTAATTTACAAAGTTACAGCTTTCATTTTTTTTTATTTCCCTTTTATAACTGTATTCCTATAAACATTGGTTTTGTTCTTTATGTATTCAACAGATTAGTAAATGATCCAGATAAGTGTGGGCGCCTTTCAAAATACCAGTTTTCAGATCTCCTTTCTTCCTGTTGTGCTTCCTGCAGGGGCATTTGTAAACATCTTCAAGTGAAATCCTATGAGCAAACACCCCCGAAAAGCCCTGTGCAGGCTGCACTTCACCCCTCAGCTGAAAGAGGTTCAGAGCAGAGGACGTCTCCGTTTGAAGTGCAACAAGTGGCAGTAAAAGAAGTGCTGAGTCCGACTTGGAACAGGAAACAATTACTTGATTTAAAGGGGCACATCCAAAGTAAACAGAGATGCATTTGTGAGGGTTGTTTTTGCTTCCCATCATTGATTTGCATATCAAATCAAACAAAAAGTTATCTTTAAAAAATCTGCAAAGCAACACTACATGGAAGCTTCTTCTCAGGAAAATTCAGACTTTGTTCAAAGTCTGATTGTGGCCTTAAAGCACAAAGGAGCCAAACACAATGAATCTATAATAAACTGGGCGGACATGAGTTAAACACATAATGAATAATGAATAATCCCCATTGGGCAGCAAAGGCGCTGCACACAATGGTCCAGTTTACCAAAGCAACTCGGAGCAAGACTGGTCATTCAGGGCCATCAATAAAGGTCTTTTTGTTCATGATGGAGCAGGAAGGGTTTTCAGATGTGCCTGCATTGTTTGTCACTGACAAATCAAATTCACAAGCTTAAAAACAAAAGTTACAACAAAAAAACTTTTAGATATTATTGCACAAGTCCGTCATTTTTGAGTCAGTCATCAACAGTGGTTTGTGATGGTTTATACACAGTTTGATGAAACACTCCACCAGAAACGTTCAAAATATGCATGGAAAAAATAGTGACAGAATGTGATTAGGATCAACGCAAAGGATTATGATTATGTACATAGAGTAAAATCACCCTCCAAAAACGATTTTCTCCCGCCACTCCGTTCCTTTATCCCTTTTGGGCCTTTTCTCCCTCACTCACATGGAAATCCAGATTAGCTGCTTTCTG
This sequence comes from Lipophrys pholis, assembly GCF_963383615.2. Lineage (NCBI taxonomy): Eukaryota > Metazoa > Chordata > Actinopteri > Blenniiformes > Blenniidae > Lipophrys > Lipophrys pholis. Next base: position 10,317,525 of record NC_137638.1, read on the forward strand.
GTAAAGACGTCCCGTATGCCATGTTAAAGACGCTGCCAGAATGGAGGAGGAAGGCGGGGCGTGCAGCAGGGAGTTAGTAATGTCTGGAGCAAGAAACTGAGAACTTGCGTACGTGTGTGTACGTGCTTTTCGGGGGGGAGGGGAGAGGGTATGGCTGCAGTGAGAGTGAACAGGCTGAGATTTTGGCACGAGAAGTGGGAGTGTTTGTGTCGGAGAGAAGAAGACAGAAAACAACACAGAGAGACAGACGAAGGAATGCCAAAAAGGGAACTTGCATGTAACCTTCCCACAAACCTACATGGTTTTTTTTTTTTTTTACATTTAGTTTGTATGAATTGTGGCTTTCCAGGGAGCAGATGTCGACTGGTTGGATGTAACTGAACTCCCAGCCTGATGAATGGGGGCGCAAAAAAGTATCTACACAAATACATTTTCAATACTGTGTTCTTAAAAGTATCCGAGCCTCATTCATCATACAATCCATAAATCACTTGTGCTAAAGCTCTAAAAAAAACACATACAACTGAAGAGAGACTGACAGTGGTGAGTGACTCCTAAGTCCCATTCAAAGTAAAAGCCCCCTCTTTCAGGTTGCTCATGAATTATTTCGAGGTCCACTAAAAAACTAGTGATTGTTTTTTTTGTACTATTGCAAAATGAAAGAGGTTGATTTAAATGATAAACAAAGTTTCAAAGAAATTTAATACGTTGAACTAGGTTTAACTAACCCTAACCCTGCTAAGCTTGTGTTTTTCTAAAGTTATCAGTTTATTTTCAGTGTGATTAGACACTTTAGAAGGGAGTCACCCTACATTTTGGAAATTAACCTCGACAGAAAATAATACAAAACGCTCTGCTAACAAATTAAACAGGTAATATTACAAACTGGGACACCTGACATGCATTAAAGATTTTCCTGCTCACCAACAGTATATTTTTAAAAGGCTAGTAAATATGTGCACATGTCATGTATCTGTTGCAAGGCAACACTCATAATTTATTCTAGGGCTGTCTCTAATTGTTGAAATTGGCTTGGACCCCTCTTTTTTTATGATTAAATGGGATTATAGAGCCTTTGAGGCCCCCTGTGGTGAGTCAGCCAAGCAGCTTTTGATCAGGACCGGCAGTATCCACACAAGTGATTATATTAATCACTGTAATGACCAAGACAAGTTAAAATCATCATCATCATCATCAATACATCTACATCTCATTTTTGAATATATTCATTTTTTTGTTTATGTTTGCCAAATAAATTAAATATCGTGTAACAAATAGTGAAGTTTGGCCTTAAAGCGGTGAGAGTTGTGGCTTAGCGGATTGTACAGGAGGTCTTTCAAATGTAAAGCCAGCTTCGTGGTCACTGGAAGAGGGATTTTTTTTTAAGATGTTTTAACTTTTTACCAAACAAACATTAAATAAAATTCTGGCTGTAGTTTCATATTGATTGATGGACACACGGTACTACATTCATCCAGTCTTGAGTCTGTCATCACACAGATTCTCCACAATCAGCTATGTTCTATTATTCACGGCTTTAATTGAGGTTATTAATTGTTTGGGAGTGTACATGTTCTCCCTGTGCATCTGTGGGTTTTCTACAAACATACATTTGAAGTCAGTTGGTGAGTCTAAATTCGCTGTAAGTATGAATGTGAGTGTTTCTTTTCTGTGTTTACCCTGTCATGGATTAGTGACCGGTTCAGGGTACATGATGCCTTTGCAGATAGTCAGCTGTGATCTCCAGCACTCTGCGACACAAGTTTGAATAAAGGGATAGTTGTACCTGAGCATTTTGCAATTTACTTAACTTCATGCTTCTACATGACTTGTGATGGTCTTTAAGTGTATTTCAAATAAATACATTTATTCATGTTGTTTCTAATAAGCTACAGTTTTGTATTTTTAGCTGCTGCCTTTTTATTATCAGAATGCCGTGAAGGGTGTTTCAAAAATAAGATAATTTAAAGGAAGTGTACGGTGATTCTTACTCTTCCAAAACTTTAAAACAAGAGTGTATAAAATATAATAAAAGAGAAGAAACATGAAAATAGAAATAATGTGTTTATCCAATAGAACATCATGCCATGCATGCTCGATCACTTGTCCTCCAACTGCTTCAAATAAAACAACAGTTGCTTCCTGGTGTTTCACACTGAGACAATAAAATGTCCCTGTTGTCCTCAGATTCAACCTGGAGCTCTTCTCAGGCGCCACCAGAAACTTATTTCTTCAGAAACGGGTTCAGCCGACGCTACAGAGAATTATGGACTTGTTCTGTTTGACTTTGGGCCGTGTGATTATTTACAAAGACATTCAAACATGAAACATCAACACTGGATTTGTAGAAAGAAGGATGTAAACATTTAGATTAGTGTCTGACCTATAGCGGGAGCCCAGACAGCCGGGGAAGAGATTGCATAATTCATGCTGGAAGGCCCATTTCTTTCCCCACTGTTTGACTGGAACCATCAGGGTAAAGTCAAGACAGTGTTGTGGTTGCAGTGGTTCAACGTCTCGCTCAATGCTTTGTGACATCTGACCGTGCAGGATTTCTGGAGGACGTAATCATTCCCAGATCTGCAAAAGCAAACACAGAAAATAATGTTTGTTTGTGAAATGAAATGGTTTCCGTTCAGTTTGGAGATGTACGACTCTCTCCCCACTTCACGTTATTAGCTGTGAAGTTGAGAAAGTGTTGTTGTTTGTGTGTCACACTTTCCGTGCTTTTCTTCACTCATTTGTTTGGCAGCTCCCTGCTGGCAGCGGAGCAGAATGAATTAATCACTCCTCGTCTGGTTATTCGCACAGTCGCGCACGTTTAGTTTTCCTGCCTTTTGGTTTGAATTAAGAAGCTGCCGTCAGATATTTCCTTCCCGTTTGAATATCTTTGCCTGAAGCGACAAATCGTCGTGGCTTAAAGAAGAACTGACTCATTCCTCTGAGCCAGTTTCATTTTACAACTGCCCCTGAATGGTGTATCAGCTTCCACTGGGTCCTTGGCCTTTGTTTGGGGAAAAGGAAACAACAGCTGTTGCTTTCACAGGATTTTCTAACCCCGGGTCTTTGGAAAAGGGGGAAAAAAAAAAAATCCCCCCCCCTTTTTTTTTGCATCTAAAACAAAAAGCTAAATGTCTATTTGCCAAGAAAAAGCCTTCAAGTGGACACCACCAGCAGACCTTTCTCTCTGTTGCTGTCACCTGCACACTTTCTTTCTTTTTATTTCTTCCTCTCATGCAAACAATCCCTCTTCGTCCAGGGGCTGAAGGGGGAGGACAGAGAGGAAAGCAGAGACTCCTTCTTTCACCTGTCTCATTATTAGTGGCGATGAAGGACACAGTCAGAATTCCCTCCAATTATTCTGTCTGTGGGCCGCCTCTCTCCCTGTGTCCACCTGTTGACAGAGCTGCTAAATGAGTCCCGGGCAGGAATGTTAATCATACAATCTGACATGTTGCTGGAGATTTGGCCTTCAGCTTCTCTGCGGGCCTCTCGGACAGGTGGCTCTGTCTCTGAGGATCAGAGCCAGTATCAAGACATACAGACGTGATATATGTCTCAAAACATCGAAAAACCTGGCTTGAAATCTTCACTGTCATTGAATGTCGTTTGACTTAAAGATCCTAAGTTAAATTCATCTTCCCCAGAACTTTCGCTGCATTCTGGGCGTCCGTTTTTTATGCCAACACTTTTTGAAAACGGCTCCCAAGGTGGAACCCTACAAAAACACTCCAGCTTTATTTCCTTCTCTGGGTAGATGGAGGAAAATGCAACTTTTTGAAAATGCTGCGAATGCAATTGCGCACCACGCCTGTAGTATATGTTTCTTTTGCACATGGGTGAGTAGATGTGCAATAACAATGTTTTCAGTCCCTGTGAATCTCTACTTGGGTCTCAGGAAGCTTCGTCAAGTAACAGAATTACATGATTTGTCTGCAGATTTGGTTTCACCGCCTCACTGCAGAGACAGGCTGGCACTGATAATCTGTAATTTGTTTTCATCTCCATAAATCAGCATAATCCTGCCAAAGAGAAAATATATTTATTATTACATTTCTTGTAAGGCATGCCGCCAAATCTCATGAAATGTAGTTAAATGTAATTAAAGACTGTAGACTGTGCTGACTATGCTGAAAGTGCAGCTATCATTCTGGAAACTTGACTCTGATTCACTTGTTTGTGGTTTGGGTGTCACAGGAAACAATGAAAAGACGTGATAGCGCTTTGTTCAACTCTGAACCTGGAGCCGATATCTCCATTTAACCACAGCGTTGAAGAAAAATAACCACCACAACTTTCTCGGTGTCTGTTTAATGAGACTCTGCGGCACGAGGCAGCTGAATGGAGGGATCATACGATGAGGTTAGTCCGACATTTTCATTATGTACCTCAAAGCTCCTGGGGGCAGAGGAGATCGTCATCAAACACAACACAAACTAATTGCAGCACATTATGGTACAGGTTGAAGGAGCGGGGGCGTTTGAAGTGTGTGTGTGTGTGTGTGTGTGTGTGTGTGTGTGTGTGTGTGTGTGTGTGTGTGTGTGTGTGTGTGTGTGTGTGTGTGTGTGTGTGTGTGTGTGTGTGTGTGTGTGTGTGTGTGTGTGTGTGTGAGTGCGTGCACACAGTTGTTCTATCCTCATTTCAAGGGGAAACCACAATGTTTAATCTTGACATCAGTGCTTCTTTAGCAGGCACGGAGCCAGGCTGAGTGTGTTTGGTGGTGGTTAACCAGCCGAGGGAAAAGATCCTAATGAGATACCTGGGTGCACTCATTGGCTCAACATAGCCAAAACATTTATCCAGCCTGGGGAAAAAGAAATACACATTCGAACTTAACGATATCGTAAAAAACATTTTCTGCAGTCTTACGGTATGTTGAAGAAACTTGAAATGTAAGAGGAAAGAGGTTTCCTGAAATGAAACCCATATTCACTGATGCTATGTGTATTTTTGTTAAGTGATTTTCAAGTTGTATTGGCTCCGTTTCTTACCTCTTAAAATCTTTGCAAATTGAATTTCCATTTCTGTCTGCTTCTTTTTTTTCTTAGCCATTTTTACAGGTTGACAAAATCATAAGTTTACTCTTTTTTTCAAAGTAATGTTTTAAACAGGATTGCTTGGGGTTCCAGGAACTTTACTTTCAGACTTTAAAAGACCAATATAAATACAATACACACTTTTCCAAAAAAGAGACTTGAGAGAAAGTCTGAATTATTGACAGCAACCACTTTAATAATTTTATTCATATACAGCATGAAGTACTGACACTGAGCAACAACAATATTTGTAAGAATGGCAATAGGCACCTAAATCACCTAAAAATAGATAATCAATCACCACGTAACAACCAATAATGAACCATTGCTGTAGTAATATTTTGTCTGAGATTGGGACTGACGATATGTCCTAATGCTTAAAGCCTCTAGCAGCCATCTTCAAGAATTCTCCATGGAATCAGTAGCAGTGCAAATACAAGGACTGCAACATCTGGTTCTTTCGTAGAGTCAGTCTGAACAGCTATAGACATATGTGTGGCAGTGGTGGTATTCTACCTTTCCCTGAATGTCAGAAACATCCCCTATTGCAAGAGTTTATCCATGGAGTTGATTTGTTTGGTGCTGTTCTTTACTTATGTATTTAAATTAATTGAAAATACATATTTACTACTTTTGCTATCTATCTTAACCTAATATATGTGTGATGGGCCTGTTCCGGCCGCGAGTGCAAGACACATTGACAGATTGAAAAACACATTGGAATCATCACATCCTGTTAATTTACAGACACCTTATTTTCCAGCTGATTAAAGTGCAGATGTTCAGACATCTCAAAAGCCCCCACAGTGCCTTGATCCAGATTATTTAGCAGCAGATGATGCGCAACCTGACCTAATGAGGATGGTAATTCTCACTCATTTGCAGCGTCTTCAGCTTGATGGCTCTGAGTGGGTTCTCGAAGGGCATTTTTAAAATAAAATCCTCATTTACTGTGTTGGTGCGTGAATGAGCCAGCTGGCTGCTTTCAGGCGGTCCACTGGATTCCTCTCTCCGTTGGTCGCTGTGATGGAGATGGAGACACGCTGCGTTTGCTGAGAGATGAGGTGTGCAGCCACCATTTGGCCACAGAGAAACTGTTGATCTTTGACTGACATGCTTCAGTTTGTATTACGAGATGGAAAAGAAGTGGAAGTGAGTTTGACCGAGCTGCCATCATCAGTTTGTCCCTATCCCTCATAAACCCACCCCCCCCCCTTTTTTTTTTTTAACCACCACCCACTGTTTAGTTGGAGTGAAATGACCAAGTTTGTATAATGGGTTCATCATTCTGTCATCACAAAGTCCCTCAAACCACTTCCAAACCATCCCTGCATGAAGACGTCTGTTACGACAAGCTGGGTCGGGAAATGGTTACTTCAACATAATGTGATTATCATTCACACATGTTATTCAGATTCTTTAAATATGTTGTTTAGTCTCTTTAGATACTACAGCAGCAACAGTCCATTGGTTAATCAAGTCAATGATTATCTTTAAAGATCAGCACGAACTTCATCTATTCTCAGAATCTATATAATATTCTTAAGAGAAACAGACTAAATATTTTGAGATTTTGTTGTTTTGTTGCCGTTGTGAGCTGAATGTTTTGAACTGACATGCTCTTTCTGACATACGGTGGTGTGTCACTGGGGTTTTGGAAACCAAGAGAATATTGTAGGTTTTATTTCAACTGTGGATGTAATAAATGTCGACATTTAGAGACTGTTATCACTCATTTATTCAAAATGACCATCTAAGAAGAGAGCAAAGGACAACAGGGACAAAGACTTAGATATTTTTAAACCCATTAATTTGCCTAATCATGCAGCAGTGTTAACTATGTGCTTGCTTTCATTACCAAGACAATTGTGGTTGAATGTGTCTTTTATTGGGACACAGAACTACCAGTGCGACTCTTTTGTTGTCTTCATTAATCCATGTTCTTAAGAAATAGTAAACAATCACTCATCACACTTTGGTGAGCCACAGCAGAGATGTGGTTCTTCATTATTTCAGTCCTAAATAAAATGGAATGTCCTCCAAAACAAGATCTTGGAAAGACATGCCATCTTTTGGTTCTGAGAAGTTGGACATCCTGCCGACACGTGGCCTCCCCTCACTTTTAGCACCTTAAGAGCTTCCAGGATCTAACGCCGTTAAACAAACATCCTCGAGGAAGAGAAGAGCAAAGGCCACAGAGAGACGTTGAACTTTCTAACCCTCTGCTTGTATAATCTTGGCACCGTTTAGATAAGACTCTTTGTTTGCTGTATTTATCTTTTTCATTCACATTGTAATTGTTTTGTATATGAGCTTTGCAGCCATTCAGACACGTGCAATGGTTTGATGGTGTATTATAGCAAAGCCTTACAGCAAAACATGGATTAAAATCCTTCCAGTGCCTTCACTCAGCAGTCACTATTATCTAATAAGCAGCTTTTGTACACTTTTTGCCACTCACTCCTAATCAACAAAGAAAAGCACGTTAGTGGCACTCAGAGGCATTAAGTCTAATCAAACAAAGTGGCCACAGTGTCAAACCTTCTGATCTCCTTTCAAATCCCTTCCTCATGGAGCTCTGCGAAAACACTCGCCAATGTAAACTACCTCCCATCATCCACCTTGAATGTGAAGCCGCAGCAGTGGAGAAAAGACGCCGTCGCCCTCCAGGTCCCTGCACAGCTCTTTGTTTGTGAAGCTCTTTTAACTGGAAGGGGTGCTATAAAAGCTGCATAATTACTGAAAGCTGGCTCATTAAGAAAGAAAAGGCTTTGCTGCAGGTGAATCTGGAGGTTTGTTAAAGCAAAAAGGCTGTAGACTGTTTGTAACCACTTACATTTGGGGCTATATCACAGTGCAACACTTCAATAAGTCATTTTGTTCTCAAGAGGTTATGAGAGTCATTCTTCTTGTTTCTCTATCAGACACTGACAAGCCACTCCTGCAACGTTCCATACAGATGATAACTGTTTCCTTCTGATTATATCAGGTGTTTTCAGATGGTTAAAAGAAGAAAAAAGAAAGATTTACAGAAAAATGAGCAAATTCAGATTTAATGGAATTTGTCATTTTATTTAATCAATCTTGTAAAAATAGAAGAAGATGGTATAGCTGCGCCTGCTAAAGACTGTGTCTGGTGACATTTTATGTTGTGAATAATTATAATAGAAGTAAAGTAGGTAGACAAGCAGAGGGAGATTTTAAAAACAGTTATTATATACAGTAACCAACAAGAGCGTGTAAAATGGACAAATATATTGTGAGATTTAAGTTAAGGGCATAGCAGTTGATCTTCAAAATCTTTGTTCAAAAGATTTTGGTTTAGAAACTCATTCCGCTTTTCCAAATATTGGTCCAATGTCCCCACTTTCCCATGTGCACCACGTCACAGGCTCATATCAGCAATGTATGGAAACATTCTGGTTTCCTGGTTTGTATTAACCATATCAAATATGGCTATTAAAAATCCAAATAAAGTCCCACTTTTCTCTTATTCACTGTAAGTGAAAATCCAGCTATTGTGTTGAGGAGCTTGAGCTTGCCAGTTTGAAGCTTTTGAAAGTGGTCAGTTTAGTAGATCACTTATAAGCTCTAATTGTCTTATTTTTTTACATTTATATTAGATTCTGTCATAAAAATGTCTTTCAAGGATGTACGTAATAGTTTTAAACTTCACTGATTCCTAATCCATGTTGTCTTAAGAAAGGAAAAAAAGCCATTAAGAGGAAAAATATACATCCGACAGCCTTTAACCCACAAAGTCATTCAAGATTTCACTATATTTACTGTAGTCTGAACATTCAGTCTGGTTCTGCGACTAATAACTTTGGTTGTAAACCGCTAAATTAAATGGCAATCATATTGGTGATATTAAAGTACAAGATTTCTTTAATCGAATTTTTACAAAGAGTTTGAATCATCACACCGTCATTGTTACCTTTTAACAAGTTGCAGTCTTGAATATTAATCGGCGTCTACCAGTGGCAGAACGCCTTCCTGGTAAAGACTGTCTTTGGTAGAAGTGTTGTAGTGAAACACTGAGCTGCACTCGATGGAATTCTGCTTGTTAGAAACCCAAACAGGGCCACAATCTTTCTTCTGGTGGTGTCCCCACATAACCAGAGCACCACTCTATTTTCATGAGCCGTGAGGTTGGATTTCATCTCTGGTTTATTTGGCTGAAAAAACATTGCCGGGCCTCGCCTGTCTTTATATCTGTTTTTCTAAATGGACTTTAATGTGGTCCGGTTTCTTTTCCCACAGAGTTAATGTTGGTCAGAGACGGAATAAAAGCCGCTGATTGACCACAGCTTCAGACTCGCTTAGAATCCATGTTATGCAGCAGGAATATTCAAGTCCGTTGGACTGGACAGAGTAGGACAGGAAGTGAAGGCAGCCGGCAGGTTAGAGGTGAAAGAGCACGGGAAGAAAGAGCAGATGTAAGCTCAAACGGAGGACAGGTCGGCGGCAGTGTGCTCACACGAAGGCTGAAGCAGAAAGATTCCCAGCCCCTCGACGATCCGTCCCAGGGCACGGCGCTGCACCACAGGAAATGACCATGGCCGTTAGTCTGGCTGGCGTATGGCTCTATATTCCGTCTCTGTTTTGGCCCGAGGCCTTGGACAGAAATCAGAAACATTGAAACGATTGTGCACTGCAAAATTGTCTGGGGGGAAAAAAGGCAAAAAAAACCAAACAAAAAAAACATGCTGGCATACAGCAGTGCTTAAGGCAATACACAGATTCACAACACACCAGGCAGAAAAGATTTACACACCCAGTGAAGAGAGAGACAGTTACATGTTCTAGCCAAGGCAAACCCACACGCGTGTTTATGGACATTTTTTTTCCCCCTCGCAGACCGCAGGCTTTCCGGTGGTGGCTTTGGATGATTTCATGAGAGAGAGCGAGCGTGTGTATTACTTCCAACAAGGTTTTTTTCCACCCTAAATTGCACTCTAATAAGTATTTTAATCCTAATTGTGCGTTTGGATTTGTGTGTGTGTGTGTGTGTGTGTGTGTGTGTGTGTGTGTGTGTGTGTGTGTGTGTGTGTGTGTGTGTGTGTGTGTGTGTGTGTGTGTGTGTGTGTGTGTGTGTGTGTGTGTGTGTGTGTGTGTGTGTAGCGCTTTGATGTTTAACTATAGTCCGCTGAGGGGGAACAAGCTAATTACAAACGTACTTTGAGCTCAGAGCGATTAGGTAGTAATGATTAGCTAGTAATCAGGGCAGAGCTTTTCTTGTGGTACTCTTTCAGGTTGAGTTTGACCCTCATCTGAAGTGACAATGAGATCAAATCAAGTTATCTCTTCGGTGAGACATTTCGTTCTTGGATTTTACAACACAAGCATTAACTAATATGTCAAAATCCACAAAGCAGTACTGTGCCTGTTCAGTTTTTTTTCCTTTTATTTTATGAGTGTCAGATTTAAGTAGGCTAAATGTCTTAACATTTTAAGGGACTTTGGCTCAGGTCTGTTTTCTCTTCATTTATTTTTTTTCCCATCATTTTATCTCGGCAAAAGTATTTTTTCTTGCTCAGATCTCCTTTTTATTGACTTTCCACAAGTTTTCTTCTCATATGTTAACACTGGCTTTGGTTATGGAAGACTAACTAAAATAGCAAAAACAGTAAAAACAGTAAAACAAAATTATGCACCTTTTTTTTTTTCTACACAAACCGGTTAAACCCAAATGCCAATGCTGAGGTATTTATGTGAAATAATGTGACTCAATCCCCCCCCCCCCCCCCCCCCCCCCCAAAAAAAAAGACAAAGAAGGGTTTCTTCTTGAATGTCTTGGCTCAACCTGCAATTTCAACTGGAACCACAGCTGAATCTGTGTGACAAATAACGGCACACGCTATTCCGTGCAGTCCAAAAGCCATAATTTCAAAACTATGAAAAGAGTTAAAATTGTGAATCTGATCCTGATGATGGCCTAAGCTTGTTGGGAATATCATGTTTTCCTGCTTTGTAGTGTTTTCGCAGATGGCCAGCTGCTAGTGGTTTGGCCAGCCATGGGAAATCTCCCTCCCATTAGCTTGTCTCCTGCCCTTAGTCATCTCTCTTATCTTCTGGCTCAGCCCCACTGAGAGCCGGCAGCCCTCTGCCAGTTGGACAAAAATATTTGCCAATGAATGGAGCTACAGATAAAATCGTCCCCCATGATACCCTAGAGCTAAGTCCCTCTCAGTGGGTGCTACCCAGAACCATCACAACTACATTCAGGCCTTGGAGCTACTGAACCTTTTTTAATGAAGACACAATTATAGCAGCCCGGGGTTAACTGAGGCCTCGGGCTGCAGATGCCAAGCATGTCAGCTGTGGGCTTGTCTGGAGATTTGACGTCCATTCAGTCTTTGGATTTTTCATCTTACTTAGCTTCACAGGACAACAACCGCAAAGACTATGAGACAAATGAGTCACTTCACAACCAAAAGTGACGAGCCTTTGGGGCACTGCGTGCAATGCTTCATCATTCATCATTCATATTCCCTTGCAGGCTGTAATCAGCATTTCGTTGAGTTTTTATTTGAGAAACCTACTTTTCCAGCAGTTACATGTATTACTTGTTACATGCATTACTTGTTGCGTTGCTCTTCTACATTGTTTCTTTCACTTTCAAATTTTTTTTACTTATTATTTGGCATGGTGTTTTAGATTAGACATTTTATTGCGGATTGATGCATTCTGTAACAACTCGAACTTTAAGCAGTTCGCTTGGAATTGTTCCGTCGTGGTGTAGCTAATGAGTGATTCTGAGTTCTATGTACACTTAGTAAAACATGCAACTCACAGAGTTTAGAACTACTTTGACAAGACACCCTGACAACTAAAGCCCTCCATCGACTTGCTGCTTTAGGTGCTTTTGTCCTCTTGCTTTAGTTGTTAGTAGCTGTGGCAGAAGTCACACTGAGGTGTAGTGAGTTGTGGAATTTATGAAGATCATCTCAGGTTTTTTATAGTCACATAACTTTGACTATTTCCATCTGCTCTCCTCCTCTCATTGAGTGACGCAAACAAGATGAAAGATATAGTCATGATTTCCCGGTACTCGTCTGGCGCTGGATAAATTCTCACAGTATATTGTACTTTTTTTTCGGAAATTCTGATGAGTTAATGCCAGACTTTCTGATTCCTGTTTCTTCTTCATTTGGATGTAAATGATCTTCCATGTGTCGTGTCTGCTGAGGTCAGGTCATGTGTAATCCAAGCATTGTGTAAAGATGTTTATAGTTTATGTTTCTTGTACCATTTTGTTCAGGTTCGTGATGGTAAATTGCTGCAGATGGCGTGAAACATTTTCAGGTTCTTAAAGATGCTGAAACTCTGTGACTTTATGCTTGACAATTTGAACATTTGATCAGTAGCAGTGCTTTGACATACAGAAAGCTTATCACCTAGCCAAATCTCCAGTAGTAACGTGGCCTCAGGCAGTCAAAAGTCGTTTTGTTTTATGTCAGCTCATTTTTCTGCTCCTCCGCTCGCTCATGCAGCCTCCCGCTGCACACCCTGACACAGCAGCCCACAGTCTTTGCCAGAAGTGGAAGATAGCACCGGCAACAGATGGAAAGATAAGGAAAAAAAAAATGTCATGACATGTACACTCTCTTTTTAAGTCAAAACCACCTGAGGAATTTCTGCATTCAGCATTCACGGCGGAATACTAAACTCTGTGGCAACGCTCGAATCGGAGAAAGAAGACGGGCGTTTTATCCGTTTCACTAAAACACCAACCGCCGCAAACATGAACCAGCAGAATTACCTGCCACATAAAATGATGAAAACGCAGCATGTTAAGAAACCAAAATGTGGTCAAGGAAACAAAAGTGAGATGGAGGAAGGTTGTCGTGGTTCATTTGAAGCGTGTTTTGCCTCTGGGATTGTTTCCCAGCTGCACTTCATAAGCATTCCTCCAACCAGCGACACACGTTAATAAAAAATGTCTGAGACCAAACTCTTTCAGACCAAACCCCAATCCCTTTTCAATGTAGGCCTCCCAATGCTTGACTTCATTATTTTAATTTCCGCTGCCTTGACTTCTATGACAACGTTTTCAATATCCTACAGAGAACATTTCTCTGGCGCGTCGGGGACACGGCACGCTGGTCAGACGTTGAATAATTTTAACTTCCTGCAGTATGTTTCTATATACATATTGAATTCCACAAGATCATATTTGTGCCCCTTTCTATACTCGCAAAACTTCAGTAGATCAGTCCCTTAAAACTCAGTGCTCGTCATGTGTTAATATAATTGTTCATTGAGAGACATTGTAGATTCATGTTGTAATTGCCAATAGGGTTGTCCTCAAGTAAGCCTCAGTCACTTTCATATTGATGTGCTATGGTTAGAAAAATGGAGCTGACCACACTTTTCCAATGATGTGGTTGGACAGTACAGTAGACAATCGGGCAAAGTCTTGACATATGCCTGCTCAGAATGACAAATCTGGTTACTTTTTGTGGGAATATCTTATCTTCTGCCTTTGTACATTATTTCTTCATTAGACTTTGGAAAGTTAATCACGCTAAGTGTATTTTCTAATGTATTTTGAATATGCTTTTTGCATTTTATATATTATAGGATAAAGGAACAATTTGAGGAAAAGATTTCAAATGCACAATGAGGCAGTTACCTTTTATTGGTGCTAGACCAAACACTGGGAACAATTTACCCCATTTACACGGCAGTGTTTTCAAGTGTACAAAAATGTTGTTGCATTTTGGGTGACTGTTTACGTGACAATAGTGCTTGAATTCATTTAATATGCAACTTCTTGAAAATAGCTCAGAAAGGTGGCACTTTTCAAAAACGCTCCAACTCCATCTCTGTGTAAACAGGAGTTAGTGTGAGTTTTATAAAATGCTGCTACAGTGCACCACAACTGTAGTAAATAGTTCTTCTGCACATGCACAAGTAGATTAACAATAACAACAATGGCGGCCTCCAGACATGACCTCCCAGGAGATATTTTCCTGAGTCTTGGTAGTTTTTTAGTTGAGAGTCAGCCGTAATAACAATCCAACTTTGTTTTCTGTCCATACAAATGTCAGTGTACGTCCATGGTTAATATTTATGGCGTACTGTTCTCTGTGTCCATGTGTGTGTGGTTTCATTACAAAAACAAACAACAACATCCACTAGTGGCCGAACATTAAAACTACATTCTTTTCAGGGTTTCAGCCAGTTCCATGTAAACGAACATCGTTTTCAAGACTTTGACGTGTAAACGCAAAACTTTTATCAAACAAAAATGCAAAAAAACGAGGCATTTTCACTTGGAACGTTGTCGTGTAAAATGTGGTCTGGAGTTTATAAGTGTTGAGATGACATACTGAAACCCCTGATCTCTAGCTACCTCTTTGTTGTACTTCCTAAATTTGGACGTGAGCAAGTTTTATCACGATTGTTATCAGTGTTGCTTTCCCAGCTTTCCTTCAAATTGGAAACAAGCGCTATTGTACAGTGTGTTCTTTCCTCCAACATGGCACACTCAGTGAAGTCATGCAAATTCCTTTGACGGTGTATCATTCACATGTGTCAGCTCTTGTAATTCAGTGGCGGTAACCCACCTGATATCACAAGTGACAACCTGTTGATGTGTTTGTGCTGCACGGTGAAGGAGTTGCTAGGCACTTTTTTAGTCAGCAATTAATTTCAGTCCTGGCCAAGGGTGGGTGTGGCGGTCCAAATCCCTTGGAGGGTTTGACAGCCAGCCAAGAGTGTGTCTGTGTGTGTGTGTGTGTCTGTCTGTGTCTGTGTGTAGTGTGTGTGTGTGTGTGTGTGTGTGTGTGTGTGTGTGTGTGTGTGTGTGTGTGTGTGTGTGTGTGTGTGTGTGTGTGTGTGTGTGTGTGTGTGTGTGTGTGTGTGTGTGTGTGTGTGAAAGAGAGAGAAAAGAAACACTAGAGGAGGAAAAAGAACATGAGGAAGGGAGATTCCTTTAGCTGACTTTATTTTTATGGCCAGAAAACCACAGTAAACAAACAAAAAAGCACATAAATTGTTCATGGACTACCCTGTAAAACCTCAAACCCGGCTAGTAGTCCTGTAGCAAGACTAAAGCTTAATCCAGAAAGATCTCAGTTTCTTTTACATTCATTCCATCACAGCAGGTTTGTAGATCATCAATTGAGAAGCTGTATAAAGCCCTTTGTGGTAATTTCTTCAACTTTATGTGTAGTTGAAGTGAAAATTGTGAAATCCCACCAAAGATCCTGAATCGTCTTGTGTGCATCTCTTGCTTGCACGATGAGAATAACCAGACGCCCTGCCGGAGTCGCCCCAACTTACAGCAGCACTGTGAAATTTGTCTCTATGCTGCTCTTCCAAGTAATGACTTAAACGTCTATGCCACAGCCCAGAATGGATGTGTCTGCAGCTCTGTCGCCTTTTTAATGGTAACATATACAAACCTGACACTGTAATGTTTGCTTAGACAAGAAGAGGACAGATGGAGCAGTTTTACCATTTTTCTTTCTATAAAACTGTAAAGTGTTTGAGAAATACAATGAACTAGTCCCACCAAGCTTTCCAGCACAATAAAAACAAACTGATATACCTGGAAATGGAAATGTAGGAATCACATACATTACTTGGACCTGATAAGTTCTGGTCTGTGATATTTCTAAGGTTTAAGATACTACCTTAGATTTTAAACTCCCATTGCGTTTTAATTGGACATGAATTGTATTACTTGACCTTGCAGAGCTGAGAGTTTTTTCAGTTACAAAAAGTTTTCAGTGCACACAAAAAGGGAACAAGAAATGTATCTGTACACGTGACCCCACCAGAAATGTTGGAAATGCTGTAGTATTTATAAGAGGTCTGCAGTGGGGCTGTAACTCCCCCACAGAGTACACCAAACAGAGACGAAGATATGAAGTATACACAGATGATGTAGAATTACTTTAACAGAGCAGAAGAAGATCTTGATGAACTCATACCTGCAATTTGACCATTGTTGTGTTGTTGGTTGGCAGGGTTAGTGAATGTGGGTTAAGAGAAAAACAGAGCATGGACTTCTTCATCATCTGCCACACCGAGATTGAATCCGCCATATTTACTGCAGTTATTAGCAGACACCATCCCTTCCACCTTCTTCTTCTGGTGGGTGGAGATGATAGCCATAACCCCTAATCTATGGAAGTTTCATAAAAGAATAGCAACTTAAATGGAACAACAGTATTTCAGTGTAAAATGTTGCGCAAGACAGGCCTCTGTCGTTGTTGCTCATCAGGCTGTTGCAGCTCCTGAATCTCCAACGGTTATTGGACTTCAGCAATGAGCAAAAACAAAAATAATTTATTTGCTCCAGATAACATACAGATTTTTGTATGGGGTAATGATGATTGATTGTATTTGTCACTTTTCTTTTCTTTTTAAAGGGACCTGCTTTGGGTAATGAATGGTTCAGTCAAACAGGATGAAAATGAGAAAATTCCAACTTTTTTGGAATAGATTTAGTAGCATTCACTAAATACTAATCTAATCACATCCTGCATTATTTCAAGGAGATTGCATATTACAGCCTGTACAGAATCAATTTGAATGAATACAGCACATTATGTTCTGTCCAACAACATGTCTCTTTGTTTTCAAGTTTTCCTCAAGTTATATTTGTTGTGGTCCTTTAACTCTGAAATAACTTAGACCAACGGAGGCCAACGACATCTGGACTCACTAAAGCACTATTAGCAGCTTGCTTATAATTGGTCCTGACCCCTTATTCTGAGAGGTCATTGGTCAGAAAAGGTTGTATAGTTGAGAAACAGGAAAATTAACTTCCTGTTATTCAATGATAATGACCACATTAGGTGTAAAGTTAACTAAGAGCTGTCAGAAAGAATGTCATGCACAAACAGCTGCTGGGATTTTTGGGGAAAAATGTTTGTCAGACTGAATGCAATGGAAAACAGCACGCAGTAAAGAAATGTGCTAATTAACCATCAAACGCGTTGAGCCAAACCTCTGTGGGAATTTGTGTGTTTCCAGTGAAATGAGCAGCTGGTGATTTGCTGGCTGTGAAAATGGTTTGACGTTTTAATGTTTTCGGAGAGTTTGACCGATTGTCCAAAGACACCTGAAGGCACAGAGCATGATTGTATACGATACATGTAGCTTTGTCAGTATGAACAGTCGCACCTTACGTCATAACACCTCCAGAAAGCGGCTTATAAATGGTAAACAGCCACCAAATTAAAAGCCAAATATGAACCTTCCATCTAGGTTTCATTAGGCTTTTCTGGGAATCCTTTCATCATTACTAGATGGCAGCTTTTTGTTCTCACGTCCAAAAAACATAAACTTTGACTGTAATCTTTGAAGCTTTATGCTGCCCGCAGCGATTGGAAAATGTCTCACTGAGACGCCCGCTCAGCGCTGGTCGCGTACAGAGACAGAAAAGACCCAAGGCTCACTTCTAACTAACTCCATATGGTACAGGTCTGGACATCCAGCCGACTTCTAAGACTGTTTCAGACTGGTTCAACGTAAACTTAGCATCTCGTCTGAGCAGGGGCCACAGGGAACCCCCCCCCCCCTCCTTCCATGCTCTAAGGCGAAGCATCTGTGCCCCATCGCTTTCAATATCCACCTCACCCACTGCCAAAGGCTCTGACAGTGATGCAGCTCACATTTGAAATCTTACACAGCTTGAAGAGTCTCATTTCTCCCATTATTTAATTCTTCGGACATAAAATCATCCTAAAGAATCGGCAAAGGTCGGAAGTTTTAATAACTAATACTTAAGAGTTTACATAAGCAGCACCGAGAGGCTCCTTGTTCTACTTTCTGTCAGAGTGTAGGACACTTGGATCCTTCTTTCTGTGAGGAATTTTTCTTGAGAACTCTTTACTGAACGAGATAGTGAAAGGGGGCTGCTGGCACTGAGAGTGGGTTGGTGAATGAGCGGGGTAAGAAAGAGTACAACAGGTAACAAGGACCTACTGCTGAGAGACAGATGGCTGAGCTGCACAATGAGAGGCCCGTACACTAACGGGAAGCTGTGTGTGTGTGTATTTGTGTGTGTGTCCGTGTGTGTGTGTGTGTGTCTGTGTGTGTGTGTCTGTGTGTGCGCCAGCCAGACCCCCTTTTTATTTGCTGTATATCAATTTGTCCAGGGAGCAATCAAAGAATGCCTCATGAATGACTGTTTCACAGAGCAGCAACTCACATTTCTTCGAGGGTTATTCACTTGCTGCTCTCTAGTGAATGATGTAAACGTGGCTGCCCAGCGTCAAGCGACATTGAGTGAGTGGTCACATAAAAAAGTATGTCAACAGTTTTGAAACTTCTTTCATTTTGAAAAGAGAAAAAATTCAAAACATGTCAAATGAATGCAGGTGAATGCGGTGTTAGTGACTTCCCGCATCCTTGCCTATATGTGTTCATAGAATAGAATACAATACAATAGAATGGAATACAATACAATAGAATAGAACCAAATTGAATACAATAGAATAGAATACAATAGAATACAATAGAATACAATACAATAGAACAGAACTGAATATAATACAATAGAATAGAATGCAATAGAATAGAAATACTTTATCAGTCCCAGAGAGAAGTTGCATAGTGGTTATCACTCACACCTCACAGTGGAAGACACAGTTAGAGTCCAGATGAATACCTGCTGGTGTGCGGTTTGCATGTTCTCCCTGTTCAAACCTCCACAATCCAAAAGTGTGTTTGTAGGTTTACCCTTTATGGGACAAGTGAGCAAATATGGTCATTTACACAACTTTACTTGTTTATTCAAACAGAAAATTATATAAAAAAAAAATCTAAAATACATCTTTTATAGCACCATGTTTTTTATAGGATGAACCATCCTTCCCTCATTATTACGAGAGACAAATAAGACAAATAAGGTCCTTGCATGTGACTATGCAGCCATGTTGTACAATATGAGAGTCTGCTACATCCAGCCAGGCCTTTCTCTGTGGAGTTTACACGTTCTCCCTGTGCATGGGTGTTTTTTCTCCCCAGTGGCTTGAGTTTGTGTCTTATGTATTCGTAGCTAATTTATGCATACTGGCCTAATTAGGCAAACATTACTGGGAAACTGGATTTTTCTTCTATTTGACCATCACTCCAACAGTGACTTTTTACCTTTTGTCCTTGACTCTAAAGGATAAACGTGACACTAAATCCAGATGTTTCATCCTCTGCAAACAAACTTTCATCAAACTGTACTGCATGTTCACATGGCATCACGTCATCCAACTTATCTGTGGGAATGGTCCAACCGTCAGTGCACTCAGAAAATGCAAAGTACATTACAAACAGCTGGAGTTAAACAGTTGCAGACCAAATGGAACTTCGACAGTATGTAAAAAAAAAGATTGGCCATGCTTCATTCTTGATATCGCCAGAACTCAAATTTTTGCAGCTGTTCACAGATGCCATCTGTAATATGAAAAACCAAGAGCAGGCATTGAAATGACAACAGATATTGTTTTTTTCCCCCTCCATTTTCTTTTTTATTTATTCTTCATGGTGATTATTGCAGAAGAACGTGAACAGCAGTGGAGCATGGAGGCATACCATGGTTGAATCACAGAGGGTCTCCGATTGCAGCGCTTCAGCCACTGTAATTGATAGTCAAACCACCATTCCCCCCCTTTGGGAGAAACATCTACAGCAAAGAGTCAAACCACATCCAGATTGGATCTTTGCCAGCAAATTATTCATTGCCTCAGCTATCTGGGGCAATGCAGAATCATATGGATTACACCCTCTCTATCGCTCTCTCTCTCTCTCTCTCTCTCTCTCTCTCTCTCTCTCTCTCACACGCACACACACACACACACACACACACACACACACACACACACACACACACACACACACACACACACACACACACACACACACACACACACACACACACACACACACACACACACACACACAGAGTAAGCTATCTGGGCCAGACTGAGCTATTTTCTGGAAATGAAGCTGTTGGCTGCGGTGGCTCTCCACACTAAACAGTGAGGCTAACCAGTGTTTGCTTTGTGGAAATCCCTTTGGCGTTTGGAGAGTGAGACGGGGCGAATGGCTCACACAAGCCTGTTGCCCTCCTCTTCCTGTGACGTATTTAATGTCACACTGAAGGGACTGTGTGTATTTACTAAAATATGTAGTAACGTTGCTGGATGACCGGAAAACATATGAGAACATCTGATCCGATGATTATGGACTAAAAGGGCCAAAAAAACACAAAAGTGGATGAAGTTTCTTGTGTTGTGCAAGTCAAACAGATTCGAGTCCAAGCATGAGCTGCAAATCTGAAGATACTTGTTTTCTATTAAGGCCTTATCCAGTGACTCCTCACCAAGCATTCACAGGAGTATTCTACCAAAAGTTAAGAGTATGTGATGTGTGACACACTAGATTAAGGAATGATTGTATAATCTACAGATTAGAATGACACACTACGACGTTGCATTTTGAAAGATTAGTGGGGTTACGTCACTAGATGCTGAAAATAAGTTTTTGTTTTAACTCCTTCATTGAGGCCTGTTTTTCTAATTGCAAATAGTAACTTGGTCAAACTTGAGGGCCGTTTAAGACACTCAATTATGGTGAAATTACATCAGATGGTTAGAGGCAGATGCTCTTCAATCTGAAAGAAAAACAGATTCATGAAATAATGACAATGAGAATAAGCAAACTTAGATGAATGGGCAACATAAAATTAGTGGCAGGCAGCTCCTATGAAGGTAAGATAATATTTATGTATTCATTTATTTATGCCATTGCTTAACATCTGTTATACTTTTGTTAATGTTTTTTCATAGTTGGACATGTTTCCTGTTGCTGCCTACGATCACAACAAGAGGGTTTACTGGACAAGTACACTCCTTTTTCATAGTTATAGATAAATTACTGAGTCTAGCTATGAGGTATGCAGTGTTTGTTTGTTTGTTTCTGTGAGCACTGTGATAACCTGGTGACCTGTCTATGGCCTGTCGATGTCCTTTGCCTGATGTTAGCTGGGATTGATTCCAGCTCATGTGAAGAAAGCAAGTGCAGATGGATGGATGTTGCTGCTGCTGTGCTGCTATTCATGCAGATTACATTACAGTTATTACCCCCAGAACAAAGGTTAGATTTTGTGTTTTGCTGTTTGTTTGTCTCAGATGCTGTGAAAACATATAAAGGGCTTGGGGGTAGTAGGAAACACTCAGACTTCAAATTTGTGTGTACATCATGGGAATCTATGTATTTTATAACAGCTGAATAAAATGATTACCAAATGTAAGTAGTTTGCTGAACAGCTGAGATAGTTTGATGAAAGGAATAGATAAACTTAGGATGGCAGTTCAAAAACACTGTAGGGTCAAATTGACTAAACAACACTTAAAAGTGACAGCTGTTTGAAAGAAAAAAATGTGTTTGAGGATTCACTTTAGTTTAACGTTACATGACACCCTCTTTATAAATCACCTGAAATGAACACATGGTCAGTGCTGGTGGGGTAATGGAGCTCATGTGACTGAGATGTGAGGATGTGGTTGGGAACGGCCGGTCAAAAGGTTGTTTTTCTTCTCTTTACCCCACGATCCAAAGAGGACAGGGCTTCTCCCCTATCAGGATTCGACCCGGCAAGCAGCAGGCCTAAAGTGAAAGCTCTGCTAGAGCTGGGGCCCAGACCTTGCATCATCTGGTTTCTATTCTTTCTGCCCTGTCCAATGAAACCTGACCTGCTTTAGAGGAGAATTGAATTATGGGCCCATCAATAAATACCATATTTCCCCCTTTGAAGTTTCATACGCAATGCGAAGTTGTAGATGTCACGTTAAAGTTATTACCCAATTCCTTAGTGTTAATCCACTCTGCTTGATGTTCTTGAATTTGGAAGACTGTTGTGCCTTTATCTAACAGCAGCCATACATGCCTCTTTTTACATTTTTTTTTTATACTTTTTTGAAATGTCAAACCTATCGTCAGTCTCTCTTTGACTTTTGTAACACTCACAAAGTTATCTTGGAGAATGCCGGCGAGGTGGGTGCATTGCCGAGGGAAGATTGACTTTGAATGTTTCGTGACAGTGGTGGATAATTTTACCAGCTGGCGAATAGTCTGCTCTTGAGTCATTTGGAGGTGCCTATAAAGCCTGTGTGTAATCTTCCTGCCTCCTACTCTTTAATTGTGCCTCTCACGGAACAAGTTGCTTTTGTTAAAAGAAGATTGTGCCTAAGGTCCTTCTGATTCAACAAAGACGAGACGATGAGAAGAAGATTGGGATTCACGAGACTTATTGCGTCACTTGGTATCTCATCATGAATGTCAGGGCTGTGGAAAATGGAAAGACAGAAAATGATAGCGTGCACTGAAAGTCACGTACGATATTCGGAGTTGCACACCGTGTAATCAGATGGTGTGCAGCGACAGTCTGGAATAGCTTGGAGGTTGTAGTCCAGCCAAGATGTTTATACCTGTTCTGAAAGGCCATACTGAGAGGCAGCTAAACAGCCTACCAAAAAAAACAGCAAAATGTGATCTCTACAGGTCTTGCATATTTTGTGGCAGTTATTTCTTTGCTGCGTTGTTAAATGGATATGTGAATAAAGAGTGCAACAAAATCCAGATTTTATCCCACTTTGTCCAGTTCAGGGTCCTATGGTGTGGGAGTTAAAGACTTTAATTAACCTCCCAAGTCTGTGCGGTAGTAGATGTCTTTGAACAAACGAGTAAACAGATGAGCAAGAAATCGAATTTAAACACGTGCTTGGCTTCGATGTATCTTGTAATATCTAATGGGAAAAATGGACCATTGGAAAAGGGGGACTTTTCTAAAAGCTCACTGATGTAAGTGACATCAGGCAGAATCAACATGGCACCATTTTTGGTGAAAATTAATATACTCGTGAAATTTATTAACATCTTGATTTTGCTCATACACGTGGACATAATAATGAGCATGGTCATACATTTCCTCTCACCACTTAATATGTCATTGGAAGACAAGAATAACAGATGAGGGACCATCTCCTCTTGGTTCATGTATGTGAGAACACATTTTATGTGCATCTTCTGAACTCGGACAGCAACAATAGAGAGGCACTAATCGAGGCGGCTAGGTTGTGCGCTGTCATGTGAACACTGTAAACTCTTATTAATCTTCCCAACTTTTATCTTTACCAATCCCCTATCAAGGCCGGGGTGGACAAAAGAAACTTCCTCAAAGTTGAAGCCGTTCAGATAAGTAACAAACAGGGAGTTTGTTACCTGCAAACCTTAACAAAAAAACGTTTTGTGTGGTAGCACAAAGGTAATGAGGTAACCCCACAAAAGAAATCCTCATTGAGTAGAAAGAGAGGCTTACTGCAGGGTAGGTCCCTATAAAATCCCCACAAACGTTCTGTTTTGAATTGAGGAAATGTCAGTTTCTCACATAGTTTGTCTCATGCTGCTGTTTCCTCATAATCCATCCCAACAAGCACGAGATGTTCATTAAAAAAAGGTTAAAGTCATCTATGGGATGGTTTACATTTAAGAAAATATAAATGCTAAAGACACATTTAACTATCCTGTAACATGCAAGCAACACATTTTTTGTTCCCAGGCTTTTATTGCTCTACTTTCTACAAGTGATGGTGAAAAAAGCAGAACTTCTCAATCAAAATATTCTTATCTACATCAGTTACTTATTAATAAATTATCCATTTGTTGGATCAATCCAGCAATGTGTATTTTATTTCCTTCAAATTACTGGCCAAGGTTTTGTCAAATAAGTGGCTTTGGATAGTAGCGTTCCCCTCATGTGAGGGTTTACATGTTGTTTCTCAGAAGAGTTCTAACATCTGAGTTAAGGTTCCAACTAAACCTGAAAGATCAAAATTGTAGAAAACAAAATTTGGTCCAGAAACATTAGGAACAAAAGCCGGCAGGAGTCTCATAAATGGTGAAATGTATCGACTGTGCTTTTCACAGGCCTGTAAGAGCCGTAACGAGTGTCAGCGGAGAGTGACCCGGCAATGAAGAGCTCAAGTTAAGAAGCCGCCCTCTCTGACAGGTCAGGGAGATGTGGGGTTATCCCTGTAGAAACAGCTGCCCGGGATAATGAGTAACAGTGTTCGCAGGCCTCCTGAATGAGAGAGAAATAACACAGCCATGAGAAAGACTTGTCTGAGTGAAGGAGGAGAAGGAGAAGGGGGAGCCTTTCAGTACAAGTAGTGAAATTGCTGACAACAAAGTGTTGAGAACCAACATACAGATGGTTTAAATGCAAAAAATCCTTGTTTGGAATTTAAAACCTACCATATGTGGATTTGTTCAGCAGATTTAAAACAAACTTTCTGCAGAGGTTTTTATAGTGTAGAATGATGATCCCCAACCCCCACCCCCACCCCCACACCCCCTCAACTCTCACACTGCACATGTCTTGACTCATGCCAAGTAGTCATTTTTGTTTGAATGCATGACTTCCTGATGTTTTTGTTTTTTTTATATTATAAGATATTGCTAACGGCTGCTGTCCACAGTGAAGAGCACAGCTCATTTTTCAAATTAAGATGGTTTTCATTCGAAGTTCCTGTTAAGTGAGGGCATCCAGATCACATGTGCAGCAGTCTGGAAGACCCCCTAAAACTCTCTGGCACCCGCCCCCCCAATGAAGGCCCAACCCATACTTTCAAAATCTCTTTTATAGCCACTTTTTGTTCGGATATCTGAGAGTTAGCTCCTGGATGTAGCCTAGCATGTATACATAAGAACCTGCACACCTTTTTCACAATTGCCTTTAAACTGGAAAAGCATCTGTTGACACAACCTTTGTGTCATCTCAGCCGGGCGTAGGAGGAGGTGTGAAGATGTTGTCAGTGATATTCATTACAAGCCGGCGCATCAACTCATCAAAGCTCTCCTTTGTGAAGGGATCAAGTCAGAGGCAGGTTAAGGCTTTTCACCGAGACGCCTGTGGTTTGCTCTTCCTTTTAGTTTCCTCTTTTCTTCTATCATCCTGAAGGCGGCACAACCCAACACAAACTTCAGCCCAACTTAAACTCTTTTTTCCTACCATGCGAAGAAGTGATTCCCCTGACACAGACCAGTATTTCTAAATAGCAGGGTTTTTTTCCCTAGTATGTGCAGATTTCGGTGTGCCGTGCAACACGCACCAACATTCAAACCCACATGAAAGACATCAAGTGGAAGCGGGGTAAGAGATCTCAAAGGGAGATAGCGTTCAGTCAGATGTTGAGGGTCTTTGCCACTGAGCGATGAGGAGCCTGCAGGGTCTTTCCTGTCCGGTGCAGGTTGTGACCCTGCGGGATGTAGCAGCTGCTGCAGAAGGATCGTTCTGTTGAGAGAAACCGCTGAGCCATCAGAGCTGCTGGAGACCAGAAGGAACGGCCTCAAGACCTTTGACAGGCTCAGATCAATCAACACCACCTCGACCTCAAGGACCATCACCCCTGAGACCCTCTCATCGGGACCCAGAACGGTTCAGTTTTAACCCAAGTTACTCAGGGGGGAGAAGAAAAAAAGATCACACTTACACACAGGGAGAACATGCAAACGTCATGAAGAAAAGACCCTAGTCCCAGATTAAAAGTTGAGATATTTCCTCTGCGGGGTGACAGTTCTCACCACTGTACCACCAGGCAGCCCAATCTAATCCCTGTAGGGCCAGCATCAATGTTTTCCTAATTTTGCTGAACTCACCGTCCACACAAGACATGTAATGCATAAAATATCAATTTAATGTGATTAAAAACACTGTTCATGTCTACTAAAATTATTAAGCTAACCAACTAGTCCAACGTGTCAAATCTCCGCAGCAGTTACCAGCATTGGGAGATTTAATAGTGAAGACAACTTTGTCTAAAGTTCTGGGGATTTATTTATTTATTTATTTAAATTTTTTTTAATCTGCTGAAAGTTCGGTAAAAGCAAAGACACATCTAAATCCGAACTGCAGCACAGGTAACAGCAACTGCTCCTATACTGGCTAAAACTACTGCTATGGGCAGGTTTTGACAGTTCAATTACTTTTTATTAACAAAGTTGTTAAATCAACACCTCAATGTCGGAGAAAAACCCGAATGATCTCACCCTGAAACTGAGCTGCTTCGTACAGTATGAATAATTGCCACTTTGGCTTTTCGCTCATGTCTCGTGCAATTTAGTCCAAACCGGCTTTTAGTAACAATTTAGTAAATTACTTCATTATATTGATTTGAACATGAGTCCCAACAGCAGAACGATGCACACGTGCAATAACAGAGACACAGATTCATCATATAAACTGGAAGATCAAACTGTGAACATTTCTGTGGGTGTTCTGGCAGTTTTATGTGGAGATGTTTTCATCAACCTTAAAAGATTTAAAGCGAGGATTGCACCGTGCTGAGTATTTTCGCTTCATGGCAAGAAAATTAACCCCACAGTGCCTGTTCACGTGTACGGCACATAGACCGAACGTTATAGATGAAGCGTCAAGCACAACAGTATAAATAAAATTAAATAAAATAAGATAAAATAATGATAGCTGACTACGGGGTGCCTAATGTTAGAATGTAAAAATTTTTTGCGACTTCATTGGACATTTACTTCAGTATGTCCAAGTCACCACTTTAACAATACTTTACTGAAATCTGAATTGTGGTCACACACAGCTGATGTCTTAGATTATGAGAACAAATGTTCATGAAGAAAGAATTAAAGGTTTGCAAATCTCTGTAGGATTGAATCCCTAAATGTCAACAACGTGGAGGGAGAGGGAATCTGAGCAATATTCGGCCTGAGTTTTGTTTTGGATTCATTGCGGGAATGTCACACCCGCCCTCCATTCCTCTCCAGCTCAATTGTCGGCCCTTTTCCCTCCTCCGGGGCCTGAGCACCAAGCAGCAGGCTCCAACTTGTGCAGGGGTCTAAAATCTCTGGTTGAACCAGCCTAAAAAACCCAGTATGTGTAAGACATCAAGTTTCACACTCTCACTCTTTCCTTCATTTGTTAAGTGAGCTCAGACTGTTTACATCCTGATATTTAAGATGTGTGGACTAGAATGTGTCTTGCATATATTTTTTAAGGGTAAGTGTCAGTAAAACATGTTATTTTTTGGGGGTTTTTTTTTGTTTGTTTTAAAGCTATCACAAAAAAGATTATTTTATTATCAAGCTGAACATCTTGGAGATCCCTGAAAGTGGCCACTCTATGAAAATAAAGTTAAGGGCAGAGAAAAAGCAAACACTGTGAGCAGATATTCATTTCGCTCCAATGTGATCCTCCCTGTCTCTCTGCATCCATCCATCTCCATCTTCCCCCCTTGTCCGCCCAGATACTTTCCTTCTGTACTTTGGGGGAAAGTAGAGAACGTTGTGGACAGATTTGTCTTTGCTGAAACACTGAAGACACCTGCATAGTGCTCATTCAAAACTTTTACTCCAGGGCGCGCGCACACACACATACACACACACACATTTTTCCTGAACCCCCTCAATGTCAATTGACCCCGCAACCATTTGCCACATCATCATGTATCTAATCTTGTTATAATTGTATGTAATAATGCATTTCCACTTTTTTAAATCGAGACCCAGCACAAAGAAACATCACAGAGGTCTTTTTTTTTTTTTAATTCATTATGATTTATGTCAGGTGATATCAAAATCAAATTGATTGCGGTTTTACTCCGGGACGGTAAATGGCCAACTCAAAGACACATTCAGGCTTCAGATGCATGGAGGTTCGAGGAGGATAAGTTGGGAGAACAAGGCTTGGAAAATCAAATCTATAAATACCACAACATGACTTGACAAGCGGGACATGAGGGCAGGAGGCTGTTTCGCCAAAGGATATCGGAAACATGCATTCCAAAATGTGGCAATTAGGTCTTGTCTTCTTATTCATTTGCTTCGCTGTTTAAACGTGCTAGTTTACACTCACGACGCCTGGCATCAGTTTTGCACTTCTGTTACAACCATAGAAGCTTTAAATATCACATCAGGTGTTTTTTCTTTTCTTTTGCTTTTTTGACAAATCTCCATGTTGGTTCTTGAGGAGCTGCTGAGCAGCAGTGTTTACAGAGCATTCGCCTCACATGAGAAGGGTTTTCTATCTAGCAACCCCAAATTGCCCATGAGTGGGAATGTGTGTGTGTGTGTGTGTGTGTGTGTGTGTGTGTGTGTGTGGGTGATGAGTGTGTGTGCCTCTGCGATGGTTGGGTGACCTTTCTGGGCTGCTCCCTGCACTTTACACCATTTCATCCGGGATAGCCTCCATCCTCTTCTCGACCCTAACTTGGATAAACCCGCATAGAAGATGGATGGATGGGTGTTTTGTGCGAGTATAGGGACCCCTGTGGCTCCTTCAGTTCTCTTTTTTTTTGTGACCTAATCAAAGTTCTCAACTCACCAGGGCTTGGTGGGAAGAGGAGGGGGCTCCCTTGTGTTAGGCGGCTTACTGCAATTAAAATTTATTTAAGGCTTACAAGGAATCCTTTCACTCTTAAATAAATCAGAGTGAATTCCTCTGACTCTGACAAGGTTTCCCCTCCATATAATTATCCTCCGCTCAACAAGCACTGAGAGAGCGACTCTCCTTTAACCCCCTGCAATACCTCAGAGTTTTTGACACTTTTAATTAAATCATAAAAAAAACATCAACTGCATATTCTGAGTTTTTAAAGCAAGCACTGTAGGACTGTGATTTGAGGAAATGGCTGCTTGTCAGGTTACATTATTGATGTTAGTTTTTTTAAGCCTGTGTCACATATTATTCTTTCAGTGCGCAGGCTTTGAGCCTTCTGCTCTTAAGACCCGACAGCAGACCGGAGGAGTGTCCCTGTGTAATGTGACACACTTCAGGAGATTACAGGTTTCAACAGGTTCGCAGGTATAGAGTGATTCTCTCAGCAGAGGGTGGTTTGTGTCCCTCTGACTCAGGTTTTTACCTTTTTTTGGGTTTTTAAGGTTGCCAGAGCGTTAAGCTGTGCAGAAAGCTTTTCTTTTTAATTCCACGGTAGTAGAGTTTTGTGTGATAGTGACCTCTGTGGCTGGTTTGTTGTTCTGATTGAACGCTACAGAGTCAGCAACCAAGTGTGAGAGCAGATATAAGATTTTGTCCCTTCATATGAAGCCTGGACAATGACTTTAAAACTGATTTGCCATGCCATAATTGTTCTTTTCAGTTTGGTGTTGGGATCAGATTTATAACTTTCTAATACACAAAACTTTTAGATGTGTCACGTATATACAGAATCCGAACAAATTGATCAAAACGCAGATCTATACAGTAAACTAGTCACACATGGTCTTGAGTCTTGCTGATGACATTATAATCCATAAATCAGAGACATTTGCTCTTCTGTCTTTTGGATATGTAATTTTTAATCAATATAGCCTTTTTATTTATTGGGCTCTTGGTTTTTGTACGCCCCAGTACTTTTTGTTCCGCTTTTTCTTTTTCTTTTTTTTAAATACCCAACTTCTCTCTGTGGGCTTCTCTGACACTGTGTCCCTTCTTGCCCCCTTAATATGTTTCTATGATTTCCCTCTGATTACTTTGCCCTTGTGACCAAGTGATGAATTAAATGCCTAATTTAACATGGGCCTTTTGTTGGCCACCCCTTTGTTGAGAAGTTCTTTCGACTCGTCCAGCGGGGGCCGCAGTGTTGCTGATGGCCGGGGGCCGCTCAGTCCGCTCCTATTATCCCCTGGTGACAGCGTGTCCTTGGGCAAGGCAGCAGAGCTGTCAGGTCTCTCTGTCACACTTCTCTGCAGGCAGGACATGGCCAGCCCACGTCACAGCCAGGGGTCCTAAAGACCCAGGGTGGCGTTGCTCATCTACAAGGATGCCTACGTTGGTTGTTTAGCAACAGACTGTGGCTGACAGCGTTCGTTGTGTGTGTGTGTGTGTGTGTGTGTGTGGGGGGGGTTACACCAAAACTAACCAAACAACACGGTGCAGCCTTTTGTTGCCACACCAAAGAGGAGGAGTTATCAGGAGATGTGTCCTTTTGTTGCTCCAAATGATGTGAAAAGAAGAATCCTTCTCTCCCATGATCCCAAAACATGTCGGGGATTGAAATGATCCCGACTGCTGATAAGAAATAACGGTGATAATATTAACACTAATAATGACAATTACGATCAAAGTGAGAATAAAAATCATAACAAAAAAATTTATAAAAAAAGATAAATAACCATTTTGCTCTTCATAAAGGTAAATACATTCTGAATATCACTAAATAAATAAATAATTAAATACATAAATAAATAGTATTTTACTAATTAAGATAAAATATTATAAATCAAAACAACATTTCAAAGATTTCAAAACAAATGCAGGTTTGAAACCCTCTGAAAAACAGTAGCAAGGAGCCTCAGACTGCTGGCAAGTGACCGAGGGAACCAGCTTCCTCTTTCTTTCATCTCCTCACTAATCTTCTGTTTGCACAGCTCTTCGTCTTGTCAGCGGAGTTTGTTTAGGTTTCATGCCCATCAATACAGCAGTATTCCTCCGACTCCAGGTATCACCCACATCTGAAAAGATCATTGCTGATAGATTTACAGGCAGAACATTTCCTCAGATGCAATCCCCGGCTTTGTCTGGAAAATGATTGAGGTTAAGAGTGTGTTTTATCCTAAACAGAGGCAAAGAAAACATCCCTCTGCTACTGACAGTCTGCAAATTCACTTTCCTTTCAACACACAGTGATCCAAGAGGTGGCTGCAGCACTGGTGTTCTTTGTAGTTCCCATAATTTATCATCTTTCATGCACATTATGAAATAATTTGTGTTAAAGAACCAGTCTGACACATTTACACCTCATCACTTGGAGTTTGGAGAGAAGTAGTTCTTGTTTGTGCAAGAGATTTCCTGCAGTAACGAGCATGTTGATGTTGCATGAAGATTCAACAAAACACTGGATTTTTTCTCGACAAATCCTACTCTTTGCAATTTTTTTTGGTGTGCAAATAATGAATATAATGATTATCCACAGATGAGCTGAACTGCATCTGCATTTCAAAAACAGGTTAGTGGCTTGTTAGCATGATGATGACGTCTGAGAGCAACTTTCCATCAGTGTATGAGCGCATGAATTAGTGTGTGATCAAATAGTTTGATGTGACTGATCATGTAAAACATATTAAGGCTCAAGTGGTGTTTAAAAAAAGTTGTAACATGGATGGATAGAGAGATGTGTTTGTCACGTGTTTACTGTATAACCACGTAACATCTATCGTTTATTACTACGGTTTCAGAGACGAGAATACTTACATGCACACCTGGCCTGGAGAATGGAAAACGCGGTAAAGGGGAAAATTGCTTCAACCTTGCTGGTTCAAATGAGATAAATAAAATGGGAATGTATCAGACAAGTACTTTGACAGGTACAAGAAAAAAAGAAGGCGATCCCTTTTCCTCCTCGTTGATCAGCTCCCCTCGGCTGAGAGAAAACGACTGTTTTCCTTCAGCCTCAGCAGTGAGTGACTCAGACTGGAGCGAGTTGCCAACAGACAGTTTGACAGTTTAATATTTACGCCGTCAGTCTCACAGACTAACCTTGGAAATTAGGGGACATGATTTCGGACAGATGTGGACGAGGGGACAATGGATCCCTTTGTTTGCCCCCGGTGAATGCGGTCACCTCTCCCATGACGCCATTAAAAACAGGCAATGACTCCCTGGCGGCGTGCTGGATGAAGTCACATTTCTTCATGGCATGATGTCACCTCTGGGTGGGACGTCACGTCGGATTGCATTAGACTAAAACGTCTTGTCGACGGGGAAAAACGAACAGCAACGTTTTATTCAGTCGATTAGTTAGCTAAACTGAGTCCTTTCGATGCGGGGGCTTGATGATATGCCAACAGCGGAGCTGTAAATACAAGCAGGTGTTCACTCCGGTTACAGAGCCGGGTCTGTTAGAAAAGTGCCACAGGTGCGATTCTGTCAGCGGCAATATTACCTGAATGCAGACAGAACACTGAACCACTGTAACTCTGCCACACTGAGCTCTTGACAGCCAATTCCTTTTCTTTTCTTCTTTTTGCCCCTATTGTTCATTCATAATTGAATTATTTTACAGAAATAACACATTTTATGGACTTGAGAGCGGACAGCAGGGCTGATTGTTTGTATTAAATGAAAATACTAAATTACTAGGGGGGAAAAAGTTTTTTGTTCTGTGAAAAGAACCCATGCAAAGTATACATGTTCCCCCTGTAATTAGTAGGTTGATTGCTGACTGTAAATCAGGAGTCGCCAATACACTTCGGCGCTGGTGCGTGCATGTGCATGTGTGCCCTGTAGAAAACATGTTGAAATTGCATGCCCACGCGAATATCTTGCATTCCCAGTTTGTGTCCATTTGCCGGATGATCAACTAAGGACATCATTAAAGATGAACGTGCTGGTGGAGACGGTTAATAAAGAAGAAATCTGATTTTGCCCCCCTCAAAAATAACGGACAAAAAAACAAACAAAAAAAAATTTTCTTGGAGAGACGGTGAAGAAAATGTCTCAGTTTTCAGACATTATTAACGATATATTAACTCCCAGTATTTTTTGAGATCTGGTATTGAGATTCCATATGTGTGAAGGCCAACATGCTTCATGGACTTTGAATGTTATTTCCTCAGTGTTTCCCATCAGTTGGTCAGCTTTCACATGTCGAAACATTTAGAATATCATGCCTTCAGTGTATATGATGAGATCACAGTATCGGCGAGGACAGGCTCCAAGGCCCAAAACTTTACTGTGGATAAGACCAGTACAGAAGATGAATGGAAAAAGACGACTAGAATCAAAACAAAGCAAATGTAAGATTTTATACAAATCTGTGCTTGCCCATATAACAACCAAAACATTAGCATGTACCACAGAATGTATATTTTGGTTCAAATGATATATATCATATACACATTCTTTTTCACTTACTGTGTTCAAATGGGATTTATGAGACGTTTCTATATTTTCTGTCACATATACAACATTACAGTGTTGAGTTTTCAAACTAAACGTGGCTTGAGTGTCAAATAATGAGGTTAACCACATGTTTAAGGAACTCCGCTGAGGGGAAAAGCTCCAGCCGGCTGCTGTGAGCTATACGCCTGGCCCCCGGTTTGCATGATCTGATGTCTTTATATGGTCATCATGGATATCGGGGGACTGCAGCAGCTGGCAAGACAATGAGGCTGGTGTCAAATTACATCATGGTTATTGTCCGCAGGCATAGTGCCAATTAAAGATTGGCTTTCTCGAGGATAGCTAATCAGAAGACAGGGATTTGTTAATGGGGGTGGGGCTTGAAGAGCAAGACATGACTTGTTTAAGACAATGTATAATATGAGTCAGTAAGTAAAGTTTATCTATACAGCAGACTGACGGACATAAAGATTTCACATGCGTAGATCACTGATATACTTTTAAAATTGTGGCAGATGTCTAAAACATGGCTAACATACAGTACATTAAGAGAAAAAGCAACGAAACCCCCGTCTGATTCAGAGACTTTTTCAGGAGCTTCCTAACAATGTCTGCAGATATGGCAGTACATAGAAATATAGGCAGATCGTGCTACAGTTTTAGTACTGAGGCTTGAAAAACTCTTGGAACTGATGGGAAGTGTTGTGATTCAGATCCAAAGCAAAAGGTTGGCTGGGATTGATCTGCTAAACATTCCCAGGCCTGACCGTGACCAGCAACAGTGAGCCAGTGAAGAGATATTAGTATGTGTGACTATGGGTTAGACCTTGTCAATCCTCTGGCGGCAGCACTATGCACCGATGGCAGGCTGAGTTGCATGCACGGTTTGTAAAAGCAAAATGATCTAATTTAACTTATTGCGAAAATCATGAATCACATTTGCTGCAATTAAAAATCCCAAAGCTTTTTTCACATATGTAATAATTCATTAAACCATTATTTCTCTGCATTAGTTCTCGTTTTGAAATAAGCACAGGGGCTGGAAAAAAATAAAAAAAAATAGAACCACTGTATTCAACGTCTAGATTTGTGTTTATTATTATACTGTTGCACTGCTGGGAAACTTAAAGCTCACTCATAGCACGTGATTCTCCGAGGACACAACAGACCTACAGACGTGCTGGAAAACAGGAGTTCTGGGGGGTCTTACATTCAGCCACCCGATGGCATAGGGGCCCGTCACCCAAGGTAAAGTTTTGTTGTGCTGGACCCGGGGATCCAGGCCTTGTTATTGAGCAATATGCTGTGCTTTGTTCAGCGAGGGTCCACCCCCCACTCACCCTCTGCTTGTGTTTTATCTCCCCCCTTCACAAAGAGTGAGGCCCCGCAAGCAGCCACCTTCACACCTCTCAGCAGCTTCCCTGAATGAGCTCCGGCACTCTTCCATTCATATGTGGAAATATACAACACACACATAGACACAGTGGGGAAAAAAAAAGAAATCAGAGTAGCGGTGACTGTGCAGCTCTTTTCTCCTCACCGTGAGGAGTGATAAAATGCACTGGGCGATGTGCAGAGATCTTCCTTTGAAAGGGGAGAAAGCGCACTCCTGTTCTGTGATTGGCCTTGATATGTTTATAGGTTTTTTCCAAAAGATTGATTGAGAACTGAAAGTTTCGACAATAAGTCTGAAGAACCCTCCAGCAGCTTGGAACCTTTATGAAAGTGCCAAATATGAATCACTGCACTGGGGATGCCAGACGGGCCTTTCCTGTGTTGCTAAGAGAGCCCCTCGGACTGGAACAGGCTGGGCGGCCAAAGGGGGGTTAAGTGTTTCGGATGGCTGTACAGTGCTTGCACGGTAGATATGACTTGATGCGCCTATTCCTGCCCCGCCAGCCTGGGTGGTCTGCTTTTGATTTTATACTGCCACCTATTAGCACCATGAGCCAGTGATTTATGCAGCTGTCAGCTTCAACTTCATCAGCACCGTCAGCCACTGGTGAATTGTGGGTATGCTGGCAAAGCTTACCCTCATGCACCTCCTACTCGGGGGGCAAAAGTAAACCACCCCAGAGAGCAGAAAGGAAAGAGAAAACGCTGCGAAAGAGAAAAATTGAATTTAGATAAATAACAACCACACCGACCACTGAGGCCTCCTCTGTGGAGAACTTCCAGCCTAAACATCTGGCTGCGTATGAGGAAGAGGCTGTGTTTGGGTTAATGCAAGGTGAGAAAGGAGGAATTCATGAGTGAAACAGCCAACGAACAGTTGAACTACTTGGGAATCAGAGAGAGGCTGCACAGAATTACAGAGGGCGGGCGTTAGTGGGAAAAATGCCTTATGGAAGAAATGGCTGTATTCATGACAGCAAAGTCTCTGAGGTGTTTTTTTTTTCTTCTTTTTTTTTCAACGCTTGGATCTTTTTGATTGAGAAAAAGAACGTGTTTTATGGGGAAAATCTGTAGAAAATTAGTTGAGTGAGTTGTGTTTTCTCTTTGCATCACGTACACAGTAATGGAAACTGTGGGTAACAGCTCTTATTTGCTGCTTGATGAAGGAAAAGGTGTTGTTCCCTGTGGGCAGTGGAGAGTAATGGCTTTTTGCTCGGTTGTAATGAGGTTGCTTGATTCGTGCTGGAGCGCTGCTTCGAGCCAATTTCAACAAACGCAGGAATGAAAGGGAGGCGGACTGTGCGTGTGGTTTGATTTACAGAATTCTTTACCATAAGGGCCGGATTAGCCACCCCAAAAACAGCAAGTCTGCTACTGTGATGCTGCGGGCGCTGCATGCACTAGAGATTAAAATTCTGATTTGTGGAAAAGACATCAGGGTTTGAGAGTGTCAGGGGCTAATTGCTTTTACTGTAGTGGCAAGTGAAGAATGTCAAACTTTATTAAACACCTGTTAAAATAATACTGGAGTTTGTGGGAAAACGACCTGTTGGATAGATCCGACAGGAAGTAAGAAGTACAGTTCTTGATCGGCCATTTCCCGGGTGAGCTCCCTCTTCTGTTTCTAAGAAACATGCAGAAAGGCTGGACGGCTCCTTCGTTGACTTAATCATTGTAGTAAGCTGCTAAATGTGCACGATCTCTTGCAAATTTACTATCACAGCAACTGGAGACGACCAGCTACAGCAGGATGACTGCACAGCACCTTCCAACCATCTGACTCAGTTCCAACTGCTTAAAGTCATACAGTGCAGCCTGCATGAAAACTACTTAGCATGTGAGCAGGGAAATCAAACTTTCCCCCCCCAAAAAAATGTTTTGACTTGAGTGTTTTAGCAGCTCCGATAAACCCCGTTACCTAAAAGACACATAATGCAAGCAAAGCAACCCATTTCAAGCGGCTATTTATCGACAAATGCATTGACGCTTGCGCCAGGTTTTTAAAAACGTTGCGACGGGGCCACGAACACTGTTGTGTTGCATCAGCTGTTGATTTAACGACAGTCTGGATGCGTTTAGGACCGAAGGCCAACAACTGTTGTAGTTCTTAGAGTGAAATGTTTTTGCATCCTTGTTTGATATACAATCTGAGCTGCTCTAAATTTCACATTTTTGAAAAAGGGATGAGTCAAAGTTAGGCTAAGTCGTGACTTTAAATGTCTGTCTTTCACTAATTTATTCCCCTGCTACTCTAGCTGTGTGGAGATGGAGGCTGGATGGATGGATGGAGCAGTTCTGTCCTCTACTTTGCTTCAGTTTATTCTAAATCAGCTTGTGACAGAGAACATGTGGCGTTTGCTCAGTGCTTGCTGGAGCTTTAACTTAAATCTGTGGAGGCAAGAATTAACTGTTCCCACAGACAATGGTTTCCAGGAGCGCTTCTGACCCCATATGTCACGAGCTCCAGTAGAAAAACACGTCTGTTTTGAATGCCATGATGTCTAAAGGCCCATAAGATCACAGTCATCCCATAAAGTTTTTCAATACGAATTCTTCTTCAGTAGATGGTGATGAATTCTCAACGTTTTATATTGTGAGATGTTACCCTTAAATTTTTTCTACACCGAGGAACTCTTCTTGTTTGTGGCTCTCAGTTGCCAGTGTTCAAAAAAACACTTCATTTAGTAACATGCGACAGTAACTGATTATCCACCTCTCTTCTACAATGCTTGTAGTGTGTGTGTGTGTGTGAAGAGATACAGGTACTAATTCTTATTAACTGGATGTTATTGACCTGTTTTCAATTATCTTGTTTTTGTTATGAGATGTGATATGAGATGATTTTTAGCAATTCTCAACTTTTTCAATCTTGACTTGACACTTTTCCAGTTATCAGATCCAATGTGTCCCCCCCCCCCCCCCAAAAAAAACAAAATAATACTTTTATTTCTTTGTTTTAACATTTGAAATTGCACCATTGTTGTTTGTAATACCCTGAATTGAAAGATTGGCTCCTTTCATACAGCGTGTCATCTGGAAATGAGGTTGGATTTACCAGAAATGGATAAACAGTAGAAACGTTTGGCCGCACAAACTCTAAAGGAACTTAACTGCTGCCACAAATGGGTTTATTCTCTGTAGTTTTGTGTTTGAACCTCTTCTCACTACGCTGCAGTAGTAGCATATTCCTGACCTCAGTGGTGCTCCTCAGAATGCCATGCAGCCGCCTCGTGTTTACCGATGCTCACTTCACATCACATCACAGATATTGTCAGTGAATTATTGCTCATGGCTGCATACAGGGTGTGACTGGTGGCGAGGGCCTCTCCTCAGCGTGAAGTGGTTTCCTTAATGTTCGCTGGGTCAAAAGCAGAGGTCATACTTTTGATATGAGAATAAAAAAAAGCCGCACTGAAGTCACGTGCTGGAGCTCCAGCTGCCAGAAAGTGTGATCAAACAGTTCCCAATTAGAAGCATATGATTTGGTAACGTTGTGATATTAAAGCTGGCAGCTTGGTTTTCCCAAAGCAAAACTAACTTCATGAGCGGCTGACCATAATTCTGGGTTGTGCTGCGTTTATGAAAAGGGGTGTGTGTGTGTGTGTGTGTGTGTGTGTGTGTGTGTGTGTGTGTGTGTGTGTGTGTGTGTGTGTGTGTGTGTGTGTGTGTGTGTGTGTGTGTGTGTGTGTGTGTGTGTGTGTGTGTGTGTGTGTGTGTGTGTGTGTGTGTGTGTGTGTGTGTGAGTGAGTGAGAACCATGGGTGGTAGGAGTTGCTCCAGGAACATTCAAGTATGCGCTTCTTTGACCCAGAATCCACACCGGTGGAGGATGAAAGGGCGGAGAGGAGTTCTGAACACGAGTGTGTCACTAGAGATGATTTTCCGGCTTTTAAATGTAACTCTTGCTGGTCAAATAAAATATATATAAATGAGGAAAAAAAACTTTTTACATACATCATGCCGACAATTGCAGTGACTGCTGCTAGTTGCCATGGTGATTGAGGAAAATAAACACGAACAACAACATATTAAGGCAGAGCTCAAAAGTCATGTGGGACTAGGAGTCCCGGCACAGTTTAATAGACACTTTTGGAATAAACTTAATAAGACCTCTAGTTCTGTGATGCAAAATTATTAATATAAGTTTATTTTTTGTTTGTATTGGTGTGTTGATGAGGTAAGCTTTGCTTGCTTTGACTTGACCAGATTAGTTTGACTTTATGTGCACATGAAACAGAGAAACAGAGGTATATGTACAAATTGTTGAAACTTGTGAAACATCTCTACATGCTATAGAATGAGTACATCGCACTTGAAAACAAAACTCAGAATCCTTGGAGTTAATAATCTAATGAGACTGTCTCATTACTCCCACTACACATCTTAAAAAACAATAATTGGATCAGGAGCCATAATGCTTGTAGTATAATAGCTTAGTGTAGAATAATGACTTTAGAAAAAAAAAAAAGTGGTTCAATTCTAATGAGCAGCTCAGTAAAAAACAACAAAGAAACATTGTAGTGTGTATATAGATGAGTAAAGCTTTGACTTCCGAGTAGGAAAAATCCACCAAAACACTGGAAAATGTGGACATTTCTATTGGGAAAGTGGGGAAAAAAAACTGATGATTCCTGACAAGCCACATTTGTGCATCTCGATACAAAATAGTATTCCTAAATGATCTTATTCCATAATTTCCTAACCTCCTGTGGAGGCTTGTGAAAATAGACTATGATTCTAACATACATTGTTTTCTCGCTAAAGTACAATAGTGCTTGTTGTAGAGGTGTAGAATGATCTCTGTGGTCACTATTGATTTGACAAGCATCATTTCATCTGTATTTTGTTCACAATATTATCATTTATCTGCAGTGTTTGCCGTCTTTTTTCCAGTCGTGTGGACACTCCAAACTCAGAAATGAGAGTTTCACAACAGGTACCTTTCCAAGTTCCAACCTGCAAACAGTATGTGAGCTTCACGGCATTCGTATCTTCCAAGTACTTCTTGATTCAAGAGATCTTAAGAAGCTCTAAAGAAATCATTGAACTTCTCCAAAATGTTGGCTTGTTGCTTTCACACTAAGGTTTTCGCACACATGGCATAATTAATTAACATTTGACCTTAACAGACCCTAGTTGGCAGGTTTATTCCACTCAGTGACCCTCTCTCCCTGTTTCCTGCCTTCATGATAAAAAAAAAAAAACACTTGTGGTGTCACATTGTCAGTATATTCATTTAAAACCTTGCCAACGCCATGAAAGCATGGAAATGCTCGAATGTTTCTTTGACATTAAAAAAAAGAGAGAATGGAATTGTGAGGTTTCCATGTCATGACCGCAGCTGCATCAGGACCCTTTAGCGTGTGAATTGATCCCTTAAAATGCACGTGAAAGTAAAGTTTACTCAGTTCAGTGAAGCACTGTGACCCTTGGTGGTCAGGTCTTCCTCGGCGGTGCGTTCAGGAAGGATCCATCGAGGAGTCACAGTCGGCCTGAGAGTCGGCAGCCGAGTCCAGTCCCCAGAGTTTTCTGGCTGTCTCGCTCTGTCTGTTGACACTTTCCTACTCCATTGACTTTTTCATTAACCCCTTATCAAAATGTTTTTCTCTCCCACACTCCACTGACATTAGCCTCACTTCACGTCCACCCCCCTCCCTACCAGACCCTGGTTCAGCTCTTCCCCCTTGTGGCCATGTATAACATATATTTGTCTTCAGACCAACACAGATTCTTCACCATTTGGCTGTTGTTCTGATGGTCTGCTCTGTCTAAAACGTGAAACTTCACACAAGATCGAGTTGGCGTGTCTCCATCTCTGTGTTTGGAACAATTCCTTTTTTCTATGGACTTTTGACAAACTTTTTATGGAGGACAAACTGCAAGTGTGTTTTTTTTGCAGGAAGACAAATAAGCTGAAAACTATCAAATCAATCTTACAGGCTGTCCCTGATTTGAGGTCAAAATCAGTCGTTTCTGTGAAAATGGAGACAATTTCCTCACAGAAAGTGTTTCACAGACGGTAGAAACACAGTCACTCAGACACGGATCAGGGCTTTCTAACTCTAATTCTCCCATTTATACTTGATGTAGAAGTTTAGTTGCTCAACAGTCTGGGATCCTCTTCCTGGAGCTTCTTTTTTCCACACGATTGAACCTCATTGATTAATGATAGTAACTATTTTAACAGAAAAGAAGATCTGCCTGATGATCTGTAGACCGTTACTGTCCAGCAAGAGATTTTGTTTTCCATCTCTCCAACATCTCTACATATTTAATTCAGGATATTTTCTATACCAGCGATTCTCTAACTGCTCTTTCAAGTGGTACATGGGGGCAAGTCATAAATATATAGTAAAAAGCAATGTATTAGACAGAATATATAAATAGCCAAACAAAACTTAGAATGAATTGTGAACTCTCCCCAGCTAATGAGCGAAGATATTTTCTCAGGTGGTACGCACTGTGAAAAGCTTGAGAACCACTGTTTTATAGAAGATGAAGATTTTTATTTAGCCCATGCAGTCTTTCAGGAAGTGATGGCTCCTTCCATCCATCCTTCACACCATTCTATACAATTCTATCCAACTATGAGCAATTTCCGGGCCACCAATTAACCTCAAATGCAGATTTTGGAACTGCAGAAAACCCCCCACTAAGTATGTAGCAACAAATAATGTAATATCTGCCAATAAACTAATAATTTATGCAATTTTGAATTAAATTAGGAAATTATGGAATGGCTAGCCAATAGTGTGTTAAAATATTTTTATTAATGTCTTAATATCATTGTCCAATAATGTTTATTATTGCCTGGTTATTGTCACACACCTACGGGGAGAACATGCAATCTTGATAACAGACAGTCCCCCAAGCCTGGCCTCAAACTGGAGACTTTCCCGCTGTGAGGTGAAAGTGCAAACCACTACATCTCTGTGCCACGCTCAGACCTTCTTGATCCATATTACAACCTGTTTCATTTCAGTGTCTCTTGTCCCAAGTTTTTATGTGCATCAAAATGAGCACATTTGTGTTTTATTTCAGGTTTTTTTTTCTCCTGCTACAACTCAAACTGACATTTGCAAAAATAAAATGTTTGCGGTTCTTTAATGCTACAGACCTCAGTGTCAGTATAAAATATAGAGCTACACAAGAAACCCAACCTGTCAACATTTCATCTGGTGTTGAAAAGTTGACGCTGGCCAAAATAACTGACGGCTTCTCACATATTTTAATTACTTGCAACTGGTGGCGCAGCCAGAACCAATGTTTTTATTGGCCCGCGCTCAGAGTTTGGTGCTTGCTGCCTCTCCCTCAGGTATGAAACAGTCTTCTCTCTCTCTTTCTCCCACCCCAGAGCCTTTCCTTCGTCACCACTGACAGTATAAATTAATGGGAGTCGTTGGCGTGATTGAAATCAGTCATTCCCAAACGAAACAGGAAGCACTTCCTGCTGCCATCCTCCCATACCGGGAAGAAGGAAAGGTGCCTCCAAACCTAAAAATCTGTTAAGTACTTCATAAATACTGAAACCGAAGGAGAAAATAAATGGAGACAGTTTACCAAAGGAGTTTATTGTATTTTACCTCGTTTGTGGTGGATTCCTCTGGCTGAGATCTGAGCTGGGACACTTCTCCCAGCTGTTAAACTGCAGGAACACACCAGCAACACAGCACTCGCTGTTTACTGTCTGCTGCAGCTGGGTGAGTGGATGCACAGAGATACAGCGCCCACTAGTGGACCCAACAGGAAATAAGACACAAAGACTGCAATCAGCAGACGAATGTGCACCACTGTATGCTGCCATTCGTTTACGAGAACATCCATGTCATTCATATGAAATTAAATTCAAATTACAATCATAAAGCTTTTTTTTTTTTGTATTAGATTCTCAATTACTCTCCTTTTCTTGGTTTCCTTCATTTATGAATGATAAATATTAATCTATTGCTCTGTATTTATAGGGATACAAAACATAGTGAGATAATTAATGCATCTTGGGGCAACATATAGATATGCACTATTTTATTTTGAGTCCAGGCTAGAGAGGCTCTGTGTGAGGAGTTTGCAAGTTCTCCCCGTGGGTTTTCTCCTCTAGGTTCCCCCACAGTCCAGCAACACAATGCTTGAGGTTAACTCAGTTTCTCAAAGTGTGGGATGACGACTCCCCCCCATGTAAACTACGTATCTAAAATTAATATCAGTCTAATCTAAGAGTCTTTGTACAGTGTGTGATCTCTGTGTGTTTCAATGAACTAGTTTAAACTGAAATAGTCTCCATAAAGCATAAATAAGCTGAGTTTATTAGCTTTTTCAGTAACATAATGCAAGACTGGCTTCATGCAGTTCAGAGTCTTTCCCCGATACGTTGCGTAATGGCGCAGACAGTCGCAGAAAATGGTCTCCGAGTTCAGTGAGCATGTAATAACGAGGAGCTTCAGGCATTTACCCAGCAGGGTTTGTTCCTAAGTGATGATGCACATGAGGAGGAGGGAGAATAAAGATCCACTCGAATCACTCAGATGCATCGTTCACACTCTTCTCTTTAATTGCGCCTCTCTGCAGAGGGAAATAAGACTCCAGCACCAATCCATGTTATATTTTCAATTTTGAGCAGAACATGCAGGAGCTTTCATTTGTAACTCGAGTTCTGACTTAAGAGCTGATTTGGTTGCTACTGCACTGATTTTGATAACATAGCAAAGAATGATATTTTTATCAATGAGTTTTTCACTTTGTTTCATTGCCATTATGATCTTTTTACTCATGATATACTGACTGGTATATCCCAGTACACAGAAAAAAAAAGTTGATTTCTGACCAAAATCAAACAGTGACGATGGAAAATGCTGCTTGTAAAGTTCATATTTTACACTTTTTATATCTGGCCCTAATTATATACTATAAAAATAAACTTGTACCTTCTGAGTCAATATGAGCATAGAAATAACTGAGAAATTCAAACTTTGAGCGGCTTCAAGGATGTTGTGGTTTCCTAAATAACAGTTGGATGTATGAAGAGCAGGAACAAAAGGGGGAAAAACATGTCACATTATGTGATTTAAACGAGAAAAGCGCAAAGACACATCAAGAATAGACTGTTTAATTATCAAAATTGTAACGCATGTACAATTCCCTGAAGAAACAAATAGAGATTGATACAAACGGCTGAATCCCTCCCACTTTGTTTTGATCATGTTTGGGAGAGTTTGTGAGGAAACCGTGTTGTTTATTTGTCTGAAGAGCTGGTGAAAGATCTCATTGCATCACAGACTCATCAGTTACCTGCAGAAGGTGCGTAGACAATACTCCTTCATCCCATGGAGAACAGTAACCATTTCATTTGATAACAACAGTTTTATAAAGAGGAAATGGAAGACACCAGGAAAAAAAACCCACATGATTGTTGCAAAGAAAAACCTCAGTAGCAACATGTAAAAGCATCGTTCCCCCCCACATCAAGCAGATTTTAAGCAGACAGCCCTTAGGAGAGACTGAAGGTACGGTTAGAGACAAAACTCAGAATTCCTCCTCTGCGTTGCGGCTCTTTGAGGCCTTGAGCTGCTTCAGACGCTCGATGCACTCCTCCACGCTGCGCTCGCCGTGGACCTTGTTGTCCCGTGTGCGTACGTTCACGGTGTTGCTCGTCTTCTCCTTTTCTCCCACCACTTTTTTTTTCCCCAACAGGCAAACATGCAAAAGAAGACAAAGGCAGAAAAAATAAATAAATCAATATGTGGATTGACAGCGAGAGAAAGAAAAAGATAGGAGTGAAAAAGAAAAGTGCAGGGGCTGACCCAGGATGAAGTTGTACTGCGCCAACTGTGCGTTTCTGATCTTCTTGTTCAGGGTGCAGCCGGGGTCGAGATCCACGTCAGCCATGGAGCCGCTGCTGTAGAAGTCCTGTTTGACCTGTCGGGTTAACCAGAGGAAACAGAACGCAGTCATAACAGGTCAGTCTCTGGCAGACAGATTTAACAAGTCACTTCTACTGTTAAAACACATTTTCAGTTCAGATAGGATGACATCCGACAACTGCAACCATGTAAACCAACAGTTTAGGAAAACAGAGTTCACGCCAACAGTCGTGTGAAAATCAGGACTTTAAAATCTTCTGTGTATGAAATTACCTAATTACATCAACCCACCGTAAACAGAAGATGGAGTTTCCCTACATACACAACGAAGAACATACAAACTTCACACAGAAAGGCTCACAAACCTGGAGTACTAACCACTACACCACCGTGTCGATCATAAACATCTTTAGAAATGTCCAGTTTTACTACACAAAGTGTTTCTCCGGCCTTGTATTGCACTTGTTGTCACAGCTTGTTATTCACTAAAAACGAGCACAACGGGGGCAACAAATCTGATGTAAAGACACAATACTGGACCTCTGATGTGTTTGGAAGGGAAAACAAAGACAATCGGAACCTAAAAGCATCTGCACAGTAAAACCAAACCTCCCGATTAAATTCTGAGCCACTTGAGCAGCTGCGCTTTGTGCAACTTGAAGCTGCTCTGGATAAAGTGGTATCTTCCAGCTAAACTGAGCTTGATTACAGCTTGTCTGACTACTCGAGTCTTTTGTCCCAATTTTAACAATGTGACTGGCTTGCTTCAGCAATTTATCTTGAACGAGTC
Source organism: Lipophrys pholis (assembly GCF_963383615.2). Taxonomy (NCBI): domain Eukaryota; kingdom Metazoa; phylum Chordata; class Actinopteri; order Blenniiformes; family Blenniidae; genus Lipophrys; species Lipophrys pholis. The sequence goes on from NC_137638.1 coordinate 10,362,485, forward strand.
TTCCACTAAGCTCCAATGTTCCAGAAACTGCTTTTCAGTGCCTTATAGACGTTTTCAAAGTATGGGAAGGGGCACCAGAGAGCGACAGTAGGAATAATGTGGAGGTCGTGGGCTCAGTGATTTATTTTTTGGGTTTTTGAGAATAGAGCCTGTTAAAATTAAACCATAGCAAAATCATGCAGTAGATATAAAAGCCCAAATAGGAATGAGCAGAAATGTGCAGGCTTTGGTTCATTACAGTAACAACCACGGCAACGTAACAAATGCTCGGGAGAGTGAAGGTCGTGATCGTCACGATGAAAGTGCGCAGGCCTGTAGCGTGGAACAATCATCCAGGATGAAAGAGAAGAGTTTGGTCCTGATGTAAAGCCGAGGTCAGTGCTTACTTTCTGAGCGTAGTCGTCACAGGTTGGTCCCACAGGTACGACCATCACTTGACGAGGAGACAGCCACAGCGGCCTGAAAGAGGACGGGGCACATTAGCATTTAGCTGAGCAGACCAAAAGCCAGCCAGTCTGACAGAAACCTGTGTAAATATTTACAGCTTCACAGAGGCAGTGTTTGCATTCCTCTATAAAAAAGTAAATATTGACATCTTTATAAACGTCATAAACAAATTCAAACTGAAAAGTTGTGCTAAACTTCTCTGCCAGATTGTTTACAAACCATTTTCCGCCGTAGTTTTCGGTCAGAATAGCCATCATCCTCTCCACCGATCCCAGGATGGCTCTGTGGATAATCACTGGTCTCTTCTTGTCGTCGCCGTCATGGCTACAAAAACAATTCATATATGAAAACATAAGAAGGATGAATTGGTGGAAAAATCCACAATGGACAAAACGGTCCACAGTAGGAATGACTATTGAGCTATTTTGTCTTCGTGCTTTACAAAGTTTAAAAAGTCATCAAGTTCCAAATGTTTTCTTCTTGTTTCTCCGTTTCAATTCATTATGAATATTGATCATGACGAGTAACATTTGACATTCTGTCGATTGTGAAAGGATTTAAGGTTCATATTCATAGGGGCAGAACGACTCAGTCATTGCACATTTTTGCAGTTTTTTTGTTTTTTTTTTAAGAAAAATGCTACTTTCTTTTTCTTTGTTTAAATGTATGTATTTGTAACCCCCCCCCCCCAAAAAAAAAGTTCAGGTCTGGGGTTTAATCAGTAAGTTTGTCGTGCATAGTTTTGTCTTTCTTTTCAAGTTTATGAAGAAAGACAAAAATGTGTAAAACACATCAAGTCTTACGCAGATGAAAGCCAAATGCAACTCTTAATCTACACCAAAAAGTAGAGGGATTACCTTACGAAGGACAGATTGAACCGGATCGGGAGCTGGAAATCCAGCTGTATCGTGGCACACTGATGGTATCGACCAATGGCATCCTTGATTTGAATGTCAATCTGCGCACATTGATAAAGGGCACGTGTGATCAGCAGCGGCGCTCCCGATGTTTCAGTTTAACGACATCATTACTGCAAAGCGTGGCTCACCTTGGGTCCGTAGAACGCTCCGTCGCCCGGATTGAGAACCCATTTCTCTCCAAAGTCATTCAAGCTGTTCTCCAGTTGCTGTAAAAACAAACAATTACAGCTTTGTGGCCACGTCGATAGCCAGCTAATATGTAGGTAAACTGCAGCGTTAAGCAAAGCGGCCCGACATTTTCTTCATCTGGAAGCAATCACTGACCTGAGAAAACGCTAAACGTCTCAATAATATTTTACGGTTGCTTGTGGGATTAATGAGGTGAGACAAACATGCAGGAAGTTCAGTTGCAGTCGCTGCGCCAGGTTTACAAGAAACTTTTTCACTGCCCTTAATGCTCTACCCTTGTGCATGCAAACCTGAATCACCATTAGCTGATTTCACTCGACTTCTTTTTTCAAAGAGAGAATGTCTCCCCGCACGGTCAAGAAAAACAACTCTTCTCTTCAAATGACTATTATCCCTAATTTATTTGTGACCAATTGCATTTGTCACAATGTCTTTTTTGCCATTACCAGCCACTGAAAGAGCACATTTAATCTCTCCCAAGCGCGGTTTGCAGCATCCTATCAGCTCACTGCAAAGTGTTTAATATTTAAGTAGTCACTATGATCACTGGGTTGACTGATAATGACATAACACATTAAAAATAACTCCCAACAGCGGCACTATGGTGTGAAACTGAAGCACTCAGGACAGAATATAGACGGTGTTTAACAGGAGGAGAGATGGAGACTCCCTCTTTAACACCCATAAGAACTGTTTTACCCTTTCTTTTTCCAGTTTAAGAAGTCAACAGCCTTTTCCGTCATTATATCCTATACTCACTCCCTCACTATTCACGTATACACTGAGAGCACAATTATTAGGCAAGCTTCCATTTTGAACATATCATTTTCATGCAGATCTTCCTGCAACTACAAGCTGCATTAGCTCACCAGGTGTTGTGTGTGTGTGTGTGTGTGTGTGTGTGTGTGTGTGTGTGTGTGTGTGTGTGTGTGTGTGTGTGTGTGTGTGTAATGAGGAAGGGTTTGGTCTAAGGCGATCAACACCCTCTATTATGGTGTGCATAATTATTGTTTTGGTGTGAATGTAGAATGTTTTCTTTTCCTAAAATAAGTCTGAAAAAGTTGGTTTTGCATCACAAGAGGAACATGCTGGTGGGGAGCTGCGGATGTGCTAAAACAATGGGTGTGCACTGAACCACGACAGTGTCTGGATGTTTTTTGTTGTTGTTTAAAGCCACTTAAAAGTCTTTTAATGCTCCTTCTTAAGTGATTTGGATTGCGGTGAAGGGGACATAGCGATGGCAGGAGGGGGTGGAACTAGACTGTATATAAATATGCATGTAAGGAGGAACGTCTAAAAAGCCAGCAAAGTTGCACTGGGGAAATTGTTGTATTTACTTGTATAGCTTATATATCTGGACCGATATGGCATTGGGCAACCTGTTTTCTGCAGAGACAGTGGGCAAAAGAAATATTTAACTGACTCAGAAAACAAAAAAAAATAGTAAAAAGCCTCTCGGGAATGCAGCGCCATTAAAACGGCAAGGATGCTGAGGTGTGCTGTTAGACTTATTGTTTGCAAATAAATGTCAAATGTAAGGAAAACCTGTTGAGGAGGGAAAAAGTAAAGACGCTGTTAAAGATTTCAGAAAACTAAAGGAGGGACATTATTTTCCTCCACCATATCCTAAAACTGGAACATACTTAGTGTTCATAACTACAAGGTGTTCGAGACTCAGAGATGCATCTTCATGAGGGTCCAGGTTTTTCCTTAGACTTGCTTATATTAGCTGAAATGTTGAGACTCCTGATGGACCGGATGGATCACTAAGGTGTACAATCCTACACCTGACCCTGACGGGGTTGAGGAGGAATCCTGGATAAAGAAGGTAAAATCACCTAATAGGGGAAAAAATTACTAAAAAACTTATGCCATTTTAAAAAAAAACTTTCTTTAATCTGTGTAATGGGGTGAAGGCTGCTTCTTCTAAGATTACTATGATCTTTCTGTAGGACAAGGCTCCAAGTAATCCACGGCATGGTTCGACAGTAAGAAGATGGTATATGGTAAACTTCATGTGGCGGTGTTTGGAGGGTTGTGGGTGGTGCAATACCAATAACTGATCATCAACAGTTCAAGAAACTGACGGAGTGCTTCAATGAAAGGCTTCCAGTTGTTATTGAAAGGATAGGTGGAGACATCAGTTAAAGAATATTTGGAAATGGCAGAAATGTTTGTTTCTTGACTTCAAGATAAAGACGTCTGCTTACACAACCAAAATCTAACTTTTACCGTCTTAAGCATTCAGGTTTATAAACATTTCAGATCGACCAGGAGCACTGTGTTCAATAAAATGAATTGTGCACACTGTGAATGTGAAGGCTGTTCTTTGTGAAATTGAACGAGTTGAAATCCCAAAATCTACGATTTACAGCGAGTGAGGGAAAAGATAAAGAATCAAGTATTTCCGTTGCTTTTGAAATCTCCGGGAGATTTTAACACCAAGCAGCCTGCAGTAGATTAAAATGACAAACCTTATGCCAACACCACCACAAAAAAAGGACAATCAATATGATAAAAATCAATGAAGTGGAGACAGCAAAGCACAAAAAGCATCAGCTTATCCTGCGAGATGAGAGTTTCCAGCGGCACACAAAGCAAACAGCTTAGTGGCTGGAATCCAGTCTGGTAGCAGGTTTAATATTTTAACTGGCGAAGCAACGGAACCTCTATGATCAGATCAAAAGGAAAACTGTTGTCTCACAATCCGACACATGCTTTCTGACTGTCAACAAACACCTTTTGATCCACCCTGCGCCTGACAGGTAACGACTGTCGCAGTAATGCACAACCTGTACGCCCCTCTGTGCTCCGGTGCGACTGATGATTCAATGCAGCATGCATGTGGCACCTTTATCATTGTCTTAGACTTCCAGTTGTCCCACGTTGCCGCGTCTCATCTAATGTTGAAAGCCCCGAGCAATAAAGCCTCATTACCGCTCGGCGCGGGCCGCTCCCTCTCGTGATTATTTGTTCATGGTTGCTTTAAACACAAGTCAGGCAAATGAGAACTGAACCGCTGGTGTAAAATATGGAGCTGGTCTTCAGAGACGGGGTCTGATTTGACAGAAAAGGCACGGGGTGACAGCAAAGATGTGTTGATGGATTCTCTAGAGAAGAACAAGCATTTTCTTCTTCTTCAGAATTGATGGCACCTCCAACAGAAAAAAAACAAAACTCATTAAAATATAAATGTTCTCTGGGTCGGCAAATCTCACTCTTCCATTCAGCGGGTGTGTGGAGTGGCGCTGGATTTTCCTTGCTGATAATATCATACATCAGCATCTTTATTCTCCAGCGAGGCTTTATGCGAGTGGCGCTAGTATTTTCTAATATACAGCCTGAGAGAAACAGGAGGCTTTCTGATTACCTTCTCGGCTTGGTCCCAGATCTCCGGGTCTCCCAGGAACTTGTCTGGCCTCGTGGAAAGGTTGAGTTTGAACGAGAAGCCGAACACGTCGTACACAGTCCTCAGGAAGTCCAGGCATCCCTTGATCTCTTCCTCAATCTGTTGTTGATAATAAAAATGTAACAAAATTTGTGCCGTCCATCTGGACATCGCCGCGGTAACGTTTCCGGTGTAATGACTGCTTTCATCTTAGTTTGTGCCAGAATTACAAAGTAATCAAATTACACGAGGAAATCAAAAGATGGGAGAAAATCTCATTTGACGATAAACCTTGGTGACGCGCGGCAGATTACCAACTCTGAACAAGCTGTGAAGGACATTCAAGACTTTGACAGGAAAATACCTGACAATACTTGGTTTATTGCAGGAATTGGTTTTAAGTGTTAACGTTTCTTATTTGTTACTTTAGTGAATTCTATAAAGTGTATTTGTATTTATTTTCATTTTACCCAGGGTGATGGTATATTTCCACTTTGTTTTTATTCTGCAGCTGAAACAGCAATGACAGAGAGGTGCTTCTATCTGTCCATCGAAAAGACAATAGTTTTTTATTTCCCCCTTAAAAAGTTGCGAGTTGAAAGTGCAGCCCTACAATTACAACTGATCCTCTTTTCCGCTTTAAATGAGCTTGGATTATGAATGAAATGTTCCAAAAATACAGCTACATGAGTGATTTATCTGAACAAAACTGGAAAAACCTCAGTTCAGTAACTGATTCCAGAACCTGTTCAAACCTCCCACCGATCGTACACTCTTCACTTTCGAGGCAGCTGTGTGGGGGATACATCATCACGGGGGAATAAAATCTATTTCCCTCTCACAGTGATTAAAGTTACATCACCAAGCAGACTGAACAAAGTGCATCATCAAATGTATTTTAGAAATAAAAGGTAGACAGGAGCTGGCATCTCTCACATATTGAAAGTCACACTATAGAGGCAGATGGTTCCTGTTATATAGGCCTGTAACTGTTTGGCCTATTACATTTCTGTACTTGTAATGTTTTTTTGGCCTTCATTTAAGATGTGTATTTGAATAAAAAAAATAAGTTTTTGACCTTCACTTACTAATTTTTCATCATTATTTCTTCTCATCTCAGCTTTTTGAAAACTAAACGTTCAGTTTGAGTTGAACTTCAAAGCCCTATTTAGCATTTGAGTAGAAACTGGCTACAAAAAACAATTCAACAACTGTTCTATTTAGTTCTTATAGATATTAAAATAATTGAAAGAGCAATGTCTGGTTTTCCCACAAAGATCAAGTTGACTTTCAGCATGTTAAAAAAGAAATTGCCATGTAATGTTAAAATATGGGAACATCACATGAAATTTTCGGTTCCATCAGTTAGATCTCTGGCGTTTTAAAAAACACACAACTAATCAACAGGTCAAAAAGTAGTGAAATAAAGAAACACTCAAAAAGCAATTCACGTCCTGAGGTTCACCTGAAAGTCTACGTGATCATTTATTGGAGCAGCAGAATTAAAAAAGGTGTCACCTCTAACGCCATGTTCTTGGTCTTTCACTCCACACGAACAACAAATCTACACAACAGCAGGCAGCTTGTTTGGAAGAAATAATGTATGTGACTCCACAGCCTCAGTAGGCCTCACCTGTTCCATGGAGCAGAAGATGTGGGCGTCGTCCTGCTGGAAGCGACGCACGCGGGTCAGACCGGTCAGAGCTCCTGAAAGCTCGTTCCTGTGCAGGACGCCAAAGTCGGCCAACCGAAGGGGAAGCTCTCTCCAGGAGCGAGGTCGATGATCAAACATCAGACTGATGCCAAGAACAAGTAAAAAAAATGAAATAAATAAAAGTACAAAATAAACCAAAACACTAAATTAGACGAGCTAACTTGAATTTCGAACTATCTCAGTACCTATAAATAACTCTCCCGTTTTAGTGTAGCTGTAAAAAGCCTGACTTTAATATTTGATTTCACCGATATTCAACACTTTGATAAAATGTGTTTGCAAGCTCAATTTCAATTCCGGCGTGATCTACGGAGGAGCTGCCTGAGAGGAGAGCAGGAAAATTGGAACAGTAAAAGGCAGATAAAAGATGTGAATACAAAGAGCTGCAGTCTGCCTCTTCACACTGCATTGCAGCATTCAGCAGTAAATTGAACTGGGTCACTCAACGACTGAAAACATGGCAGGAGAATTGGTCCATTACAAGTTGAGCTGAACTGGCTGACAAACTACTGGAACAGTGAAGGAGGAAGCCGATTCACGAAGCCTTACGGAGTAAAGCACAGTTATTGAGTGACAGCGTTACACTTTTCACTAAACATTAGAGCCAAGTTAAATATCTTGTCTTGTGACAGGCGCTCCAATGTCACAGTAAAACAGTTAATGGTCTAAAAGAACAAACAGCCCAGTGTTCTTTAGTCCTTCCTGTGATTACAGACAAACTCCAAAGGAAAATCAACACTTTGTTCATGTCTGCCGCAATATTTCAGGCTCATTCTCTTTGGCTCACAAGCGGGAAAACATGTGACGGAAGAAGAAGTCTGACCAGTGTCCGGGGCAGTTCATTGGCTTGAGGGCGAAGGTCTCCTTCTCGGCCTCGAAGGAGAACATGTTCTCGCTGTAGTGCTGCCAGTGTCCTGAAGTCTGCCACAGTTTGCTGTTGTAGATGTTGGGCGTCACCACCTCCTGGAAGCCCCGCTTCCTGTACTCACTCTGTCAAAGGAACGACAAGGACACGAAACACAGAAAAAGTGACTTTTCAAAGTGACTCCGCTTTATAATTCAGCTACAAACAGGCGGTTTCAGTCGGCGCCTGGGGACTCGCTGATAAGCAATGTATGCAAGTATAAAATGGTAAACAACTCTGCGAAAGCTAGGATTTAAAAAGCTAACTACCACCGAGGATGTTTATATTGCGGCATGCTGGCATCCCAGTCTGTGTGTGCAGAGTGACAGATTTCAGGAAAACAACAAAATGAGAAGTCATTATTATTGTGCTTTAATGCACCGTGCATTGCTCCGTTTTGTTTGGCATCAATTTTTCCATTTAAACCGAAACCTGAACAAGATAAGAGAAATAAATATAATGTGATTTATTTTGAATCATGACTCACATACACACTGCAAATAATTTGAAGGTGTCTGTTTGCAAAAACAGGCCTTTTCTCTTCTTTTGTGAATAAACAAATGTCATTACTCAAAATCTGCTTGGTCACAAATCTGTTTCGCCACATTAAAGTAGAATTGTTTGCAATGGGTTTTTCATTATGACTGCTGTGAGTGAAGGAAAAGAAAGAGCAGCTTTAAAATATTGATTTTTGTGGCTCTGTGCGGCAAATCAGGTACAACAAAGCTTTTATTTGCCGTAATCAATCATCTGTTTTCACCTGTTTTAGTTTAAGTGTTCTTCAACAATAAGCTCCTTTAGGACTCATGAATAAGTTTGTGTTCAAAGCTGCAGTGAGCAATCTTTTGTCCATTATTTGTCGAGCAAAGAGTGTTGCTTTTTTTTTTTTCAGGAAGCACATGTTAGATTGGGAGAGTCATTTATGATTTGGGAGAAAAATAAGCTATGAAGAAGTGATATATTGGATATATTGGTGTATACAGATGCATCTTAATAAACTAAAACACATTGGAAACAATCATGTTCCTAGAATATTTCAATCTGGGAAACTTTTGTATCTGAAACCTAAGAAGTAAAACTTAATAATATAATTGGAATGCTTTACAAATTATATTAGTTCATACAATGGGACATTTTTATTAACCAAAGGCCATAATTATCACAATTAACATTTTGAAAAGAAACTTTTCAGTTCACTGCGCTGGTGTAGTGGTTGACGTTCATGCCTGAAACTCAGACGTCCCCAGTATAACTCCAGTTGGGGCCTTTCTGTGTGGCGTTTGCAAGTTCTTTCTGTGTTTGGGTGGGTTCTCTTCAGGATCTCCAGGTTTCCTCGACTATGAGGTTATTGGAGGTTCTAAATTGCTGTTGAGATTTAATGTGATTGTCCATCTCTATGTTTGTCCTGTGATGTCCCCGTCTTTGTCCATAATTAGCCGATATCAGCTCAATCGAAATAACTTTTCAATAATATTCAACTTTCTTGTTTCGGCAAAGGTTTGCAGGTATTTTCTCATTGATTATGACCGTTACCCAAAGCCTTGACATTGAAATAAAGCCCAAATATTTCCTACGTTTCTGCGTTAAAGGACATAAAGCTTGAAGTGAATCTACATTAAAACAATATTTTCTTTCTTGTTCATAAACAAAACTATATTATCAATGTACAAGTCTATATCCAAATATTTGCCAATTCGTTTTCTTTTCTTCTGAAAGCTCAGAGCCCAATCCTTCTCATCACTGACTTACTCTGATGAACTCAATCAGGGTGTTGTAGATGAAGGAGCCCTTAGGCAGGAAGAAGCAGCTCCCTGGACTCAGGTCGTGGAAGAAAAACAGGTCCTGCTCCTGTTTGAGAAAAACATGCAGACTCGTTAATGTCAGCCTTTTTTTTTCTTTTTTTTCTTTTTATAAACGGTCCTGCTCTCAAGTCAGACCAGTTTCAGTTTGAAATATTATGAAAGCAGCAAACAAGAGTTGATCCGTGTGCTAACTCTCCTGCACAACTCGATCTTCGTGTTACCATAAAGAACAAATAGCTACAATACACACCCAGAAACATTAATACTTTGTTATAACAGACTGTAAAAAATCTGTCACGTACTGTATGACGCACATTTAAATTATTGTCATCTTAAGCCAAAATAGGTAAAAAGGTGAAAGATTCATGATATGAAGGCTGCCGTTACTTTCTTCCACTGAGGTGAACAAAATTTGTATTTTTGTAAACCTGATCGTTAAAATGCTTCCATGAAAATTCACAATTATCAATTCACTATTATTGGGAGGACATTTGGTTACCTAAAAGTGAATGAAGCCTCTAACTAGAAGGCACTTGTCTTAATCTCTAGTGGGCAAGATGCTTTTCTTCCTTGATAGTACAGGATAAAAACACACCATAAAGCAGTGAGACATCAAATCCAATTTTAGCTCTTTTAATTGAACTAAAATAAACAAATTTACCTGAATTTCACATTTGTTTTGCCTGCACATTAGTACCAACATACCCTCAGCAACCAGCCTGTGCGACATGCCCCGAGAACAACTTCAGCTAACTCAGCTTTTTTTTCTTTCTTTGTTTTTCTTTTTTACGTACCCGGCCCAGTTTGCGGTGATCCCGGTTTTTGGCCTCCTCCTGAAACTTCTCCCATTCTTTGAGCATTTTGGTGTCAGGAAAGGAGATTCCGTAGATCCTCTGGAGGGTTTCCATGTCTGCCTTCCCCTCCCAGTAAGTGGACGAATTCTAGCACACCACAAGAAAACCACGTTAGCTTCATCAGTCTTTTACGCTCCGACAAATCCCAGGAGGATGGAGCATATGGTAACTCTGCTCCAGAAAATGAGGACAAATGTTCCTGCTACCCGACATTCAGGGCACAGAGAACACGACGTAAGAAGCTACCTGGCTAAACAAAACAAATCTACGCACGCACGCACGCACGCACGCACGCACACGCACACAGAGTTTATTTTATACTGTATAACACAGACAGGACTAACCTTGTGGACCTTGAGGGCCTTGATTTTTCCAGTGTGTCTCACATGGGGCCCCCGACACAAATCAATCAGGGGACCACACCTGAAATACACAATATTTACAGACAGTCCATAAATATGTGAACATTGACAGAAGACTCAGCATCTTCGCGTCGCACAATGGACAGAAACAGGAACTGAAGACAGCTGTAGAACTGAGACTTGTCAGAGCATCACCAGAGAACAAAACCCAGGTCAAAGCCTTCTTTGACTACAATATGTGACCAGATATTGACAACTGATCATTCTTTTCTAATTCTCATGTAGTTTTGTGTAACAGAACCATTTCACAGAAAGTGTATTTAGCTTTGGCTAGAAAGACCACACTTTTCAGTGGCATCAAGTACACGAGTAGAAACACTATATTATGAACATGGATCAGTTGTGGACCTCACCTGTAAACAGTGGTGGTTGGAGTGGTGACTTTCTCATTCAGAATGCGGCATTTGAACTTGTTGTACTAAATAAAGGATGAGAGGTGATAATCAGCTTGTTTCGATTAGTTTTTGAAAGACATGCATACGCGTGAGCTGCTTGAACTACCTTGAACATTTCCAACAGAGTCTCCTTCTTTATCTCGAGCCTCTCGAACGGCTGCTTCTCCTTGATGATTTTCTTGCACAAGGTCTCCAGGCCGGGGAAGTCATTGCTGGATACACCTCTGTCCGAAATATGAAAAAGAAACTGAAAATCCCAACAATAGCCTTTTCACAAAAAATAAATAAAGAATTGGCATTACTATGCGAAATGTCTCCACTGCTAAATGTGATGTGCCGCAGTTTCCAAAAGGGCACCACGGATGTGACCAGATATGCGAATAGACCTTTAGTCCACTGATGCAATTCTTTGTCTCCCAGAAACTGACAACCTCGGCCAAGAATGGGCAAATACTTTAAAATCCTTGGCTTTAGGGCTTAGGCAATGTCAAAATATCCTTGTATGGAAAAAAAAAAAAAAAAACACCTTCAAGAATCCCATTAGCATAAAATGACTTCATTAGAAGAGGTTACAGAATTAATTAGACAGCACTCTTCAAGCTCTCCTGCAGCCTCAAACAGGCCGAAATGCATCCGGCATCAGGAAAGGTCAAGCAACAAAGTTGTTTACGAGGGAAAAAGTGTTAGAAATTTCTGAGGGTTGTCTCGACACACTGTCAAAGCTTCACTCAAGCAACCTCGTGTTCTGTGATTTGAATCGATTTGCTTTTAAGATTTGGACCCTGTGGGCAGATGCAGAGAGCCGTTGTTTGAAATCCACGACCAAAAAAACAACAACAAAAAAACAACAAAACCCCAGGCACCATGAGAGTCGTGAGAATAAATGCTTTGTTGCTTTGTGTCAGCTGTTGACGTCGGAGAGAAGCAGGGCCAGTAAACTGTAAAGCGTAATGCAGAGTACTGAATCGCAGCATTAATTTCACCGACAACTCCAAACCAAAGGCTCGTGTGACTCACTCATTGTTGTCCAGGAACATATCGTAGTAGAAGCCGTTCTCAATGGGGGGGCCGTAGCACAGGCAGCCTCCATACACCCTCTCCATGGCTTCACCCAGGATGTGGGCACTGGAGTGCCAGTACACCTAAACGGGTACATCGATAACATCTTTAAATGTGTGACGTCACTCCCATTGGTCAGAGTGCAGGAGATTTTGCTCAATAAAGGATAAATTATGCAACACAATCTATAGCCAATGAACAACAGCATAACATTGCTTATTTAAATGTTTGTGACTTACTATAAATACTCAGTAACATTTATTTCCAATAAATATCAAGTACTTAACATAAGATGCGCCGGGGGATGCTGCTTTTTAAGAGACACCTTGATTCCCACCATCATTTCCATATTCTCACTCACCCCTTTATCTTTCTGTGGCTTATCACTTGGTAAACCGCAATGCTTTGAAGTTTATTATTGACTGCATACTCCTTATTGATCATATTAACCTTGCACACCCAGGTTAGCCCATTAGATAAACACATCAATATTTCTTGACACGTTAAAGAGTTGTGCATCAATAAAGCGCATCTAAAATCTTCAAAATGTGAAGAAATGTTTTGTTTTTTAGATATGATATATAGATGACATTTTGATCTGTAAGAAAAACTAAACAAACCAAAGAAAACAACTAAAGCTTTACAATTGTACTCTGATGCAGTGAATGAAACACTGTAAACAGCTCCATGCTATAGCGGGAAAAGAAAAGTTGAGTAGTTTCAGTGCTGCAGTCAGATGAATTTACGATGACGAAGTACTGATCTGAAGTGCAGAGAAAAACAAAAACACCTTCCAACGCGACACGAGCAATGATGTGAACTTACAGCTTGAGCTTCCTCATCGTCAAACTTGAGCAACTGGAGTTTGCAGTCGTCCTCCAGAGGTCTGTCCAGGTCCCACACGCCGTTGTTTACTTTGGCAATCACCGTGTTGTCGGCCAGGCCTTGACTGCGCCGTAAAACATGAAATATACCACATCAGAACAATGTACAGGTGCACATATATATGAAATTAGATTTTATTTATAGTGCATTCAGACCTGCTGTTCATAAACTCCCTCACAGACATCCAAAGGATGTTATTTAGCATTCTTGAAATATTATTGATAGAAATGAGACTAATGAATTATCTATGTTTAAAAAAACTATCACAAGAGAAACACTACTACTTCAACAGTAACAGATTATATATTAATTTATGCCAAATAAACCAACTAGGTGAAATAAGGATGACTCATTTTAAAGCAGAGGTAGTTGGACAGGTTTTGCAGGTTGTGTGTTGGTTGGCGAACATAATGCTGAGTACAGGACACTGCTTGGAATAAAGTTCTCTCTGTTAAGTCACCATGGAACGAAAACCCTCAGGCATCTCTGCTTGCCTTCACAATTAAAGAATGCAAAAATGGGTTGATGTGCAACATTAATGTGCTCAGTGCGTTATCTTAATAAAGCAAAACACAATTAGGCTTTTCAGTCATACGGAGCAATGGAAACGTCTCGCTGTTGTAATGACGGTTATGGAGCTACTTCCACTGTGCAGTCTGTTGATGTGCCCAGCAGTTCTCATCATTTCATCTCATCACACTCTTGGCACTTCCTGTGTACAGTAACATTCTTACACAAAACCTAAGGATGGTTTCTTCCCATCTCCAAACTAATGACTTGTTTCAAATCAAAGTATTTTCCTCAGTGAACAGCCAAAGGTTGGCGGGCGTCATATCTAATCCCCATTTCCATAATGTGGGAGTTGTGAAGCGGTTTGAAATGAGAAGCATGATTACAAACATGATAGAGATTCATTTGAAATTGAAATGTTGCTGTTTGCTCCTTTTAAGTTTAACATGAGAGCAAGGTACAACACTGAAACGAACCAGGATCCCTGCACTGACCTGATTCCACTGGCCACCTGGTACGGAGTGGTCTTCCAGGACTCAGCCTCCACCACTTTGCCATCAGGCAAAGTCACCTTGATGGGTTTGCTGTCCTTTGCAGCCCTCTCTGCCATCAAAGCATCATGCTCAGCTTTCAGCTTTGTGTAAAGACTAAGGCGCTCGTCAATGTACTGAGGTGGCGGCGTCAGCTGAGAGAAACAGACAAGTTGTGAAATAAATAGAGGGCAACAAAAAATGCTGTAGGTGTTTATATTACATATATTATCAAAACCATTTTCTGATGAACAAAGTTGACTGAAGATGTGAAGTGAAGTGTTAGCTGAGATAAAATGATTAAATATATTTTACCGGCTTCATTTTCAACTTTGTAGAATGTTATTAATCTAGGATAGAGGCTGAAGATGCAGATAAAGTCAAAACTTCATGTTGTTTTTGGGATTGCTAAAACATTTCCTAACCAAATGAAACACTGTGGAAACTATCCAATTTCACTTTTTTTGAGTGTTAAATTTGTGCATTTTCTTTCTAGAATGAAAAATCTTATATTAGTATATGATGCTCAACTTCCATGAAGCCAGAGGTTACCTGCGTGGTGGCATGTGAGCAAAGAATGGCCAGATATGACATTGAACAGACATGCACAATGATTTATCTTTGTGTGAACAGGAAATTACAATTACTATAAATAGTGTTGACAAACTTTCTTACTTCAGCCTTGCCACCAGAGTCCCCAGTGGCATTTTTAGCCTTCTTCTTTCCCCCATCTTTACCACCTTCAGGTCCACCCTGTTTGAGAAGTAAATGAAAAAAAACTTCAAATAGAAAACAGGTACAATAGATATTCAGTATCTTCACTGAGAAGTGGTTGCTGTGAAAAGGTGCTCATGTACATGTGGTAATCTTAAAATGGTGTAATATCACTCATCACAAGTCAAAGCTGCCACACACCCTCGATCAGTGTTAAGACACTGGTGGCAATGCAGTATTTACTATTTAAGTTTTAAATGAGAAAGATCTGATTTGTGCACCAGGTGCGTTTCGATTTAAACAGCATCCCAAATAACTAAAACGGTGCCCCCAAATGTTGATTTGACTTTGGTCTATTCAAGAGTAGTCACAAAACCAAATTAAACAATAGTTTTGAAGGAAGTTTCGCTGAGAGCACTTTCTGCCCGTCCGAGAAAACGTTACCAAAACAGCCAAAGTGGCTTTGATAGAGTCATCTACACTCTATTTCCCCTGCAAAGACATCAAACCTTTTTATCATTACACCAAACTGCCAATTTAATGAAACTGGTAGGGGGTTCTCAAAAAAACGAGCCGAAACTTTAGCACCTTAGCACCGGCGGCTAACTGACAGCATGAGCCTCACTGCAGGCTAAGCTCGGTGCTAGCTGGGTAACAAGCACTGAATGGACAGACTGAGACATTACCTTCTTTCCTCCGTCCACTTGCAACTCGCTCATTTTCTCCACGACAGCCTGCTCAGACATGGCAAGTTAAAGAAGGAGAAAACCACTACAGAGTGTTTGGTTCATGTACAGTTAGCAGCAGACACACGGTGCCGGTGAGGACTGATGACGTATCCCGGATGTTCTGATGCAACATTACTGAATAAAGAGGAGGCGCTTGCAGTGACGTCAGTCTACTATAATCCATATTTATATATTGTAAACTGCCATTTGAAGTTATTCACACAGGATTCTCCAGACTGAGAATAAGGTATTACATTATTTAATATTAATATTCTGTAATTATTTATTTATGATATATTAGTATATTATTTTGGTTGATATTATACAGTGAGTATTGCTATTTTTTCACAGTAACTATTGCTAAGTTTTATCACTAAATCGTGTTTGTTTGTATGTCCATTGCATTCATTTCTGCTGTCTATGCTGCTAAATTATCTATCTATCTATCTATCTATCTATCTATCTATCTATCTATCTATCTATCTATCTATCTATCTATCTATCTATCTATCTATCTATCTATCTATCTATCTATCTATCTATCTATCTATCTATCAACCGATTGACCCACCAACCCACCCACCTACCTACCTACAGTACCTACCTACCTATCTACCTACCTACCTACCTACCTACCTACCTACCTACCTACCTACCTACCTACCTACCTACCCACCCACCCACCCACCCACCCACCCACCCACCTACCCACCCACCTACCTACCTACCTACCTACCTACTACATTGGAAGCAGCTGGGAAAATCTCGGGTCACGAGGAAGGCTTTTTCCAACAAATTTTTTTTTTTCTTTAAATTTCTGAGAAGAAATCAAATAAATACACCCTAATATTGTTGATTATTTCATTTAGACAGCACAGTCTGGTGTGAGGATGGGCTCATCCCCCTACACTTCAAATCCCTTGTCTACAGGAGAATGCTATATACAGTATATATAAGTAGTGCCATTATACACAAAATCTAGGAGATTGAACATTGTTAAACCAAACAGAGTCAAGTTTTTTTTTTTTTGCATTGTGTTTCCAGTTGTACATTACTCTGCATCATTTTGGTCTCTTGTTAGATTGATTAGTGGTTGCTTGGTGTCACATTTTGTGTAGTTTTATTTGGGCGGTTTTACATTTGTGGCAGTTAATATTTCTTTAATGCTTGCTGTGTGTCTCGTCGTGTTTTGGCAGTTTTTCCTCTAACTCCTATTGCGGGTACTTTACGATAGAATTGTGTCATCTTTTCTGTTTTGCAATTCTATTTTTTTCCCACTATTTTGACTTGATGGCAGTCATCTTGAACATTAGCATATCTTTGTAACAATTTTCTGTCTTCCTGGGGTCATTTTGTATTTTATTTGTGGTTCTTTTTAAATCCAGTTGGGTCACATTTGCAAGATTACCAGTCATTTAGCATCTCTGTTCGGTCATTTTAGATTTCTTTATGGTCCGTTTAGCTTTTATGTCTTATTTGCATCATGACTGGGTTTTTGTGTGTCTCCATCTGGCCCGTATAGTATATTTATGGGATAGGATTCGGAGCTCTATGACTTCTGGGGCTCGTAGGTGTGTTCAGTAATTTCTTCTATTCTTAATGAGGCTACAACAATTAGTTTTCCCACAGTGGAAAAACTAGTGATTAGCCGACACAGGTATGGACAACACAAAACAGAAAGAAATGCCTTGAAATGTCTAAAAATAGCATGAGCAGCACGTAATTAATGTTGAGGAGATCATTTTGCTCTGTGGTAGCTGAGGCCCTGATTACTGTAATCATAGCCGAGTTTGAAAAAATGTTCCAGGAGATTGAGTTGTTCCTGTAGGTTTGATTCTGCGAGGAGAGAGGGGGATGAGCTGGTGACTTCTGGTGATATCTGAAGGCTGGTAGTGCTGACAGCAGGGCTCTCACACTCAGAAGTGGTGCCAGCTTTCATTACAAGCATCTGAGTGCACTGTTTAACACACCTACAGCCAGTGAGCAAGCTTTGAAGTGCAGAGTTTCATATGATTGACTTGAGTGGGACTGACTGTATGTCAGTGCTTCGTGACACCTTGCGGGATACAACAGAGTCGTAACACTGTTGGATAAAAGCAGTTCTGCCTTTTTTTCGCATTTCTTAAGATGCTCTGAAATGACTGGAGGATTAGAAGCGTGGCAGCCATAATTCTGATGCAGTTCCCCAGAAGGGACATGAGTAAGATAGATGTATGGCCATTGTTGCACTCACAGAGATCAGAACTGAAATCTGAAAAGTTTGTGGACGACTTTCCAATTGGCCACTGCAACTGTTGTGTTTCACAACAAAACTCCTCAAGGCTCACGGCCACAGTGTCGTCATCAGGATTTGCAGTTACTTCAAGGAAAATCTTTTTTTTTTTTTTTTTTAAGATATCACATCATTTTTGTGAAGGAAAGAAGCTCACCAATCTGCCACCAGCCGTTGGTTTCAATTGAATTATCAGTTGCCAGTAGCAACCACTGCTTCGTCACACGCAGTTTAACTGATGTTGTTGCATTCAGATGTTTTTAATCTTTGACCAAGAAAATGTGAATAAATCATTTTTTAAATACCATGTTGAAGAGGAGAAGAAATTTCACTTGTTCAAAACTGTCAAACAAATTTACATATTGTCAATAACTGCACAAATATGAAGGGGAAGGAACAATAGGAGGTGATCTGCGTCTTTTTAATTCAAGAAAACGCATGCACACGCGCATACAGACCCCAATAAGTGTGTGATCGCCAAACATCAGAATATTTAAAATATCTTAATTGAATTTACAATTTGGGATGTGAGTGCACGGGTCATTAAAAGTCACAGGGGTTCACTCAGGCTCACTCCAGTGAAAGTACAGAGATGCTGGCAGCAAACTCAAGTCACAGTAGGATCACTCAGTTTGATTCAGTGAGATCGTCCAAAATAAACCTGGAGGTTTAGAGGTTAATCAATGTAAGAGACGATAAAATAACAACACCGCAATACATGGATGCAGTTTAGATTTTTTTGGTTTACTTTCTAGACAGAGTTTGCTATGCATGTACACAAAAATAAGCAGAATTTGGGGATTCTGTCTAAAAAGACACCCTGACCACAAACACACATCGGAAAACAACAAATAAAACATTAAATCATCCAATCAGCCATTTTTTATTATTTTTTCCTATATTATCTTGATCCCAAATAAAATATTTGTTTTCATTTAATCCAAAGTGTTTATTTTGCTGGGGTTCCAGGACATGGCTCAGTTAGCCACAACGGGTTTCAAATATGCAAGTTTCCGAACACAAACTTGCTTTTTTAACTTCGAGGTCACCTCTTATTTGACCCGGTGAGCTGGAAACTTAGGCCAGCTAACATTGTTTGAAGGGCAGTACATACTTGTGTTCACTCTGTTGGCCTATTTAGAGATATAAAACAAGCACTCTGGACTAATAAGGTCCTTCCAAGAAGTTAACAAATGCCATCCTGCTAAATCAGGCTGGGAAACTTTTCTTTAACTTTTGATAATAATGTGTACTTTAAAGAGCATGACATTGGTGTGTTTTGGCTGTGGCCCATTTCCAAATATGAGATTGCTGCTTTAACGTTATGGGTCACCACCGGTGAAATACATGTAGGTGTCAGTTTTCTTTGAATGTTCTATGTGTGGGGATTCCCATGAGCAGAGTCCCTCTCTTTACTAATTTGTCACATTTAATTTGTTTTAAAGACGCTCATGTTAGTATGTTAGTTGTTTTGGGATTGCTGGTTTTTAAGTGAATCAATGTACTGCGGACCAAACCTGTCAGTACAATAGGTGTTTAAGACTAACGTGCCGAAGGCTGTAATTACTGTGTTGTACCAGCTTCAGGGACAGAAGCTGTTTCTGGAGAGCAGAACAACTAATGTAGACAAAATCCAAGATACAGTTGTGTGGATTTAGTAGTTTTTCATTTGTCCCCATTTTTCAATTGTTTTTTAACAGCTGTTGATTTTTTTTAAGACAACATTTCACATTCCTCTGACTTTAGATTTCTATAGTTCATATGAGAGCAATGCTGTTTACAGTAAAACTTAAGAGGCTAACATTTATTCATCTTTTACTGGAGGTGCTTTCAGCCTGCTGCATAATCATGAGCCTTGACACATTGTTGTGTGCAAATTCTGTTGGTTCATGAAGCAGCAGGGGGATTTACATGAGGGCTGTGCAGTTGATATTCAAACCTGCATTCTGATTGATTTAATTCTTGACAGTGAATGAAAGCAAGATTTTGTTGACATCCTGGTTTTGAGGTTTCGATGAATATATGTGCTTGATAGTTAAAAGCTGGGGTCATTTAAACACACTCTGGACTGATTTAATTTTTCCATTTGCTGCATGATTTGCCTAGTAACAACAACAAAAGCCAGCATTTGGAAAACCGGAGAGGGAGTTTCTGCACAGATGTCTTTTTAGTTTCTTCAACCTCCACTTATCAAGCATTTATTCCTTTAAAAAAGAAAGAAAGAAAAGAAAAAAGCAGAATACAAAATTTTGGGTTCATATGTTGAAAATTAAGAAGCGTAACATTTCTGTTTTGTCACAATATGTTCAACACATTTAATAAAGCGTACCAGCGTGTGCTTGTAATCTTGAAACAGGGTACCCTACTAATCTACACATAAAATCCACACCCACAACGTGTGCATAATCAAAATAACAAAGAGCAGATTAGTCTCGTTACTGATTACAATCATGTCACTGATTGCGCCGCTCACTGAAGGGAGCATCTGATGGTATGTTTGCCCTATATTTTCTTCCACCTCGCTCGAAGGCGTCAGACTTCAGACAACGTGTGCATTTCAATTACAATCAACCAGTGGTTTTAAACTTCTGACACTCTCTGAGGGAATAAAGAAGTGGAAGCTCACTCCGCCATCCTGCTGTTCTCGGCTTGTTGTGAGGAGAGAGAAGTCTTGAATAATTAACCTTCAAATGCTTGAAAAGTCATGCACCATGTTGTATTTCTCGGCTTTGTTTCAGACTTGAATTTAGATCTGTATACATGCAGCAGACACATAGAAATATGTAGGAGATTCATTACAAGAAAGTAGAGTTGCCCTTGAGTGTTGAGCGTTAACCAAGAGTGTTGATTGTTAGTGTAAAGTCAATCACTTTTGAAGAAATTGTGCTGTTGAACTGCTGATAGAAGAACAGACCAAAAAAAAAACATGAGTACCACTGTCCTATTTGTCCATACAGATGTACTGCACATGTATCTGTGAATGCTGGATTATGCATACAGGTTTATTACAATGGAATGATGATAATCATTGGGTAACTCATGATAAAGTCTCTGTAAGAACTTCTCTTAGCTGAAGTACCACCACTCTCACCTTCCATAAATAAAACAATGTGTGAAAGGATGAAAAGGCGTGTGAGAAACAGTGAAAGGTGTTCTTATTATTTACAGCCGGAAAGTGAAAAAGAAATGGGATCGAGGCAAAGCCCCTGTAAAAGTGGATTTATTCAGAGAGTCCCCGCGATGGTAAAGATGAGATTTATGTGCCATGTCTGTAGTCATTCTCTAATTGAACTGAATATTTTATAGGGCCAGCCATTAGGTGTCAGTAGAGAAACCTTGCAAAAGGACAAAGCTGGAAAGCAAGAATCCACCACCAGTCAGTCTCCCACACTCTGCTTTCCACCTGCAGTTTGCACTCCCCCACAATTCAACAGCTGACACTGTCACCTCCCTCACTGAAGTTTTGATGTAACCAGCATTTGTCTACAGGCATCTCTGGAGATAGCGGCTCAGAGCTCCTGCCTCTTTCACTCTGCCTCACATTCAGCGGAAATTGCAGAGGCGAATACATGATGGGATTTGTTCCAAATGCATCATAAATATTTTATTCCACTGTGTTTTTTTGGTTTTTTTTCAAACAGTCTATGAAATCATCATTTGTTGCAATTGTCAGTCATTTCAAACATTAAGGGGTTTTCTTATATAAAAGAGAGATCTAATTGTTACTGGAAAAAGTAATTGTAAATGTTAAAGAAGCCCAATAAAATCAGCCTCACTAATTTATACTCAAATTCCACATCGACTAAACCAAGGTTTGGATATCTGATGAACAAAGATTCGAAATCTGCAGTTATAAAGAATGAATGAGGACAGATGATAACAGCAGCTGTGGGAACTGGAAGATGTTGTAGAGAACAAAAGCATTTAAAAGGGTCATCAGCACTTTAATAGCACATCCAGATTTAATAACAAAGGCCACAGTGAGTGAAAGCGTTCCTGCAGTGTGCTTCACATAAGCTGACTGTGGCTTTCTTCCAAGGGCACGTTCCAGGATGAAGAATCACTGGGATTCAGTAGTGGAAGAGGCTGACACCGGGTCAGAGAAAAGGGTAGGGGGGGATTCATCGCTCACCCGGACCAGACACACAACCATCTGCTGCAAAATCCTCCATGAGATGTTTTGATCGTCCCCCCATAGGCACTCCCTCAGAGCTGTCACACTCCTCCCACCAGAGGTCCTGACATTCCCTCCTCATTCATGCTCACTCACAACTTCAGTCAGATGCATTGCATCGACACCACTGTCAACAACAAAAAAAAGAAAAATTCAAATGATAAACTCAGACTTCACCTTAAAATTTAAAAATGTACAGTTTGCTTGATTGTTTGGGTTATCTTAGGCCTCCAGGATGGGAGTGTGGTGACCCAACAATTCCCCTATGAACAGAAACTTCCTGCTAGATCGTTAATCACAGGTGCTGGAGCGGGTTATCCTCTAATCTTGTGATCAGCGATTCTAACCTCAGTGTCAAGGTGGCCTTGGGCAAGACAATAAACCCCAAGCTGCTCCCAACGGTCTGCAAGCACCCTGCATGGCAGGAGTCTCCTCTGTGAGTATATATAGTAAGTGAATATTGTAGTAAACTGCGCTCTAAATGTGCTAAAGATGAAGTCTATTATAAACATACTTATATAAAAAAGCATACTTGGTGAAGTCTATAGTGATACAATCATCTGCAGAACCTACTCTGTATGATGGGATATTTTTAAGCCCTTTTATTCCTATGCTGCTCCCCTGGAAGGATTTGAGTGTTTTTGATATATCAGAAAGTATCATTAAATATCAAATAACTACAAGAAAGCTGAAGTTTTCTTTGAAAAAGGCAGAACAGTTTCACAGTCATAAAAATCAATCCAGTTAAGTGGGAGTAAAAGGTTTGAATCAAAACCTCGATTACTTTCTTTCTTGATTATGACTATTTGACATTTCTTTGTAAACCTCAGAACTGCTTTAAGCTAATGCCCTAAAATTACTTCAAATCAGATGTGATCGAAAATATGTAGATACATATTTTAAAGGTGGATATAGTTTAAAAGCAACTTCAGGTGAACAATATACACAGAGAGACAAAATAAATAATACATCTTCATGCTGCACTACTAACAGTGCTACCAAGGGAGCAAAATAGAAATAGTTTCGCCTCAAAACTGTTTTTTCTCCACAAGATTGAAAACGTTCCCTCCATATTCTGAACCCAGCTGACTCTGGGTGGAGGCAGAGTACACCCTGGGTGGGTCACTAATCCATCACAGACGCAGAGTAACAATCACACACTCACAGTCACACCTACAGACAACACACAGTCACCAATTGATTATATGCAAATACACGCACAGGTGAGAACACGCAAACTCCACACTGAAAAGTCCCCAAGCCCAGACTCACAGAAAAAATGTTCTTGTTGAGAGGTAACAGTGCTATCCACTAAACCTCCTGTGCAGCAGCCTGTGTTTGCAGTTAAACACTTAATGTTTCGAGAAGATCAAGACATTGGCGATGGGAGACGTTGAACCCCTGGTATCCTGTTATCCCTCTGTGATGGTTTCACTCCAAAGTAAAGTACATCAGAGGTGTTATTAATAACAAAATTGCAAAAAGTATGCTTACAATTGGTCAAAAATACTTTTCTACACAATTTTTGAATTTCCATGACCTGATTATTTTGTGATCATTTGTATTTTGTGATCATCTGTTTTATACTCAAACTGATTGAACTGAATAGTTATTATAAACCTGCACCTACAAAGGCTCTTCGCTCCATATGGCCAGGATATGAGAAACATCTGCTGTTGCTTTGTATTGCTCACTCTTGCCAGAATCATATCCTCATAATGTATGCTCTTTAATGTAAATTGTAATTTATTCAATTGTAACCTTTTTTTACTGCACAAAATTGCACATATTGTCACAAACGTCTTCATTTGCATTCTGCTTTGTGTTTTAAGAGATGCCAGCTCTTTTGTCCTTTAGAGGAGGACATATAGCATCAGTATCAATAATAAAATAATACAAGTGTATGCACGCACTTTGAATGATTCCTTTTATAACAGTTGAAAATAATCTTAATATGTTGTTTTGCATGACATGATTAATTAATTTCATACATATTTCTAAAGACAATATCCTTTGTTTGTTATACAAAGCTGAAACGCAGAGAGCTTGCCTGGGGTTATATTTGACCATTAACTGATTTTTTTAAAGTTACGTTCATATTGTATGTTAATATAGATGAAAGGCTGTTTTCATGGTCAGAAGTCTGAGATTTGAGGGTACGCTGCAAAACAGCATCACATTCAAAAGCTGTATTGTCCTAAAATACACAAAACCGGCAAACAAAGAACAGTTTGAAATGCAAACTGGGAATCTGAAAAGTCCATGAATCAAAATTGATTGTAAGCACCAAACTGGCAAACACTGTTGATTTGTTCTATTCCAATTGAGTATTTGTATCTGAAATCTTCAGTTGCAACACTGAGCTATTGTTTGGTAATGGATAAAATACAAGCTGATGTCTGTGACGGCTTCTTTTTCCCCACGAATAACACATCAGTTAAAGCTGCTCGGACTGCATGAAGACTAATAACAGGCGAAGAAATGACTCTTCTGATCTACATCCGCTCCTCTTCATAACACACGTACGCACCTACACACACACACACACACACACACACGCCGGTCTGTTTCTGGGTCGCCTGCCTTCCTCTGCTGAGCTTCCTGCAGAGTTTCTAGTTCAGACAGAGGTGCTCCCTTTGAGTTGGAACTCAAATGCTGATGCACATGAATCAGCCCTGACAGCAGTCAAATGAGGCACAATAAACAGGAGAAGGGAAAAAAAAGAAACTTTTTCACAGGAGAAGGGGAAAAAAAAAGGTGTTCTCAAAAATGTTTTAGCACTGAGCTCCACTTGTTTTTATTCAAGGTGAATCAGTTCCATAAAATGTTTTCCTGCTTTACAGGGAAGGCGAAGAGAGATATGAAATATTCTGCTATATTAAAGTGAAGCCTTTCCATTCCACTGCATCCATTTAAGTGGCTGCCATCAAACCATAGGAGAAATTAGGTGTGGCGGTCTGCTTATGCCTGCAAAAGACCACAAACCAATGGAAATGAATTCTTATTTCCGTCTGCAACATTTTCTCAAAGCTTTAAGAATAGGTCATATCCTCGTCTGCTGGCAGGGGGTCCAGATTACGGTTCTTACACCGTCATCTCTGCATTGCCACATAATGTCAAACACATCAAGGTATCTGGTGCACTGCAGGATTGAGGATAAAGAGCAGATAACGGGGGGGAAAAAACCCCCACACACATCAAGGTGCTAAGCTCTTTTTCCCTTCATTCATTTCAGTAAGAAATCTGAATCAGTCAATGTGGAAGACAATAAAATGTACATCACATCACACCCAGAAGAAGGGTTTTAATGGCTTCCTCCCACAGTCAGGGGTGATGGCAGATCAACTGGTCGTGGTTGGTGCAAGGGGGTAGAGACAGAGAAAGCGTGTGATAGAAAGATTAGGCTCGAATCCGGTTCCTTATCATTCCGTTCAGTCTGCTGTCTCAGCAGCAGTAAGCAAATTGAAACTAACAGGATCTGCTGTAGCTACTACCTCTTCACAGTAATATGGGAGCCAAGCCGGGCCGACTGTCATTAGAGGATTACACTTTATGTCCTCTCCTCCGCTGCTGCCAAAAATCCCCCATGTACTTAAAGGAACAACCCTGCCTGAAACAAAAATCCCATTATACATTTGTTAATACGAGGATGCCTCCTTCGACAGAAGCCAAGATTCTTGATTGGAATGTTTTAGCAGGAGCTTGATCAAGTTTTCAACTTTAGTGGCCAAGATATAGCCCAAATACACCCAAGCTGATGGAAATCCTCCTGAGGTACTATAGTAGTGTTTAGAAAAAACGAGCACAGAATGATGAATACTTTGTATGTAGAGACTGTAATCGAATCTATAGCTGACGGGGTTTTTTTCTCCAGCACTGGTGGTGTGATCATGTCATGTCTTTGTAGTCCACAGAGAACACGCTGTTTAACGACCTGAATCTATTTTCTATATGGCTTCATCTAATGTACGGAGGGCTGGTGTTGATCCCCACTGGCTTTGAGCCTGGGCAGGACACACAAGTCTATCACAATGCAAACACACACTTACATTCGCCAACTGGCATTGTTTTTAAGCTGCAGGAATACCTGGACAGAGAGACGGCGCAAACTTCACACAGTAATGCAGCTGATCCTGTCCTAGATCCAGGGATAGTATCTCTGTCCATTACTATGCCATTAGATTGGATTGGTTTGCCTTATTCAAAATTATCTTTTCCTTTAACTCTAAATCTGGGTTTCATGTCGTAGTGTATTTGTCAAGACCATACTGTGTTTCTGTTCATACACAAGCTCATGCTATAAGGAAAAACCCTCTTTGTGGGGACAAAGAAAAGATTTAGAGCAGGGGTGCCATATGCATTTCAGTCAAGATGTCACATATCACCCAGTTTGATCTCAAGTGGGCCGGACAAATGAAATGACCATGTAATTATCTTGTAATAAATTTTGCCTCCTGGTGCCAAACACGGTGAATTTGCATTACTCCATGTTCTTTATTTGCAGCATTTTTCCAGCCTCGAGCGTACAAGTTTATACAAATCCACCCACACAGTAAGACTTTGCTGATGAAGTTACTTCTTGGCTGGTTTTCACAGATTGTATCACTGATTGATCAGCTTGAGTCCTAGTTTTGTATTATGTACACTGTTCTCACCAAAACACTGCAGTCCTCTGGAAACAAATTACAAACAGTAGTTGCTTTTATTAGAAAAACTCCAGTCAATGTCTTTCTCATTTTACACTGGATGCGATGTCATCCCTCAGGCCGGATTGGACTCATAGCTTGCTGGTTTTGGCTTCTGTGCCATATTTTTGACACTCCTGGCTTAGATTTTTCAAGTATGGGAAGGCCTAAAAACCCTCTCTCTTCTGTGATTTCCGCCCATGTTCATGTATAAGTGATGCAAAAAGGCCTGGGTATTTATTTATAGCCCTTCATTTGATCGCTTGGACGATGAAGGACTTTGATTTTCAGAACTGAACCATTCAGAGAAACCCCGTTAGTGATCACTTGGAGGGATCTACTCTTATGCGGCTGTCGATTTTTGTAACTTTGATCGACTAAAATCAGCATCCTAATAAAAGGCCCTATTACCACTACACTATGGTAAAAGGAGATTTGACTCCTTTTGAAATCCAAATATATTATTCACTAGATTTATTCACTTCAATAACTGAATAAGCCTTTTCGGATGAAACAGCTCATTAGAAGCTTTAAAAGAGGGGAAAAAAACCACCCTCTCATCTTCACCAACCTACGCTCCAGCACGACTTTCTCTGAGTCATTGCCGCGTCTTTGGGGAAAGCCCTGTAAGAAAGCCCCAGTGATTCAAACAGGTAAGCTGTAGTAATCTCACAAGCCCTCATTTCATTTTTACAAATTGAAAGGCATCCGACAAAATCCAGAGTGCTCATACATTCATGGGTATAGGGAGCGTGAAATGGAATAGTTTTATTGTCAGTCTTACGGGAGCAGCAAAACAAAAGCAAAGTGTGATGCCACCCTTCACTGAGTGTGAGGCAACTCTGACCTTGAGAGACCCTGTCGTGTGGACATCACCGTGAAAAACGATCCAATTACCCCGTCCCTCCACTGCAAAACACAGAGTGAGGTATCAGTTAAAAGCATATTAGTACACACTTTATCAATTTAATAAATAACAATGTGAAAGGCTTTTCACAGAATTATCTCCCGCCAGCTGTTCTGACACAACTTGTTAATATTTCTTAACCTTCAAGATGTCAAAATAACAGTTTGTTTTGAAGCAATTAGCAATATGAAGTAAAATTAAAAGGTTCATCACTGTATTGGACCTCTTGATAATATCTTGTGTGATGGAAAGAGACTAAAAGCCTTATTTTCTGAAAAATCTTTTCAAATTTAAAGGACTTTCTATTGCCTTACTTCATGTGGAATTGTTCACATAAATATAGTATGCGATAAGTAGGTGATTTTATTTTTCAGATTTAGATCAGTTTCAATCTTAGTTTGACCACTATGGATGAAGAAAACCTCATGGTCACACCCAAGATCTTTCAGTATACACAAATCTCTTTTATAGGAAGATGTCATACAAAGGGCTCAGATAAAATAATCAGTGTAGATCAAGATTCAATGTGCAGCACAAGTACAAATAACAAAATCTCAGCGTTTGAATGTGGATGGACATGGTGGCCTGTTATTGAGTCTGGCAATAAAACACTGACTTTTGATCTCCCATTTGAAAGAAAGAGACTCTTGGGCCAAACTAGCTCTTGTAAGATTTCTTGTGTTTAACCTTCTCACCATCTTTTCACTCACTGGTGAGGTCTGCCAAAATAAGATCTGTGAAACCATTTTAGTGCACAAAAGTATTTACGTATAAAAAACAAACGTGCAAATATAGACAACCAGACCCACAATTCAGATTTAATCATAACATAGAAACTCTTTTTGTTTTCCTTTAGCAATGCAGAATTTAAATGGGCAAGGCAAAAGTCAAAACTGCACCATGCAATGATAGTAAGGAGACGTTACCATTCGGTGTTCCTCAAGGTTCAGAATTAGGCTCTTAGCTCATTTCAGCTAATGCTAAGCTCATAATTTTGATGTGTGTGTTTTGTGTGTCTTGCCATATCTCCTTGAGATTTTAAAAGATTCATACCCCCCTTCCAAAAGAAAACAAAAAAACAAGCAATGCAGTTTGTCAATCACAAAAAGGACTCAAAGCTCAGTCTCCTCGCCGCCAGCTGTTAAACACAACGTGCATCACTGTGAAAGACTGTCTGTCACGTCAGCTCAGATCGGCGATGATAACTTTTGCCAGAGCCAACACACGATGATCGGTAGAGTTGTCGTTTTGTTTTTTTTATTTCACCATCAAGAAAGTCAGCTGTCTCCAAGAAACAACAAAACACCCCTTAGATGAAAGCTAATTCAGTGCTTTGTATTTAGCTCTGACAGGTTCTCTGCTCACGTCTTCCTGATAGGTGATGGGCGATACACCTCTTCACTTTGTTTTCTCTGTCTTGAGTTTCTTCTAATGTGGCAGGAACATTATTGTCACAATGCAAAACAACTCACTCAGTGATTACAGAGAAATAATTCAACAGTTTCCCTTCAATTTGTTATCCATAAAGCAGAAAAATATGTTTACAGACCTTGTAAGAACTCTATTAGGAAGTGACTCACGCCAGACTTCCAACACAGTCACAAACTGGAAGCATACTTGAAGGACCCTTTAGAGAGAACTTTTAAGGTTACTTTTACATCATCAGATTCCACAAAATTAGCTTTTCATGACACAAAACAAATTAAAATCCTCATTCATGAGACACACGCCCTTTATACTTGTTCTTGGTTCACCTCTCCTTGGGACCAGCCATTTGACAATTTTGTCTCTTTTAAAAATTTCTCCTTGGACTTCTATTTTATTCCGACCAGCTCTCAGTCAGCCAGTCTCTTTTTTGAATACAAAAAAATCTGAACCTGTAAGCTGGTTTGTTCCACACATGTGCCAAGAAGTAATGCTGCGACTATCAACTCCCCCCAATGTGCCTGCAAGGACTGCCACAGTATTTTCACCCAACCTTTTACACTCAGATCATCTGTCATTCTCACAGGAAGTTGTGCACATTTACAGTTTTTATTTCTGAATCGAGCAACACAACGATCTACCCTCCCCAGCCACTCTGTTGTCAGGTTTAGTTCAGTTGCAGAATGATAACAAGTTAGGATTACCTAAACTGACTATACTGTAACGTGGGAAAACAAACAACACTCAAACAGTTGAATTCAGTGTGTTGACATTTTAGTTTGTGATTTTTCTTTAGTTAATATTCTTCCACTTTCAAATCTATATATTCTTTCTAACTTTAATAGACTGATATCACTTCAAATAGCAGCTGTGATAAGCCAGAGAAGTGTTAAGTGAATTCTAACAAAAAAAAGAAGAAAAAACATTCAATGGTTAAGTCTATTCCCATGTCTGCAAGGGCAGATACGTCAAGTAAGAGATGGAAATAATCTTTCCATGCATACACAAAAGAGCAAAGAGGAAAATACTGGGGAACATATAATGAGACATGCACAATTCACCGGCACCTGCTGTAGAATCCAAGTAATGGAGAGGGAACACGGTCCAAAAGCCAGTGAACCAGATAACACATGAATAAAGCAGCCGGGAGATGGATGGAGCAGGGTCTCCAGTCCTCCCTCCCCTCTCATTTCCTTTGGAGCAGGTTGGGAGGCATCCTTGGCTTTAATCAGGCTCACCTAAGCATACCTCAGCACTGCTGCGAAACGATGATGGATGGCCCGGAGAAATACCTGTAACGGCAAGCTCAAAGCCCGGCTTTGTGTTTGGTGAAGCAGGTGCTCACTCGCAAAAAGTATCAGTGGTGATCCTTGCAAGTGATGAAGACAACGGAGCTCCCACACTGTTTTTAACATTTTTCACCCGCTTAATTATTGCAGTTCCCCACTGTGCTTTATTTGTATCTCGGGGAGATAATCGACTTTAATGCTCCAGCCTGGTGCCTTGAAGTCGGGACACAGCTGAGAAGTGCAGCCTTTCAGGGCGTTTTTGACATTTTGTGTGATACAGCGCACCCCGCTAACGTGTGTGTCATTCCTTCTTGCCTCCGGACTGACATCATGTAGGAATGATAGAAAGATGTCTTTTTTTTCATCTGCTCCTGAACGATACATTTTGTTCTTTTGAGAAGTGCCAATGGCTCAGTTTAATCTATCCGCACCTCTTTTTCATGCCGTTGCCTTAAAGGGCCGGGGCTACTGCTGCACACAGAGCAGCTCTTGTAATTGTAATAAATAATGTATGATTAATATGGCTGATTAAACAGTCTGGGAATCCTCTCCCTGTGGGCGACACAACTTCTAGCAGAATAACAAAGATTCCCTCGGAGCTTTCCGCTTGTGTCATACCATTGTCTGACGAGGAGTCAGACAGCCGCTCATGATCAAAGAACACCCTCTCACAGAGAAGCACGTAAGTTCAGTTCCAGTCCATTTGAAAGTCTTGGTAAGATTTCAGGAAGTGAAAGTTTCTTAGCAAGTCTTTCTGAACTGAACTCAAAGGCACCGGTATTTTTACACCACCTCTATTTGAAATCATTGACAAATCGGTCATCTAAAGCTTGAAATATAATGCCGCTTCACTATCACTTTCTTCAGTATAATGAGGTAATGTTTCTAATCAACACATCTTCGTAGCAATTTCCAACCACAATGAATCCATAAAACTGACAAAGTGAGCAAACCAATATTGAATTGATTGTCGCTCCTGGCTTCTTCAGCATGATTAATATTTTATGGGTGTATGTCAGCGCTCACAGTGTGACATAGGATAAGTCTGTTGAAGCGCGGACAGGTTGGATTCGGCTCTGCAAGGCATGGGGCCGAGCTGTTCACTTCCAGGAGAAAAACTGACCTACTTCTTTTGCTTTTGTGTTCAGTTAAATCTCACTTAAGTCTGACAAACACAACCATGACACTCTTCAACGTCCAGGCTGTCTGAAAAACTTATTGGATCATGGTGTGAGCAAATATTGACCGTTTGTGGTTCAGGGGTAATATTCGTGGTGACCTCTGGTAGTATGTGGAACTAAAGGAAAATGGCATTTATTTAGATGCATTTAAATAGTGTGTAACAAAACTGTACACAGTTACCATAAATATCGTGTTTTAATCATGATATTATTCATAAACTGCACCGAATATCACCTGTTTAAAAAATATAACTGTCCCTGTTTCCTCATGGGACACTGGTTTCCTGCCACAGTCTAAAAATATGCTTTTAAGGTCAACTTAACACTCCAAAGTTCTTGTAGATGTTTATGAGAGTGTGTCTGGTTGTAGTTGTGATAAAACAGTGTAGAACTGTAAGGGATTTTTTTTCCCACAAGTCAAACAGTACTTTTAAAGTGTAAACCTAATATAACACTGGCTTTTGTTCTCCATATAGCCATCACTTTTTCTGTGGGTATTTGTATTGTATTTTATTGCATGTATATGATAAATAAGTGAACTCTTCAACCCTATGGACTGCATAGAAAAACTGAGAATGTTATTAAGTGGTAATTTTTTTCCTTATATAACAGCAGAAAGCAGGAATACTGTCTTTACTCAGTGAGATCAAATGTTTTGGAAAACTTTGTTCTTTTGCCTACAATTTACATGTTGACAGAAGCTGTGATTTATCCACAAATTGTTCAGTCAATGCATGACCTTGTTTTCCGCCTAACTCATCCAGATATAAAGAACGACGACTGTAAAATGAACCAAAACAAAGCATTTTGAAAGAGCAACAAATGTGAGTAATACACAATTCTATATAATTTGAAGATTTGGGATTGACTTTAACACATGTAGACGTGCTTTAGGATTGTAGGGCGCACTATGTCTGAGTTTTTCTAATCCACTTTAGGAGTACTCGCTACCATTTGTAGTCCAGTAACGGCACTAGAAATCCTTTTTATTCCCTCCCTGTTGAAATCACCTGTTCGAAAATTGCATTTAGCCACTTCACTCTGCAGGCCATCTGCCTCCCGTCCACCCTTGAGTCTGTCCTTCTCCTCCACCCTGTACTCCAGGCTTCTCCTGGATCCGGTAACACATCATCATTACTTGCTCTGATAGAAGATTTTGGGCCACGTTTCTCATTTTGAGATATATTTTTCATAGTGGGAATCCTGGAGTGCCCTCCTCTAAAAGCCCTCCGTTATCAGGCACAAAGTGTGAAAGATTTCATTTCCTACCCGCTCAGCTTGATGGAAACAGCACCGAAACTTTCTGGTGATAAATTCTCTTTTACTGTCAAATTTCCAAGAGTTTGAGACAAGGTCAGAGTCTTTGTCCAGGACTGGTCCCTGATGTAGGAGGAGAAAACGCTATTACAAACTCAATGGCTTTAGAGGGACGTACACTGTCTGTAGTTGGGCTAATATACCTGACGGGACCACTAGCACAACCGGTCAAGCGAGTGAACAAATGGCGTATTTCTAATTTAAGTGCCATTGTCTTTGACAGGCTCTGACCTCTGGCAGATAGAGGTCCTTAGACACTATTATAGTTTTGTTTTTTTTCCTTTGGTCTTCAGGAAATAGAGGTTGTTTAGCTTAATGTGTGACACAGGCACTCACAAACAGAGGTTATTACAAGCTGTTCTCAACATAAGACATTAACAAACACTTCCTGTGGGATATCTTGCTGAGACAACTATTTTTTACCTTGGGATTTATTTCTTGACGAGGACGGACTGTGCCTTTCTACTCTTTCAAAAACCACAAATCAAACTTTTTTAATTAACCCAAATTTGATATAATTGTATAAAGAAACAACAACAAACAAAAAAAAAATGTCATACCTGCTTTTTTTAATCAATCAGCAAATCTCTGTAAAGCACTGTAGATCAATCATGTATTAAAGCTATAGAAAATAAAGTACTGTATTCAGTGCCTTCAAGATCTAATGTAAAAATTGTGATAATGTAACATCTTTAAATTAATTATTACTTCAACACTTTAGTTTTTGAGTCTTTTCTTGACTGGTTTTACTTACAATTGGTGTTTTTTCCCCTTTGATGTGTTTTGGGATTTTAAATGGACGTCGCCAAGTGATTGTATTTAAAACAGTACTACTGACAATGACACGATGTTCATCAAATTGCTAAATACTTTACAAAAATAAAAAAAGTTTCAATCATTTCTTCACAATTCATCTTGGCTGACGTTTGGCAATACTTTATTCTGATAAATAAAATGAATAATTAACAAAAAGAAATGTTCATAGCCACATCTGTAGCGATATGCATAATTTCATTACTACAATATAAAATGAATATATGTAATAATTGATGTTGCGCACAAGAATTTTGGCCACAAAACAAAAGCAAAAAAGGAAGAAACATTTGCCTCTTTAGTCCTAGAAAAACCAAAAAACAAACAAACCAACAACAACACAACAGCAACAGATGATTAGAATATAAATAGCAAGTAAGGCCACTGTGGACACCACTGTGGGATTAAAGCAACTGACTGCAGTCATTATAATACTATGCAAATATCTACATAAATAAACTTGCGTGATTCTGTGTGAAGTCCAGCTACTGTTTCTATACCTTAATAATGATAATTAAAAAAAAAAATATATAGTAATAATATACATGTGCTGGCATAAATCAGGAGTGTCCAATCTTGATCCTGTAGGGCCGCCATGCTTGTGGACCTGCTTGTGGACCTGCTTGTTTCAGTTCTCTCTCCGTTGCAACACACCTGATTGCAATGAGGGGCTCCTTATTGGGCTTTTTTACAAACTTGATGGCGACATCCTCATTAGATTCAAGTGTGCTGAAGCAGGGAGACGTCTAAAACATGCATTACGGTGGCCCTCCAGGACCCGGATTGGACACCTGTGTCATAAATCATCTTCAGAAATAACATACCATCCATCCTCCTTCTGTACTGCTGTGCACAGCTCATGGGCTGCGGCCGATCCCAGCTGATACTTTCTGCAAAGACAGGTTACACTCTGGACAGATCACAGGACAAACACAGTCACACCAGGTCTCTGGGCAATTTTAGAGTCACAAATTAGTCTCAAATGAATGTTTTTTGACTGGATTTGAATCCATGACCTTCTTGCATGAAACAAAAGCACCACTGTCCCACTGTGCCGCCCTCACAATGTAATTGAAAAAAACCTAAACTTTTAATTGAGCACAGATGAATGTTCTCAGAGGTGGAACGTGACAACAGCCTACCAGGTTTCAACTACATATATTATTCCCCCACACATCTGATGCAATTTGAGTGGGCGTGTTTGGGATGGCTTTAACAAAACTTTGCTCACAAGCTTCCATTAACTTTTCATATGAGTCGATATTTTATATCATTGAGATGCAGAGAGGCTGCTTTGCTGCTTGATGAGTACTGTGATGCAACTGCTGATGCTATCCAAGCTACTTGACCGGGAGCAAACTGACCTCAAATCAAACATCCTGAAGTGGGAAAGTGTGTAAATAAGGGTCAGACTGAATATGTATTTGGAAAAAAAAGGAGTAAGAATCTTGTAGAATTAGACAAAACTATAAGTGACTCAAGCCCTAAAGATGAAGAATGGCTGTGATGCCTCTCAACAAACACCAGTGACATGACTGCAGTGAACGTTTATATACAGTAAATTATTCATTCCCTTGTTTGTTTGCACAGGCTTGAAATATATTCAAACGTGCACCGGGAAAGACTCCAGCTAATAGGAGCACTGGTGCAGATTGACAGTCTCTGAAAACGCTCTGTTTTGGACAAAATGATGATTCCCCTACAAGCAGCCTGCATGTGTTTGGATAAGAGCCAAAAGATATCCACACAAATGTGGCAAAAATATGCAAATGCGATGCGCTAACAACTGATCCACCATGTCACAATTTTCCATATGCAGCCACTTAAAGTTTGGTGAAGTGTTTTTTTTTTTTTGTGTGTGTGCAACAAATCCTGTCAAAAAATTATATAGAAAACAAAATGAAGGACGACTACAAGGTTAACGGCCCGGCTTACTATACAACTCTGAGGGATGATTAGTTTTTGTGGTAATTTGCTGTTTATATGAATAGCAGAGCCTATAAATAGTGCAGCCTTGCAGAGTGACAATGTGATTATGGCTTTGGCAACACAAGATAAGCAAATCGTGTTGCTGTAAGTAAAAGCTTTCCTGGGCTTCACTTTCCTTGACCTAGAAAGTCCCATCACTCCGACTCATCCACACACTTATTTTCCCACAGGATGGTTAAAGAAGCCAGTTCTGCTTCAAGGCAGCAGGTACTTCTATCCACAAGCAACCCAACAGTTTTTTTTTTGTTTTTTTTTTTAAATAACATCTCCATGTAGCGTATCCACTCACAGAAGCGATAAAATGAGAAAGGCGACATATTACTGAGACAGTTTAGTTCAGGCTGCGCATTTTCCAGATTGTGCAGTTGTGAGTGCTTGTCAGACAGTCTGAGCCAAATCTGTGATCAGGGGCTCGCTTGTGATTGTCAGAGAGGATTCACAGTCCGATATTTGATAGACACACAGTCCTTATAGAAATAAACAACTCCAGAGTGTTTGTTGTCGTGAAGGAACACAGACGCCACCCCTGCAGCATCTCGTTGTTGGTTCACTGCTTCGGCTCAGACCGAAAAGCCTCTGAACAGATTGAGATGAAAGTTTGGTAATTGCAACCATGTTCTCCAGAGGACAAATCTGTGCCACTTTTTCTATTGCACAACAATTACGTTCAGTCAGTGACATGTTTTGATAATTGCTTGATGGATGATGGCCATGAAGTCCAAGACACACACTCCTGTGCCATTATGCACCAACTGGTGATCAACAAAGTTTTCCTATACGGTGTGTGTGTGTGTGTGTGTCCTTGTTTTTCTATACTGGTGGGGGTTTGGCCTGATTGCTCATTAACCCAAAGGGCCTTACGTTTCCTTGGAGCAAAAAAAATGTAAAATAAGTTCATTAATCAATAGATTTAGTGGTGGCAACGTGTTTTAGGGTAGACTATAGTTAGGGTTGTATAGTAAGTCTGCAGGAAATTAATGTTAGTTAATGTAATGTCCCTGGAAGGCATGAAAGTGTGTTTGTTCGTGGCCTTGTTCTCCAATCCTGCCGGGAACCCAAACCTGATTGTGCACGAACCCAGAGGGACTGATGTCACCGTGGGGACAAAAATGGAAGTCCCCGTGAGGTAAGTCATTAAATATTTAGGTGAGGACATGTTTCAGGCTCAGGCTAAGATTAAGTTTACACTGGACACGTGGTGGATGCAGGTGAATTTAGAGTAAGGCTGCAGGAAACGGCTGTCAATGTATGGTCGCCATCAAGGATGGAAACATGCCGTGTGTGTGTGTGTGTGTGTGTGTGTGTGTGTGTGTGTGTGTGTGTGTGTGTGTGTGTGTGTGTGTGTGTGTGTGTGTGTGTGTGTGTGTGTGTGTGTGTGTGTGTGTGTGTGTGTGTGTTTTCAAAACACAGCAGTGCGAACATACAGTCGGCCCAATAGAGCTGCATTCATAACTCTTGTTATTAAATGACGACTATTATCCCACTGTGCCACATAACTGTAAGCACTCAGCTATTACTTCACTCCAGACACTACCTGACCTGTGAAACACAGAACGGAGATGTGCTTTACACAGAGAAAGGATTCTTCAGGGCACAAAGTGTTGTGCTGGGAGAAAATGTATGAGTTCATGCAACTGTTAAGAGAACAATACTTCAATTTCCAATGTGCCTTTAACCTAATCAGACTAGAAGTTGTTCAGCTTGTGAGGCACATTCGTTCAGTCTGGAGGTAATATTCTTCACAGAATGTTCTTAATGGCAAGCCGTGGAGCCGCAAGCGCTTTTTTGACTCCAAACCATTGCTGAGAAACATGCAGAATTTCCCAACATGCTGTAAAGGGAAAATTACGTCTCTCATCTTGGATCAGAGTAGTTATATAAAAAACATGAAATAATTATGCTGCATAACTTCAAGACTAAAACTTGGTGAGTGGCTGCATGAATGCAGCGCTGCCCAGCGCAAGCACACTTTAGCATCATTGATCATGTTTCTGAGTCAGAGTGTCTCTCTGGTGCAGTGAACTGCTTCTCGTTGTGGGATTTGTCCATTATCTGTCACTGCTGAGTCTGAGCAGGGTTGTGGGGGCAGTAGAGTCTATCTGAGCTCAGTACTGAAATGACACCATGGAGTATTACATGAAAGAGGCTGACCATGGCTCGGGTTTTACAATAAACTCAGCACCTCAGGTTGGAAACACATTAAGAATCTGCTCACAGTGGAGTGAATCCATTCACTCCGGGAAGGGGAATCCTAATGAGCTGAACAACGACTTTACTCACTGTGTACGATACGCACTTAAACATTTTCTTTCCATAATATTGCCATTAAAAAAAAAGAAGAAATTGACTTTAATATGCAGTGCCACATATCATTGCTGCATTTTCAATGCATGCACGCTGTCTGCATCGGGTATATAGTACATCGGTAAATGTGTCAACACATCACATAATTTAACTTTATATATTTTAGAGAGAAACACAAAACAACCACTGAATTTCAAATTTCAAATGTGTTGCCTACAGATATATTACGGACTAAGATAATAAACAAGAAGTGAGTTGGCTGCTTGGTGCCTAAATGGAAGAATGTCATGGGACTGAGTGAAGTCCAGGAACCTCTGTGCAGAGTTTGCATGTTCTCCCTGCGCAAGCCTGTTTTTTTTTAAGTTTTTTTTAGGTATTCATGCACGTGGATGCAAATATGTGTTTGACTGTCAGTTTCTCTGTGTTTGCTCTGTGATCGACGGCAGCAATCCCAGGGTGTAGTCTGTGGTGTTGTATTTCTGCATAAATTAAAAAGAAGCATCAGAAAATGAGCACAAAAATTTGATTTTTTTTTTTTGGGGGGGGGGGGGGGGGTTGTTTTAAAGAGAACTGCTGAGTTATTAACAAACAATAAAATAGAACTAAGCAGAAAAACAAATCAAAAATGTACTTGCTATCGTGCAAACCTTTTTTTGTGCATAAAAATATAAAACCTCCTGTAGTGAGAATTAAAAGTCAGGGCTTTGAACTGATAAGACAATAGTGTAGATAGCTGAATAGTTCTAAGGCACAACACAGTCTTCTCATATATTAATATAGTTATTTCACTACATTTTTGACAACAAACACTGTTGGATCCTTAAAGACATTCAATGCTGTGTGGGATTATGTTATGCTAATGAAGTGGCTTGTAAATATGTTTCCTTAATGTGCTTACTCAACATGAAACTGTGTATTTGTGCCACAAAGTCAAGAAACAAATCTGTGACTGACTGTGTCAAATCACTGTATTTAGGGTATCTGGAAGCTGGATAGGAGTTATTTGTCTGTAATTAATTATTGTGTTAGTTTCGACTGTAACAAACTAAACACGCAGACCTGATCTCTACACAAAGATCCAGATATGATTTAAGAAAATCAATCAATCAATAAATCAATAACTATGGACCAACAAGGGCTGGGTCTTCTCACCATGAGGTGAAATAGTTAACTGCTACACTCCAGGGTGGTCCTTCTAGTAGACGTAATAAATTTGAAGTAAAATGGGAAAGTACACACAATAACAAAATATACACATGGAACTGTGTGTTGAATTGACACTAAAGTGTGATAGCTTGCTGTGGTTGAAGGATTCAATTCAGAAACCTGAACCTATTTGAAAGCTCGATCTTTGTGGGGGTGAAAATGTTTCACAAAAACACTTGAATTTCTGTCTGAGTAGCTCTTCAAGCATCTACCTGATGGGAGTGGAGTGATCAGTCTGCCCCCGTGTTGGTTTTGCATCTGTGACAATCTCCCAATCATGGTCCCTAAATGACACCCACAGATGGCAACTGTGTTCCAGAGCTGTTTAATGTGCTGTTTTACAATCTTCCCCATCGGGCTTCAGTCTCCATCAGAACAGTTTTCAGACAAGACAATTAAATGGAAGTTTGCCTGTTGGATCAGCCACCTCTTCTTAGCTGTGGATGAACATGACCGCCAATGGCTGTACAGTGAGGACATTTAAAGTCCCAGGATATTTGAATGCATATTTTTACACCAGCTTCATTGACTGTAATTGGATTGTGCCTTTTGTTTCTATGCCAGAGCCGATTT
The DNA here is from genome assembly GCF_963383615.2 of Lipophrys pholis. NCBI lineage: Eukaryota > Metazoa > Chordata > Actinopteri > Blenniiformes > Blenniidae > Lipophrys > Lipophrys pholis. Next base: position 10,402,081 of record NC_137638.1, read on the forward strand.
GTTTCATTGTAGTGGCTTTTAAGCCAACTATATTTTCACATGAGTTACACAAACTCCTCTTTCTGTGAAAGGGACTCATCATTATTCTGAATTCCCTCTATCAGTTTTGCCACTTGCAAATTTAATGATGCAGTCCTGATCATATTTTGCAATGCAGTCATGAGTGAAATGTGAATACGGGAAAGTGAAGTGAGGATGCACCTCTGGGGTACACCTGCATTCATTACTACTGCAGCTAAAGTGAGATTATTTCTTTTCAGCTCTGCACTCGCCCAATGAATAGAAGAACAAAAGGTTTCTGAGTGCTGTGATGTGTGGGGTTGGTCTGTATTGTTTACTCTAAGTATATGACAGGTGTTATGTGGGCTTAACCTTCAATGGAAAAACTACCAGCTCAATCAAAAAGCTGAGGCAAGCATGTGTATTTATCCGTTTGTCAAGATTGCATTGTATTACACGTCGCAATGGAAACCAGATTTTTTTGACACATACATAGACACTCGCAGACATTGAAGACGCATGTTGCAGAGCAAATTGCATTCATCAGTGTGCACATGCAGCAAACCTTTTCTGAAAATAGCATCACACAATGATGTTTATGAGTTTGACACCCAAGGCTGCTTATCGGTGATAATGTGATGCTTTCTTTGTTATCCACGTATGACTCCAATACGCCCTCTTCCTGGCACTTCATCACTAATTGATTGGATAGGGAGGCATGTGGAAAGCTACATTTAGGCCAGTCGCAACCTCTAGGGGTCACAGTAATTATGAAGTAGTTAAGGAGTAATTAAGTGACGTGATGGTTTGTAATGAGCAGCAGAGTCAATGTAAGGTGGATGTTTAGGATGCTTGGATGGAAAATTATCCAGGACTTAATGTTAAGAGTGCAGCCTATGTGAGGACAAAACAAAAGTTTTGGTGCTTAAAACTGAACTGCAGCATTCTTTTTCCATTAATGACCATAAGTACCCCTTTTACCACAAGAGATGAATTAACTATAATGTCTTTGTGCGAATACGTTAACTGGTGTGTCATTACCCAAAAGTGGTGGATCTTTGTTAGTTGGTTGTTTTTATCCCATGCGTTATGTAAAACGTTTAAGCACCTTATGAATCTAGCTGAAACAATTGGGATCATCGATAAGTTCAGACTGATTGTTTATTCAACTGTTTCAAACAACGTCTCAGTGGAGAACTTTCCTCACCTGACTAATGAGTCTGGTTAAAAACAAAAACAGGCAGAAGTTACTGAATTGAAGAGTTTGTGTTTAATGAAATGCAGCCAGTTGAGCGTAACAGAGAATATTTTTCTCTCTGGTTTGGTAGTTTTGGTTTATTTTATTGAACTTGCTCTTTGTGGCGGCATGCTGTTCTTCTATTTTACTATTTCAGATTCAAACTGCACCATATTTTCAATCAATACATTTAAAACGCCGGCGCAGTTTGAAGCATTTCCTTGTTAATAAGAGGTGACACTGGAACCTGGAGCCAGACATTTTGAGAACTTCTGATTTGAAGGACAACTAAGCTCATCCATGGTGTTTTGGGAGTGCACTGACCCAATGCGGTGATCTTCCTCTCTAATGCCACTGGAAAAATGTAAACTGCACCATCATTATTCCTCCCGGAGATTCTAGATGAAGGTCTACATCATACACTGGCGGCCAGAGTATCTCACATGGCCCCTATTCTCAATTTTGAGTTCTGTGAGCCAATTGGAAAGAAAAATTAAGGCACAATTGATTTTGCAGGAGCTCATCAATATTAATTACTCAGTAATTATTGTGTCATTAATTGCAGTTCACGGTAGAAATAAGAGATGCATGCATGTTGATTGAATACACCTTAGAAACAAATCAGTCGCCATGATTCTCTTCTATTCTTGTGGTCAAAGTGTTTTCTGGCACCGTCACAGTGATCAAACTTTCCCATCACTCTTCTACTGTTAGATCAGACAATGAAGACTAAAGTAAAAACAGACCACTGTTCAATGACTTTGGTTCATCCAAACACTTTTCTGATGGTTCTCACAAAGCAAAATCTTTCTAAAAAATAGCTGTAAAGGTACTGAACAAAACAAAATCCAGGTTTTCAATCCGGCAGAATGTCGACATAAATCACTGAGATACAAAAAAAAAGAAAATCTGCTACTATTATCAGGTGAACTCGAATTAAATCAAAACAGGAGATTGACATGTAATAATTATTATCATGCACCTACACAGTTTTCTGGCATTAGTGCCAGATTTCCACATGGTTAATGGAGTCAGGTCTTTTCTGAAGAAACTTATTGAACCTACTTCAGTATGAAAGAATCACATAGCCAGGTGAAGCTGCTCATTTCTCAGCTCTGTATCAATGTTGCTCTTTGCAGAAGAATAGATGGAATTTAGAATAAAGAGATAAAACTTTTCTGTAGATCCTGAAACCACCTAATATCTGTATAAGGAAGATATCTCTGTCATTTCAGGTGATAGTGGATATAGTAGTTCACTATAACGCTGGCACCATGTACTTTGCATTATAACCCTCTTGATTATGAAATCTGAGAACTTAAGTGACAAAAGCAGATTTAGTTTTCTCGCATAAAAAAACCCCTTAATTTAGATTTTAGTCAAGCAAGCTGACATCTATAATGTATTTATAATAGGCGCCTGAGTTCATTTTCACCTAGGGAGACCAAAAATATGCAATTTTTCCAGTATTTATTTGTAAAATTCAGTGAGTCACGAGTAATTTTCGTTCTGATAAGAGCTCAGAGAGCACCGAAGAGCCGACCTTAAAATAGCTATAATGAGTTATTTGCTGGATGATTCTGAATTAATGGACAATTTTACATCTTCTGAACTCTAAAATATACTGAAATGAGTCACTCTGACAAGGGAAAGATTTATTGTACTGGTAACCCACAGCCACACGCTGTGGAAATCTGGCTTTTATTTTATTCTTTTTAAAAGGTCATACTATGCAAAATTCACTTACTAATGGTTTACCAACAGTAATATGCATCCCCATACCATAGAACGACGCCCCATAAATGAAGAAAGTCTGTCATCTCTCTCCTGGCTTGTTTCATTTTTGGAGGGGGATTTGGGGGCAAGAAACTTTGAATACAAGGACCAACAAGACGAATGTGAAAGTGTTGAAAAGCTCTATAATATGACATTAAAAATACTTTGTCGTTGATAGGTGAAAAGTGAATATAATTGGATGGCTCGGTAACGATGGCAAGCCAAGTTTGAATCTCTGTCGCTTACAACTGTGTCGTGTTGAAGATTGCTTCATCTCAACGAGAACAAGGCTTAACTTTGTCTCTCTTTAGTTTCTCTGGCTTGATTCCGACATAATTTCCGCAAGCTCACCCTAACCAGATGTCACACCCTTAGCAAATGTCGTTGCTGCAAAGACTCGCAATATCACTCAGAGCCAAATTCCAGGTTAACAAGGAGATCGAGGCCTGCACGGGATGATTGTGGGATGAAGCCAATATTCCTATATATTGCTATTCTAATGCCAAAACGCTCCATATTGCAGCTTTAGCAAATGTTGCTTCTGGCTCAGCCTTGGCGAATCTCCAGATCTTAAAAATAAGGGGGAACAAACAGTTTTTCTCAACTGTGAGAGCACCAGCACCCTGATTTCAGGTTAGCGCTCCCAAATGTCAAAAACTGGCAAGAAATTTGCTTCACACATCAGTTTACATTTTCTACTTTCCATCTTCACCACGGCTTGTCCAAAAGAAATAAGCTGCACAGAGCTCACCGGCCTCAAACCATTGATTGACCCAACATCCTGAGCTCCCTGTCCTTCACCTCCCAGAGCAAATTTCCCAGCCCCTAATTGGGAGGCCTGAGAGCTTATAGCACAGAACGAGCCAATCAGGAGGTCTTCTTCTCCACAGGAGTGGAACCGCATGCTGGCTGTGGAGCTTGTTATAGAGTAGTCACTGCGAGCACCATGGGACACACACACACACACACACACACACACACACACACACACACACACACACACACACACACACACACAGACACACACCACCACCACCAATCATCTTCACACACGAAAGAACTGAGCGGAAATTCTATGTGGAACATTTCACAAAAGTACATTAAAATAATCATGAAACAGCTTGTAGTTAATCATATCATCTTCAAAACTTTATTTAATGTCGACAATTCAGGTTGATGGAGTTGAATATGATGCAACAAGTGAAAAATGAAATTCCTCAAAGCTGCATCTTAACACACTTCAACTCCAGAGCAGCCGTTGTTTCAGGCCAGTCTGCTAGAAAAATGTTCATCAAATCTTCCACGTTGCCTCATCCGATAGAGAGCTGGAGCCAATCCCAGCTAATAACTGCTGAAGGCAGGGTACAGCCTGGACAGGTCGTCAGTCCATCACAGAGCAAAGAATTTAGCACCACATATTGCCCTCACATGCATGTTTATGGATAAAACCCATAGAAATAACCTGCAAACGCCACGCAGAAATGAAGAAAGGGCACAATCTAAGGACCACTGGTGTGCTAACAATGAAAATAAAGCCTTGGAATTTAAAGGAGCATGTGTTTAGTGGCTGCGTTTGGTAGGTTGATGAAACAGTAAGATTTCACTATAACGCACACTTATGTATTTGTGTGTATTTGTGCACAAATACACACAAATACACGTATGTACAAGCCATCTTTCTGCATATACTGAAGCAAGATATATCAAATCTCATTGGAGTTATTATTCAAGCCAAATTAAATAAGTGAAGTGCCACAACCAAACTGAACTGTGTCAAACCTTTGACAATATCTTTATTAATGTTTGGCATATACATTGAAGGTGTGTTGTTGTTGTAGTCATTTTACCCATCCTTTGTATCACAATATATTCAATGCTAAAACATATTTTCTGGCGTTATTCTATTTATTTTTTTATTATTTGATTATGTTCAGCTTGGCTAAAAGTTTTTATTAAAACTGTCATGCAAGCACTCACCACAATTCAATCAAGGAAAAACTTAAGAGCTTCAAATATTCAGCATTTTGAAGGCCTGTAGTTACTCTTGAGCAGTAATAATGTCTTTCTAGCATCTCAACCTTTGCAGAGTGACAGGTTTGCATAAACAATGTTTGCCTGTGTGGGTGCTGGATGGTGTTCTTCTAAATGGAATATTGCATACTGTTTTTAATTTGCACAGTTAACTAGCTCAGGAACAGCTTTACTGGAAAAATCCATTTTGCTTTTGTCAACTGATTTCTATAGGGAACTTGGTGACTGGATTCAGGATGAATGACTCAGAATGACTCAGGGACGGATTTGGTCTGGAAGCTTTGACTGCTGCTGGTCTGGACTCTGGTCATGTACTGGTTTCCTCCTGGAACCGGGATGCAGTCGATTCTTCAAACAGGCAAACAGTAGCAAGTTGTTTTTTTTCTTTTCTGATTTAATTTCTTCAAACTATTTCATTGACAAAATGACAAGTGGACAATTAAATCAAAGCGGAAAAAAAATAACAGAACCATAAACTTCAGTTATCACTTCATACCCAGTTGAGGCTTCCATAATTTTCATTCAATGTCCATAAAGAATGAAGAAATTTGTACAAAACTATTATGATTATGATTATGATTATACATATGCTGTCAATTTTACATTATACACGTGTTATAGAACTTACTTACGTGCACTTACTGCATATACCTGACAGATATACAGTACATAATAATCTACTTTTATATTGTTATATACAGTATTTACATAGAAATGATTTACATGCATGAGTAGCAAAAAACGTCGCTAATAATTGACATGTTAGATGTTTTTCAGATGATTTCTTTTCTTAGCTGTTGTTGTACTGACTGTTGTGTCCATTACTGTATTTTTACTGTATCCCTCTTCAATCAATTTTGGAACAACCTTTGGATACTGTGGGATAAGAGCTGATGGTTTTCTCTTTACATTGAACAAATTGTCCTGAAACTGATCAAGTCATTGAACTTTAAGCTTTTTTAGTTTGATGAATAGTGTGTGTTGTTTCTGTTATTTATAGTTTCTTTTCAATGGTTTGACTCTTGCTGTCGGTAGAAACGCCCCTCTGATGGCTCCTCCTGCTCCTCTGTGTGTGAACCGCGAAGATGCAACAACCTTTTTCTTTCTTTTCTTTTTTTTAGGAAACAAAGGATTTTTTATTTTTTATTCCAGGATACAAGTTCTAGCTTAAGTTTAAGATACGTTGGACTAAAGTGGGAGACTGACAAGGTCATGGCTCAGCTTTCATCAGACTTCACTGTCTAAAAGAAACAAAGAATTACAAAGAGGTTATAAGACCTTTGTCAACTTATGTATTATTTCTATTCATCCAAATCCATCATTATGGAAAAAAAGAAATGTTCGTCATTCAGTATCTCATTATTTCAATATAGTGGCCATTGTGGAAGAAATAGCATAAAGGAGCTTTAAATGCTCTAAAAGACAGACAATTTAGGTAATGACAATATAGAGGGAGCAGAAATTACAGTGTTCAAACAAAGAAGGTGTGATTAAAATGAAGGGGTTAATTATACCTTCATGACTGCACACACTATGTGAAAATACACACTAATGGATGGGAACCTCACAGGTACGAAGTTAGTTAACAAAGTTTGTTAGAAGTGGATTAGCTCTTTTAATCGTGTAATTTAGAGTGATTTTCATAATTCCATAACACTCAGCAGCTGGCACAAGCCTACATGTGGTGTGTTGATAAGTTTGACTATTTAGCATAATGCATAACAACCCTGGAAGCAACAGGGAGGCCAGATGTCTCTCATGATATGAAATAACTACCAAAGACCATGGGGATACTTTTGGCTCTCCAGCAATTATAATGTGGGTGAACTTTTTCAAAAAGCAACTGTCTAACAGCCGCATGCTTTTAAAAATGGAAATGAAAGTAGTGGGCTAAATTCTGACATACTGTATAACAGCATGTTACAACACATTTCAGTGCTGGCTGGTGGTACATTTGGGAATGGAAAGCGTTTCTGGGAACATGTGCGATGTGCAAAGCAATCGGAGATCAGAAATCCACTTAGTTTTTTGAAGCTTCCATTTGTCTCTGAGTTTTTTTTAAATTATGAAGTTAAAGTGGGTTTTCAGCTGCAAATTTGCTGAGATTTTTCTCCTTTTCACGAAAGCAGTATCCTTCAACATTATGTTAAAACTGTGGTGGAGGGTGATATTTTACTTTCTTTGGAACACATAACACTCAGAAATGTCTAAGAACTGAGGATGTTTTATATTTTGATGTGTACTCCTTAACGCACTCATGACATCCGGTCCACTCAGTCTATTCAGTGGTTAAGTTGCGGTGGTTGTACAAGTCATTCTCAGTTCAAAGTACAGATACTTGTGCAAGACAAAAAAAAAAAATTCCTTGGCAAAAGTACATATGCAATGTCTTTGCTTTTGTAAAAAAAAAAAAAAAAAAAAGCACAAAGTTATAAACATAGTCAAGTACACATTGTATTGTATCATAGTTTTGAGTAAAGGACATACAGGACACTGGTATTTACTGCCTTTGATTCAAAATGTCAGCTGTACATGTTCTTTATATACTGTATGTATGTGTAAGACAGTGGAGATGAAGGATTTAGCTGACCTGACCAAATATAAAACACATTGCCTGCATTTGCTACGTGATCTTATCTAAATAAATGTACATCCTGAGGCTGCTCCATGTCAGCGTCAAGCGCTATAATGTCAGTTTGTCTTCGCTCTCTATCATTTGGTGTACATGAATCAAAACCACCTGAATTGGCACCACCGATTTTCCCTGGTTTCCTATTTTACCTGGGAACAAATAAATTATTCTGGCTCACCATTAGTGTGAGCATAACATTAGGGTATTCTCTTTGACACTCACATCAACAGTTACAGGAGCTGCTTGCAGATCCTGAGATGAAACTGAGATTCTTGCAGAAATCACGTGTCATCAGACGGCTCTGCTTTTGGCTTGAATTGTCCGGAGCAGCCAGTCCTGGACAAACTGGCAGCCACATAAAATCCATAGCACTTGTCACTGATTTTCTGTACCGGCTGAATGACTTATTTGAAGCAATTTGAGAATCTTTTAAAATCCCCTGCCAGACACCTTTGGCATCCACAGTCCTGTTTTTCTGGAGTCCTTGAAGAGCTTTTTAGATCTTGGCATGATGATAGCACAGACTTCAATTGCAATGGAAAAAAGGAAACCTATACGTCAGAGGTTTAATTGAGACAGCTCCACCTGTCACTGCCTGCAGAGAGCAGAGTCCAATCACTGGCACATTATCTGAAACTCCAGCCATTTGATTTCAGTGGTCTGATAAATGAATGAAGAGTTGCTATTCTCAAAAAGAACTTTTCTGGTTTGTTTATTTGTTTGTGAAGGTTAAGACAATGTGTATAATATTTTCTTCACACGCCTACATGCAGTTTGGTTTGTCTTTGCCATATTAATACAACCCAGAGGACCCAAACCATGCATAGTTTCCTTCCTGCAATTACAAATAGAGCACAAAGCTGCAAATGACCTCAAGTCTGATTGTTTTACCCACAAAATGACCAAAGCTTGTAACCAATGGAAAATGCGATTTAATTTCAGGCAAGTTACTATTAAGAGATATGTTGACAGTCAGGTGTAAACCAGGAAACAATCGATGGTCTTTTCAGTGGTCAGCAGCAGCGTTGGCTGCCATACCTACAGGGCATTGTCACAATGAAACATGTGGGCCATAAGAAGCTGCTTGCACTGAGTTATTTATAGGAGGACAGTGTGGCACAGAAACAGTAAAGTTTCAAACTGGACAGCAAATCAATGAGCCGAAGCTAACTATAAAGCTAAAGGGAAATATATTAGAATAAAAATAGATATTTATCAAATTTTTTTAAATAAATCTGAAGGGAGGTGAAAATGTCGTGATTTCCTAGAGGTGCATCACAATCAGCAACTATCTTCACAATGCTCTCATGTTGTCATCTCATAAAATGTTATGAAGACATTAATCATAGCAGTCACGCAACGGTATATTAGTTAGCTCTAGCTCCACGTTTTTTCCACTTTCTCCAGCTTACACTCTCAGTCCAAAAACTTGTGACTCGTTCAGGTTTCCTCCCGCTTTCCAATACAAGTGATCTCAGTACTTTATACCAGTCAGTTTTATAAAACCTTCAGTTTCACACGTCGCCACTCTTCAGAACATTAGATACAGATTCTGTAACTTGCCTGAAACTGTACCAAGATCAAAAATAAACTGGAATATTTGGCATCATTAGCTGTAACAATAAGTGTTAACATTGAAAAGAGCTAATTAAAGTCTCCGTCCTTCCGGCCAACAGCTTTCAGAGGCAACACAGGGAAGAGAGAGCCCCTGCTTTACAAGTAGCAACTTTATTGCATCTTAAAACTCTGAGCCTCATTAGCACTTTCCCAACCCGGGGCTTTTTCACACTTTCAAAAGCCAGTCATCATTTAGTCTTGCATGACAGATGTCTGTGCAGGGCAACACATTGCACACAGCACACTTTATTAAATCTCACCACTCCAGCGTTCAGCCGATCCCTCTCTACACAGCATCTGAAATGTAGCATGACCTTTCCGGTCCCATCAGAGTGCCGGGCTGTCTGCTTGATGTGTTTAGGTCCAGTATGTGCTGACAGGAAACCGGAGGAGGAGCGGAGTGGAGCCAAATCAGAGATGTGAAGGTACTTATTCAGATCCAGCCTGTTGTGACAGTTTCTCTCCCCTCCTGTGCCCCCTGATTTGGAGTTTCTCTTCAAACGTGACCTTGCCTTAAATTTCATTTGACATTGAATGATCGGTATGTAAGGGATTCAGACGAGTTCGAGCTCAAGTCTTTTATCAGGAAGTATAAAGAGGCTTGCTCGTGTATGATGATCCATGAGTTGTCAGCAACAGTTTTGTAATAAGTGACTCATTTTATCTCAGAGTAACACAACCAAAGTCTTTAAAGGGCACCAAACAAAGATAATCAACATTCACAGAGCATACAAAGTACAACCTAATTAGGCTCCGTCTTACTTTATGTGTAAACATAATGGGTGAGCACACAGACTGTTGTCCATGTTTAATTTGTTTAATTTAGATTTTTAGTACTTGAGGTTGATGCTCACAGGCTATTTTCAAATCTTGTGTACCAGAGTGATTAGAAATTATGCAGAACAAATATCTTATCAAATTCAGCATTTTAATATTCTTCCTCACTCATTTCAAATTAAGACGGCTCAGATTTGCTGTGTAGCTGTTTGTGGTTTTGATAACCGAAATTCAAACCATTAAATTAATCGTCGAAGATGTGATACAGGATGAAAACTGACAATTACTTTTATTTACAATTCCAAGTGTTTTATTTTTGATTGATTTACTTGTTTCGCTCCTCATTCACCCAGAAAACTGATATAAACTTGGTTAGGTTCAGAAACAGACAACTGCCAAGTCACTTGGGGGCGATAAGAATGAGCACTGGGTACTTGATTATGTTGACTTGTCTGATGTTAGCGCCAGGTTCTGTGATTTATTGCTTGCTTCTGTCTAATATTGTTGAGAAGAGTGCCAGCAAGGAAGAGACTGCTCTGCAGCCTTGTCTCTGTGTGTCAATGTCATCGGTGAGATAGTAACCCACACACAGCAGCACTATAGGACTCCTCCTAATTTGAAGTCGAAACCTTACTTAAGCTACGTATTAATCATTTTTTCCACCTTGACCCCTGGCACATTTTTTTTTTTTGTCTGCCGACCAGCGTTTGCCAGCCAACAGGCAGAAGTGATTAAGTATTGAATTAGATCTAACTTTCACCATGGTCTCTCAATTTGTCTTTCAAGGAAAACACTAAAGGCAAAAAGTGGCTTCTTGATGTAATTTTTTTCTCATGTATTTGTGAACCAAATTATTTGAGGACAGACGCATGCGTAGAAATAGCATATAACTAGATTATAAACTAAGCAATAGGCCCCTCCAAAAAGAAATGCCCTACCTGTCTCCTCCATTCCAGCCCAGCAGGACAAAGAGACCACCCAAATACTACTAAGCTCTCTCACTATGGAACAGAGATAGAAAATAAGAACAGCAACATCGCTGAAAGGGCTCAGTAGATTTCATTTCCACTTAAAATAACATATGTTTCTTCAACACGACTGTTAAATTACAGACTGAAAGTCTGACATGCCATCCTTACATCCATACAGACTAAAAGCTTGTAAAAAAAAAAAAAGAAAAAAGTCACAGAGGGGTTTGAACATGGGCTAAATTTACTACAGCAGCAACAAGGGGTCCTGAGAGACAACAGCAGCAGCATGATCTGGCCTGGGGATCTCGCTCTGTGATATTGATCGGCTGCACACCGAGAGCGAGTGACCAGCAGGTAGTAGTTGTAGAGCGTGAACTGACTGCCATCGTGGTGATAACTAGACAGGAGAGAGTCTGTTCAACAATGATCTGGAAGGAGGTTTGAAGCTCGGCAGACTTCCTCCTCCTCCTTTTAAAAGCAATGTTCACTGCAGAGCTTTTTTTTTTTCTTCTCCCCAGTACAATATTTAACCTCCAGCCCTGAACTCAGTGCAGAGATAAAACTGAAGAGTCTCCACTTTCCCTTCAGTCTCTCTACTATTTGTTGTTGCTGCTAAAGAAGAGCCTCACTGCCTACCGATAAAGCCTCAGGAGCTGGAATAAATACACCAGTGGTCTTTTTTTGCTATCCTGAAGTCCTTATCTTCTTCATGGACTTTCACTATCATTTATATTTAATTTACAATTTTATGTAGAATTTCTGGCTTGTTACTGTCTTTACCGGGACTGAAGTATTGACCTGTTTGAGAAAACGTGTGATTCGATTGATAAGATAATCCTTTCATGAAATTAATCAAAGCTAAAGTGGCATCATTATGAACCAACATTTGTGCCGCTAAAGTACATCTGGACCCATAAAATATCCTCATATTTCCTAGTTGCTGTGTAGTCGTGCGGAACAAACAATGGACCTGATGACTCTCACCAGATGGATGGTCAAACCAACACAGAAGTACCCTCATGGCGAATCGTGGAAAACACACGTCATAGATGAAACGCATCCTTTGGCTACCTTCAAAATTAAAATCCTGTGGAGGAACTGATGAGCCATTAGTTCCCCCCTCATGAATCTCCCTGTGGCTGCACTCCTTAAACCGCAGTCGGCAACATCGTCTTGACCTTGTATACAAATGATCATCAAACTCTTTCAATCCTGCCTTTGGATGCTCGGATCATGGAGGTCTGGTGGCAATGAGGTGAGGAATCACAAGACTGAATAAAAATGAAGTCAGAAGAGAAGGTTTTGACAAGATGTTTTGTCTGTTATTAGAAGCAAACTCTATTGTAGTTTGTAATTTTCAAACAAAACATGTTTTGGGTTGCATGAAAAAAAACACGTTTTTATGCAATTCCAGGAGCGTATTGTTCCTCTTCATTGTACCTTTCGTGTTTCTGACATTTCAAATCAATATGCAACTTGTTTTTGAAAAGTACAACATCTTTAAGTCTCAATTCACGACAGATTTTTCTGTTTCTCACCTCGCCTCAAGGTTATTTTCTTTAAATAAACTGTGTAACTTGAGACACTCAAAGTTAAAATATCTGATAGGAGAGATTGTATAAGCATGAATAAGCTCATCATTATACTGCAGTTGTAAGAAAGGCTGCGTTTAAGAATAGCCTAAAATAATTTTACAATGGATAAAATCACTGGGATAGTACTGTCAGCGTGTGGATGTTTCACTTTCTTTCTTAACCTACGTCTTGATATCGACGTTAGCGTGTAGGTTTATTGAGAAATGAGTCCACACTGGAAACAAACAAACAAACAAATAACGTTAGGAATATTGCCTCATAAAAAAATTGCATGTATGACTTGAATTTAGTGCGTCCAATCCTTAGGTTGATCTTAAGGTAAAATCTCTTTGGTGAAGCACCATCATCAAATCTATCCCCCTATTGATCAGCCACTCATCCATCTGAATATACCACTTCATCCAGATTAGGTTGCTGGGGCATTTGGTCTTATCCCAGCTGGCACGAGGCAACACAAACACAAACAGTCACACACTTATACACTCCAATGGCTAATTTAGAGTCGCCATTGAACCTAACAAGCATATGCTTTGTTTGTGGCAGGAAGATAGATCTGGTCTATGAATCCCTCCTTTCTACTGAATTATTTGGAGGCCAGAGAGGTATTAAAAGCATCCCCCTCTCACAGAAATTAAAGCTACAACTAAAATATGAACACTGAGTGTATTTTTAAAGATTTGCATTAAGCACAGCATGTAGGGAAGCTTACAAGTAGCAACGATTCGTCCCACACCGAGTAGTAACTCTGATTAAATGCTGGATGTGTGCTTTAATAAAATCAATATTAATCTAACCTTCACCTCACCCCCACCATCCCCTCAGATACATTATGATTCTCCTATTTTTGTGTCCATCACGCCATCCTGTTCCTGTTAAGGCAATATTGCAACAGCGCCTTGAGGGAATATCTAAACCGATGTAATGATGAGAATGTGGTGGACGGAGTTCAAGGTCGCATTCTGCCCCACAAAATATTCTACGAGTCTGAATATTTCCACCCAGAGCAGCGGCTCTGTGCTCGGACTGAAAAATCCACCCAAAGAAAACAACCATGCAAAGGAGCCCAGCTGAAAAACAGCTCTTGTGCTGTAGCTTATGGTGTTTTCAGAGTAATAATCCTGTTATGTTAGCCCAGAATCCATGAATACAAAGAAGGTGCTTGCTTTGATTTCATGTGTGAAGGAAGTAGTGGGATATCTACTGTTTGAAATTTCAATATCTGAGACCTTGTCATTTTGGTGTAATTTGTGTCATTACGTACCGTCACAGACGTTTTCTTCCCGCCAAGGGGAACACTCTGCACTTGGAATATATATAGTCTCACATTACATGAATGTCCATTACTTGGCTTTTTTATTGAAGTAGCAGCAAAATGCTTTAACATATACGGCTTCACAAAGTTTTGCATTCATTTGGTCACAGTGTATTTATGTATTTCAGTGGCAATTTCGTTGCACTTTGATGTATGATAGCATTTTCTTTAGAGCATCCTCTTCGCCACGATGCCAAGTAGGATTGACTCCACCACCGGGAAAGCTAACTTGGATAAAGTATAGACACATGATAAGATGGATGATATCAACATTGCCTGATGAATAGTGATTAAAAGACTGATGTGTTCAAAGCTGAGATGGTCAGTTTATATTAACAGTGCAAAAGCAAGTCTTTCACTTTAGTATATAATCCTCAACATAACGAAACGTTTTGAGAATGAATGCTCATTATTTGTCTTTTGTATGGGTCTAACTGCTAGCCGAAGCTTTATCTATCCACCGTTTACTGGCAAAACGCCCCATTACTTCTGAACAAACCCCTCCTGACAGTAAAATGAACAATGTCTGACTCTAAGTAACATCTTTCACACATTCGCCCCATTAAGAGCCGTCTGCTACAATCGGCATGTTGGTTGTTGTTACTTTAGCTGTTTTATTGCTGCTGCTTCTTTTTGTCATTAGTTCCTAAATCCACGTCTTTCAAGAACAAGTGTCATGTATTACTGCCAAAAATTCTATCTCTGTAGCAAGAGCACTTACAGTTGAAAGTAATGGATTTTAGCTTAAAACAAAATAAAATATCTGCACCATCCAACTAACCGATGCAAGTCAAACAGAAATGAATGAGTGAATCACTCCTGAGAGAGGTGGGCACTTCCAGTGTGTCAATGTGATGCTTTCCTTTTCTGTAAATTGCACAACACTGGATTTAAAGGAAATATATGAGTATTTTATAATTGCCTGTGAATGGAACACTGTGTTTGTGTTCTGGCTGCTGTTTTATATTTAGTACCACCCGTGTACCGACACGCTCTTTCTTGGTGTTTCCCTCCACAGAATAGGGAGAGAAAGAAGCAAAGTTAATGTAAGGATTTCAAATAGCCTGCAGTGACCTCATTCCATCATATTTTCAAAGCTCAGCCCGACACGGCGGGTAAAGAATTGAGGCATAATTAGCCGCAGCAGTGGCAGCTTCAGTGAAAATCCTGTCTGGCCCTGTGAATGCATTCAACACCAGCAAGGCCTGAATGATCACGTGTTGTCTCTGATTGGTTGATTAGCATAAGACTGTTTTCCGGTATGTGTGTGTGTGTGAACTACAGTATTTCTGGTTTATGACCTTTTTTTTTTTTTTTTATCAAACTCACTCACTAAATTTGCACGTATAAAACACTGTTACTATATATATTTGCTGGTGGTGTGTTTTTAAATGAATGGGCTGACATGTTGGGAGATATTCACTTCGTGTGTCTATTCACAAAAGATTGTTCACATTTGTTTGTAAAAGTTTAGGCTTCACCCGAAGGATCTGAACAGGCTCACTGTCGGCCTTCCCTTCTATGCCAGTTTGCAATATTTGGGGGGCATGACGTCTCATACCAAGTATAAGGCACCATCAATTAGGGATGGCTATGGCTCAGTTGTTAGAGAGCAGGTTGGTTCTCAATGTTTCGCGTATGCGAAGCAGCTGCCTCCAGTGGTGGTCTAAATGTGTGCATGAATGGGTGAAAGTGACTGATGCTGTAAAGCACTTTGTGCTGATAAATCAGTGGAAAAATACCATATAAGTAAACTGTTTGAACGTCAGACTTCCTCATATTTGTCACATGATATTACGACATTACTGCGCTCCTTAGTTGCTTTTAAATTGAAATATCTGGAAAATCTTCATATACACTCAGAAAGTGCAGAATATGGTTTTGCATTAAAGTTGTTTCAAAACAAAAAAATATAATAAATGCTGCTGATGTGACGCTCTTTACCAGCCCCAAAGGGGGGGGGCCTAGACTGAAAACCACAGGTGTATACTAAACTTGACTTTCATTTCTCGTGTTTTACGACATCTTTTTTGGGGGGAATCTGACACTGTTCCTTTAAGGGTTGTCATTATTTCTTATCAAGACAGCTTGCAATCTCCATTTACTTAGCAGTGCTGTGTGTGCATTCACCACAGAAATAATGCTTTCATCTTTTCTGATACAATCAGATGGGGAAAAAAAAAAGACCTCATGTGCCGCCAGAATGATAAATACTGAGCTGCCGCTGATGGATTGCGCCCAAAAAGGACTATAGCAGACAGTCATAAAAGTCACACAGGCCTCTTTTTTCCTGACATAAGAAGAGAGAGGCTACATATTGACAGTGTGCTGTGAAGCTGCCTTCACGCTGCCGCTGTGGAGGAGAATTATTTATCCCTGGCACTATTCCTGGGAGGATGCTGTTGACAGCGTCTCATCTCACTATCTGAGAACCGCTGGCTTCCATTAGGGAGAGGAATTGCATTGCGATGTCTTTGTGGGCGAAGTCACCAGTTGCGCCACTTTAAGAAGCTTGGAAAGCAGCAAAGTGAAGAATTTCTGAGGCAAAGAAAGAAAACATTTATTGTTCATGAATGTGGTGTCACACAGATCCTGTCAGAAAAGAACAAAGAGGTGAGGTCTTGGTTTGAGGTCTCTGAAGTAATCCTGCCTCCCCTCGTCTCTTTCAACAGGCGGCTGGACTTTGGAGTTGCTCCGCTTTTCGAGAGCAATCAGCACATTCGTGTAAAAGCGATACATTGCGATTCGCAAGAAAAAGACGGTCTAACATTCCACATGACGACTAAGTTTTACATTTGTGATGCCACTGTAGTTTATATATATCCATATAAAAATGTACAGAATAACATTTTTTGTGTCTCAGTGCAAAAGATATATTTCAAAAGAATTTCAGAAAAGCCGTGCCCTTGGTAAGTGTCCACCCGTTTCCCCCTTCCCCTGACCTGTGCCCCTACGGTAAAATAACGGGCCCGTTTACAAGACCACCAATAAATAACCAACAGAAGCAGTTTTACAGTCACCGTCAGATAGCAGCAGTGTTTCAGCTTTGACTTTAAATACATATTCACAAACGACAGTGTGACACTGTACACCCACAATTCATCAGAACTTTAAGTATAGATAATAATTATAATTACATTTGTATCGATAGTAATTACCATGACAATAACAACAGAAAAAAAAAAAATCCAGTGTGTCACATCGGCATTAAAGTATTTACATTGCTATTTCAAGTTCTGTGGCTTCATTTCCCATGTGTGAATTTCCCAAGTAAAAGAAGGCAATGTAAGTGTCTCTAAGGTAAAAGGCTGGGAGTGGGGAGTCTATCAGCTGGTGCAGATGCTGTTGATGGAGATGATGGCCGGGTCCACCAGGCCCAGCTCCTCGTGCTCGTTCACGCACAGCTGATAGCCGCAGCCCCGCCGGCGCTTCAGCGGGGTCACCTTGGCGTCGGGCTTGGCGCGAGGCGGCAGGAGGAAGCCCACGCTCCCGGCGATCAGCATGTGCCAGATGCTGTGAATGTAAAAGTAGTTCTCCTCCGTCTCCACGAAGGCGTAGAGCGCCACGGCCGACGTGGCGATCATGGTGCCCGGGAAGAGGAAGAACACCCAGCGCTTCCAGGTAGGCGGGTAGCAACGGCGGCGGCGGATGGTGCGCACAGTCTGACGGACCAACAGATACAGAAAACAATGTTTTCAATGCCTCTAGTTACACCTATTCTTTTAAAAGCAGGCTGTAAAATAACATAGTGGAGTTTGAAGGTATTTCACACTTGATCTGATAGTGCTTTGCGCCACACCAACGTCAGTGCTGACCATGTTGGTCGTGTTTACGCAAACTGTTTGTTCATTTTCACTCAAATTATATCCTTATATATTCAAATTATATATATTAAAAACTCTTACACATAATATTTCTACACAAAACTATATTCTTCTAAGACTGCACCCTTTCACCGAAAGGTTGTTTCTCCTACCCTTTGCTATAATAAAACACATTTAGAGTTGCAGAGATTAAAGTTGTATTATGCCGTCTCCAATCAAACAGGATTTCTTCCCTGAAATAAATATTGTTAGAGTTAATTGATTTATCTAAGCTTTTCCAAGCTTGTTCATCACAAAAGCCAAATGTCACAAACTGAGGTCGCAAATAGTTTGTCCCCATTTCACAGGAACATTCTGGGGCCGAGCTTTAATGGTCTTAAGTGTAAAATGGAAAGACAGAGGTGCTTTGCCTCCATTGCTAATATAATAGAGTCAGTGGCTACAGCTTATTTCACAGGTTTAATATGACCAGTCTGCTATCTGTCACTATTCACAAGACCTTGACTACCATAAACTCCTGCTGCATTGCAGGATTTCGGATTTTTCTTCTATATTTTATTGTAGTTTCTTACTAAGTGCTGCAATTCTAGACACCTGTGTTTTAAAACGCGCAGTCGCTGATAAGAGTAGCAAGCACCAAGCAGCAGCGAAAGTAACAATGGGAGTTCAGGGGGGCATACAGAGGCTGTGCATCATTTTCTTTTTCTTTCTGTGCATGCTTACACATCTGCAGACATTCACACATTGCGATCCTCTGACAGGTCCTGATCTATTTCTGTCTTGATGATGGACTTGATTATGTAAATAATTAATTTAGGGCAGCCTGAGGTGTAAACGCTCTCTGCCCAGCCTAAACAGCAACAATATAGATTTATTTAGCAACACGACCTCAGCTTATGATAGTTTCAGCTAAAATGTCAAATGGAGCAAACAGACTTATTTTGAGTTGTGAGACATAAAGAACCCCAAGAAAAAGCGTCATTAACTTAAATCCTGGTTTTCGTTTGTAATAACGTCCATCAGTCTGAATCAAACAGTGGAGCCTCATCCAGACTTGCTCAGTGATTGGATTAAAGTCCGTTGTGGTTTGTTCTGGTTTTTATGAGGTGTTGAGATGAAGACAACAAGCAGTGTGTCTCTGATTATTAACTCTGTCACATCTCTTCTAATTTACCGGTTTTGAAAGAAGACATTTGGCTGAAAAGCTGCAGGTTAGGTTCAACTTTCTCCTATATAGTTATTTTTAAATGCACGCAAACAGAAATGTGTTCAGAATTTTGCAAACGTGTCCAGGTTTGTTTATGTTTATGAATGTTTTGATATGATCATATTTATTAACAACTGAAAATCTAAGAGCTTAAAAAAAGCAGTTTATTTTTGTTGTACAGGGTTGTTTGAAAATATACCTTTTGTTTTCCCTAAACTCAGACAAGCTGTCATTTCTAGTAAACCAGCTGCAAAACACGTACATTTAAAAAGAGACTAAAAGGGACTAATGAAGCATCTGCTTGTGTATGTTAATGAAAGAGTCTTATTAAGTGCTCTCTATTCATGAGCTGTTTCAAAGAACTGTAATATTTCATCACTGTGGGCCTCTCTCAGTCTAAAAAAGGCAAGATTTTTGTAATGTGATTTATAAACATACTTACTTAATTGAAGTTAGCATTGGCTGAAATCTAATAATGATGAAGAGCCCCACCTAAGAAATGTATCACCAGCCACCACTGGTTCTGTTACACCAATTGCAGAAGCTTTATGTATAATATGTGCAGGGTTTTGCAAAATAAGTAAAAATTCTGCCTAAATCCTTGGGTCTTCGGTTTGTTTTGTGTTTTTTCTTTTCTTTGTTGCTGCATTTTGTATGTGGTTGACCGAATACACTATTACTACTACCAAAAAAAAAAAAAAAAAAAAGCTGACCAGCCACAACATTACGACCACCTGCCTAATATTGTAATGGTCCCACTTGTTCTTCACTGCTTTCTGACACACTTCAATCAAAACCTTAATCAACGTAGTGTGTCTGTTGGACTGGAGCACAAAGGCCAACCTTTACTTCCCATGTGCATCAGTGATCCTGTTGCTGGTTCACCATGTTTCTTTCTTTTAGCATTGAAGACAAGGAAAACGGCCCGCATGAGCTGTCGATTGAAGATGCTCTGACTCAGTCTTTCAGCTATAACAATCGGACCCTTCTCAAACTGACTCAAACCCTTGTGAATGCTGTCTTTTCTTCTTCTACCACAGCTTTAAGGACAAAATGTTTACTTGCTGCCTAGTATATCCCACCTGGATAATCCCTCCAGCTGTCTGTGGTCATAATGTTATATGTTAAGGCAGCACAGAAGCCTTCAGCAAACCACCATCTGAAGAAGACAGGGCTTTTCTTTTTTACACTTCCGCACTTTGCACTAAACATTTTGCACTTTATAATCTGTATGAATTGATCTCCAAGGCCACATATTTCAAAGCTCTTACTGCTTTAATTTAATGAACACTTTTTTATGGAGAACAATATTTGGTTTGGGCACTCTCACAAGGACGAGCCATTCAAAAATAGACACGGACGGGTTTTCATTGAGGAACCAGCAGGCGCCTGAGTTTTATTGTAGGAACACGGTGGTAGTGTTCTTCATAAATCTCCACTGGTTTTACTGTATGGTCTTTGTCTTCACATCTTCCCACTGCAGTAAAAGTCCATCACACTAATCATACTGAGCTGATAGACTGATGATTGGCCGCTGACTGCTTTGTCTGTCTCGTTATTTATGCTCATGTTCCTCTAGGCAGTTAACAAGCTATGATGTCTCTGTTTGTTTAATCCACAGAATGTGCTCATTCTTTCTGTAAGTATCCCCAGAATGGCTGCGAGTGCGGCACAAAGAGAACTGAGCGTTTCGTTTCATTTCATTCCGTCACTATTTTCACCGCTTCATAAACACTGATTGCTTGCATTATACTTCTTCTCTTCAGTTGCAGACTTCCTGCTCCACCGAGGGAAATATAAGCCATTCAAGAATGACAAAAATAATTACATGTATTCGAGCAGTAAATGGCTCTTTGATGAAATTATTTAGCGGTTTCCATTTTTAGATTAAAAACTAACCGTTTATGTGAAGCCAAGTAAAGATAAACGTGAAATGTGGGTTTTCTGTCTCACTTCCTTTTAAGCTGCATTTCTTCTCTTTCTTTTTATAATTGTTTTGTTTGGTAAAGACAAACAATTGCCGAGATAGACGGGCTTTTCATGCATGAATCAGGGCCCTCGTTTAGCTTGCAGCGTTACGTATGTGTGGCATTGACAGATTTGAACTTCTCCCCTTCCTCTTACTGCTAATGACACCCCTGCACGGCAGCAGACGCTCTGTGCCCTCCGCTTGACTGATCTAATTCGGTTGTGTCTGGGAACATTCAGAATGCCAAGCTTTGCAGAAACATGACAAGCTGAAATGAAAAGGCTCTTGTAGGAAATGTGCGGCTCTCGAACCCAGCGGCGCAGCGCCGAGGAATGAATGTCGAAATGCAGACAAACGTTACCGAGCTGGTGATGAATTATGGAGTGTCAAGCAATCAAAGCATGAGCCTAGGTTTACCTTTAAAAACTGCAGCATAAGCATGGGGTTTAAGGGATTTCATATGAGAAAAACTTGCAGTGCACACGGTTTATTCCTGTGGCTAACGAGCATGCAAACCTCATAAGAAGATCAGACACTATCTCCCGATGTTCCCATTCATCACACTTTATTACAATAATGAAAACCAGGATCAGTTGTAACTGAACTCCCATGAGGAAAATGTTAGACCTCACCACTCTGAATATGCTCAGTTCTGACATGCAAAAACCTCTGTGACCCTCGGAGCTATGTTCAGTAAGAGGGTCACCAATGTCCAAGGGATTTAAACATAGAGATCCGATGAACCATAACCTGCAGGCAGATTAATCTGCCCATTACAGAAACATAAACTAGTGAGGCCACAGTGCCAACCACCTCTACAATAACTGAATCAACCCCTATATAGAAACAAGAATAGACATCCTTTGTTGAACTCAAGCACTTTATCCCATACTCCCTTGAGAATCAATAATGGATTGTAACATACGAGATGACACATAACAACAATACAACATGGATGAGTAGTGGCATTCGAAGAAATTGATGCCTGCTGAAAGCGTCGTTTTGAACGATACTGCTCTGAGAGAGAGAGAGAAAAAGTCTACAACAATATCAAAGGGAAAAAGAAAACAAGAAAACCAGGAGGAGGCTTGACCTTGCAACACATAAGGCAGATGTATGTAAAGATAAATGAGATTTCTCTTTTGTTAAGGCTCATATGGACAGCACAACGAATGTAAGAACATTATGGCCAAAATAATTAAACTATGTCAAGTACAACTGATGAATACATACAAATCTAGAAAATAGCCTAACTTCCCAGGACATCGATTTTTTGCAATGAATGATTTAGATATTTATGTTTCAGCTTTTTAACTGACTTTCTGGTTGCACTTTTTTTTTAAATTAGCATTTTGTATATTATTTACTTTGTTTACAGCACTCTTGACTCCTTGCAGTTGTTTTAAAGTGCTTTATGAATAAATATGGATTGGATTGGATGAGATTGGTTTAGGCTATTAGCTTTCAGTTTAATATGGACAATGACAACCACAGTCTGAGTTAGTTGGCACAACAGGAGGCTACATTCAGGTGAGCTATCGTTACTTACAGCCTGCACTCTTAAAATACCACAATATTCTCTCTGTTAAATATTTGTGCAAAACAAAGACGCACAATTACTCACATTTATATGGTTGTTGAAGCATTTGCAATGTTGGTTAAAACCATGGCTAATAGACACACATATGAACATAATGTCAATTTCTTTTTTTTTAAGTAAAATACTTGAAAATATATAATATTATGGGACCTCTACCTGAAGAACCTGTTACAACCAACACTGTCGGTGGCAGACACATAAGATCTGCTTGTTCCAAATTGTAAAGGCTTGAAATGAGTTGAAGATATCGACATGCATCCATGGAACTGTTACAGTTATCCCCAGTTTCCTTGCATCAGATGGTAATGTCGTCAAAGGGCGTATGTCAACAAGCCAGTGTTGATTTTCAGATCTGTTACAGCCAAAACCAAATAAGAAAAGGCCAGAAGGTTTATAAAAATCTCCCAGAGCTGTGTGCATTAAATTTATGGCAATGTTGGTAATCAGAGAAAAAAAGCTTTTTTGGCTGTGGTAAAATATACTTATTCCCTATGTCTTTGAGCTGAAGCTGGAGGGTTTACATGGTGGAATTAAACAGCACTTCATCCTGCACTATTTCTGCAGGATCCTCCGGCTCACAGAAAGATAACTCTCAGAGCTACAACTCCCACACTTTATTCAACGCAAAGCTTTCTCCAAGGAAACCACAAACCTTGTTTTCAAACTCATGTCAGAGGTTCGGTGTTAAAGGCTTTTTTTTTTTTCCAACAACCTTGCCTGAAAGACTATTATTTTTTATCTTCTCAGTTCAGGGAGCACATTATGACTCGAAGAAGAGTCAGTGAAAGTACAAGCTGAGTTATAATGGAACTACAACCCATGACTAATACCCACAGGCTGCAAAAACTTTTAAAGCCCCTTTCTGTGTTAATGTAAAATGGCTTCATTGGTCAGAAAACCACAATTTCATTCCGCGCATGTGTTGCAGACTCTCTGTTTGAGTGACAGATTAAATGCTTTGAATCTTATTAGCATGAGGAATGATAGAAGACCAGTTCAGTCACATTACATCTGTATGTTTGAACAAGCTCCTCCATGAATGTTAAACACACATTTGTACAAAAATCATTCTTTTTTTCTTTTTTTTAAATCTTGTGTCAAATAGCCTCGATCGAGTGAAAAAACTGAAATATTCTACCTGGAAAACAGAAGTTAAACTATTTCAAAGCTGGTGTTTGGTTGTTGTGTTTTTTTTTACATATATCCATGAGCTGTTTGAATAATATCCCTAATTATCATTACATTTCATTAATTAATGAATTGATTGATTTTACCTCTGAGCCTGTTCTTTCGTGCAGATGCAACATGTCAGTTTCACTTCCAGGATCAATTAATATTTCAGTTCAATTGTGTTTGACCATGTGAAGATCTAGTTCTGCTATGGACCGCTCTCCTGCACTGTTGGAAATGTGTGTGTTTCTCTTACCCAGGCCATGGCCATGATGCCCAGAGCAAACAGGCTGGGTCCCAGCAGGTTCCACAGACCGTGACGGTCCAGCTGCAGAGCCATGGACAGAGACATCGCCCCGAGCAGATACAGCACCTTGACAAAAAAAACAAATGAATCAATGAGTGGCCTCCATAAACACTGGCACTACCGCTGCATCCCTCAGTAAATACGGGGACTGTTTTTGTGTGGTCAAGCAACAACTCCTCGACATTTGTTGAGCGTAACACACGGGCTGTTATCTTCTCTCTGCACAGGTTTGAAGTTTTGATGGAGAGCCCCTGCAGCTAAAAAGGTCCATAAAGAGTTAACATTAAAGTCATTTTTGCGAAATTGAAAAATACACAACACCTTACAACAGAGCTGTTTTTAACTCCTGTGTATTCTTAGCTTTGGCTCTTGTCACCCTATAAATATGAGCATAAGAAGGATTGCACAATCTGTTGCTGGCAGCGTGCTTCGTGTTCATCTATAAAGTTGCAGTTTTCTCTGTTTGAAGATTTTCTATCTTCTATCTAGACAAACATACACATTTGGAATGAAGAGTGAGAATAATGTGTTCGACATTATTCTATTTATCCACTTCATTGGTAATCTACACATGAAATATTTCCAGTCTCATCCTAAAGCACTTCGACACAAAAATCTAGTGACATAAAGATGAAATCTTGTGAGGAAAGACATGAACGGTTAGCAAACAGTTAGAAAGCATCATTTATTAATTGTGTGCACTTAAGTGTTTGTAATTAAAATTGATCAATAAATCAGGCAGTCTGGTCATGCCTTTTCCCAGCAAACCTTTCTCCTTTTAACTTTTTTATTAGAAGGAGCCATGATGAAAACAAAACAATGGAGGGTGAAACTAATAACTGTTTTATTCAAACACATTACTCGCACATTTATCATGAATGGGGTGAAGGCACTCATCCTCCCACACTTTGAAAATCTCTGTTGTAGACACACTACACAGTGCTAACCCTCTGCATGAGTGAGAGCCACAATACAATAATGAATAAATTCCAACAATACAACGTTATGCTATAAATAATACCATTTATATATTTTTGCCGTGCTCACAATTGGACATAAAGCCACAGGATATTAAGGAGACAAAGCGCGAGAGAGAAAAATCAATAAGCTCTGCTACACATGCTTTGGGAGAACTTAAGACTGTCCAAGAAGCCTTGGGTGTGCATTCTTCTGTCTGGTGGGCAACGCAAGGAGAAATTGGGCATTTTTGAGCTGGGAAGCGATGACCCGCCTGCAGGAGAATAGAACTAATTGGCACAAGCCAAGGAGGAAAGGAGCAGCATGGTGCAGCCCGAGGACTCGGTGCAGCCACAGTCATCAGTCATCCTGCACGGTCGAATCATACAGCGGCGCCTAAACACGAATGCACTGTATGCAAGGCATGAATGCACTGACACTCACAGGGAGGGGTTTCGCTGTAATGAATCATTACGTGTCACCGTGACAGACGAGCTTGGAGGAATTCTGGGAGGAAGTCTATTTTTATCTGCCACATATATTTTCACGCCTCCCAATATGCAGAAATCAGCCTCGTGCTTCATTTGTGTGGATTACAACGTGCCTGTTGGTGACGACACTGAGCAGTCCCACAAGGACTGAATAAACATGCCTGAAGTTAAGATCATTTCAACCACTTTCAAAAGGATAGCACAGTCAACAGTAGAAAAAAATGCTCATTTAAAATCATGAGATCCAGGGCACCTTTGTGACAAGGTCACACTCACATGAGAAAACGATAGGTGGTCACGTGATGGTTTTTTGGGTTGTAAACGGTTAAAGAAGGCTCGCTGCAAATGGACAAGAAGATAGATTAATTACTGATAATTCCCTATTTTTTTTAATAGAAGTCCTTTGTCAAAAAGGGACCAACTCAGCCTGTTGCAATGCAGCAAGGCTTCCTTTATGGGTTTCAATGAGAAGGTTGTGTATTCTCAACCAAAATAGATAAAGCTGAAGCTCCAGCATGCACTAGAAAAGAAAATAACAGAGCAATGAAAATAAAATCTGTGTAACAAGTGTACATTACAACAAGCTCAAGTTGGAATGGGCTGTCTTCCAAATCCCATCTCACACTGTCAATATCTCTGTGTGTGAATGGGTTAATGTCATTTGTAAATGTTAAAGCAGTGAAACTTTGGCTAAGTACATTTTCTTTTTAAATCAAGAAGCCAGCAGCTCTCACAGGTGAGTTATTGCAGAGAGGCATGAGGCGGTACTTTGCCATTTTAATTATTTTCTTGAAGTGATCTGCTCTCATTGTTTCCTAATACACCCTGCAGTAAAGAGGGGCGAAGGTAAATCCCAGTTGCTGTCTGCATAAATGTCTCACTTCAAAGAATCATGAGCCTCAGTAACACCTCCAAACCATTGTCTTGGGTGACATTTTTTTAGCTTATAAGTAGACAGAATTCCACCAACCTATAACCCAGAGGCACGAACCCAGTTTTTTTTTTTTGTTTTTTTTTATTAAGATAACATAGTCTTTAATATTTTTAGACAGTTTGCTTTTTATACTTTATGTATTGGATACGCAAATGAGAGTATGGATTTATGCTCACTTGCTTTTAAAAACACCTTATGGACATTTGCTCATTTCAGGACCTCATGTCTTATTGTAATGGGAACAATGAGGGGTCCAGTGTACCTCTTTCATGGGGCCTCTAGGAATTTAATAATGAGTCAGAAACTTTTATTGTTCTGAGGTAGTCAAAATGAGATTTTTACATAAAACACTTCCAGAGAGGACAGATGAGGAACCACTGCCCCATTGTACCAAAACTCCCAAATCATTGAGAACTTTACACAACTGTTGAAAACCTGCCAAAGCTGCAAACATTTCATGAAAAACATAAAAGTCCTTTCATCTGATTTATATGATTCAGATACGATAACCTTCAGCTTGTTGAGACTAATAAATCTCCTCAAGTTCTTAAATTTTGTGAACTATCACAAAGTCCTTGGAGCATATTGTGCTGACCTATCTGTGAGCGTTGAAGGTCCAAAAGTCACAAGCTCACACAATCTCAAATACTTGTGGGTGTCTCTCCCTCTCCTGTTGTGGCCAAGCTCATTAAAGAACACACACACACACACACACACACACACACACACACACACACACACACACACACACACACACACACACACACACACACACACACACACACACACACACACACACACACACACACACACCTAAACAAACAACCCAATACAGACATACAGCGTGTCTACACAAACACACAGAGCTCCACTTGCCAGTCCCGACATGTGCGATTTGATTAGCGACCGCATACTGCAGTGCTAAGCAAAAATGAAAACTCTAGAGGACAGCAGATGTTCGTACCCCCCCGCGCTACTCCACCTCCTCTCTCTCTGTCTCATTTATGGACGTGGGCACACACACACACACACACACACACACACACACACACACACACACACACGCACACACACACACACACACACACACACACACACACACACACACACACACACACACACTTTTCTTGAGATTGCTCCATCTTGGTTTGCAGCCAGGGAGTGACCCAGGGAGAAGGTGCACCTGTTAGTGTTTACCGTTATCCACCACAATATGTCCACAACCACAGAATTCAGCATCTCACGCAGCTGATTATAACATGTTGATCTTTTAATTTAGGACTAAAAAACTGAGGCATATGTGGTGCTCATTTATAGCTCTCCTGCTCGGCTCCACCGCTTCCCAGTCCTCTAATATCTCTCTGCTTCGGGGCTTTTCACAACTTGTCTCTCACTACACTAATATTGGAGCTCTCAGTTTCACGTGCTGCCAGACTGCACGGCAGCAGATATGCGAGGACGCCCGGTTCCAGATGTCTGAATTGCTGCCCACGTCGCAAAAAGTGACAAGTAAATCAAACAGGTCAAGGTGCTCTCCTGAATGGCCGCTTGTCCGTTTAGCACCGTAACTCAGACAATCAGCACATTCGTGGGTGAAGTCTGGGGTTGTGACCTCTGCGGCGCTCTAAAGAAGCTGAGCTGATGTGCCGCTTGTTAGCTCACAGCTTAGGGCAGGAAGAAATGCTGGTCTGCGGCGCAAGCACTTTATGAGGTGACAGGTATGAGCAGGTAACAATAAAACAATGTGAGGTAGTGAAGATGGTTTGATCAGTGTCGGCACGACAAAGTCATGTAGGAACCCGTTTCCACGGTAAATCACTAAATGACATGTGTATGACAACAGAACACGATAATGTAATTACTTGAAAGTGGTTCAGTGATGTAAATCAGTTCTTCACGATATGACCAAGTAACGATGTATAAATACAAGAATATGTATCGATCTGGCTATGAGTGAGACTTTTCTTTATGATATCAAAGCGTTATGTTTTTTTTTTTTTATTTAGATAAGTGAAAACACACCTGTTTTATGATGGACTTTAGCCGAGCCATAGCGATGACAGTGACCCACACTGACATCAGTGACCCAAGGAAGTCACAAAACTGAAGCACATCGTACTCCATGATGCAGAAAACCACAATACCCGGCTGGTCACAGGCATGGTAGAACTGTGAGGGGAGACAGGGAGGAAAGCAGATAAAACATTGTGTTAGTACAAATCAGAACAGATGGATGTGCAGTCGTGTTTTTCTTTGTTATCCAGCAGCTAAGCTATTAGGCACACCACTGTGTGATGAGTAGTATGTGTTTTCTTTAATATGTTGCATAGTGCTCAACTGAGCCTGACTATTTGCTTGGTGAATACAATAAGAACAATCATCCCCAATAAAGGGATCTATTTCTCACATCTCAGAAAGTGTGTGCTGACCGTTTCTTTACAAACTTGTGTCTGGGAAAATAACTAGAAAAAGGATAAAAACTCAGGAGTATGTTTAACAAGAATAAAAGAACACTGACGGGAGATCATGTGCATGAAACACCAAGGACTGGCAAACATTCTTTCCTGGTTTTTATACATTTCTGACTAAATGACGCAAAGATAACACAACAACATTGACTTTTTATATATTTTCTAAATGAGAGAAAGCAAACAATCAATAGATTAGTCAGTTAAAACTAGCAAATGTGCAGAACAGAGACAAAAGATCAAATAATGAATCACCAAGCACTATGGTAGGTGGATTTAATAAAAATATGTTGTGCACTACAGTGTTATTATTAGGTCTTTGAAGAATAGCAGGCGGCAATGCATCTGTCAAATGCAATAAGAGAGGAAGGATATTCAATTTAAACAACTTTAAAAGGCTCACTAGAGACATTAGTAAGCTTAATCATTTCTGTCAGAAATCCAGACTGAGCATTCATAATAAGGAGTAAATCATCTGCATACAGTGAGATCTTCCATATTCTGTGCCAACAGTTTTAGCCATCTGGGATTATTTTTAACTCTTTCTACCCGATTTCCATTTTTAAGCTGGTTTAAACTTGATTGTCTGCATTATTTTTTCTCCTCATCTTTGTGCTTCACAGCATACAAAAGCCGATCAGCTAGAGTCCTATAAAAGTGACAGATATCTGTCTTTCACTTATTGCATACTCAATTATGCTCGTATGTGTTTGTATACACAATCAAAGGATGTCAGTCAATGAACATAACCGACTTTATCTTTCTCACATTGCATGATGATGAACAGTCACAGATAAAGCAGCTTTGCAAACACTAAATTTGTGCTGCTATAAGATGTAAATATCCCTAGGCCGCTCTGGTAATGACTCACTGTGGAGAAAAACATGGTGAAGATGTAGACCGAGGCCTCCAGGAGGTAGTGGCTCCGAATGGCGATGGCAACGGGTGGGACAAACATCAGGTTGCTGAGGCAGAGCAGCAGGGTGGAGAGCAGCTGGAAACTGTAGGAGTAGGCCTCTGAGTTGTCTGTGCATCCCCAGCCTTCCCAACCTTACACAAACACGCAAAGATGACATACACACAGAGTAAGTCACGCCTTGACTCAGAAAAAGAGAGATCTAACAGAACCTTTGTGTTGATGGACTTAAAAAAAAAAAAAAGAAGTGAAAATGACTTCTGTCGTTCTTAAACTCTGAATGAACTTCAGGGAAGACTTTTGAAATATTCCAGTTGATGAGTGAGGAGAAACTCTTTTACAGATGAAACCGTCTTATCCTTTGAATTTACTGTATCTCTCACAATACATAAAATATTCATCTCCTGACAAGATGAATGCTTCATCAGCCAGCTCTTACCAGCACACATTTCTCTTAAGAAAAAAAAAAAAAAGGGAATGGAGGGAGAAAAACAATGTGTGAAGTTGTTTATCCTGCACAATGGAGCCTCCTGGTGTGAACTCCTTTCTATTTAACAGCACCACCACTTTGCCACACTGGATCCTTATCAAGGGGTGTATTGGATGAGACATTGTGAATTAGATATTCGTGAGCACCGCTGAACAGAGGTTTTGCTGTGTGAGACGGGCCAAGGGCAAGTGCTGAATGCAAAGAGCCTGCCAGGAAGCAGTCACACATGTGAAGTATGACAATGAATTTAGCTGAAGAGAAACCGGCTCCGATAAAAGAAGATCAAAGGCAGGATTTTTTAAACAGCCTCAGAGGACACGCTTTGTTTGGTTTCGTAAGCTCATCTTTTATTGAAAAGCTGCTCGTAATTAAGACCCTGTTTTATTGTCTTATCCAAATGGCTTATATTAGAAGATTAATACCGGGCTGCTGTGTGACTCACTGGATGGTGGCACATATGATTTCATTGCAGAGCTGTCACTTCACTCATGGGATATGACCTGCGCTGTTCCACCTACCTCTCTCCCATTTTCTTGCCACTTTGCATGATGTATTTTGTAGCAAATTAGCAATTCTTTGCAGCAGTGATAGCCTCATTTCTTATCTTGTACGCAAAAAAAAAAAGAAAGAAAAACCTTTTGACTGGTGAAAAGCAAGTCCTATCATCTTTTCATGGTCACACTTTCCACTGATTATCAAACACAAATTGAGAAATGGGAAAATAATTAATTATATAAAACAACAGTTTTATTTTCCACAGTTCTATAAAGTAGCTTGCCGTTTTTTGTCAGTAATATGTTGATATTAAACAAGAGCAATCAGAGATTTCTGACGTCCGCCAATGGTTACATCTATCAGTGGTGAGAATTTGGTGAGAATCTGTCATGTCGTTTTGATGTAATCCTTAAAAGCCTAAATGAAATCGTGATCCAGAATCCGGATCCAGATCATCTCCAAAATTGAATGGAATCTTCCATGACTTAATATCTATCTGTGGTGAAAATCTCAACCAAGTCTGTGCATGTTATTTTGAATATTGGATGAAACCAGAGTGTCCAAAGGAAAAAAAAAAATCTTACACGCACAGGGAGAACATGCAAACTCCCAACAGAAAGTCCTCCAAACCTCACAGGTTGAATTCAGAAGAATCAAGGAAAAACGGTCTGCATTGGCGCCTGAAAACTGCACTGACAATGCACATATGACCTGATTTACTGTGATCCTACATAAAGCATGCTAGAGTGCATAGTGAATAGATTGCACTTTCAATTTGCATGCACTTTGTGGGTGATCTACTAAGGGTAACAGTGAGACATTACAGACAGACAGCAGTATTCAAATGAGTGTTTTTATGTGCTTTAGACCCTGTTTACACGAGAATGATCTGCTGGAAGTGCTATAGCTCCTGTGTACATTTGCTTGCAGTCAACATTGAGTGATACGATGGCGTGTTGAGCCGACACAAACACAAACTGTGGAGTTGGACATGTAGGTGGGAAAGAATACCAAACCTATTGGAGAGTTACAGCAAAGAAATCTGAATTTTAACCCAAAAAAACCCAAAATAAAAAGTACATTACAGTGCACATTGTGAATTAGGCCTCACCATTACATAGTCACGAAGGCATAACACTAAATCTATAATGCATGTTATTTGGTATGTTTGTCAGACTCCATCCTCAGTCCTTAGGATTTTATTTTTAGCTCTTACCTGCTTTGCATTCACATGCAGCATAAAGGTAGTTGTTGGTGCGGAGAAGTTTGCACTGTCCGTACGTCCCACAGTCATTGATGCATGGAGTCAGGTAGGAGCGCATGTAGACCTCTGCTGTGATATTAGTGCATGCTTCAAACCTGGAAGAGCCACAAACAGACAGTTAGAGGGGGGAGTTTGATCTCTGTTTGCTTACACACAGTACATGCACAATGAAAAAGATGAACATGGTATATTTCACACCATGGAGGAAATTTCATACCTGGACGAAGAAAAAGTGATACTGCAGTTAATTGTTTTAGCCTCAATGTTTGTAGTGTTTTGCTGCTACATGTGTTCATTGTGCACATTCACCCAGTAGCTAAATTATCTACAGTGATGATACAATAGTGATACATTCATCCATTACCAAGATAAATACTGTATGTTCAATTTGTGCTTCAAAAAGATTTTAATTTAAATATATGTTCTGTGATGCAATGAACTGTACACCATGTCTTGTGTTGGGACTGGGGCAACCTGTTAAAGATGTACTTCTTTTGTCACTATTAGCAGGAATTGACTCTAGTAATTCATATAAACAATGGCTGGATGATTTTACCTGGACCAATTGCCATTTGAGAGGTATTTCTAATATTTTGGCCAAAATTGAAAATGATTAAAATGAATTTTGTAAGGCAGCTATATGGCAGAGTTCATTTGGCTGTGAAAATGCACCTAATGAAGTGGCTCGAGTGTGTGTCTAGTAGTCAGAAGTAACCAAACCCAACTCATACAGGGAAAACATGCAAGTCCGCCGAGAAAGACCCCCAAGCCTCGAACTCAGGGTAGTTTTGCTGTGAGCTCAGACTGCTGTTTAGCAGTTGCGAAACCTCTAATTTCTCTTAAATGCAAAGTGAAAATTTACATATCAATTTTACTCAGTTTTTAGGAACAGCTTCCACGGTGTCCCGGCTGTTTTATGGACGGAATTGTTCTTGTAAAAAATCGTTGTGTGAGCATTGCCACGCTGGCACACTTCACTCAAAGCCCTGGCAAAACTCAGACTGCTGTTTTAGTGCCTGTAGGCTTTTGCTCTTTTTGTTTTGTATCCTCGGGCGCAGTCATCACCGCAGCACATCAGAGATTAAAGGGTTGTTTCAGGTTTGTCAGATGTCAGCAACTTCATCAGGCCTGTGCATTCTCCAACTTCACAAAGCAACTAACAAAGTTTTGTTTTTCTTTCCGTGGCGCAGATGCAACAAGAACAATGTGGTGTCATAGTTAAATTTCATTTAGTAATTAAATAAACCCATTGGGGGTTTTTCCACTTGCTTAGAGAGAAAATATCTACATTACTTTTGATTTCTCAAGCGATTTCTATGCAAAGGAAACATGCCGTCTTTGGAATTCACAGACTGATAGCGGTCATGTTTTATGCAGTCTTCAAACTAACAGCGAGAGTGGAGACCTCTACATAATTTGCTTATACAATCCAGGTTATCAGAGAAAAAAAAAAAAGTGTATCTTTCTTAATTGCTGACTCCTTCTATCAATTACAGAGAACGAAGCTCCAGGAGGTAACAACTGTCTTTCTCATCTTTTCCCACAACACATTATTTTAATTGACACAGCTGCTTGTTTCTTTATTTCTATGTTGTATCAATCAACTTAATTCTAGCTTTGAGGACCAACTGTCATTCACACCACAACTTTCACTCTCTAACAAGACCAACGTGATTTATTATGTGCATATATGTGAGGAAATCTGACACACAGCAAACTCAATGTTGTCCACGTTTTCCTACCTCCACCAAGCTTTTGGTGTGAGGACGGCTTCGTGTCCCAAGCCATCTGTTATTATGTGTTATTCAAATGCAATCGGAGCTCCCGATTGGCCCCAGAAAAATCTGCCTAATTTCATTCTGTCCACATTCTCGTGCCATTAAGCGCTCGGAAAAACAGCTCAATCTGCTGAATAGCTAATACTTATGAACTTGTGAAAATCACTGCTTTGGACAACTTAATGGGAAACTTCTTTAAGTGACATTTCCCACAATGACTCTAAACAACCTGAGAAGGAAGGTGGTGCATTTATTGAATTCATTTCCAAATGAGAAAGACGTCAGGGTGGAGATTACAAGATAATTTCTCGTCAACAAAATAAAGGGCTGTGCCCTTAAAAAAAAGACGCATCACGTATAGTGGCTAGAACACGTCATGGTCTACTTCATGTGTTGTAGCTACAACCTCAGCATCATGAATATTAATTGAAAAAATATTGGCACAAAACACTATGTAAGTATCTCTTTTCATACTTCAAAGGAGGTGTATGGGAGGAGGAGCCGCCCCGTGCAGAGACCCCCACCGTACATCACACATGCGTTGCCAAGTAGTACTTTCTGGTTTTATGCCAGGTTTATGTTTTTCACATTAAAAAGCATTCTTATTATTGGTTGTTGTGATTCATAGGCAGTAAAAAGCATATACTCTTCTGGTGCCACTAGGATGCTTTAGATTAGAAATAGTTAGTGAATGTTTACCTCATCTGCAACCACAATTATAGTTATTTTGAAAAAAATATATATATTAAGTCTTGAACAATGCATTTATGAAAAACATAATGTAGTTTCAACTTATTTCTCTCCACGATTTCTTATTTAAAATGGATAAAATAATGGTGTTTAAATCATCCTTTGGGCACTATTTCTGCACTACACATTTTACAAACTGCTGCTTTGAAGATATGTTCTCAAGTCCATGCTTAATTAAGATCAATTACTTAGATAAAAAAAAAATTAAGACATTTAAAACATATGATCCAGCTTTCCTCCATGTCATATGTTAGCTTGCCCTGTAAGACCATTTGTGAAGTCGGAGCCAAACCAGTCAGTGAGTGACAGATGGGAGAGGAAGTGGCAGCGCGGGGGTGTATGCACCATCCAAACAGTGGGCAGCCTTCATTTGGCCACTGAATTATTGATTCTGGTGAACAAACTAGTGATTGTTTTGTAAAGATGAGTTTATAGGAAATATTGAGTATCCTGTTTTGCACTTGTCTTGCTGTAATTGGCTGCAAATATTGTCTCACGGAGGTTGCCGTGGAGGGCTGCGATCAAGCCGGAAAAGAAAATAAAAAAGGATGAGACTTTCAAAAATTTATGAGAAACAGCCATTCAAGTGTTTTCTGCAAAAATTCTTCTTGTAAACGATGTTTCTCAAACTTCCTGGGTCGAGTGCAGTTTACACAATTGTTTCCAGTTGAAAGATACGGCGACATATTTGTCGAAAAGGGCTTATTTGGTTTGTTGTAAAAGGTGGATTCAAATGACAGATAACTGCTGAGTGGAGATTCCCTGAAATCTTGAGATCTTCATAATAAAAAGGCAACTTCTTTATTTATTCATTTCTGTTTTTCACTGCAGGTATGTTAATCACATTCTTAACAACATACCTGATATTACTATTTAGATATTATTTAGAGTGGCTGTGGAGTGCATCAAAACACTGAGAGTGAAATCTTTCTTTTTATTTTTAATCTTTTTTAAACTCCATAAATGATGAAGGTCAACTGTATATTACAATTTACCTCTCTTACCATCTTCAGTTTTTACATGCTTGGAATCAGTGATCAGGATGAATTGAATATTGATTTGTGAATTGCAGATCATTTGCGGACTTTATTTATTTGCAGTCATTCATCGTTGTTGAGATTCTGGTTGTAATTTTTTTTTTTTCTGAATCAGAAAAAAATCTGGTCATTCAACTTGCAGGAGAAACAAATTCATGGATTACTGCCCTTTTGTCAGGATGTTTTGTCAACAACTTACTAAAGAGCTTCACCTGATGTCGAATGATGCTACTGGCACACTTACTTGGACGAGGAAATCGGAATATAGCTCAACTGTACTTGGCTGTCTGCGCTGGCTACTTGTCAAAAATGGAGTTCATTTCAAGGTACTTTTAACATTCAAAACACTAAGCAGCCTTCTTCTAATTACCACAAGAAATTAATTGTAGCCTATACCCACCAAGAACCCTTTGAACGCAGAGTGCAGGTCTTCCTTTGATACCAAGGGCATCAAAGAGCACAAGAGGAGGGAGATGTTTTTATTATCAAAGCCCCTTCTGTGGAATAATCTCCCTCTCCACCCTCAATTAGCAGATCCCCTTTTTTTCCTTAGGATTCCTTCATTGTGCATCGTATGGTTGGAAATAATACATGAAGATGTGGCACCCATCAACCTCTCCCTCTGTATAATGAGCTCAACAGCATACGACTGTGATGTGCATGTACAATCCTTTGTGTATGACTAGTGTTTTCTTCATATTGGTTCTTATATTATGGGACACGTGCCTGATAATACCAATGATTGTGGTATGTGAGTTGTGTTCTTGGCTGGGACACTCTCTGAGAAGGCTAATGCTGTAGGGCTTTGTGAGTATTTGCGAAGCCTCAACGGTATCAGCGCCACTGTGCCACCATGGAGAAGCTGATCTACACATTTCTTAAATGAAATGCAGCGTATGCAGTTGTCGTCTCTTTCTTCAGGAGAGTCAAAGCTAAGGGTGTCTAAAGATGAATGCCAGTAAAAGTGTCCTTCAGATCATGCAGGTTTTATTTTTCGCGGTTGAATAAAGAATAAAAGCTGAGCTATTTGCATAGCTGCGGCCTTTTAAATGTTCTTGTCGAAACTCTGGGCTTATCTTTAAAAAAATAAAATTCACATTCCTACCAACCTGCGTTAAAATAAATTGGCTGTATATTGAACAAAAAATAAAGAAACAGCACGCTTTACCACAGCACCAGTGAAATTGGTCATACTCACACATTGGCACACACAATCATTCACACACTCACACACCAATGCTGTTAGAAAGCTTCCCTGCAAGGCGGGAGCAATGTGAAGTTCAGTGTCCTGCTCGTGGGGCAAGAACAGATTTATCATGAAACTCTGTCATAGTCACTCAGTGATATAACAGGAGAAGTCATAAACCTGCACTGCTTTGGTCCTGAAGAACCGAGATTCAGCTTCTCGCGTACACCCACCAAGAAATTCACTTGCTCCTTTGAATTTCTGCGTGTTTATCTACAATTAATCTCAGCACCTATTCCTGTACACCTTTTTCTATTTGCTTCTGATTCGCTCTCTTACATTCTCAACACACTTTTTTTTTGTGTCTCTGTTTACTTTGCTCCAAGCAGATGTGACGTAGCCCCTCACAAGTTTTGTCCTGCTCAAGCTTTCTTTCTGTTGAAGAAAATGATTTTTTTTTTTGTCTCCCACCTTTGCTTTAATATGTGTCTTTGTGGTATCTTGAGATAATGCCTGTTGCAATTGGCACTTTATGAAGAAAACTGAATTCACCTGAAGATTCAGCACACTGTAGAATGTCTATATTAAATTAATCAAAGAAAAGAAAAAACTGTCCTTTTTGTCAGCAGTTAAAGTGAAGCAGGACTGTGGTTCTCACCCGTGTTCTGTGGCGCACAGGGAACGCAGACTGAGGTACCAGGTGCCTGTTTGTGGGTAGGGAATCCTCAACTTGGTGATGTTAGCAGAAGCGTTCACAGAAAGGAGAAACCCGGCCACAGATTCTGCAGAAGAGCGAAGAGGAGGAAAATGAAGCAGCAGGACAAGACGGTTCACTCTTAAATGGGAATGAACTGAAAGATAAGTCTGACATACCTGATTCGCATTTCAGCGATGAGTTTTCGCGTAAGAAAAGAGGCATCCCGTGGTTCAGGCAGCCGAACACCGTGACATTCGCTCCTTTCAGCGTCGACTGCCGGATGAGACACAAGCCGTCGTCATTCATCTGTCCAGCCATCAACCATCTGCTGCTACCCCACCGGTGAGCTCACACCATTCATGATTACCTCAGGTCTCTTTCTCCCCTCAGCCATAAGATAGTAAACTTTAAAAACTAACAAATCAAGAGAAACTGCTCTCTCTCTCTGCCTACCTCAGGCAAGCAAATGAAGATGTTGGCAGTTTATCTCCTTAAAGCATCAATTATACATTAACATGCTCATGCATTAAAAAAAACTCCATGAGAATTATTCAAGCATTGGGCGCTGCATATGCTTATCTAAATTGCCTCATTCTGCAGGGGTGAACAGAGGCCACTGACGTCCAATTCAGTATATCGGTAACACAACAGCAGGAGGACAAATAGCAGATAAACATTAGGTGAGTCAGGATTCAATGACCCTCCTAAGTATCTAAATTCCTGACTTAATCCATCAGGAGCACTCCGTCGCTTTGAATGAAGGATAGTTGCAGCAGGACGTGCAAGGGTTTCGTAGCAATGGTCCAACCACATTATGAACTAGAAAGTGCACTGTAGAGGTAGACAAGGATTCAGTCCATTACAAGCCTTTGCTTTGTCTCCAAAGGGAGATCCACGTGGTGGTGAGGGTAACGTGAGGCAATTATTTCTGGAATAAATAAGATTTCTATCACTCCCTTAGCACAAAATGAACATAATGTATACGCAGGGAGTTGGCAAAGTTGTTGATTAATGCAGTGACTAACAAACACTTTGCCAGGTGCTGAGATTTCTAGCTTCCTAAACTCACCATCTGGCATGCACTCTCTTGATAGTAAGACTAAATCACGCCCACTGGCATTTCCAGATCGTCAACCCTCCCTTCTTCCCCCCGTTCGTCCCGAATCTCCCCTACATGTCTGAAGTTGAAGGATGAGAGGAGAAACACCAGTTTGAAAAACTGAAATGCTGGGCTGTGAGAGAAAGGACGAAAGATAGAAAGCAAACGCTTATAACAGACTTGTTCTATTTATTATAGATCTACTTGAAAGTAAACATGTTTTTCTATAAGAACATGGGAATGGAATAGAAGTCGTAGAGTGAATAATGTCCACCCCCTCCTGAGGAGTATTGGGTCAAGAGGCAGCATAGACATTGTTTGAAAGTCTTTCTCAGACTCTTGCAGTGTCAAAGTTACAACTTAACTCCACAAAACCTATGCAAACACTGAGAGAACATGCAAACTCGATACAGAAAGCTCCCAACACCAGAACTGAATCAGGTTCTTTTCACTGTGAGGGTGGAGTGCTAACCACTAAACAACAATGCGACAATCTTTTATAATGTTTTATCCAAGTCAAAGTCACAGGATTGTAGCTGATCATAGCTGTCAACCTGCAGAGAAAGAGCTCATCTGGAACTGGTCGCACAATCCATCAACAGTTCAATTAGAAGTCATTAATTACCTGAAATGTTGTTTTTTTTTTTTTTTTTTTTTTTACTGTAAAAGGAAACTGACAGTCTAACAACTCCCTTCAGCTTGAGGACAGTTACTGATGAAAATCGTCTTACACACATACATCCTTTTAGATTTAACATTGATATATTGATCTTTTATCAGGTCGAAAAGGCAAATTGGTGTAAGATAAAATTTATTCCATAATAATGCCATAATATTAATATTACGGTATATTAATATTAATGCCAGCGCGGGCTCAGAAAAACCCACATATAGGTTTTATACTCTAGACATCCATTGAATATCTGATTGTGTTTTTACTTCTACAATGTTATGTACGTGTTCCCTTTTCGAAATGGGAATATTTGTGCTTGAAATTGTCATAACTTCTTCTTAAATGATGACTTCAAAATGCACTGAACCAATATGGGACATTTGGGTTCCTAATCCATCATTAAGATGAAGTAAAGCACAACAAATATTTATTAGTAATACATGTTTCATCAGTTAAAAATATAGAATATGAATTAAATCGAATTAAAATATCAGCATAATAGCCACCTTTTTCTGTGTCTACTATTAATAAGCTACAACAAGACATTGTGATGCTGTGTGCTGGATATTGTAATTATTGCCACTCATAGAGTCACAAGGGGTTCTGCTCGCAGTTAAAATGTAGTTTGTAAAGGTTTAGTGAGGATTCAGTTGAATGCCATCCCATATAAACGTATAAATCCCAATCTGGTGTCCCCGCCCCACCTCAGCCTGGAATACATGCTGCTGCTGGGATTGTTAGGTTGGTTAAAGTGTGTTATTTGGCTTGAATCCACATGAGTCTCACATCATTACACCCAACTGAGCAAGTGAGGAAAAGGAAAACTATGCCACCAATAAAATGTAAGAGTCTACATTAAGACAGCATTTAATTATATAGTCAAGGTGATTGGCTGCCGATCAGAATTAAACTTTGGTTTGCAGTGTTTTCATTCTTTAAAGTAGAAACAAAAAGGTTAAAGGATTCTTCTGAATCAGAGTGGGTTTTTTTCTCTTTTTTTCAGGGCTGATGTTCCTCCCCACCTGTAAATTTATAATGAAGGATCATTGCTCCTTGTTACCACGTTGACAAATGCTCCCTTTCGTTATTTGCCCGTAAACATCCTGATTCCCCAGGAAACCACGATGGATGGAGAAAAGATTATCTTGTGATAGAGATGATTATTTTGTGATGGGTCACGATCCCTTTTCACATCTATCATCTGAAACATTTGTGTACCGGTGAAACCAGGAAATTCCTTTGTTTCCTCTGTTGCCTGTGCCTCTCTGATATATCTGCGCGCTGCTGAAATTAAGATTTTGACGATAACTTTTGAGGCTCAATCTGTTTTCCACGTCAATCTCATGTAATTTCCCCACAAACTGGATGCCAGCTGCTTCTCGGCCTCTCCGCTGTCCAAGGCCGAGCATTTTAAAGGAGATTTCAATCACTTTCGGTTGCATAATGAGGGCTGTTGATAATTAATGTTTACTTCTTGTTCTGCGTTAAGCCTTCATTTAAATTCATGTCTGGAATTTTAATGTTAATTTTCTATGAGTTTTTATTTACTGCCTTCAGGTGTAAAGCACTCAGTAACATAGCTGTGAACACTGCAATATTAATCATGTTTAATGTCATGATTTATATGCCTGATCCATTATGCAGCTGTTAGTTGAGGCTAGTGAATGTGAGTGGCAGAGGTGTAATTCAATCAGGAGTGCTATCTACCAACAAAGTAACACTCAAGGTTATACAGACTGAAGAAAACCACAGTTTAGAATCCGACAATTGCAAAGCATCGCCACACCAGCACAGGTGTGTCAACTCTGCATGTAAAAAAAAAAGCAAAAAATGAAAAGATAGAAAACTTTCAATACATGCCAGCTTATTGCTGTTTTGTTCTGATGTGCCTTTTTGCTTTGATACGTGTTCCAGGAGTCACACTCAAGCTGTATGCCAAAGAGGACTGAATGCCAGCTGATGAGAGCCTAGATGAAGCGAGCATATGGGCTGCACATCCCTCCACCGTAACTAATGCCATAACAAGATTCAACCCTATGAGGGCTTTTATTTTGACCTGTAAACTGTTTAGCTTTAGGTGCACAGCTCACCAACTGCACATTATGATGTGCAGACCGATACCACGTACATCTGTTTTCGGCTCAGTTCCATTGCTAAGATATGGATACTTTCATTGTAGTTTGTATTTTAAAGTGAAAGTCTGTTATTTGCATGAACTTAATTGTTGCTGGTTGGCATAACTACTTCCATGGGAGATTGGTGATGCTGATTTGGCTGTATGAATGCTCCTGACATGTCTGACAATAGGTCATACTTAATGATATACTAAAATGTTAGCTAATATTGTAATCTTTAATATGTCATTTTACTTTTTTTTGACATTTATATGCACTGGTGATTTATGTTTATGCTTAAATTTCCTGCAGTAATGAAGCATGCAATCTGCACATGAACCCATTTAAAAGATAATATGGAATATATTTTAACGCACAGTCTCTTCATCATACTCAGTCATCTAAAAAAGTATTTCACTATTCACTTCTGAGCTCTTGTATTTTGAGGAAGGCTATGTATTGTTAAAAAAAAGAAAGAATGGAGAACTAACACATAAAGGCTAATCATCAAACACTGATATGGTCTCAAGGACTAACTCCCATTGCAGTGCTTACAATATCTCTTTCTGCATAAGCCCTACCAAAAGGAAACTTTGAGAGATGGCTCTGAAGCGATTAAATCAATATGCTGCCAGCCGAGGTATCAGTGAAAATAAAAAGGCGTATGCATTCCTTTCAGACTCTTGCAGAGGGAAGTGATGCAAGACAGACAAACAGCTGCACCCGTTGTCTTCTAAAACCCCACAAATCTGCTCCAGTCCCGCACCGCCCGACTGGCCGGACCCTCCTGCATTTGTGGCAACAAGTGACAGATCATCTCGGGGGGGGGGGGGGGGGGGGGGGGGGTGAATCCATAGAATAATACAGCGTGACAGTACATGCTGGTCCTGCAATGATCACACCGACGCAAGGTCATCAAGACCCATGGTCATTACTGTTCTGCAGAATGCCACACCTCAGAACTATGGAATAATAACCACACTGGCCTGAATACTGAAAGGGCAACGGCTCAGTCTCCATCCCAGCATGCACGCTGAGGCCCGTGTTTTCTTATTGCGAAGCTCACACAAGCGAGTGGGTTCTCTCACAGAACTGTTGGATGATGCTCACATGCATAAACATGAAGATACAACAGTAAAAGCACCAGGGCTGCCTTCCAGGTGACCACATCAAGCAGAAAATCAATCAATACCCTGTTCAATAAATCACAATCAGTGATATTCCTTTCCTTAAGTCCATTGTATGTGTTATTATGTGACATTTGGGAAATAACACTGTTTGTTTTGTGCGCTGGGGGTTTGATGAGAGGACTGATCATCAATTTCGCCTCTGTGAGTTGAATCGTGATGAAGGATGTGTTTAGCTTAGCTCACCACAGAGTCTAAAAAGTCAGGGAGAAACGGCATGGGGGCCGCATTTCAACAAATATTTCACGAGTGAGGCTGTAACTCACCAGTTTCATTAACAATTGATGTGAATTATTAACCCACTGATCATTGTGTCCATAATAGCTGGAGCCAGGACATTTATGGTAAATTGACTTGCTCAAGGGCACATGTTTCTCTCCAGTTTCCAAAAGTCTGCGTTTCTCCCTCTGTCAGCACTGGAGGCTAAAAATGTCCTTGACCAAAATCTTTCTGAATGCAGACAGAGGAAACTGATATCAATCTATCTCGGGAACGCAGCAAAAAAAAAAAAAAGCCATGTTTCCCAAAATGTCAGGAGATTTCTTTGAAGTAAACAATCAAAGATATCTATTTGGATTTTTTCATGTCATCATCTCGTATTTCCAACACTGTCTGGCTTGATTTCTATGAGGAGTGAAATATTTAACAGTCCACCTGCCAGCCTGTAGCTCTCCAGCTTCTGCCTCCCTATAGACCTTCCACAGCCACTGCAGGTGCAATACTAATGTCACCACTGTCAAAGGACAGACCAACAAAGACATATCAAATCCTGCTTTTGCATTTTGTTCACTCTCAATTAGAGACATATGCCACAAGCCCAAGCACTGGCGCGTGCTATACTGTGAACTTTTTCAACTCCCACAACAAAGTCCGTGACCATACGTGCATCCATATTTAGCAGGAGCGCCCAGCCAGAACGTTTGTGGGCCCAATTATTCGCTGGTGCCTGGTGGGGGATTTCCTCCTCACTCACTGTTGCATATTTACTTTTCTGATTGCAATCTGAGCCCTCACCCGGGCGAAGCATACTGGATGCGGAGGATCTGGGTGGGAGTGGATTCTGACCAGCATCTTGGACCAAGTGCCTCCATCAGCAAGCAGCTCAGAATTACAATCGTAAAATAGTAAAAAAGAAAAACTGTGGGAATTTGTCTTTGGTAGATTAATAAATTGCATACTGTTAGGAAGAGTGTTTACCTGCCTCCCGAATGATGTCACATCTTTGAGGGATTAAGATTTGTGGGATGAGCAGTGGAGCTGAGTGTGTCGGTTGTGCTCATAAAGAAAATTATCAAATATTTTCTGACAATGGCAAACAGCCTATTCTGTTATCTGCTACTATTTGCGAGACATATTGGCCATTTAACAATATATTTATTTCACAGACAGACGCCTCAGCAGTGTGTGGAAAAAAGACATACACAGCCTGGCAGTTGTCTCCTTAT
This sequence comes from Lipophrys pholis, assembly GCF_963383615.2. NCBI lineage: Eukaryota > Metazoa > Chordata > Actinopteri > Blenniiformes > Blenniidae > Lipophrys > Lipophrys pholis. The sequence continues at coordinate 10,446,087 of NC_137638.1, forward strand.
ACACACACACACACACACACACACACGCACACACTGCTGTAGGATGGCGCCCAGTTCTCTAACCAGCATTCGTCTCACAAGTCAGCCAACGTGGTTGTGTTGGTCATTTTGGTACATCTACAACAATGGCTCATCCCTTATATTCTGCGCTACTACTCATCCTACATATGCATTAAACATGCAGCAGATGTATGAGCTGCGGGACTCACAATGTTGAGTTTGAGCTCCATGTTGAGGACGCCTCCACTGTCTAAGACCGGCATCAGATTGATGCCGAACACTGCAGCTCGGTCCGGAGGAATCGATATATTCGGACCGAAGAAGACGTAGAAGTGCACGGAGAAGGTGTCGAGCTCGTTGCGCAGCGTCGGGCGGATGGGCCAGCACTTGTTTGGGTCTGCGGTGGGGGCGAGATAGATGATGCTGTCCTCTGAGGTGTGCAGGTGACTGGTGTTTTGGGACAGGCTGGGCAGGGACGCCATCAGGAGCGTCTCGGACAAGGAAAAACCCATCGCCGTGCCGAAGGACTGGGGCATGTTCATGGAGGAGCTGGGCTGTGCTTGGTCCTTTGACAAACTGGGCTTGGAACAATCTGTTAAGGAATGAAAAGAATCTGATTTACAGAGAAAATCAATCGAGGAAATTCATGCAGGAGTCAAAGATCTTGGTGAATGCACGCTGGCTTCAGGCTGTTTTTCTATATTGCATCTTGCAATATCTTGTGAAATCTACGCACACACGACAAATCACCACAAACAAACTGGTAATACCCAAGTCAGTTATTTTACATGTTGCTATAATACATGTTAAACAACCCAGTATTTGGCAGATGTTTGAAATGATCCCCGTCGGCAGGCTTACATAACGTACACAGCAAGGTTCGGCACCATACGCTGCTTTTTAATGAGACAAAGATTCACTGTAATTGCAAACGGTATGCTTTCACTCAACACAAAGCAACTCCCTGCAAAATGGCCATTGATGGCAACTGGCAAAGTACTATCAAATACCGCCAATCCCTGAGGGGAAAGGGTTTCAAAGGCTTTTCTCGCTCAGCCTTGTTTGCATAGTGTTGTCTCTGAAAGGGTTTGAAGTAGTTTGATGTCCATTCAAACTGCAGAGGCACTCCTAAAAATACCCAAACCCCAAAAAACTGCAGGCTTAAGACAAAAGTAATTTTTGGTGGGTAAAATTGGTTTAGAACCAGCCGAGTTCTGCATAAATAGTCCTCATGTTAGCAAATATGTGTGTGGGTGGCTGCGGGAGGAGGGGCAGTGTAAATATAGTGATTCATAGCATTTATAATCCAAAGAATTAGCTTCTCTCTTTTACCATCTCAGGACATGATTTTATATGATTTTCTATTCATCATTCTATTTATTTATTGTTGTTGAGACTTTTCAATATCAATTTAGGTTATATTTCATCAGCGTGTCTGGATGGATTGCAAACATGACTATTTATGGCAAAAGACAAACTGAGAAGATTAAAAAAAATGGAAAACAGACAATGAATCTGAATTGATGTTAAAAATGTAATATAGTTAAAGTGACAGAAATGTTAATGTAAATGCATTCACAGGTATAGTTTCTGTAACATGGGTGTGTTATGAGTCCCTTAAATCTGTTAGAGAACAGAGGTGTAAGGTCTGCATTCTGAAGGCAGTTTAGACTTTTTTAAATTACTGTATTTGGTATTTGGTGTTCTCTCATTCAGTCCTGACAAGCTTTATAAATCTGCATAAAAGTTAAAAAAAATTTAAATAAATCCTGGCATTTCAATAAGAAAAGAACAAACCATGATAAACCAGTGATACCCCAATAATCTATAAATACAGACAACTCAAAGTGTTTCCTTTAGTTGTATTCATTGTGTGAATTATGATAAAAGCAAAAGGAGGCATGTTTATGATGACTGGGTGGGAGGTGTGGTGGTGGAGGAGTATTACGTCTAATTAAAACTCCCCATTTTAGTACATGACCTTAATAAATATGATAGCCCTATTGATTGCAGAGGCTCACTGTAACTTTAACCAGCACCTGTCAATAAATTCAATTTAGCCCCCTTTGTTCAAACTAGTCAAGCTGAAGGGGATCAAACAACCAGCCAATGGAGCGCAAAAAAACCAAAAGTATGAATATAATCACACGGACACACATAAAATAAAGTGTAATCAGGAAGGTTAATTCCATCCTTTCCGGCAGCTCCCATTCCTTCCATGCCGAGTTCCAGTTTTTACCTTCTTCCTTTCGGCTCAGACTTTCTCAGGTGAGGGGTAACAGGTACAAACACTCCTTCATCCCTAAAGCCATTTCTCTTTTGAATTCAGTACAGTGTAGGATTATTATTATAGCTCTTTACTGATCTTTCCTTTGAGAGCCGACAGACTGTTGGAGCTGACTTATTTTAGTTTCTTTTTACTATTCTATTTATTTGCTGGTGCTGATGTTTCATCACACTGCATTATCCCCCCCTCTTGGATTTTTAAATGTTGTATCCCATGTATGTTTTGGTGTGCCGTGTCAACGTATGCGTGCTCTTTATGTGTTATACTTGGCTGCAACACTAATTGCCCTACGGAGACACAAATAAAAGCTGAACTGAACTACTCTGGAATCCCAACTGCAGGATTTCTGCAGTGTTTACACGTTGTACACATTCACCCTCACGCTAATTGGTGTTAACTTTCACTTTATACTGAAAAACTTTTTAAAATCGTAGCTTTCTCTTTGTTATTATTGCACTCGGTGGGCCAGCTTTTGTCCGTGGGCTGCATGTTTGGAACCCTTGCTGTTCAGTGATCATCTCCTGAGTGTCAAACATCTTTGGAGAAGCTGCTGGTTTGACAACAAATATAAATAATGAAGTGCAACCTAGATTTACCACACTCTGTCTAGCCACAACCGTGATACTTCTAAATTGGACGGAATTCAAAACAAAGGCACATATTCGAGAGGCGGCTTGATAACAACAGCAAAGAGCAGGAACGTGCGAGAAGGTGAGGGACTCCAGATGGTCCTCTCCCTGAACCTGAGGTGTTCCTTCAATTTAAATCCACAAAAGGTCAAGTAAGATCTGCCTGCCCGGATGGAGGAGAGACAGAGTGTGAATAATTAGTGTCTGCGTTGCCATGGCGACAAAGTGCACTATACAGTGTGGAGTGGAGAGAGGGGGTCGCTGCACTGGACTGGACTTCCCACAGATTTGTGAGCCATCCCCGTCGAGTGAGCACGAAAGATATTTCGACTCTCCGCAGCCCAAAAACAGCATGCAGCACTTAAGCGTGGTTTCGCCGGCCTCTTAGCATTCCCATATGAATCACCTCCTTTTGGGCTCTAGTCTTTTCTTCAACAAGCCTTTAAATAGTCCGACTGTGCCTGGCTTCTCCTTTCCCATCGAAGCACATGTCCAAAGGAACCAATTTCTGCACAAGACTTTTCGATACGCTTCATAAGACACGTGGTGTTTCTTTTCTTTGCTTCCATGTAACAAGAACACCTATGAATCCTTTTTTTTTTTTTTTTTTTTTTTTTTTGAGCACCTGTGCAAATTGGAAGCTGCCATCTTTTGATTTAAGAGGTGATACATTACATAGATCTACTCCAAGCTTTTGTGCGGCCTAATTTATGACTTCTCCGATTTTCAGAAACCTCCCTGGTATCATCTTAAATGATCCAAAGCAGTCGGAGGACAAATTATAAAAAGTGCTGAGAGCAGACAGCTCACAGATTGAGGTAATAAACACAACTATAATTTATGCACAAAGTACACAGAGAAATAACAAAATCCAACACATTGCATTTAATAAATTGGTAAATAATTTGGCTTAACCCGCGAAATTGGGAAAATGCTCTCATTTACAAAACAGTTTGCACCTCACAGTATGAAAAACCCGGGTGGGAATAAACTAAAGAAATAAAACATTGCTAGTAATCGTGAAATTGAGACAGGAAGCAAGACCACTAATGTGGTAAAATATCTTAATTTTATTTTGATAAAAAAGAATATATGGTGGAGAATATTCTGTCTGGGGAGTTTGTTTTTAGTTTGGCAGCACGAAATAGCACTTCATCTATTTCTAAAATTTCTAAACTCCCTTGCTTATTTTTCCAGCTCTTATTTAAGTAAAGAAAAAGATTGGGATAAGGATGATATGCCTATAAACATGTAACATAAGATTTTAAATCACATAAGTGTGGAATCATTTCCTTGAGTGATTTTACAGTCTGGTTAACAGTGAAAACGAGACAAAGCTGTTTGGACATAAAGAGTCCAAACATAGAGAATGTGTGACAAAAAACAAAGTATGTTCTGTGATTTGGCGCTTGTTTGTTTGTTTCCGTGGTCTGCAATGGCTTGTATTGAATGTTGATTAAAATACGGTAAATGTGATGACGCCTACCCTCAGCCATATTGAGTTAAATATCTAATTTATGGTAACATGTTGACTTCAGCAGTAACTACTCCGCAAGTGAATTCATTTCTCAGTATTGTATGAGGTATTATTGTTATTTTAAACAGAATCAATAGTGTGTTTATTGATATTCAGTGTGACTAATAAATTCAGGGGCTGTTCATGTCGTTACATGTAGTCAGTCTAATGTTATAATGGCAGCAAGTCACCGTGCAGCCTGGTGCCAAAGATAATTACAGGTGTCTGATATCCAGTACAACTGCACAAGCGCCAGTGTTATATTGCTTTTATACAGTTTATAGGCTTTTTATTGGTCAACAGCAATAAAAATAAAAGTAATATTGTTGGTGTTTTTTTCAAATCATTTTTGCCAGCATGTTTTTTTTTTCCTCTAACTGTACTGTTACTGTATTTGTATCCCACAGTAGGTTTAACTCCTTTGGCTCGTGAAATTCTATTATATGTACAACCAGAATATAAAACCCTTTTGCCATAAGTGACATCAGAAACAGTTGTGAGGTGCAGGGATACAGCTGTCAAGTGTCCCTGTGCTGCTATATGAGCATCAAGAAAATATGTCTTGTCTATTCAGATTCTTCTGTTTGAACTCGCTGTTGTGTAATAGTTAGTTAAATTTCAACAGCAGCAACCAAAATGTGGAACTTTAATCTGTGAATCCTGAAACTAAAATCTATATTCAGTAATACCGGGGGAGCTCATGGAGGTATGGACCATTTCAATCTGGGAAAAAACAGGGGTAGGTGGGAGTGGGTAGGTGGGAGGGTTGTAGGGTGGTTTAAACTTTAAACTAAAAATCCTCATATATAATGTCCAACAATAACAATGTATTCATCTATTGTGTCCATATTTTTCATTCACAAAAACATGGTGTATTTGCTTGATCGTATGGATTAAATTGAGGCACAATCTCACGCAGCGATTGAATCCCTTTCATCCCGTTGAGCACTCACCTGTGACCTGCACCCCGATGCGGAAGTAGACGTCAGAGTTACTGAGATATCTCTCCACCAGGATGTAGTACCACTGCTCCCAGGCCGGTACGAGTGTGACTAATTCACACGGGTTCCACTCCCTGCAGTCGAGGGCACTCGAGTTGTGCACCGGCGGGGCCCGCGCTCTTATCTTCAGCAACACGGGACAACTGTCACTGCTCTTGTTCTTGGTGCTGCAGTTTACCAGCTGAACCTTCACCTTCGATATATAATTGGGAATGAAGACTCTGCACAGGCACACAGAGACACATAGTTTCAGGCACTGTACCATACAGCAAAAGGAAGCACACTTTAGTGTGAACCTTTCAAGGGTTAATTGGATTACAACCTGCTGAAAAGTCAAATAAATCATTTTATTGGATATTAAGTTGTTTCTGGGGAGATAAACTTTCGCAATAACTATATATACTGTCAGTTTGATTTGGGAAAAAAGGTCTCTTGGACATTTCTTTCAATGCACTGCGATAACACTGCTATTCGGTGCCTTAAATCTAAAGGCTATATGATTTCCATATAAACACATGCATTTCCTGCACAACCTCTTTTTCATGTCACATTCACAGTATACTGCCTTTCATTCCTTGAAGTACTGCAAAGGCAAAAAAAGAGAAAAAAAACAACCCTATAAGCCTTAAAAATATATATATTCAAATAGCACCACTGCCAAAGTAGAAGAAGAGGAAGAAGATGATAAAGGTATGCACGCTATAAGCACACAATGAAATTGCATCTTTTCAAAATGAAAATGTGAGATAAGCTCAAGGAGAAGGCTCAGGGAAAATCACAACTCAAGAAGCAGCTGAGGGAAAAGCGCAGGGAGACACATACTGCGTGAAATAAAATCCACTTTTCTCTCTGTGTGGGAGATTTCAGAGTAAAGTCAGCCCGACTGGGAAACTCAGAGACACTCACTTGTAAAGTGCAGATCTGTTGTGGACTGGGATCATCTGGTCAATGAAGTATCCAGGATACAGCGCAGAAATCCCAATCAGCTTCTGGACGATGAGCTGAGGCTGGAACAGATACTGGCATTCCTCAGAGAGACCCTGCAAAGATAGCACAGCAGCGGTTTGCATTTTTTTGTGGTTAACAATATTTCAACAATATTTCTTAAAAGCTAGTAAGAAGGACATAAGGTATCATTCAGACTGACTGAAAAGTCCTAATGGACCGTGTGCATTAAGCCTGTCAGCCTGTTGGAGTAACATCACTCTGTCCTCCCCCTCCCTGCCGAACAGAGTAACATGCACCCACTATTTCACTCGTTCTGAACCATTACTGCTCGATGTGCATTACTTTGGGAGATGAGCCGAACAGACAGAATGACTTAGAGCCCAGGAGAGCGTGCATTGTTTCTACACATGATCTGCTGTAAAATTTGTTTGCAGAAGGAAAAGGAGGCTTTTTGCACTTGACTCAAAAGGACAGGTGTGAATGCTAAATTAGGTCCTTCATTGCTGTCAGCTGATCACTAACCTCTCCTGCTCGGGCCACAATTACTGTGGCATGTCATTAGTCCAGGAGCTGCCGGGGTGACCCTTTGATTTATTACAGCCTGTCAGTTGGACCTGCACATGCGTCTTGTGGAGCCAGTTGTGTTTTAATTAAGGCTCCACCACTATGGGTTTTTGAAGACCAATTCTTTTACACCGAGCACTCAAACAGCCTTTGATGGAGCTCAGTAGCTTTTCATTTGTCCATCTGCATACCAAAAGAGGTGTTTCATTAATTTCCCCCAGAAATTCTGGTCTTGGTGAGATGTTAAAGCCTGTGAAAGTCAATTGAAGTCATAAAGCACTCAAACTCCCCAATGAAACCCTGACTAATTGCATTGTTTTAGCTGCTTCAGTCAAATTTGCCGACAGAGACGATGCGATTTTAGGGTCAACTCGAGGGTATATAGTGCGTTTCTAGTTTATTAGGTACACCTGAAGAATCTAATGCAATCCGCGGCAACAGTGCTGCAATAAATGCAACCTGTGAGTGCTGAAGTTCAGCTCTTTTGTTGTTGTACTGCTACTGCGGTTTGTAGACAACATTTCAGAAACTGCGGTAATCGTAACTGTGCACCAGGTTTTGCATTTAAGATGAACCCAAATGTAAATTTGACACATTACAGATCATTTGTTCTGCAGTCACGTGTATTTTTTAACAGTCCGGTCCAAATGCCAGATAAATTCACGGAGTGACACGTTTCCATGACGACAGTCCATGTTGACATGGCAGCTGCATCTTTACATGGCTACAGACCGCTGCTCCACAAAGCACTTTGTGCTGCTCAACACATTTTCCTTTTCTTCACCTTTGCTTCCTGTCTTATTGAGTGAATAATGCTATTCAGTATATTCCAATTTAATTTCTTTTGTCTTTTATTTTGTACCCCTGACAAATGCAATAGTAGAGTTTATTCTTAACTGATAAAACATTGACGAGGTTGTGAATCTTGGTTTGACACCACATTCATCCATGGCCGTTGGAATTTTTCCTCACCATGTCTGATCACACATGATCCTTTCTAATTCAAACGTTTGCGTTGAACTTTGTGCAGTTGGTACACAAACCTGGTCTACTATTGCGCCAGGGTTCGACTGAAGCCACAAGTCCACGCCTTCCAACCATCGTGTTGGCATGACATGTGTCTGGCCACACGCGTCACGTTCAAACCAACCGAGCAACAATCTATCCCATAATTCAACAGGCTCCAGCTAAACAGTGTCTACGCACCTTAATACAACTCAGTGCGTTTCAGATTAAATCAACAAACAGCGATTCAATCAACTGAAGGAAAGATGTGAGCTTCTTGTTTGCAGCTTCAGATAGTTGAATTCACTCACTTGCCAAACATTCTTGATAAAAAGCCAAAAAAAAAAAGAAAAGCTGATTTCAACACTATCTCAAACCTTAATTTCAGTAAGCATCCAAAACCACCGAGTTATCTTTAAATAATGAATAAGAGAATGAAATAAACATAAAATTGTGTTTAAAAATGCTGTAGTGGTTAGCATTCTCTCCTCACAGCAAGAGGCCTGAGCTCCAGCGTCTGTCTGTGTGGATTTTCAATGTCATTCCCTGGGTCTGCATATGTTTTCTTCCACAGTCCAAAAACATGCGTTTGATGTTAATTGTTGGCTCTAAAACTGTCCGTCGGTATGAATGGTGAGAATATGCGTCTATCTCTCTGTGTTTAGCCTGTCATGGACTGGTAACCTGTCAAGGTGATAGCCCATCTTTGCCCCTCGTCAACAGGGATATCGTACTTGGGATAAAACGTTAAAAAACTAATCTCAGCCCTGAGGAGTTTCCTGTACCTGCACCAATCTGAAAAGCAACTGGAGCCTTTTTATTTATTTTTTTTAAGTTGTAGAAGTTCTATTAGAGAGGAGGTTTAGTGTTTCAATGACTGAAATGGATTTTGTAGCTGTCTTGAGCTTCATTTGTGTTGTAAACAGTTTAGTAGAGTTGCACTGAAGAATTGTAGAGCAGCCTTAATACCATTAGTGTTTCCTGAGGCTGTTATTTACTCCCTAATTAAAAGTTTTGATTAGGCAGGAGTAAAAAAAAAATTGTCCATTTGTTTCAGATCTTACCCTGGACTACTAATAGGGAAAAGAAGGTATGTTAGCTTTTAAAATTCCCCAAAGTTTCATTCATTTGCAAAACTCAAATGTGGTTCAATCTGGAGGTCATAGACTGAATTGAGTGCTTGTTTCCATGGAAGTATAAAAAAAAGAAAAGCATATTGATTAAGTGGCTCATTTAATTTACCGCTCTCAATCAAATCCAATCAACTTTCCAACTTGGACTAAGATTATTGTACGTCTTATGACTAAATTCAGAATAGGATGGATGCAGTGCAATTGATTTTTTTGTGTTAGTGTCATGAATAAAGTATAATAGGTGAATAACAAGAAAATGCATTCACCTTGAGATGGGTACTCAAGTAGTTAACCGTTTAGAAATTGCCAAATTGCCACAAGACAATGACACATGAATATAACAATGCTTGTAAATTCAATATCATCAACAAAACTCACATGAACACACATGGAGATTATGGGTCTTTTCAAATGAATATGTTCCTTTAACAGTGATGAGGTTTTCTTCTTCACCAAATGTGTTTATAGGTTGCTTGAAATAATCCGATCTTTCCAGTAGGAAGTTCTCAGACAGCATTTCCTCACTTGGGAAATGGAACTTTCCCACTTTTCCAGTTACCCATGGTGCATAAAGTCTTTGCAAATCAAATAATTCACAGTGGTTTTCCAGCATGATATGCACCAAGAATATTCTTCCTCACTGTTCACAGGGAATATGAGCTGATTTCTAATTGCAGAAAATACGCAGTTCAGCAAGAAAGCAAACAGAAAGTGCAGCTTTTCTACTTCTCTGAATTTTGGTTGCTAAATCTTTGGAGGCTGCGTACCAAATACCTCATTGCAATTGTCCTGAATGCATCCTCCCTGCTTTCATGTGCATTTTTCCTCTGAACTGAAACATATTTGTCGCTTGGAAATCGCTTCTGAAAGCAGAGTTTGGAAGAGGTATGTTATTTTCATTCATACAGTGGGTCATTTGAATTTGGGTGCGCTCCATAGTGAAGGCAACTTTTGATGATATGTTTGATTGTTGTGTATTCCAGGTGCACTTTTGCCAGCCGGTGGCAAACCACAAACGAATCACAAGTGAACGGTGTGCCAGTGACAAATAAATTGCTTGAAATGGAAATCAGCAGGTGTTTATGCAGCCAAATAGGAGAACATGATAAGATGAAGAAAAACTCTCTGACACTGTTCTGCCTTTTTAGATTTGACGGCACAAGCTGGAATACAAATGCCGACATAAACTTTCTTTTTTTTTTTTCCTGTCACAATGAAAAACTAAGCAACCATGAAACATAATTAAGATGTAGATCTCATTAAGGTTATGTTATGTAGCACCGTCACTTTCCACTGACAAGTGATGCACGACAGTGTGTAAAACCGATGCTGGGTGGAAGACTCTTACCATCTTATCAGCGAGGCTTTGACAGGAGTCCAGATTTGATCGCGGCATTTGTTTTTCTATAAAAGATTTCTCAGGGTTTATTTTCCACATTTGCGATAAATGCTTCCACTCACCTTGACTGAGATCTTGCCTTCATCCTTGGGTAAATGCGCTGCAAGAAACCAGTCCCCGGGGAGCGGGCTGGTTACGTTGAACGCTCCCGTCGTACGGTTTGGGAGAGTCCAGGTCAGAGTCACAGCGAAGGACCCTGGGACAACCGTGTCTCGGGGGAAGCGGGTGTACAGGGGGTTGATTACTGGAGGAGCTCCGGACCTGAAGTACCTATTAATCATAAAGTCGAGATTTCAGTCGCCGTCAGAGTCAATGTTTTCAGAAACAATCTGCCGAAAACGAAATGCCTCTATAGGAACAGCGAGTGGAGCACAGATGGTGGTCTCTTCCTTGAAATATGAATAATTCAGATGAAGAACATTAATAAGCTGTTCCACACATTTGGGTAGACAACCCATGTTCTTCACGTCAGTCATCACAAGACGGGGATGCAGAACAGCCACCTGAGATGGCGGCTCTCGTGACAAGCGCCGCTTATCAATATGATAAAAATAGACGCGCAACGTTAAAAGCTTAATGCAGCTGATGCTTTAATAGCCGCTCCTCCATAGGCGCACGCTGCCAGTATTACTTGTCCCTGCTAAGGTTTAACTAGCAGCTAGAAACAACCCATGCCATGATGTTTATTATGCTCTGTTTACCAGAAATGGGAGACTTCTGCAACAAGCTACTTCAGCGAAAAGCGACGAGGGAAAGGTGCGGCCTCAAACTCACACAGTCACATTTCGGTTCGGGCAGCTGTCTCCGAACGTGCCCCCTTGCTCCTTGAAGGTGATGAGGTTCCATACGGCCATCATGGTGTCATCAGGCACATTGAAGTGGAACAGTTCCACACTGGCGAAGGAGTTGAAAGCGTTGAGCTTACGAGGCGTGCGGGTGAAGTATTCAGTCACAAAAAGGCAATCTGTGGGGAAAGCAATCACATGGAAACATTCCTGAATATTATCTGTGACAGTGGTTTTTCAAAGAGTGAGGGGCGCAGCGGTTTGCCCTTTTTCGAGCATTATTCTTTTTCTTGCAGCTGTTGAGCAGGAGTGAAATAATGAAAGAAATAGGTGTGTGGGGGGGCGGAGCTATTAATAGAGTTCCTCTATTAACTAAAGTCCGGAGCAGGGCCACACCTCTAACACTGCCCTAACCATCTTGCAGCCTGCCTATACCACCATCAACTAAGACTGCCCTGACACTCTTGTACCAATCCCCCCCCCCCCCACACACATTCACTCATCCTCATCCCTCATTCCTCCCTTTCACACACTCATTCATCCTCATGCTACATCCCTACCTGACACGATTCATCCTCATACGGCGTCCGTGCCCTCCTTTATTCCATTCATCCTCATCCCACATTCCTCACTTCATCAATTTGCCCTTTTCCTCCCCATACGTCTCTTGGTTGCTGCTTATCTATCACTTTTTTTGCCTCGTTTCAGGTATCGGGGGTCCACAGCAGGGTAGAGCAGCACAAGCTGAGGTGGAGCAGAAAACCAGGCGGACCTGCTCACTTATCAAAAAGCTTGAAGAGGTATTAAAACTTACAAAATATTTTAAACAATAATATATATATTTAATGTGATGCAAAAAAAAGAAGAGAGTAAGTCCTCCCACACTTTGAAAACCCCTCATCCATAATAAAGGAAAAAAAGCTCACTTTTATTTGAGCATTGACAGGAATGATGTTTAGAATGTTTAGAATATCAAGTTTGTCATTAGTTTTGACATAACATGGGCAATGACCTATTTGCGATGCTAACATGCTGTTGTTTAATCAACGCTTAACAGCTTAGTTTGATGTCTGCTGTTGTTGCAAACACACACAAGGTACAGCTGAGGGTGAGGAGAATGTCATCAGTGCAAGTGTGAGACAAATTGAAATTTGACCTAATAATTGTGGAAGAGGAAACCTCAGGGGATCGCCCAAGTAATTAGGATTCATCCCCTGGGAAGCATGGGAGCTGAATTTCACGCGATAAGTGAAAACTTTGCCCTGGCGGTGATGCCTGATTAAAAGTGATCACCAAAGTCATCAGTATTCATTCAACGAGGAGCATCAATACCCGTGCAAAATTTCATGCACCCAGCCAAAATGTGACATTGGGCTTTGAGCCAAATGCTCAGAGTGTGCATAGATTAACCCACAAACCAACACAATGCGGGGGATTAAACTGGGGTGTCATGAAGATGGGTACTATAATCTTACTGCACCCTATGGATAATAATTTAATTAATTATAACGTTTTGGGATTTTTTAATAATAATTTCCCACAGGTGGGAAACGCAGTGACATCAGGTGGTTGTAGTAATAATGACAGCAGCAATGGAGATTAGATTAGATTAGATTAGATTAGATTAGATTAGATTAGATCTAAAATAAGAGTGATTCTCAGTGCAAAATGCAATGCGATGGATGCAAATGTCCACATCAGCAACAATTGGTAATGTTTTTAATCTGCAAGAGAATAGAGCCAATTACATATCCACATGCTGCCACCATGTTGGAAATCAGAGTTATTACTGTCACTATAAAAGAGAAATTCCTGTTTTATATATATTATTTCCTATTTTTGATCCTAAACCTAACGACATAGAAACATACATACATTAATCATGAGGGGCTACTAAGCTGACAAGGACGTGCAGCTGGTCTTTTCAACACAATATCTATAGAACAGATGGGCATCATTGTAACTGCAGTACCATCATACGGCACAAATTATGATGGATTTTTGTTTTCAAAGACTAAACTTGAAGTGCAAACATGTGCCCCCTTTCTCCAGTTGTGTCATTCCTGTAAACAAAACAGATGCACAAGTTGCCTCTCTGTCCGAAGATGAGCTCCTCCTTGAACTACACAAAGTTTATAAAGAGCTAGATTATCTAAATAGGTGATCATACGCTTTTGCTCCTTTTAAGGCAGCCGTTGATGGATGTATGTATGCAGGCTCACTCATGTCCCCGCATAATGTTGAAGCCCTGGATTACATCCACCAAAGCCCCTGCATATAAAAGCAGCAGTACAAGTGGCAGGTGTAATCTGCCACATTACCTCCATGAGCTGAGCTGGCATGGCATCAAGCATGCCCAGCAGGAGGCAAAAATCTGAGGGAAATTATGTGTGAGTCATTTAATTGCTATACTGGTACATGCAGCCTGTCATACATAGGTGTTGTTGGTGAGAAACAGCAGTGGATACAAAAGAAGGTATCACATTTTCATGGGAACAAAGCAGAAGCACCTTGATGTTTCCCATTTGTAGCTTCGTCTGCTTTTGAGCATGTCTACTACTTCTACCTCCTGTAGTTGCATCAACACCTTTTATCGTTTGTTTAAGGAGATATAAACATTTCAAAGCGCATGTTTAGAGAAAGCAATGATAAAGCTGTGCCTTAGAAATGATGACATGAAGTGGAGAGAATGAAGTGACCCTCCACGCTGACAGGCCGCGGACATGTAAAGAAAAAAGTATTCCTTGAATGTGCAGTGTTTTGTAATGCATGTGTGGAAAAGGTTTTTCCTTTTTTTTTTTTTTAAAGGCTCTTCTATGCGCCTCCTACAACCTCACACACTTCCAACAGTCCTCAAAGCCTGCCTTGGCTTCCACCTATGGAGGCAACCTTGAATACTAAAGATGTGGCATATAGCGAAGTGAACCTCAAAAGAATTGAGCAATCTTGCTTCATGGAGCTCGAGCCGGATCCCAGAGACAGCATCCAGCCCCTCGTCTTTTACTCTCCTGGATAAGGCCGTCCACTACATCCACATTATGCCAATATTTCAGCAAGGGGATAGATTTCCCCTCAGGTTTTATAAATTGTTAGATTAGGCTATATATCAGTGGTTTACAAAGTGTGTGTGTGTGTGTGTGTGTGTGTGTGTGTGTGTGTGTCTGGGGGGGGGGGGGGGGGGGGGTAAATAAAGGGGGGCACTATTATTTATCGTATCAAGCCACATATTATTTAAACAGAATTGTAAGTGTTGTAAGTGCAATAAAGGTACGTGAAAACTATGAAACAGACGATAAGACAACAAGACTTTATCTCCTCTGAAGCCCAACAGCTCTTCATGATAACATGTAGGACGTCTGAAATTCAACCAAGAAAATTCCACTCAAATGTGTGTCGCGACAGTTACGGGGGAAATATGGTTCAAACTGTGTGAGGGACAAGCTCATCCTCTCACAACTACGGCTATTCTGTATCTCTATTTAGAATAAATGCACATAGCTTCAGGGTTGTTTTCCTTGTTTTAGAAGTTTCCATTCACTGAGCAGCCGTTGTGGCTGATACATTATATATATCTATGTACATTATTGACTGTTTAAAACACACATAGTTATAGCTGCAGTAACAATCGCTCTGATACCACTCTCCTCTGTGGACCAACATCTGCATTAAACACGAGGCTCTTTTACTTAAAGACTCCTCTTCGCCCTTTAATTACATGAATAACTATGACAGAGGTCACAGCCTGAAGTGCTGTAACTCAAACGGATGAGTTTGGCTCTCGCACTGCTGGAGTCTGCAATAATAGGCCCGCTGTATGTTCTGCTTGTCTGATTAGAAAGACACAGACAGGATTTTTTTTTTTTTTTTTTTTCCCCCAAGCTGCAGATCTCAGCTAAGACCACTAAAAGTTAATAATGTACTGTCGCTGGCTAATTAGCAGTTGGTCAAAAGAGATCCTTGAAATGAAAATAAGAAGCGTCAGCATCACATGGTGATTAAACTATTCAGGAGCAACCTTTACATTGCCTTCAGCCACCTTCTGCAGGAAGCAAAGACTGAAGCTTGTGTAGCTATCTGATTTGGTGGTGTGGTGGTGGTGGGTTGGGGTGGTGGGGGGGGGGGGGGGGGGGGGGGGGGGGGGGGGGGGGGGGGGGGGGGGGGGGGGTGAACCACATGGAACAAAGAACATCGATATCTTTGATCATCTCATCTCCTTTATCGTCAAAGTATTGAAATGAAGGACAAATCGCTCTGCGTGTGAGCTTCTCACAGACACCACACTCGGCGACAGGGTTTTGCAGGTAGATCTTATTTCTGTATGAACAAAACAAGAACCTGAGACAAAACAGTCTCACTGGGTACATTTAGGTTGACGTGTACCAAACTGTACTTGCTTAGCAAATGAAATATGCAGTTCTACTATGAGCAGAATATCATTCTTGTTAATTCCATTCATGTCACAGGACTCCGAGCAAAACAAATCTTGAAATGCACATTTTCTCCTCGAGTGTCACAGCTCTTGCATTGGCCAGGAGGATTCATGTCACACTTACATTTTGTACTGGATCTTCACATGCGTGTGTATAAAACAACAATGCAGCATTGACAAGCAGGCTACCGTCGAGACATGCCGGCGACTGAGCTTATTTTGACACATCAGAAATAAATATCAGGCTAATAGGAAAAGGCATCTGAGATTTTAATTCCCCAATGTAAAAATACAATGCTGTGAATGAAATATATCCAAAAGACAATCCGGCAGCCGCACGCACACACGCGCGCACACACAAACACACACACAAACACACTGAGAGGGTGTCAAAATATCCAGCTAAATAAAGACGTTGCATTTGAAGATAAAAGCAGTAGAGTGCTTACAGGCTTTCTTACAGCACGGCTCTGAATTCAGTAATCTCCTCAATGAGCACCTCCCTACCACTGTTTTACTCCGTTAGAGGCTTAATATATACATAATCCTGCTTTTTGTCATCTCAACATGAGATTTATCCTCCAACACTTTCCGCTGGCCCGTTTTTTAACTTTTTAAAATTTGAATAAAATGAGTAAAACCAGCTTGTAGAAATATTGACTTTTTTTTATTTTTTTTATTTTTTAAACATCTGGAACAACAAGCACTGACAGACTGGTTTTAAATAAGAAGCAATCGGGTTAAATTCTTGGCCATTGTCCTCAAATCACATGCTTCAACAGGAGCAAACACCCTCAAAGATAACACACAAATCTAAATCATTTTTCATTTTCCACTCTGTACACCATATCAATAACACCGATCCAGACTAAGAAGAGACACACAGATCATTCCAAACCCTAACTGTGACCCTACCACGAGGACTAATATAAAGTCCATATATGCTTTGTGCACCCTTCAAAACAAACAGTCACAAGCACAAATACATACACCTCATGCTAAGGGTTGGGGCAGTTTTCCACCTTTTTATAGAATCTAATCTCCACATCTGATGTGTTCGACACAGTGTCTGATAATGAAGGTAATTTTCCGGGGACTTAACCACGAGAACATGCATTAGGTCCAAAGCAGAAACAGCAACAAGTCTGCTAAACACCCCGAGACAGACCTTAAAGGTCCTCAGTGACAGCCGCCAGGACAGTGTGTGCTGCAGGTTTGGACTCATTGTTGCCCCGCCATTCAGCACCGAGGACTCTGCCTCTCTCTCGAGCAGCGAGCACATTGTAATGGGCAGAAATTTTTAAAAAAATCCAAGAAGAGCAACTCTTCAATGTCAGACATCTATGCTTCTTTGTAAAGGGAGGGATGGTTGCTGTACTTTTTTGGTCACGTTTGATGATGCAAAACGCCCCAAACAAAGTGATTTTAACACTGTTCAGGCTGTTTTTCTTTTTAGCTCAATACAGTGAAATTAAAGCGAGAAAACCCTGATCTGACTCCAACGTTCTCTTTTCATTTGATTGATCTGCTGATGTGTTTGACACTGGAGGAGGCGAGGGCAGGAGTGAAGTCACAAAGCCAAATAATGAATGTGAGCGCAACCACAACAATAAGACCGCGTTTTGTTTTTGCGCGTCTGTCAGCGCGCTGCGTGCCATAATTAGCGGAGAGCTTTCCCATGCGTCACCTCAGCGGAGCCTGAAAAGCGTCCAGTGAGTGGAGAGGACTGGACGGAAGGCAGAGGATGTTCAGGGAGACTGCGTCCACTGCCTCAGACAGGCTGCGGGGAGGAGACGCTGATGCTGCTGCTGCTGCTGCTGCTGGGAGGGTTTCAGCACCCCGACAAAAGGAACAGCTCCGCGAATCAAAGACACACACACACACACACACACACACACACACACACACACACACACACACACACACACACACACACACACACACACACACACACACACACGCTCAGTGAACCGCAAAGCACTCACCTCCAACAGCGCAGAGAGAGGTGTAAACAAGCACGAGGAGCCTCGGAGGGCTGCACCCCGAGCGCACGCGCCCCGGCTGCCACATCGTTGAACGCGGAGGATCGGTGTAGGGAGAAGGGGCGCTCCAGCCCGGCTGCAGTGGCTCTCAGTCTCTGTGCTGGTCTACATTTTTTCAGATATTTGCCAGCGACCAGCTGTTTGTGCATGACGTAACCCAGACGAGGACGGGACGGCGCCTCCTCCCCGCCTTTCATTTGACAAGCTCAATATGTCGGCGTGTCTCATTGGACCCCGGGCCCTGTCAGTCCGCGGGACGGCGCGCGCGTAGATTGCAGCAGCAGCTCGTCACTCCGGCGTTCGGGCCACCGCGCGCACGGGGCGGGGGGGCTGCGGCCCCTACACACCCCCAGTACCGGCGGGTACCGGGGACCAGACCTGGTCTGAACTTTCCTCTGTTGAACTGAACATGCTGGTTTAATTCGACACTGTGATCTCGATTTCTGCAAAGTCTGTGACCACACACACACACACACACACACACACACACACACACACACACACACACACACACACACACACACACACACACACACACACACACACACACACACACACACGACGTAGCTATATTAATCAGTAATAAATGATGATATCAATTATTAATTATAATTCATATTTAGAATTATTCATTTATCTCTCCAGAAAACAGAGATGTGTATTGCAAACATCTAATAATGATGATGACTCCTTCATTCACAACTTCTTTACCACTCTCTCAACACGCTCTGACAAGACACTTATGGTGGGAGGAGACCTCAACATAGCCCTAAATCCACAATTAGACAGTCAGTAAAGCATCAAATAGCCGTCAGTAATCAACAGGTATAGTCAAACAGTACAGTGACCATGGTCTTTGTGACGCTTTGTGCCCCTCTCACCCCACGCTTATGAGTTCACCTTCTTCTCAGCAGTGCACCAATCCTTTTCATGCTCAGATTACTTCTTGGTGAGTAACTCATTGATAAAGGACACCTCAGACACAGATTCCCCGCATCACTATCAGCAACCATGCACCTGTCACTCTGACTCTACATGGTGATGGAGGGATCTCCCTCTTTTTCTGGTTTAGGTGTCCAGACATCATTTTAATGTCAGGGAGGGATGCCATCTATCCCCCTCTAACAGTTATGAAAGCTTCATCATTAGCAAAGGGGGTGGGGGGTCTGGGGTGGGGGCGCAGTGCTCCAACCTGGTCGGAAATGAAACTCAAAATCAGGGCATTATTAAAAGCAGATCTTAGTCCCCGCTAAAGTTTGGTTGAGCCTTCCTGAAGAATATTTCATTCAAGGACACAGACAATCAAAGGTATTATGGGAGATGTGCTTGTTGACTTTGAAAAAGGACGTTTTAATGAGCTTCCTGAAAGGTGAAAGTGTCATATTCATTAGACATTGTTTGAGATACGTTGCAGTGGAGTGAGTGAGAGATCAGAGTCAGTATCAGGGAAACACAAGCTGTTTATTCAGATATTTGCAGTGAAAAAAATGGTAAAATTATTGCATTATGGTTAAAAAACTCTACCAGATGGGAGTTTAGTGGTTTGTACATGTGGGATTTGCACATTCTCCTCTTGCCTACTTGGATTTTCTCTGGGTCCTCTGGCTTCCAAATCCAAATTGCTCCTGGGTGGCTGTGTTTGTATGTGTGTGTTAGCTCTGTCATAAACATGGCGACCTCTCCGGGGTCTGTTCTGCCAATCGCCCAAAGTCAGCTGGGATCGGCTCCAGTCCTCCTCAGCCACTTCGCTGGGATGACGTGGATGTGGAAGATGAATGAATGGTTTGATCTTATTATTTTGTACTTGAATAAACAGAAAAATGGGCCTTTGCATCACTGAAAGTATTAAACCTCTCCTGCATGTTCAGTAAGTAATATGAGCTGGGCCGAGGAGAAATAAAAAGCAGCCATGTCTGCATCACCCAATGATCCATTTACCTGCAGGAACCAAACATTAAAGCTGACTCAAAGCCTCATTTCTAAGCTGTGAGGTGACTTCGACATGAGTCATAACTGCCCGAGCACATCTGATGGCGAGCGAATGAGCTCCTGAATCGGGTTTGATAGCATTTATTTGCAATAAATACATCACTGCGCGCGAGCTGCGAGAGCTGAAACTGAGAATAAACACGTGGATACAAAGAGGCTGTTTTTCACTTTAAAAAAAAAAAGAAGAAAAAGCTGCCAAGCTGCTTTACAAATAAAGCCGTCTCATCCTCCACTAACTCCCAAATACTTAAACAAACCCAACTCACTAGGGGAGAATCGTTTGTTTACGTGATAAATTTATTCACTGCTCAGCAAACCCGAGACTGCCTGGAGTTTTGCTTTTAACCTACCTGCAGCCTACAGACTTGTTCTAATTTCAGCTCATTTATGACCCGTCAGAGCAGGCCTGGCACACGGCAAAAGTTTGAGTGTTTTAAAAGAAAAATCAAAACCAAAGGGAAAGTCTGATACTTTCACGAGACGTTTACTTTCCTCTCTCCACAGCGGGGCCAGGGGTTCAGTCAGCAAGACAAGAACAGAAGTGAGTATGAGCTGAAGAACAACAACACTTCTGTGCAGCTTTTTCAGCTGGTAGGGTGCAGAGTTGAAGCCATTTCAACCTCTTCCTCATGTGGAGCCAAAACACAACAGAAAAAGAGAGTGACCACCTGGTGGTTGTATGCCTCCACCAAGCGACAAGAAGTTACTGTTGGCAACTCGCTGAATTCACGTGAAGTTCCATCGAGTGTTTGGAGGAAGATGCTCTAAAACATTGAGCTTGTTAACAGAATAATGAACCGAGGATGAGAAGAGCACATCAAAACAGAAAAAAGAAAACAAAGCACAAGTTCATTTTTAGTGGCTGCTGTCAGTGAAGGGATTGAGGATATAGTCAAACAGGAGGACCAAGAAACAGCAAGTTCAGGTACATTTCTGGTGAGAAATAGTGATATTGGCAGAGGGGTGAGTAATAAATACTCACATGAGCTCTTATTTTATGATACTTGTACTTTAATTTTTTTTTTTTTCAGAAGGGAATCTTACCTGTACAATCACCACCATGTAATTTACTTTCACTAAAATAAGCTGCTACAGAGTATGTCCAAAATATAGTATATTTTGATCTGAATGCTTGTCGCGGTTGATTCTTTTGACAAAGAAAAGCAAAAACCACTATTTTACAAAAACACGTTACCATTGTATTTACTTATTTCTACATTTTAATCTGAGAAATGTGTTTTGAATGTTGATATTTTACACAGGATTTTTTGTTTTCTTAATGTAACTGAACGTGTTTAAAAGAAATTACATTTGAGATACTCTTTCCATCTTTAGGTGTCACATTTACTTCTGACCATGTCACTTTTGTCCACATATTTGAAGACATTCATAGAGAATATTAGATCATAAAATAGAAATTATGTGAATTAAATGCTGTTAGATATATTGATATAATTTTGTAAAATGCAGCAAAAGCAAGATTTAGATATAAATTTCTTCACACAATTCATGAAGAAACTGATGTAGAGAGTAAAGTTGACTCGAGTTTCCTTCAGCTGTAGTGATTACCAGATTCCCTGGATACTGCAACCCACGCATAGCAACCTATCACGTACGGCTGGCCTCACCACAACGCACCACAATAACCCGCTGTTCGGCTAGCGTGCAGCTTCACTATTTGACTGAGATGACCTGCAGCTTCACTCCTCAGCTGCAGAGAGAAGGAGCACTTTAGGTGGTTCTCATTGTTTTTTAATACACACTATGAATTTGATTTCTTGATTTGATTTCTATGGGGCACGGACAAAAAGCAAGAAACCCAGGCAGGAGCAGGGGAAACATGCAAACTCCAGAGCTGAGTAAAGATTCAAACACGTCTCCTGCACCACCACCACCAGACGTAAACGTCTTAATGCTTTTCCTTTGGCGGTGTTTCTTTTTTGCAGTCAGGTTAGTTCACAGTGTGAACACTCTCAGCAGCCGTTAATGAGCGTGTCAATGAGTTTGGCAATTTATCCCAAATGCCTCTTAATCCAGTCTGTGCTTGAAAAAAAAAAGCTGTGATCCTCAGAGGATAAACTGTGTACAACAGGTGGAAAGCTTGCCAGGCAGCTCTGTCCAGACAAAGGCGAAAACACACACTCGTGTAAGCGAAGCCTGGAAGACACCCAGTGAACCATTAGTGCCACGATTAGAAGAAATCAAAGTCAGCGACAAAGGTCAGATCAGTTTCAACAAAGACAGAATGAAATCATAAAGTCTTGTAGTTACCAGTGATGGGTTTCTTCCGCTACTTATACTTAAAGTCATTCTTCAGGTCTTAGAACCTTGGGGAAAGCCTAAACTTTGACAATCATGTGGTAATGCCTCCCACAGTGACATTTGATGGGGGAAGATGAAGGCATCACCTCCGCCAGAGTTTCACAAAACTGATGGTGCGAGGTGATGGAGGATGTAGGTGAGTGGGTGGCTAACACACACACACACACACACACACACACATCTATGATGCATGCAAGTTATTTCTGGTTTCCCTCAGGGCGAGGCTCTCCACATCCTCAGTGTGGAGCGCAAAGGGCTCCCGGCTAAGCATTTCAACCAGCTGGCTTCATATACAGTGCAACACCCCCCCCCCCCCCCCCCCCCCCCCCCACCAGAGAAATTCTTCCAGGGTGAATTCAGATGATCCGAGTGAGTGAGTGAGTGAGTGAGTGAGTGAGTAGCAGAAGAGGAGAGAGACAGGAAAAAAAAGACAAACAGAAAGCAGAACAAGGTCGAGAGGAAGTAAGTCAGAGAAAGTGGTTTGAGTGACAGTGAGTCAGTTGAATGAGAAAGACCATGGAAGGGAAAGAAACCGAACAACAGAATGAAAGAAACAGAGACAGCAAGGAAGAAACAGCAGAAAGAAAGAGAACAAGTAGAATCAAAAAGAAAGTCAGTGGGTTAGGGAGAAAGACTGGGAGAGGAACGAAACTAGAGCAGAGCGAATGGAGGATGGAAAGAATGAAAGACACAAAGAGGCGAAGTGCAAGAAGAATAGACTGAGAAAGGAGGAAAGAGTAGATTTTAGAAATCCTCACTCTGGTTTTGTTTAAAACCTGTCGACCTGCCGCATGGAAGCTCATAACAACCCAACCGCGACACAAGGCCAACACGGCCAGGCTGGCAGAATGGATGCAGCCCAGGGAGGTTTACCCCTCAACTGCTTTCAGATCATGTCGGACCCCCCCCCCCGTCATCCACAATCGCGTTCTCTCCTGCAGGTCCTGGGCTGACCCGTGGGCCTCGCCCGGCACACCTCAGAGGAGCAGGCTCTTGGCAGGGGGGTGGGGTGGGGGGTGGGGGTCCTGACCAAATACCACAACCTCATCCCGGTGTGAACGTAGAGTTGCTCTGCTTGTGGCTCCTTACAGAAGGTGTCACAACTGACTTGCTAACACATTATTATGCAATCCACTCTTACAGCCATGAATTCAACCGCTGGTTCTTTAGTTCCTGACCACAGATCGTGACCAGATGCAGCGACAGCAATGAAGAGTGGCCAGCAAAGATGAGTCAACTTTAAATCCACTGCTGAAAGAGTGTGCCTAAAGAGGCACAATGAGGACAGACATCTTTCAGAACAGCTCCTCCCGTCTACTGAAACATCTCCATGAAATGTCTCTGGTTTTCCTCCAAGCCCAACTCAGCCGACATTTATGGCTCAACAGCGCCCCCTTTAGAAGAGCTCCCTTCATTCTGAGAGGGCTCCAAAAGAAGAGTGAGAACATTTCAACTTTTCACATTTTATTAATTTTTCATTTACAATCTGTGATAGAAAACAAAAGTCAATCGGAGGGAGACGGCTCTAGAGCTTTACAGTTTCATTTACAAAAGGAATAGTAACAGTTAAGGCACAACTTTACCCGCGGGAATGTCCCACAGCCTAAAGTTCATCATCGTCTGTGAAGATGCGTGATTCCACTTATGTGAGTTTTGTTACTTTATTATTTTTTTTTCTGGTGACACATCACAAATAAATCCTACAGAGACTAGAAGAGCTCCACGCCAAGAGAGTTCTACATCCTGAACACGCCGAACCGGGTCTTCTGTGGCGGCGCATTGAGTGCGGCGCAGAGGCTCAGTCCCAAAACCATCCGGGTATCAGCGGGATCAATGATCCCATCATCCCACAGTCTGTAAAAATAACAAAGTGCTTCACATTATTAGATGGCACATTACACTTCACTCATCGGACGCTTCTTCAAGTGCTTGTGCGGGTCTACAATCAATTACTTTAATAGAGTGTCAAGACTTTGTGTTCCTCTCTTGGTTACTCCCTCGCTCGTCCCACAGCTTTAATACACTCGCAGTGGTTTATCGCTCCGGGGCCTCATTTCACTGATGCGTCGGATCATTCGCTATATAGAGAATTGCATAACTTCAGTGTCGCAACATGCAGGCGAGTACGAGCACGAAATGAAGCTACGTAGGTGTATTGTGTCTTCAAACAATAGCCCAGGCCCCAGGTAGCAAAGAGAAGCATCACGCAGAGTACTTTATAACGACTGGACAGACTGGAGAAGGTTAAAGGTCAAACTGCTTTTATTTTAGACCTGAAGCGGTTTCCCATCACCGAAAATCAATACCTTTCAGGGTTATTAGTTCTTGTTTCTAGATTTTTAATTAATTACATATAACGATCCTTCTCTGGCGGCAGCACAGTGGTGTAGTGGTAAGCACCCCCCCCCAAAAAAAAAAAAAAAACCTTGGAAAAAAAAAAGCTAATTACAGTTCATACACGTTTGTAGGCAGCTCAATTCTGGTCAATCTGCACAGTATTTTCCTGAAACTTGATTACCATATTTTTCAGACTAAACGTCACTTTTTGGTGACTTATATTAAAAAGTGACTTAGATGCCAAAAAATAGCAGTACATACCAACTCGGACCACCAGATGTCACTGTACGACGACAGAATACGGTTTATCTAAAAAAAAAGCTCAATTCCTACTGTAATAGAAAAATGAAAAGAGGAACTGTTGCTGTGTTGAGGAAAACAGACGGCTAATCGTGGATGAACACAGCTGAAGGAACAAATTCACAGCTGCTTCTCAAATGATCGAGGATTATTAGGAGCGGATACATCAGAGGATTAAAAACTATAAATGTGACTTTTACACCAACGTAAACTACAAATGCTTTTTCCTCTCCATGTTTTGACGGATGCGATTTATAGTGTGGAAAACTAATTCAGATCTTTGTTCGTTAGGATGAAATGCTCACCATGGTGGTGTAGTGGTTCACCCCTGAGCCTCACAGTGAGAATGTACCCGGTTTGCATGTTCTCCCTGTACCAGGTACTCTGGTTTCTTGGTGCAGTTAACTTTGGGAAGGGAGCTATGTCCAAACAGGGCTTCATGAATGAGGAGCAAAGGGCCAGAGAGCACGTTAAGAGCAAACCTCACGAGTTTACCCTCCACTACCAAGCCGACTGCAAAGATCTGCTGGAGAATACTTGGTCCAAAGAAACCTGAACTACGGTGTGAAGGCAGTCATGACGATTACCACAGTGTCCTGGGGAGAAGACAGTCTCAAGCAATGTGGCTGTACTTACAAGATTGTCACTTCCTCCTCCTCTCCTGCAACTTCCTCATTTTCCACAAATGAAGTTTAATCTCTACTGTCAGCGTCCTGACACAGTGAAGCAGAACCAGCTTTTGTGTTTATAGAAAATGGCACAAGATTACAGTCCAAGAGCTTTAAAAGTGTTTTTATCGTGGATCGAGGCGACTACAGGTTCAGCTTGAGTTTTTAGAGGGACTTAATGGGGTTCTGTAACTCTTCTATCTTCAAAACAAACCATTCTTCACCATGTGATTATCTGACACACATCGCAGCATCACTCTTCATGTATGAGGAGATTCTCACATCATTGAAAAGCAATGCCGAAAGAAATTCTGCAAAAGCTTTCGACGTAAACAATGAATTTAAAAAGACATGCCGGTGGCCGGTTTGTAGTTTACCTCTCACTGACGTCGACATCACTCAAACGATTTCCTGCATGAGTAGAGCCTGCACTGCTCTGATCCAAACGCCTCACACTGAGCCGCGGCGCCACAGCCTTTTATTTTATTACACCCCTCTCCAAGACATATTACAAGTGTCACCACCAAATCTTACCGAGCACTCGAGTAGTACGGATTGCCTTCCTCTTCGAACCGACGCACGATTGGCTCCTTCATGGCGGCCTCTTGCTCTGCTGTGAACTGCAAATAAATTGTGGGAACGAAATTAGGAAAAAAGGACTCTGGTGAAAAGGAGTTTTAAAGGTTGCCTGAAATATTGGAGGTGGAGTGAAATGTGAGGCGGCGCGCACACATTTCATCCGTCATGAAGGCCACTTTCCTCAACATAAAAACTATTAGAAAAATATGAAAAGGGGCAGGTCATTTGAAAATACTAAAAACTAATGAAAAACTGTAAAGCTTGTCTCGTCTGTCATTGGAATGAATGGGATGAACCACTATAAATACCAGGAACACTTCAATGCAATTAAACAGTGAGACAAAATCTAGCCTCCAAAACGAAAACTCTTCATTGTTTTCAACACAAACTGAACATCACAAACCTTCGTGGCGTTTGGAGCGATTGCAGGGCCGCTGTGTCAGAGAATCAGCTGGAAGGTTCAATTAACAATGTAGACGGAGTACTTCATCAGACAGTGAAAGGACACCGTGTTCCACTTCTCATCCCATGTCAATTTTCTATTCATCTCTCAGACGGTCCGGTGGATGGTGGTCCCAACCACAATGCAACACTCCCTCAATACTACCTATTGAGCAAAATCTCTGAATGGGATAAAAAAAAATCTCACTAAATGTCTCCAAAAGCTTCCATGCTGCATGGTACTAGAGTTATTTGATGAAAGGTCATGTGTTCTGTAACTGTCATTAAAGCAATAAGAGAAAAGCAAAAGTGGCTATACAGTATATGGTCACTTTCTCGATGGAGGGTTGAAGTGAGAAACTGGTAGTGTCAGTAAATTCTGAAATTAACAGTCCGGTATTTTACTTCTGTCCTCAAGCACACAAAGTGTGTTACATAGAACGATGCACGGCGTGTGCTCACAGATAAACCTGTTAGACACATAATCCATTAAAATGCAAGAGCCCCTGGCTTTCAAAGAGAATTGGGGGTGGCACTCTGATTGGTTTATGTCACGCCTAGTTTACATTCATAGCACGTGATCACGTTCATGGTGAAGTTCATTAGTCTGGACAAAAGCAGAAAAAAAACAAAAAAAATAACCTGAAACTATTTTTGTTTCGGCATCCAATTTTTGGCCAAAAGAAATGAAAGAAAAAACAACAACACAGCACCATGATTGAAACGATGTTCAGCACGCGGACTAAAGCACTGGTGGGATTCCCGTGGTGCCATTTATCACAAAAATACTTTCTGGCTTTAAGACAGATACAGTTTGTGATTTTGGATGGCCGTAGAAAAACAGATGAGGAAATATTGCCCTATTCTTTGGGTCAAGTCTAAAAACTTTGCACTCAGGCTACACACTTCATCAATTCTTTATGGCGACAGACCAAACCTTGATCCATCCACTTGTGTTGTCAGGTCTCCACTCGTTATTGTTCAATATTTGATGCAGTGATGAAGATTGAAATAGTAGTCAAATTAAATCTTTTTTCACCCTCACTTGTTGTTATGAATGAAATTATCTCCATTCACGCTCAGTCAAATCAATCAATACAATCTACCTGCTTTTTCTTTTTGGTCTTTTAAGTCATGGTGTGGTTGTTTTTGTTCTCATTTTAAACTCTGTTGATGCCTTCCCCTTCAACACGAGACGATACAGCTCAAGCAGATATCCTCGTAAATAAACTTCTGACTACTTCTTGATGGCAGTAGCGGCTTACACGAGGAGGCAAGTCGTTTGAGGATTCACCTCCTGATTCACTGAGCCGACGTGCAATCTGCACATATCAAAGTTCATGTAATCCGTGTGACACAGTGGAGAATTGAATTAACTTCTATATCACTTTCATGCTTATGGGAAGAAAAGGAGCTAAATAATGTCAGACACACTGCTACCAAGTTAAACTAAATCTACACGCATAAAAACAACTCCAGATATGTGTCATATATCAAGTTATCATCTGCTGCATGAGCAAAACTGAATTTGAACATGTCTTAACCACACCCGCACTATGCCCCAAAGAAAAAATAAAGTCCTATGTGCATTTTAACCATGAACATTGTCGAGACTGGTTGCAACTACATTCTACTACGAACCCTAAGAAACGTTAACCAAATGGCTCAGGATTAACAATGAACCGTCCTAAACATGTCTGTCATTAGAGAACCGATGTGAAGTGTCATTCTGAAGCTATAAAGTCACTGCGAATAAACCAGTAACAGCGTACCTGACACAGTTTAATTACAGACATTTTTTTGGCTGCGCCACTCAGGATAAGTAATCATGATACACACTTAACACTGATATAATTTCATGCTGCTGTGTCAACCCATCACTGAAAGAAAACTGTCGTTCATAACGTTTATGCTTTTGGCAGCAAATCCTCTAAAGCTAATTCCAGCCCTCTCAGTGAAGCGCAGATGGGATGATTAATGTGAATAATTACCTCCTTTCCCTCGCGTGCCCTCTGATCCTTGGTGATGGTGGCCAGGACGGTGGCTGCCTGCTCACCGCCCATTACAGATATTCGGGAATTTGGCCACATGTACAGGAAGCGGGGGCTGCGAGACGAGAAGCCGAGTCAGATTGATTGTGTGTGCTGAACCACAATAGACACAATTAAAAGACAAAGGAAACAGACAGGCACAGAGCACGAGAGCATGCTCCGAGGATACAAGCAGCAGTAATATAAGCAGTGTGAAATTATCAAAGAAACCAAGAAATATTGATCACAATTATCTTTGTCTTCTCAAAACGCACATTAAAAAATAAAAAAGGATTATGATCCAGGTGTAAGGCAAAGAAATGAGGAATAAATTACCAGCAAAATGAAATGTGTTACAGGTGCTATGCTTGAAAGCTGTATATAGAAATTCACTGTGTCTGTCGATGCGAAAGTCTCTACTCTGCATACATCACCAAATATTTCCCTCTGCCTACGGATGCCAGGAGCTAATAATATCTTTAATATGAAACTGGCGAGTAAATTCAGTATTCAGCCAAAGATTACTACTTGGTGAGAGACACAACATGAGCCACGAGAAGTCGTTAGACGAGTCGATTACAAGTTTCAGTCCTGATGCATCTCAGTTGTCTTTCATGCATTCGCAATCAATTTGAAATTGATTTATTTGAGCCGTTTTCTACAGATTGTTCTTAAAGTGCCTTTACTGACATTCAGCAAGAGATAGAGGTTATCTCTTTCCACCATGAAAATAGTAAACCAGTGGCAGGTAACGCCCTCAGAATCAGCATAATTCTTTGAAATATGTATTTTCAAATTATCCATTTCAAGTGTGATATTGTCACAGAAAGCGTGGCGGTTTGTGCTCATGCGCCACTCAAATGTCCTCTGCAAACATTCATATCAGTTGACGACATGAAAAACCCCACAAAGTAGCAAAGTGGTGAAAAACGGTTAAAATAGATATGTGTCTTATAATTATGCTTTCAGCATTGAAACCATTCATTTCTTGTTATACTGCTACAAAAGCTCCCTTCCACTTGCATGTAAATAATCCAAGGTCATCTGATTCACATTATATGACGCGCTCTCTCATAAAGGCCGAAGCAGAATATTTTGAACATTTACATTATCCACAGATTCAGCTAATGAGCTTAATACTTGAATAACAGTTCATGGCTGATCTATTCACACGTGTTATTACTGCTGAAGTGCTTTGATTCATACTGGCCACTTATCCCTGGAGCAAAGAAACTCTTTCTACCTGTAGGCCCTGCCGCACATGCCGTAGTTTCCTGCGCCGTAGGAGCCGCCAATAATGACAGTAAATTTCGGTACGTTGGCGCAGGCGACAGCAGTAACCATCTTGGCGCCGTCCTTGGCAATTCCTCCCGCTTCGTACTCTCTGCCCACCATGAAGCCTGAAATGAAGACGGAGAGAAAGACAACAATAAAAACTGGGCTGCCTGTGCAAGCCTGCGTATCTCCTGGGAGACGGTTAGGCTGTGATAAAAATAAATATGGAAAAGTGAGGCAGTGTGGAGGCACGTTTGAACAACATGTTGTAAGATCGGATTATGATGGAAACTGTGATGTCGCACTTTTTCTGTTGGCATATTTTTACTGGTTTGCTAATTTGCAAATAAATGAATAATAGAACACAACAGAAATGAAAAAAAACAAACAAAAAAAAAACTACACTAAATTAAATTTAAAAGTTAATAATCTACAAAAATCAAAGGCATTCCCACCAACCTGTTATGTTTTGGAGAAAAATAAGTGGAATGTTTCGTTGGCAGCATAATTGGATGAAATGTGTCCCCTGAAAGGAAATTCAAACACTGAGTAAAAACATATTTTCATGAGTGCGGTACAAGTGCCCGGAGGTAAAAACACAGACATGCATTATCAGTACCTTACAATAAAATGACTGAATGGTGATGCTTTATTTTTTTTGGGGGGGGGGGGGCGTCTCCAGAAATAAACAAGAATATAAACATTCAAATGAACTGCCAAAGGAAAAATGGGAGAGAATATATATGAAAATATATTCAAAGCACACAAGTGTACATACTGAACCGCTTGAGGTGGTGTCTGGGCAATATCCCTCCGAAATTACAATGTCTGGGTTGCATGGAGAGTTTTTATGCTGTCTCAAGAAGCTGTAAACTGCTTCACTTCAGGCAAAATCTCCCTACTGATCAGTTTGTTTGATATCTGGTGATGCGGGGGGGGGAAAAAACTGAATGAAAGCTGCCTGACAACCAAGCAAGTGTCCTTTCCTGATCCATCATATTCATCTCCATGTAAGGCAAGACAAGCCGGGGTGGAAATGAGTCACTTTCGAGAGAGCGAGTGAGGGGTCAGCCGGCTCCACACTGGCTTTTGATGTGCGAGATTTCAGTGAACATGAAGGAGCTGAATGGCTTTAAAAAAAAAAAAAAAAAAAGTCCCATAACAACACACAGCTGCCAGGAGCTATTGAACAGGCAAACAAGCACCAAAGACGCACTGTACTGTGTGGAGAGAGCTCATTTCCATTTACTTTGTAAAGCTGAATTACTCAGGTGTTTTCTTTATTTTGGCAGGTTCTCTGCGGGCTGTCTTTCAGCCAAGCAGCTTGCCTCGCATTGCGACGCGTAAACACAAGTTGGAGACAATGTGAAAGACGGTTGCCTATTAGAAATTGTCACTTGGTGAAAAATGATCCATCAGTTTGCGCCTGAATGTGCGCACGACAACAGAAATGTAACGTTTTCTTTGTTACCTTGACGTTTCGCTCGCTTGCACCCGAGGAAAAGATTTTAACAGTTTACCAGTTAACATAATAGAAGCCTGCGCCTGTCTCAAATGATGACAGCGTATCTCAAAGAAGCATCTCGAAACACAGGTGCCGTATTGATTTTCCCTGAATAAGCTCCCCGAGCATGTCTGTTCCACATCTGTGTCTGTCCCTTTTGACAGTAATTACACTGATGAGATAGCCAACGCTCACACAGTCATGTTGAGACCCTACAAAAGAAAAAGGGAATCAAGCCTTATTTTTTCCCTCCTCAGGTCAAGCTTGTAATCTAATTCAGAGCGTGTTTGGAAAAACTTATTAGTCTTTAATCACAAATTCAGCTCCTCATCTTCTCTAAGCCTGTGTAAAGTTCAGCTCTGTGCACGGCGAATTGGCTCGCAAATTAAGTGAATTATATTGAATGAGAATGATCAGCGTCACTGTCCATGGTTTCTAAATGCTGTGTTATTACAATACCATCCATCAGGGTGATCATGAGATGACACAGACAAGAGCAATTTGAGCGCTTGTTGTATGACAGAAAGTCTGCACTTTGGCGGCGGTTAAGGCGAGATACAAAGCCCGAAACTCCCCCAAGATTCAGATATTGGTATTCAGCGTTGGAAGCGGTGAATTTCGGTTGAGAACACCATCTGAACTGCTTCTCTGCTGCGTTTAAAGTCCTTGACATTTTCAGAAGAACAAAACTAGTGCAGTACTCCCTCTTGAAACTTCAGCACAATCATGAGGCTCAGCTTTTCTCAGTGTGCATAGAATTCCTTTTTAGGGGAGCAGGGAGGGTTTAAAGAGCGGGAAAAATACCCCACCCCCACCCCCACCGACGTGATTCTTTTCCAGGCTTTTTTTTGTCAGATTTCTTAATACTGGCCAGATTGCTAGATGCTGGAGTTGAATTAAAGGGTGATATAATAATGATTTAACCTTCTTCTGATTTCTTTCTGTCATGATATCTGATTTAAAAAAAAAAAAAAAAGTTAATTCTTGCTGCATGAAGTCCGTGAAATCGACACACTTTGGAAAGTGCTGCTTTACAAAACCCCGTTTTACAATCTAATGTGTTTTTGTTAAGAGTATTTACCTTTTTGGCAGACTCTGAAAACAAGACGCCGTTGTTGCCAATAATTCCCACAGGGTAGCCAAAGATTCTTGAAAATCCTGCACATGTAATCAAATGTTCAGGTTACAATTGCTTAAAAAAAAAAAAAAACGATTCGCAAGCAGTAGAAGGTATTTTCACAGACCTGTGACAAGTGTGTCGCCATAGAATTCTTTGAATTCATGAAATTTACTTCCATCTACGATTCTGGCAATGACCTGCGAGCCGAAGAAAATAGAGAGGTTAGAACAGCTTGCAGTACAATGGCTGAAAGCAGGGCTGGTGACAGAAAACTGAAGAGACTTGTGTGACAACTTCTTTACTTGAGTGATTTTATTTAAGCGATCTAATTGCACTCTGAGCTGAAAAGTCTATTCCATTTGAAAAGCCACTAAAAGGAGAAGCAGTCAGTTGGTCTTGCAACATAAATGGACTGCCAATACTGTTCTACACAACAAACAATTTGTTATCTCTGGAGTTTGCTGTGATTTTCGCTCTTGGGTTCATATCAAAACTCAAACGCACAGGCTTTGCACTAAATGAGAACATGCGACGAATCCCTGCCAGAGAGACCAAAGGTGAAGTGATTGATGGCAGCAGCACATTATTGACTCAGCCACTGACTGAGCATTGAATGAGCTTTGTTTGAAGGGCATTGTGTGCCTGTAAAATATCCAATGAGTAGCGCTAAGGAGTCACTTTAAAGTGAGCTTCATCTATTGTCATTTAACAGTAAACTAGAAACCCACACGTTTGAATCATATATAAAAAGGCATGTATATAGTTCCGTATAGTTGTCTCATAACAAATAACAAACAAATACCTCTCTGACGTCGAAAGAGCGCTTCAAGTTGTCTCCGACTATCCCGTAGAGTTCATCTGCAGGGTACAGAGGCTCCTCACAAGGTTCGAGGGAAACCTGACAAACAAACTCAAAGTCAAATGAAACTGTGGACCAGGAAGCTTGAACGTAATTGGCAGTTTACTGGGACTGCACTAACCTGAACGTCTTTCTTGTAGTTGAGGTTTCGTACGGCCTTTCTTGCCAAATGCAGGGCATGGTCGTCGTCTAAGGCGTAGTGATCAGTCACCCCGGATTTTCTGTACATTTTACACCAAAACAACTACTGTGGTCATATTACCATGTCCATCGGCATTTTAAAATCAGCTGTTGTGCTCATGAGAGCAATGTGTTGTATCTACTTGCTTAGAAATGACAGGAAAGAGCAGACAAGCAACAACTTTTGAAATGAAAACCTGTTTGTTAAATCTCACACTAACCAGGTTGAGAGTTTTTTTATTTTTATAAACTGATTGCCATATCTCTGATTTAGAGATCAGATTATCCTGTTTACACCATCAGTGAATAAAGACATCAGATTGATGTTTATACACACTAAGAATATTGTTCACTGCATCAATATAATGTGTTCATACTTGCAGTGTAGATCAGCACCTCCAAGATCTTCTGCAGAAACTTCTTCCCCAGTGGCGGCTTTGACCTGGACAAAAGGAACATCGACTGGAGTAACAGTTGGTAAAACATCACATCTGCAATTTATTCCTTCAGCTGTGTGAAGTTCACTAAATATGTCCCGATTTCAAAGTAGTCAGGTAAGTACAAATTAAACCTACTTCACTGTCTAAAATTACACAGGAAGTACACGTTCATCAAACTGTCAATTAATTTAATTTGCGAACATTCGGCTCACCAGTGGAGGTCCTCCTAGAAAAATGGTTCCTTGCTTCTTGACAATGATGCTTTCATCCGCCATGGCTGGTACATACGCTCCTCCAGCAGTGCATGATCCCATCACAACAGCAATCTGAAGCATGAGGAAAAAGAGTCAGACAGGCGCATTATTTAAGGTTTCCCTGAGGCCTAATCAAAGACATAAAAAAAAAAAAAAGCAAAGTTTTGAGTAATAATTTGTGTCTGGCATAACTTATTTCCTCATAAAATTTAAATGATCAATTCTAAAATTAAAGTGTTATCTACAACTTCTCTGCCATTGAATTATTCAGCTACTATTCTTCACTTGAAAAGTTTAAACAGTGGGAAAATAAAAAGGTTTTTAACACCACAAAGAGGATTCTCAGTGAGAGCACACTGCAGTTCTCAAGGGGTGCTGTTGGACCTTGCGTGGCTATAAAACTAGCCGTTGCTTCACATCTTCAACTTGAATTTCAGGACAGCAAAAACAGACTTTCCACAATGAATAGAACAAGTGGGAAACAGTCCTCCAGTGCCAAACAATGAGCACAATACATTCAGCACAGTGAAGGTCAAAAAAGTTACAGGAACATTTTTACAAAAGTAATTTGAAAGGTGCCCCTGGTTAGAGATAACCTTCAACACACTAAAGGTCTGAGGCAAATATGACGGAACAACCAACACTGATCTGAACCGAGGGAGATTTTGGGAAAGAAGATCAGAGAACAGCTACACACAAGGAGTCATTTAATACTTGAATGGGTTCTTTGTTTTATGTGACTGCATAACTCCAATAACAGCCGTGAAACCCACTCAATCCCTGGAGGTGTGTGGACAATGACGCATCAGACAGTTTTCATTGTGACAGATCAAATCAAAGACTGGAATGATAAGTGTACATAAATACTCTGTCGTATGTATTATAGTTCAGAAGTTGCGCGTTCATATCAAAACATGGTTAAAGTCCTGAACATTGAGCTCAAAAATATGTTGAAGAGAAAGTTCAGACTGCTGCTTTTACCAGGTTTGCTGGAGCAGATTTCAGTTAATCACATGCAGCTTATATCGATTGATGGTAATTTGGCCCCAGACTCATTGTACTGCAGGCTTCCCGGAAGTTGGCCAGTCAGGGGGAAGCAGGATTTCAGTGAGACAGAAGGTGAAACAGCTCTATTCAGTCTCTTTTCAACCTTCCCCAGGTGGCGGGGTTCACAAAGTGATGAAATAAGGGATCATCAGATCAGCTGCAGGTTCAGACAGGCGGCTGCAGTAGCGCAGTCGCTTTACTAGACTGTAGTGGCGAGGAGAGATCTGAGCCGTGAGGCAAAGCTCACGGTTTACTGGTTGATCTGCAACCACACATTACCTCTCGTCACGGATGGGTCATGACTGAAATAATGAGATTGCGGATACAAGCGGCTAAAATCAAGTCTCGCTGCATGGCTGGCCTCACTTTTTGTGACAGCTTGAGGAGTTCAGCCATCTGGGGGAGCCTCAAAGTCAAGCAGCTACTCCTCCACATTGAGATCTGCCAGTTGAGGTGGTTCGGGCATCTGATTAAGATACCCTCATGGTTGCCTTCCGCTACCAGACACGGTAAACTGGAATGAGGCCCTCAGCTTGGCCGAAGACCTGCTGGAGAGATTATGTCTCTCAGTTGGGCCGTGAGTGGCTTAGGGTCTTCCTAAAGCCCTGGAGGAAGTTAAAGGAAACGTGGATGTCTGGGCTTCTTTGCTTTACATGGCTACTGCAATCCCCCTCATATGGATTAAACAGGAAAGATGACTGGATGGAAATTCTAAAAACAATGATGATCCACTACAATATTAGCAACAAAGTGAAATTAAAGTGAAATTGTGAGAAAAGAAACCTCGCCATTAACAGAAAAAGAGATTTAAGCGACTTGAATATGCACTTCATGTTAGAATGAATGGATGTTTGGTTTGGGGGAATATACAGAGCTGTGCATTGAAGACTGATCTACTGAAAACACTAACGCACTGAACCTGCACCACAAGATGGATTTCAGTTACCTTCAGACAAAAAACAAAAATCAATGGCCTTTACTACTGCAGTTTATTTCACTTTACCACCTTTGCTTTCATGTTGATTTAACGAACTCCTCCACAATTCGGTTAAAAAAAACAAAAAACAACAACAACAAAAAAAAAACACAATTACAACAAAATGTACTATCATGGTAACAACAACAAGCTGTGGCATGAGACAATAAGGTAAAATGGTCAAATCAGAATGGGGGGCAAGCCATTTTTACGTCACGCCGTCGTCGTCCAACCGTGCTGCTCCTGATTGTGGAACAGGGTCAACCTGCAGTACAATGTTATCAATCAGACACAAACGTCACCTGTGACATTCCCTCTGAAGACAGCCTGGCTTGGTTGAAGAAAATGCGTCCAAAGTGTTCTCTGTCCGGAAAGACGTCAGCCTGTCTGGGTAGATTAGCTCCCCCAGAGTCCACTGCAGGAGAGCAAAACATCAGCTCATCATGAAAACTGACTAAATGTTTTTATTGAAACTTTATTAATGGAATCAAAATCTCAACTTTGGCTTTACTACAGTCTCAGAGACTCCCCTAACTGCAGGCTTTGACCTTTAGATAAAGGCCCTTTGGGATATTCCGGGCTACATACTGATCAGGATATCAGATTACGGTACAATCTCTTACCTGAGTTACTGAATTTAGCAAATGACTAAAAAAGCAAATGTCAAAGGGCAGTAACCACATTGTAACAACAAGAATACATTTATCTCCCTGTGAGGACATTTGCCATGTTTTCCACACATTTTAAAGACGAACGCTCCTTGTTTGGAATTGAAAAAAGTCCTCACCGAGGTAAATGCATGGCAAGTTGTTCTGCTGGGCTATCTCTTGTGCACGGAGGTGCTTCTTCACGGTGATTGGGTAGTACGTGCCCCCTTTGACGGTTGCATCATTTGCAACGACGACACACTCCACGCTGCGAGACAAAAACAGAAGCTCACATGTTAAACATGGAGAATTTAACAGTCTGCTGCTTCATGACATTAAACATGCGTAACAAGAACTGCCCTTGTCTTCATACCTGTTGAGGACATTTATTGAGGCCAAGAAAGTGGTAAATGTAAGATATGATAATAGCAATTACCCTGAAACCCGTCCTATTCCAGTGATTATACCGCCTGCTGGGACTTCCTCTTTTCCATACAACTCGTACCCGGCGAACTGGGAAAATTCCAAAAAGGGGCTCCTGCAAGAAAATACAATGGAAAATACAATACAACCAAGTTCAAAAGTAGATAGAACTCTGATAGAACGCTGTGCTATCTATCTAGAGTTCTAATTGATCACAGTATCAGAGACAGCAACGGTCTTCAAACAAACAAATAGGACATTTGCGATGACCTGAAGAGACTTCAAATCTGTCCAAATGGAAAGATAAAGCAGATGAAAATACCCGGGATCCAGCAGTCTGTCTATACGCTCTCTCGGCAGGAGTTTCCCACGAGAAATATGAAGTTTTCTTGCTTTCTCTCCCCCGCCTGAATTGATGAAAAGCAGAAAGACGGTAAACATCTCAGAGTGTGAACATGTGCCAAAGTGTCCATCCTAACCTGACGGTAATTAAAAAGCTCTGAAGTAAAACAAAACTATTTCATCATGCACACTGCCTGAACTCTGGAACTGACTGATAGGATTAAACCACAAAAGGGATGAATTTATCTTGTGCACTGTGTCATCTGTCGTACGGTCACACCTACCCAATGCAATCCTCTCTGCTCGGCTTCTCAGCTCATCAACAAGAGCCTTCATCCGCTCATAATTCTCCTGAAAAACAACAAGAGCATAGCCACATTTGTTCTCTTTGTCGCGTTAAATGATTTGCGGTGGGCACGTTTTCTGACATACAGTCACTACGCAAAGAAAGTAGCAGCGGCGTCGTGGCTGAGCCACTGAAGTTATAGACTGTGATGTCGAGAAATGATCCCTGAGCAGAACGAGATTATGGTAACTGTTCGTAACACTGCGCACTAATTGTGAACTGTGAATGACAGAGTCACAAACACGATTAACGATTCAATCAAAACACCACTCAGCCTCGACACTGATCTCCCACACCGAGAATCCTTCCAAACAGCTCTCAGCTTGCAGCTCACATCCAATTGCCTGAGTGGGCCAGCATCGTAAATAAGGCAGGTTTTGATTATGGGGCTAATTAAATTGTGAAAATCATCTCCTAAACTTCTTGCAGAAGGGAAGTTTACAAGTCTCCGAGGACCCTGTCATCAAAGTACGTTTGTCAACAGGAAATTAAAAAGGGACACAATAACACTGGATTCGATTACACAAAGACTTTCTGAATGACGGCGGGACATGGTGTGTTACTATCTGATGTTTACATGAGCTGACAGATGTAGCAGGAGCAGCTGTGTGAAGTGTTTGGAAAGTGGTGTGTGGAGAATTTGAGACACTGCAACAAACCCATCGCATGCTGTACAGGAGGACACACCAGGAGAGATTAACCATGTAAACAACATCAATTGTTTTAAGTTCATTTACAAATACCTAACAGGTTGGACATAAATTTTTTTTTTTTAATAATACAGTTCCAAAAAGAAGGATCACTGAAACACAAAGTGCTGTGAAAGAGACATGTTTTATTATGAGGGCTAAATTATCAAATCAAATCAAATCAAATTATGTTGTTGTTGGTCACAACAGCTTTACACATGGATTCTATCACAGCAACATTAATCAACTACAAATACATACAACTAGACGTTAAATATATAGTGTATATTGATTACTTTTTAGTAATTCAGGACAACTGAGCAGCATCTAATATTAAAACATATTAAAAGATATTCCGTGAGAAATATTTCTATTTATTAAGATTTCTATTTGCCTTAATAAAAAGTGAAATGTTCTTAGTTCAGTCCGTTCTTTAAAGAAATGTCCTTTCTGTTTAAATATCCAACTTCAAAGTCACAAACTTGATAAGAACAGAAAGACTAAACATGAAAGTCTTAATAGAAATACTTTGAAAGAGGCATTCTTGAAACAGAAATATATCAAAGTAGCGACCAGTTTCCACTTCTGATGGGTTTCTGGAGAGGCTACATTTTTTATGGAGCAATTTCACTCTTTCAAGTTTTGAACAAGCTAAAAAATATATGATTTTAATAGATAATTGGGAATCACTTAAGGAAAAATGACAATATATTGGTACGACTGAACTTTGGGAGGTTTAAATTTCTTTAGGCAAGAAAATTACCCTGTGGCGCCATCTGGTGACCGTTTGCAGAATTGCCAATATTGGCAACAATATTATTACTGCCAAACTGTTGCCACAATAGAAATAATAGTAACAAACCTGTTTTGTATTGCTAAAATGTTTGACATTTTAAGTTGTGCTCCTGAAGAGCCACTGATCTATTTGGTTACATGGAAAAAGGATTTCACTTATATAGCGCTTTTTAACTGCTTGAGCAGCACTAAAGTGCTTTACATGATTAGTGACATTCACCCATTCACACGCCAATGGAGGCAGTCACCATGCAAGGCGCCGTATCCATTCATTGAGACAGACAGAGATGTGAATTGAACTTGCAACCTTTTGATTGGGAGATGACCGCTCTGTTAACCGGGCCACAGCCGCCCCAATGTCACAATGGTTTAATGTCACAACGGTCCAACACAACTGATTCAAACAATCAATGTTAGGAAACACACCAGACAGAAAGACCACAGCAACATAGACGATACAGAGAAGATTAATCCAAAAGATAATATGAAACAATCGTATCAAGATGGGTGTTCTCAATCCCAAGAGGGAAACGCCTCCGTTCATGAGACAGCAAAGGTCAGGCATTGGTTTGATAAGTATTATAGTGATGATAATTACATGTTATAGCCTTAGGAGTGAAAGATCATAAACTCTTGGAGCCCTAAAATATTACAACATATTAGAAAATCTGTTTCACCGCCATGAAAAGATCAGATGGGGACATATTTCAGCCTGCTAAAGTTCATCTATAATGTTGAATTACAGAGAAAAGTTGTACCAAACTGTTCTGGAGACAGATAATGTGACATACAAGGAGATATTTCAGATTTATCCTAAAAGTAGAACCTCTCTACACTTTAATAATTATTTAAAGCCCACGTTCGACTCAACAAGACAAAACTAACTATAATTAAAATTTTTGCAGCCTCTTACTAACATTGCAAAATTACAGATAGTACATTAATTAGATCTACTGTGATACACCTCCAACTGCACATAAGCATATTATTGTAAACAGCAGTAGACAAATGAAGAGTACGCACAATACCATAACTAAGTAGTGTTTTAGCTTAAGTGGATTTTTTTCCTGGATGTAATTTCACTCATAAACAAGTACATCTTAAACCATGTTAAATCATTTGATCTGCTATTTCATAGCCAATGTTTTTTTTGTTTTTTGTTCAACAAACAAATTACTGCTTTATTACCATAGTAATATTTCCACACACTTTGTTTGCATGAGAAATGTGATTTGAAACGACACACTGAAAGGAGCTGAAGAAAGTCAAACGCCTGATTTTGACAAAACAAAAGAGCTTAATGCCATCAGAGCTCCAAGATTATTCCAACATTGCTTGTCTGCTGAAATAAAACACACGTGGTCTCTGTTGAATCACAGCTCATAGTATGTCTCTTCAAGGACGCATTTGTGATTGTGCAATGGACATTTTGGTGTTTTGATGTTATTCACTCCATTTTCTTGATCTGCATTGTATTGTTTTATGGCACTTTTATTCTATTTCTCTGATTTTATTTTAAAGCCTTCTTGTGACGGTGTTCAGAAAAGTGCCAATTGTATTCATAAGCTATTATCATTCTATGGATTGTGTACTTTATTTGAATACTTTTTAACGAGAGAGAGCGAGAGAGAGAACTCTACTGTGTTGTTAGACATCATGAGCATGATTGTTACCTCTGTTTCCAGAAGTTACAGGTGTTGTCATGTTTTGATTTTAATCAAGGCTCCACTCTTGTGCATTACACCTGGGGTAAATGTTCCCACCCCCCTGCTCGCAGCAGCTCGCATTATGGCGCTAACAGCTCAGCTCGTCGTCGTTTTGACCTCTGCAAACTGCGCCTCGCAAACAAAACGCAGCACAGCCGTCATGCGAGTTATTTTTGTTCACACCTCAACGACCCACCGGAGGACGATTTGACGTTGCGTGCTGTGCTAGCGCAGGTTAGCATCAGGCTGACGTACCTGGTACTCGGAGGAGTGTTTGTCGGGCGCACTGCCGAGTCGAGCGACTTGGTCGCTGTGGTACGTTCTGGTACAAGCCCGGGGGACACTCCTGCACCGCAGCAGCCACGGTCTGATGGAGTGGAGAAGCATATTGACGCTCCCAGCAAAGGAAAACAATGTCAAAGTTACAAGCGCTCGTTCGGTTTCTTCTTCTACTTCTTTTCAGGGTCAGTGGTGTGCGGCAGATTGACTGTGAAGGCGCAGGGCGCCACCTGCCGTGTGGGAGTGGGAAGATATACGACGTAGTTCTATTCATAGACAAATAAATGAATTATTGAATAAACGAAGGAATGAATAATACATTACTATTTTACAAATGAAGGCTGCAACCGCAAATTAACAGGTACTTAACTATCCCTTTCCAATGTGAAATAGATATGTATATAATGACACTTCATTGTTTAAACCAGGGTTGTCAAACTCATTTTACTTCATGGGCAACATACAGCACAATTTGATCTCAAGCAGACTGAACCAGTAAATATCAGTGAATAGAATAGAATAGAATAGAATAGAATATTAATCCCAGAGGGAGATTCTTTTATGCTTAACTCAAAATATGATCTGTAACTATCTCAAACTTTAAATCTATGTCTTTGTTTTAGTGCAACTATATATTACTATATCGTTTGGAAGTTCACATTTATTGAACTATCATTTTACAACAAACCTGAAATTTGAATAAAAGAACTGCAATTTCAACATCATAATGCCTCTATTCAGTCAGTTCAACATTTACACATGAGCATTCCAACTTATAGACCACGGTGAATTTTTATTCAATTTATTTGACCTTTATTTAACCAGACAAAACAGAGTAAGAACAGGTGTACGCTATTTTCATCTTCAAATACATAAAACATTTGGTGACATGTACCTGGAACTCAAAAAATATTGTAGACTAGTTTATATTATGATCAGAATAAAATGAATGTCAAAATCTAGAAATCATCACATATACACACACCCACTGAGCAAGCAATGTCCAAAGACTTCCAAGATACGGCCGTCCTTCCATGCTGTAATCTGGACGTCTATTTGACAGCCAGAACTAGTTGACAAATGACACATAAAAATTGTGGACATCTAAGACACACAGATTTAGAAAAAAGAGACAGGTCACAAGCTATCTGTTGAGTCCAACTGCCTGTATGCTTAGTGATTTGTCATTAAAAGAATGAAGGAAGTAGATCATGACAGGCAAGAGGAGACAGCTTGTGAAGTTTAATGCACAATGTCTAAGTTATGACCATTTTTTGGTTCAGTCACAAGGCATTGGACCTTTTAAGCCTCCACGTTGAATACAACTATGTACATGAGTAAATGTCTTATCAGCACTGTCAATCGTCATCATTATTGTCTCATTGGTGCAGTGCTCAGTGCTCTTACCTAACAGAGAGACGGTTGAGGTTTAAAAATCCAAGTGGAGGTGTTTGTGGAGCTTGCTTGTGTGAAACATGCATGTGATGGTAACTGGTAACGCTAATTTGTCCCTACGTCTGTGTGTGTCCTGTGCAAGACTGATGACCTCATTATGTATTTTCAATGATGTCCAGACAAGATGTAAATACAACGTCCAAGAAATACATCTAAAAAAACTTTCATTCTGATGAAAGATGACGTCCCTTTGACGTGTTTCGCACCACTTTTTCCTCAGTGGGCACATTTCTACGTAGTAATCCCGATCACCTGAACTGACTCCACACATAATTCAAACTAAAGTGGAAAGAGGATGTGTTGTGTGCCCCTGGTGAGCAAATGAATATATTGCAGTTAATGTCATAATTTCTCACATCTGGCCAATTTCACCTTGCGGGCTGGTTCTGGAGCGCAGGCCGTACATTTGACTCCCGTCGTCTAAACCAGTGGTTCACATCTGGCCTGTCTCTGCGACTCACCATCACTTCTTAATGACAAGTGGGACATTTTTCATCTATTCAAATCAATATCTGCTCTTCTTTGTTACTTTTTTCTTTTTGTAAGATGTAGAAAATGTAATCATTTATTTATTTAAATATCTATACAGACTTTTTTTTTTTTGGCTGATTCAGCAACATTGGAATGAAATTTGTTCGAAGAGTTATGAAGCCCCACCCCCCCTTTGTTTGTTTTTTTTAACATAGCAATGCACTGCAATCTGCAGAATATGGATGTCAGTGTTTTCTAAATCAAAATCAGGCACAAAATTAATGAATCCAGTGAAATGTATTGATCATTTTCAACTGACATATTGCTTTTCTAACCTTCATCATTTCCATGCTGGGGGCCCTCTACAAGTTTGAGACTGTAGATTTCAAAATCTCACCCTGGCCTACATGTGATAAGGGGAAAAAAGAACCAGTTGTATATAAATTTCCCAAAATGTCTCTTATCTATATGAACCAGGGTTTTTCATTTAGCCCTGCAGGCATGGGGATATTTTTAGGTGGAGATGAAAAAAGTAAAATAGCCTGTGGAGCTTGATATGTTTAAGTTGGGTGCATTTGATGCTGGAGAAAAGATACCAAGCAG
Organism: Lipophrys pholis; assembly: GCF_963383615.2. NCBI lineage: Eukaryota > Metazoa > Chordata > Actinopteri > Blenniiformes > Blenniidae > Lipophrys > Lipophrys pholis. The sequence continues at coordinate 10,489,902 of NC_137638.1, forward strand.
AACATCACCATCAGAGCTGCGCTCTGTGGAGGTCAAGAGCAGCAGGCCTCATCTGCATGGGCAGGTGGTCCAAGTGTCACTGAGAGTATGGGGTCATATCTTTATTATCTGAACAGAAAGTAAGTATATTAGATTATATTACAAAGAAATCTCATCTTATCAACGTGATGCAAAATTGAATTGAGTATAGGGAAACTCTGATGAGCCAGTTATTGATGAAGATGCTATTTTTGTGTTTTATTCCTTTTATCATTATGTTTGGCTCACTTGCATCAAGAAAACACTGAAAATTACTGTGAGTCATAAAATGTATTTTTCACCAAACACTGAATTAGTCTAATAAGTCATATTTAGAGTTCTTTTTTTTTGCAAATACTACATTGTAGTTTCTTTTAGAAATGTGGAAATATTTAGGATTTTTCCGTTGAATTCCAAATGTGATTGTATAATTGGATGTGATAGTTTATCTTGATACTTGCTTTCAAATTTTGAAGTATAAAAACATAATTTAAGGATACCTGAGCATTAACTATTAGTTAGTGCCTTGTAAAGGGTTAAAAGGTTACGGTTAGGGTTTTGAACGGGGACTATAAGTCTTTGGGTAAAGTTATTAAATTATCCTTTGAATTGATATTAGCTCATCTCAATTTGTGTGATTGTATATTTCCTTCACCTCGGTTCATTCTTACTGGTCACAATGTTATGTGTGGAATTTTAAATTAAAGATGAAAGCCAGCCAGCCACAAAAAAAAGGTCTTTATTCCTTCCGCGAGATGAACGTGGTTAACATTTCTCTCAGTTACATTTCAGTCTGACTCATCATTATTTGAGTTTCACAATATGATATTTTGGCAGGGTTATTTTTAAGAATAATACTGCATTCAATATATTATCTTTTTGGACTTTCAGAACATTGACAGCTGTATTAATATTTCAGTGTGTGAGCAGAAAAGTGTTATTCCATGATATGCCTCTGTAACGCTAAATGAGAAAGGGAAAAGGCCTTGTCTTGTATAGAAATGGGAACTAAAGTTGGTTTTAAGTGGGAATCAGAGTTAGCCTAAAAGCTTCAAAAAGCATCACTTCTGACCCGAGCGCTTTATTCTAGCTGGAGTACATTTGGCAGAGTACGCGCTGAAGAGCATTCAAACCAAGAGCTTTTAGTTCATTCGGTTTTAAGAGGCCTTTCTCCTCCAACGCTTCCACCTATTCCATCGCCATGCATGGAAATGTCCGTGACCTCCACTCAAATGGCTGCTCCTGTTTTCTTAGGAAATATGTAATGCTCCACTCTCTTGGTGAACTTAAACCCTCTCAATCATGCAGCGCTCTCTACTTTTCTGCGAACTCTGAACCCTTCACAGCGGCAGCCATGGAGTGACAGAATAGATGGTGGGCATGAAAAGCCTCATAAAAAAAAATATTTTGATAATGGGGAGTGGGGGTATAAAGGAAAGCACATGGTTTGATTTACATTATATAACGATTTGTTTATTTAATTTATTGATATTTAGTCAAATACTGTTTTGTCTGTATCTACTTTAATGTTTTAAATTTGAGGGTACTAAATCGAATCATGAGTCAAAACACTGGAGAAAAACTATATACAAAATGTAAGAATTTCATTCAAATCTAGAGGGTTGTGGATTCAAAACCTGGCTGGGACTTTCTGTACAGAGTTTGCATGCGTGGGTTTTCGCTGTGTTTCCTCCCAGTGAGTGTGTGTATTTGTCTCTGTGTTTTCTGTTCAGAGTGGCCAGAATGGCAGGTCAAGTCTGATTATATTTCCATTTTAAATGGCGCCACATTAGGAGAAACATGCATTTGTGGGAAGACCACCTTCATTATTTCTTGAAGGATTTGGCAATTCTTCTCTGTCAAAGCCAAACAGCTTACTTTTGGGCTTCATGACTCTGGTTTTGATCTTCTGGTAACCCCTACTTCCTGGTTGGCACCTGATTGTCAACCCCAGTTAGTACTTTTTATTGTGATGAATTGTTGTCTGGTCCAAAATTGACTGTGCCGTATCAGACTAATCTGGATCGGGACCATGTGATGGAGCAGTTCTTTAACCGGAGTCAAAGCACCATCAGCAAACTGGAAGCCGGGGTGTTTGATACAAACTGCAAAGTGAAGTAGCTAATGGAGATTATTTAATTGATTGTAAATTTTAATGGCAAATTAATTATAACAATTTTGATCAGAACTGATTTGAACTAAATGTAACTGTTACTTTAAACGCGGCAAAAACTGCCTCTTACATCTTCTATCTCAGTCAAAGCTCGTAATGATCAAGTCTCTCTCTCTCACACACACACACACACACACACACACACACACACACACACACAGATTCCTCCCCGGTCTTCATACAGGCAGAGCTGAAATCTCTCATCTTCCCCTTTCTGGAGAGAGATAATGATGCTCGTTTCACAGCTCAAAGAAGTCATTAATGTGTGACACAGCCTTGAATGTAGGATATCAAAGCCCTGCAAAGTGCACCCCCCCCCCGCTCGCTCCCCCCTCCTACTAACAGGCACAACCTCGTTAAGACGGCAGCGACATGAATTAATCATCGGCCCTTCCCGCAACAGGGCAGGAAATTGTTAGCAGCATCAGCTGTTGCAAGAAATGTCCTTTTGAATCGCAGGGAAGTATAAAGCTCCTCACAAATCTTTTATCTCATTACAGGATCACTGTCGCATTTACCTCAGCATGATAAGCTGATGGACATGCCCTCCCTGTGTACCCTCCTCTAAGTCTCTTTCACAGATGCGATGGTACCGGCGAGGTGAAAAATGAGGCGAAAGGGAAATTAGTAAGTCAGATATGACAAGGGCAGATTTTATTAAATGCAAGACAAGGCCATAAAATGGGAATATGCCTCAGTATAAACCTCAAAGCTATCATATAATCCTATTAGAAGAAATCCAGAATACATGGCATGAAGACGTTTTTGGGACTTGAAAGGCTTCAAAGTTGTATTGGTTTGCTCACAGGTTGACAGGGAATTTTCCTTCTACATTAATACTATATTATTGGTTCTCATTGTAATTCTTATTTTCTAGAGTACTACTATCCTATTCTCCTGTTGGAGGCCTGAAAAAAAATCTGTAACTGATTCACAGTCAACTTAGTCTGATTAGATGCAGAATGTACAAATAGTTATAGCCTCAACAAATTGATGCAGATATCAAGGTTCATTCTAACTGGATAAACAGACCAGTAGCAATTGGTGTGGAATCCCAGTTCTCATTTGCCACTTTATTGTCTTGAGTAAATATCGACATGTGATAAAAAATAATCTCTAACATCTCGACTCTTCTTCACTTTGGCTCGTCAGTTTTCTCCACACACTGGTACGCTCGCCTGTAGAAACTGCTCAGGACTGAACTCCCAAGTCCAGCGCCCTTCAGCTTCCTGAGGTAGTCGAGGCGCTGATAGGTCTTCCTGACCAGGGAGGAAGTGTTGCAGCTCCAGGAGAGGTCCTCAATGAGGTGTACGCCCAGGTGAAATTTCTCTTTATGTTCTGTTCTGATGTTGGTGTTTGACAAAATCGTCCAAACTGTAAAATGTGTTTTCTAGTCAATCACAGGAGGATTGTTCAGAATATGAAATGATTTATGGAACTGCGTTAAGTGTAACATTTTAATTACATTTTAAACACAGAACTCAGGATGCATGAGTGGATTGGTTTCTGCACAAAATTATTAATTAAAAAAAAAACATTTGTTGAGATCATCAGATAGAAGCATGGCTTTCCTCTCTTTTGATGAACCTTGAGTTCTTCCACTCGTCTCATTCTTGTTGCCCCATCTCAGCCCCCCCCTGTGGAGACCGCTATGTCTCGGGGTCTCCTACTGCCTCGTCCCCTCCTCCCTCATCTTGGAGTTCACTGCTACTACAGCCTGGGGAAGAAACCATCAGCAGTGGACCAGACTTCAGAATCCCCCCCCCACACACACACACACACACACACACACACACACACACACACACACACCTTTGATGATCACTGATCCTCCGAGAGCATGGCGGGATAGAAATGTGAAACTGAGGTCTCAAAAGAAAAAAAAAAGAAAAAACCATTAGCAGTGAGCATAAACTAGGTGAGATCAAAAAATGGCCCAAATCTTTATATTATCGATCTTTCTTATATTATTAGTTGCTACAGACGACAGTCTGCAAACTGTTGCGTTGGATTTCTGGCACTAGGAATAGTAATATCTGTCAGGCTGTTGGTTGGTGTTCAACTTCATGAATTTATCCAAATTACACCTATGGTCAATTTAGTATCACCAGTTAATCTCACATGCATGTTCTGTGGACTGTGGGGGGAAAACGGAGTAGCCAGAGAAAACCTGCACGCACACAGGGAGAATTTTCAAACCCCACATAGTAAAGAGAACGCGTCACTACCAGTGAAAGAGTGTTAGCCACTACTCCACTGTGTGTTCTGGCTATAGACTCATGATCCTGTTAATTGCTTTTTTGTAAAGAGCTGCGCTCTAAACAAGAGCTTCACATCCTCTGTTTGGAAGTGCAGTAAATATTCACTGTGCTGCATCCATAATCCCCCTTCAGAGTCTCCAGAGTGTGCCATCAGAGCTGTGAAACAGTGAATTCATTAAGGGCGATTGTGACAGGGCTCTGAAGTTAGCGCAGTATTGTAGTGGTTTGGCGAAGTGGCACTTTGCAAGCATTATGCCAGCAGACTGTGAGGTCACTAACACCATCGTTGAGGTTTTTTTTGGGAGGGACAATAAAAGTGGCAACAGTGGTCATGGACACACACTTTCAGCTACCAAATAGGCGGTGAAGTGAATGAATGTCTATGTTGTGGTGTGACACAAATCCGCAAGCAACATTTTGCAGCAATGAACATTAAACGCCATCTTGCTATTGTGTGGCCTGTTTGTTTAATCCAACTCGTGTGTCTGTCAGGAAAGTGGGTAATTTGCATGCTGCAAGTGCTCTTAATATAAAACGTTGAAGTAGGGTGGCTCGTTCCCACATTGCATCCCCACCTTTCCTCCTTCTCTCCCTCTTTTGGCTGCATGAAGTGCAGTTGGAGAGCTGTAACAGGAGTATCATTCACTGTAATGGCGGAGCGTCCTCCTCCACAGTCCTCACTTAGATCACTTAATCCACTTTAGCAGTCCAGCGCTGTGCTCGGCGTGAACACAGCACGTTCACAATGGGAGGATAGACGGAGACTCGCGCTGACCTGTCAGCTTGCACTAAAATGCCACACTAAAAAAACTTGAAACACCCGTTTCTCACAGCTCACTCAATGTGGACGCCGAGTATGCCTGCGGCACACTGCAAGTCAAACTCTGACGCTTTTGTGTGGGCAGAAAAGTTTGTCCCATTATACTTTACAAATGCAAATGGTTTATTGAAATAATAATTGTGTCAAATCAGCGGAGGAGTTCAAACGGCCTCAATCCCACACCCTCTTCCCACCCTAGAGCTGAAACGTTTCAACCCCCCTATTGCCTCCTAAGTCTCATACTGAAATACATTTGTCTCACACGAAAATAAATAATCATAGCGTCACATTACAAGTTGTTGCGATCAATAGGCAGTAAAATGTATTCAGCTCTCTGTTCTCATTCTGGTTAGACGCTTTAAAATGTGTGTTAAGCCTTTTTATAGTCTGCAACTGTTTTACATTGGGCCTGTTCTACCAGGATCCTGCATAAAGCATGCTAAATCTCACTTTCATCCAAACAGAATGCACGTTCCGTTTGTGTGCATTTTTCATTTGATCAGCTAAGAATAAGAGCGTATTCAAATAAAGGCTTTGAATGCATTAGGTACTGTTTGCAAGACGCTAATCTGCTGGAAACTGTATTGCTTTCATATCTGTCTGCCTGTGTTCAACATGGAGCGATCGGACGTAGCGCTGAGCCTCCACAAGCACCAAATGACGTGATAGCATGGAGGTGAACGAGTGGTGAAAGAAGGTTATCAAATATATTTCAGGGTTACACCAAATAAAGGTGATATTGGCAAAAACAAAACAACGACAAAAAAAATGCAATCTGTCATATCTGTCATATAATCATAGATCTGGGAAGAAGCAAGAGCAACAGAAGAGATTCAGAATATACTAGAGGGCTACAACACAGAAAATATCTTTAAATAAAAGTTCTAGGGAGCCAGTTGAGGAAATGCCTATAAGAGCTATAACAGTAGCAGCGCTGCTCGATGCTGAGCTGATTAACATCTTTTTTTTTAATTGCACATCAATCGATATGTTCTCCTAATTGTATATTGTATAATTTTTAGGAAACATGCCCGATATTCCTTATTCATTAAAAAAAATTTGTGTTTGTTATTTTACATGTTCATCTAAGTATGTTAATACATCAGCCTCCACGTGTGTGTGTGTGTGCAAAATGTCAAGTTTATGCCTGTTTTTATATATGCAAACATCTGGTATATCAAGGCCTGAGAGTTTCATTTTCTTCTTTTATCACTTTAATTTGTTTTTTATTACATTTCCAATGAATTTAGCTCCTCTCCCAGGATGAGGCCAGCCTCACACTCCAAAAAGCCCCTGCTTAAACAAATACAGTGGTGGTATTTTCTACTCGGGTATAGGTGGGATTCTGAGGTGAGGTTAGATGTTCAAGGATAGGTTTAAATATTAGAGGGTGATTAAGTAGATTTAGTGGTAAGTCCACAGCTGAAAGGTAAACAAACCAGTACACAAAGAGTTGCAGCAATTGTTGTGACAGTTTTTTCTTGAAGACAGAGAAGTAAGTTTGTTTCAAGGTTAAAGAGCCTGTGTCTGGTTGTAGCTCGTCACTGTACAGGTATAGTAGCAATATTACACTGTCAGGGAGCATATTACAATATTAAGGCCCCAGGCGTGCACAGAAAATAGTTAGCTTGATAATGAGGCCATTAACGGGTTGCCATACACAACTGTGTGAATTAAAAAATGAATTATGTGGAGACACGTGGGCAAGTCAAGTGTTCTGTCATCAGCATTTAATGTCCTTTTCACTAAAGGGAATGAATCTGCTGCCAGTGAGCGAACGATATCCCCCGTTACACGTTCACCGCCACCCACACTCACACGTCTGTACCACGACAGCAGCGGCCTTAGGCAGCCTGCTTTGGATTTTCTCATCTGTGTGACATTTATTGCATTCTAAAAAAAAAAAGTGATATTACATAAAACACAGGGACATTACTTAGAATTTTCCCAGAGGTCAAGGTCACTTTGACATCATGTGCCTCTCTTTTAGGACAGGTGTCATGTCCACTTGAACCTATGGAGGAAATTTAGGCAGCAAAAGATGAGTTTGGCCTAGAAAGCGTCTGTAGTTTATATCTTAAAACTCGACCCATTGATGAAATCTTCACTAAAGAAGAGAGCATTGATTACATGATCGATCTGCTTTACTTTGTCCTCATTCTGTTTCCTTCCATCAGTGCTTTACCTCAACAGAAAGGAACATTGTGATATTTTTCAACAAATACTCCAATGATAACCGTACCTGTGGTGACCCTACGGGTGCAAAGCATCTGTGTTAAAATATGTTGCATGTTTCCTGGACCAGTGAAACAATCTTGAGCTCGGCTATACAGACATGCAACCCCAAGAGTTATCCTGAGAATGGAACAATTGTGAGATTATGATCACTATAAACTTTGTCCCTTGACTAATTTTGACAATCACAACATTGCATGTTGATATTTGCTTACCTGAAACTTTAAAGCTCGTCTTTGCACATAGGGGGGCATCCATCTTTCCAGTGACCATGCAGGGTACTTCCTGCACAGGTCCACAGAGTGTAATGGGGGCATTTACTCACACCTAAACACAATATAGAGTCCCTCATTCGATCTAACACAGGTCATTAGACTGGGAGAGGACAGTACAGAGAGAACATGCGAGGTCCCAAAGCCTAGAAATGCACAGATCTTCTGCCCCCCACACTGACAATCACATACAAACGCATTCCAACATCTTGGTAATGGAGAGTCACCAATCAACTTGAAAAGCATGTCTTCATATTCCGGGAGAAAACTGGAGCACCCAAAAGAAGGGCTCACATTAACAGAGCATGCAAGAACTAAATAATTGTTCTTGTGCGGTGAGTGCTGACCACTGCACCACTTTGTGGCATGAGTGCCTAAATTCAAGAAGTGCATGATGAAGTGAGGGAAGTGGTGGCTTAGAGGGGAGGGAAGCGGGTTTGACCTCCAACAGGTGCCCTCATAGCTGCTCCCATCAACTGTGAATAGGATGGGTTCAAAGGAGAGAAATAATTTCCCCCCCAATTAACATTAAGCTACATTTGCTTGCTTGTCCATCAAAGTTGTGAAGAATTTGAGTTGAAACAGAGAATGAGGCTCAGACCGAATACTTCACACAATAATTTAATAAAATCAACCACAGACTAGAAAAAACAGAGCAAAGGCATTTTGTATTGAATGAAAAAAGCTCAACTAGTAACAGGAAATTTCTTTCTGCTGTAAGCTTGAATAATTACATGTTTACAGTAAAGTTCTAATACCTTCGAGGGCTCAGTCAAGCTGGTTGCTCCACACATCATCATTGTACATAACCATCTAACCTTAAGCTCTCATATGAGGCGAGCAAACCTTATGCTTTGAGTCTTGACGTGAGCATGAACACAACCAACCAGTTTTTACTTATTTTCACATAGAGTTCGCAGAGTATTTGATAAAAATACAAGGTTTTGCCAGATTTCGGGGCTCATTCAGGAGCAGAGAGCACAGCAGAGCAGTCAGTGACGGCAATATGAATGAATTATCATTTCAATTTGAAGGTGTAGCCGACTGCAGCAGAAAGGTATCAGATTAAGAGGTGAAAGAACACAAGGTAAGGCAAACATTGTGAACAAAGCAAACTAATATTATGACCTGTCAGAATACACAGTGTCTATATGTGGCTGTCAGAAAAATGTTTAAATAATCTGTCGTAAAGGGTCTTTAAAATTTGAAGTTATCTCTAGCTTGACATCTGACAACCCAGGTCAGTAAATATTGCAAAACACAGGACAGTGCTAAAGTTTTCTTATCCTTCTGCCTTTAACTGAATTGAACTTTTTTTTTTCCAGTGCAAGACAATATCTGCATATCATTAAATATATGAAGCAGTATTCAAAAGCAAAAAAAACAATACAGTATAAGAGCAAAATAAGTTCCAGTGTTTACTTCCAGTGTCAGTCTATTTCCAATTGAATGACCAATGTTGTATTTTATATCAACAAGACCTCAAACTAACCAACTGTAGCAGAAAATGTTAGGTTTATGGTGGCTACCCTCATGGCTCAGGTATGACATAAACAATTTAACAAGACATGGGGGAAAAAACCTAGTACAATGGCTAGTACAGACCAGGGGTGTCAAACTCATTCAGTGTGTGTGTGTGTGTGTGTGTGTGTGTGTGTGTGTGTGTGTGGTGGTGGTGGTGGTGGGGGGCTGCATAAAGCCCACTTTGATGTAGAGTAGGCCGGACTGGTGGATTAACAACATAATAATCCATAAATGATTAATGAACAATCAAAATGTAAATGTTTTCTGTTTATATGCTAAATACAAGTATAAGAGCTGCAAAACTTGAAATTTACACAGAAACATAATTAAAATTTCAACATTATGCCATCTTAGCGATGCCCTCTGGTGAAGAATACAATGAAATGGCTCGGTCCTTTGCAATTAAATGATCAATTAAAAATATAGCGCGATTCTTTTTACATTTTCTTTGCAATTGAGACCCTGTGGTCGTATCTTTGACACCCCTGGTTTGGATGTCCAGGAGACTCAGTTTAGAATTTTGCACAGAATTCAAAACTTACTTTTAAAAATTAGCCTCAAATGGAAATGTCTTGTAAGAAAGATAAATAAGGTCGTTTAAATGGAGCTTCAGCAAAACAGGCAGTGTGTTGAATTTGTACTAGAATCTACTGAGCTGTGTTTTTGTATTTAGGTTTGTTTGGTGTGGATAAACAGCTTCAAAAATATCACAGTAAATATTAATTCTTTCTCATACCAAAGTTTAAACTATCAGGCCAAAGTCACCAAGAGTCTATTTCAAGTGTATGTTCAGTTAAACAGTTCAAATGAAGAGATATTCTGTCCCAATACTGGAGTGCAGTGGATACTCTGGGGGCGAATTTGTTCCACTGCTGATTACAGATCTTTTTTTTTTTTTTATAAAATCCATATTTATATGTAGCAAATGTACACCCAAAACCTCTCCGGCTCTCTGTACACCGTCGAATAACAGAGCAATGTGGAGTCAGACGCGTAGCAGCATAAAGGCACTGTGTTATTTCTACAAGCCAACATAAATAAATCCAACAGAAACCAAGACGATATCGCTGACCACTTATTTTTCTGGGAAAAAATAAAATAAAAAGGCCCGAAAGCCTTAAGGAAATCCAGCCAGGGTTTGGAGGAGCAGTTCACTCAAAACATCAATTTAAATGAAATCCATCAAGAGCCGGTGAGCATTCAGAGTCCCAACTCTGTCAGGGCCAAGTGCAAAGGTCAGTCAGTGGTGAGGGCAGAGAGAGCAGGCTGATAGGCTGTTTAGTGTCCACAGGGTTAAAATACACTCTCACACACACAACAAAATAATTAAAAACAATAAAGGAACAGATGTACGGAATACAACACGGATGGGATAGGTGTAAACTGTATTCCAAACAGTATTTCCAATGGCCTTTTTGTTTTCCACAATATTCAGATTAGAGTGGGGCGTGAAACATATGGGATGACATTGCAATTTGGAAAAAATGATATTCAAAATTTTGCAATCAGAACTAGAACTAAACACACAAATGCAGCAGGACACACAAGTGAAAAATAGCAACCCTTTATCTTGTGAAATTACATTAGTATGGATTCATACTGTGAGGGTGAGATTGGTGAAAACATGCCATAAATTGTGCAGCTCATAAAGCAAACGGCTTCAGATCAAACTTAAAGCGATAACAAAATGTGAATAATTTAAGAATGTAATTCTTTGCACCAACGTCAAGGGGATATTTGGAGTTGTCAGTAGTTTTAGCTCATTGTTGCATAATTTCTACCGGACTGGAGGAATAAAATCTGCCCCGACTGTTTAACCTCATCCTAAATAGCTAATGTGTCATGTCTTTTTAATACATCTGTGGACATACTTCATAAGCTGACATGTCATAATCTCACTCAGCAGGAACAAGACACTTTTTGGAGTCCTTAGTGGCAGGTTGGTAAATAGCAAGGACAACGCTATTGGCTGCTTATTGCTTGATGTTTCAAGCACTGTGATTAGTCAGTAACCTAATGGATCTAATGATCAAGCAGTTAGCCCGTATCTACCAACTAATAATTCTTCTAATTTAATGAAAAAAAAATCCAAGAGGGTTCCAACCTCAGCTTCTTGTCATTATGCTAAGATAAACAAAGTTAAGTGTCTTTTGGCTTTAATTCAATGTTCAACTATCAGATATCAAGGTATTATAATCGTTATTCTTGTAAGGAAAACAAAAACATTCAGGCACATCTAATCTCACTAGACTGAATGATAATAGACACTTTAGCTGTTTTAAACATGTATCATCTCTTTTAGGAATTTTTGTTTTATTAGTTTTGGATGGATATACAAATGTGGACATTTTGGGAAAACACACAATCACATGTGCAATGGTCGTTATTAACGTATATCTTAACGCTACATACCTGCAAAGTGCAAGTCGAGCCCTGAAACGATGCAGGCAGCCAGAATGCAAAAAAAAAAAATACAAAAATAGGAGGCAGACTGAGCACACAAGAAAAAGCACTTCTGCTGTGACAATAGCACTTTATCAACACCTTCATTTCAAGCTGCGGTAAACCTCTGCAGGAGCTCTCTATAGGTATGCTCTGGAGTTACCCAGGAATGATATGTATCCCATCTACCACCTACTTTACATACCTTTTTAAGCCTTTGGGTATATGCAAAGTGCAGGGAAAAGTTACTGCATGTAAACAAATGGATAAACACAAAGACACAAGTGAAAATAAATCTTAAACAAATGGTGACGGCATCCACTCCAGGTACACGGCCATTCTCTGGTCCTCACAATAACAAAAAAAAAAAAGACACTTTAAGAAAAAGAAGAGACCAAAAAAAATGAAAATAAAAAAAAATCTCTGTGCTTGGCTCTGCTTTTTTTTTGTTTTGATTCACAACCAGCCGAGAAGTCGACAAGTCACGGTCCAAGAGAGTGTTTGGTTTGTTCCATTCAATTTGATTTTATACACGTAGCTGATGGAGCCCTCAGGCCTGGATGGAAAGACGACCTTGTACTTCAATGACCGCAGCTTTCGTTCTCCTAGTAGATGACCTCGTAGACAGTTGCTTTTTTGTCTCCTGAGCCCGTCACGATGTACTTATCGTCTATGGAGATGTCGCAGCTGAGCACTGAGGATGACTCCTTTGACTGAAAGAGGAATAAAAGAAAACGTGAGGACCATGTGTGCGAGACAGGCAGGTGTTCACCAGAGGAATGTGAATCCAAAACAAACAGAAGACTGACTAAGGTCTTTGCTCAGTCCATAATATCTACATACAGTAAAGCACGATCACACGCTCCCTTTCTTTTCATGCCGATAAAGGCTTGTTGGAATGCATGTGTCCTTGATTTATAATATTGTCACAGAATGAGGGCCAAGCATGTGATTTCACATTTTGTTTGTTCAGGCATTTCTTTACATTGCAGAACTTAAAAATGTATATTTTTCTTTGACTGTATTCACCCAAAAACCTACATTTATTGAGCAGAGGTGTTTTCTGTGCCCTTTTTTGAAAATACCTCCGCCCTCCGGTCTATCGGATTGTTTAATGTTTGGACTCTCCGCTGCCTGCCATCCATACTTGCATTGTTGTGGTACGCTCTTCCGCACTTACCTGGAAAATGCTGGCTCCATATGGAGTTCTCCATGCGTTGAGCAGATTGTCTTTTCCGGTGCTCACAAACCACTTCCCTGCAGAGAAATAAAAACGACGTGAGGCTACGTCGAATCCAAAGAAGGTTAAGGTGTAACGGTGTAATCTGTAATATGGGACCTTTGAGGATGGTCAATGGGATTTAGATGCAGGGAATTCGGCGGCCACCTCAACCCTGCTAAATGTTGTGTATCTCAAACTATTCCTGAACCATCTTGCCGAAAAAGACCAGTGCCTCGAGGGATTATCATTTTAATCAAAAAGTGTACTCTGCATTGTCTGGAACGATGCTCGGGCTGCTGCTACGTGTCAAAGTTAGATCCATACGAATGTAATTAACCAAACTTATATAATAAAAAAATCATCGCACTGCTTCTGCAGCTCGCTATTTTCCCACAATGTATCCTGCTATCTCCTCCAGAGGTGAAACCAAGAGATATGAAAGAAGACATGCTTTCACAGAACAGGAAACCTTTCATTGCTCCGTTCGTCCACTTCTGACGACCGTCTGCCCTGTGGAGGTGTTTTCACATTCACACTAACTCCTCTGAGGCCAAACAGTCTCTTTCTCAGTAAAGTGCGGTGCTCTGTATGTTCTGATATTCGACTGTCGTAGTTTAGATGAAGGTTAACAGCAGTTTGTGCTACAGTAGTTATTATGTAGGATCAGACTACACGGGCCAACCTTTGCTCCACGCTTGCGTCAACGAACCTCGTCACCTCATTACTAGTCTTCTGTCCTTGGACCCCTTTTAAAGGTGCAAACTGCTGCATGGAGGCAGCACTTGACAACACCTTGTGCAATGTAAATGCTCTGACCTAGACCTCTAATCCTGACAACACATGAACAAGAACTGACACTTTGCTTGCTGAATATCGTCTCCAACTTTTCACCCGGTACCTGATGATGACTTCACATATGTGTGTGGGTTTTTTTTTTTTTCTAATGCTGTGGATGATTCAGGAATGTATTTCCATCTTTTTTTATTTTTCTCATTTCTTTACATCGTTTTTTTTACCTCATGTTGATTCTTACCACAGTGAGCAAATCTGAGCGACAGCACGCAGCTCTCATGCAGATGGAGCTGGTACTTGTCAGGTTTGGTGACATGTAGGACCTCCACGTTACTGTTCTCCATTCCTACTGCCAGCCATTCCCCCGTTGGACAGTATCCCAGTGAGAAGATCTGCAATCAAACCCATCAGTCACATATTAATGGCCTTTAGATCTCTTCTGCTTCAAAATAAAACATGTGTTGGGAATTCTTGAATGCACATGAGGGTGTTTTTGTATGTGGGTTTGGCGTGGGTATTAACATGTTGGCAAAGGTCCAATGTATATTTTCCTTACTCGTCCATGAAAATGGCAAAAAAAAGATGTTTCCCTATATAATACATTACTAGGCATGAAAAAAACATTAGAGAGGAGATTAAAATCAACTACATGGTTAAACCCAAGAGTATTAATAATATGTGGATATCCACCTAAAGTAATGGACATTTTTTCGCTCAGCTTTTGATGACGCTGGCCATCGTAATACTTTGAAAACAGTTCCTTTTGCTTTACCTCCATAGTAAAATATAACAAGATGGTCTATATAAAAAGACCATGTTGTTATCAAATATCAAAAATGTTATATTTAGTTCCGTTTTTCTGAAAAATGTTGAAAAAATTATTTTGTGCATCAGTTAAAGAGGGGGCAGTTCATGAAATGGCCAGTGCTAATTGTGCTGAAGCGACGAAGCGAAACAATATAAGAACTGTGAGGGTTTTGTCTCTCCCCGGCTGCCCTGCCTTCTCCTCAATGCACACTCACCTCCTCCTGCACACACTGAAGATGTGAAATGGGTCTATTCAAGAAAATTGCAGTAAAGGTCTATTATATCTGCTTCTCTCCTCCGTCTGGAAAAAAAAAAAACCTGAATCTTCACTGCAACTATCATTAGTTTAAAAAAAAAAAAAAGGACAGGCTGAAAAATTATAGAAAAAAAAAAAAACCTCTGGCTTTTAGTGTGAGTTAATGTTGTGAGCATGGCTTGTAATTTAGTGCAATAAATCAAACCTTCAGGCAGTAATCACACAAACTACAGATGGCAATGACATTTCCCGTCACACACAATTATCATCAATTTGTGACATTTTTTTTCAACTTATCAGCAAAATAATAATAATTTTAGTGCAAAATCATGCTTTTGATCATCTAAGTTGCACCTGCTAGCTGCTGGAGAGACTGAACAACCGTCACAATGCTGAAAGATACAAACATTTGCATTACAACTCGGGTTGTGGGCGAGTTCAAATGTGATGTGTTTGTGAGCTTTCTGTGTACCTGGGAGGTGAAGTCATGCTGCTGTAGCTGCCGGCCCTCTCTCAGGTCCCAGGACCGGACTGTGTTATCCAGACCTCCGGTCCACAGCTTGGTGCCATCATTAGAGATGTCTATACAGCTGGCTCCGTCCGTGTGGCCCTGAAACTGCCTGCAGAAAAACACAATGGTCATCTTAACGAGAGAAAACATTTCAACCGATCATCTGACTGACATTAGTACTTTGTAGCATTCAGAGAAACCCTTTGTAGTGCACTTAATGAGTCTTTATTTTAAAGGGACACAAGGAGAAATTTGAGTCACGCTTCTCTTGTATACAAGTGGCGATGATGAGTTTGTCTCTTTGCCTGGCTGATCGTTTGCTCTTTGGGTCTTTTGGGTAGTTTCAGGGGACCCGATTTGGTCCAGTAGATCCAGAAACCTGCTCCATTTTTCTGGTGTTAACTATTGGTCTTGCTGCTTCTATTGAGTGGCTCAATACACCACATTGTGGAGCAAACTTTGATTGCAACACAAAGAGTAGTTCAGAAATCTTTTGTCTCATTATACTGAATCTTTTAAGTTACATTGTTGATTCACGTGCAATAACACCCTTATGTAAATGTTATGTCAAATTGTAGGCAGTTATCTCATTGCATTACCAAATAGACTGTGGAAAAAACCCCAATGAAAACAGGGTTAAACAAAAAAAATAATAATAATAAAAAGAAGTGAATACAGATATTATTAATGTGAAGACAAAGTATATAACAGAAAAATCTTCAAATGTGATCATTGTAATTGCTTGTAAATTTTTGTGAGAAGTGTTTCAATCTCATCTCTTTATGAGCACAAAAATGTGAGATTATAAATTCCCATTTGTGAGAAACTTGGCAACCTTTTTTTTGCTGTAGTCAAAACAACAAAACAGATTTCCAATCAGATTTCCAAACTGAAACATTTATGTCTGAAAGTAAAGATCTTGGTAAATGTTTGGAATTTAAAGTAAATGTTACACAAGATGAACTTGGGTTATGTTGAGGAGACCGAGGATTGCTCCGGTGAATATTTGAAAATCTTCTCCGAAGGACCATCTCCGTACTCTGTTGTATTTGGGAATGTCCTTTTAACTGAAACAGCCCTTCAGTAACATTTCATTGTCAAAGCATCTTGAAAAAATGCCTCTACCAAGGATTACCTTGTGGTCGAGAGACACAAATGCGTACCTGTTTTCAATCTTGGAGGTAAGTGATGATTTTAAGATGGAGAAAAAGAAAAAATGTAATTCCACTTTTTGGGTTTTCTGTTGAGAGTCAATGTGCCATCCATCCATCCATCCATCCATCCATCCATCCATCCATCCATCCATCCATCCATCCATCCATCCATCCATCCATCCATCCATCCTCACTTTATCAAACTTAAAGTCCCCAGGGCTAAAGCTACGACCAATTTACAGTCTACTGCTTTAAACCGCTGGACTATGGGATGAGACTGTAGAAAAAAAACCCAGATGCACAAAGAAATCATCCAAACTTTAAACAAAAAGACGCCGAGCTGAGAATCAAACTGGGGCGCTACTCTGCCCACAGACCACAACGTGTTAGCTGGAAGGTAAATATTATTTCAAATGATCATGTTCTTAGAATCACATATCTAAAGTAAAAGACATTTACAGGAGCCATGACGAACTGGAATAATCTCGAGGCAGCATAAACAGAAAATGACACAGCGAAAACAAAGCAAGAAAGAGAGAATAAGTGAGCTTTTTTCAGCTGAACACACTACGTACGGTGCGAGAGATGAGATTTAAAAAAAAGAAAAAGCACAGAAAGCACTGGTTTAACTGATGGATAAATTGTAATCATTCTCCAGCAAAAATACCCTCCTCCTGTTTCATACCGAACCAGGGTCTGGTTGTGAAGGTCCCAGACGGCGATGTTCCCATCAGAGCAGCAGGAGAAGCAGACTTTTGAGTCGGGGCTGATGGCCAGAGCATAACATGCAGGTGCTGAGGAAGTTAGCTCCGCTTTGATGCGTGGAGTCGGTGTGGCCAAATCCCAGATTGACAAAGTGCTCGCCTCACCCCCGACGATGAGAGTTCGACCATCCGGAAGCAGCCGGCAGGAACGGATGTAGTTATCTCTGTTCTGATGGGACGGAAAAGGTGGTGCCATCAAAAGAAGTAATTACATGGAAATCAAAAAGGAAATCTTTTTCAACGTGTAGCACAAGTCCTGAAAGTAAGTTATTGATGTGTTACACTTACCAGACAGTCCAGCTGGGATACTGGGGTCTTGTTGCCGGGATGACTGATGTCCCACACTTTGACGCAGCCTTTGCCGCCAGTGTAAACATGGCGCGTCGGGTTACTGATGGTAACGGCACACACCACCTCCCCGTGGCTGAGAGTATTGATCTGTCGAGCGTGGCGCGGGATGCCGGGGCCGATCAGCGCGTCGGGGGGGAAAGGCACGGGCTGCATTTGTCCGTCAGCGCTCACATGAAAGGAATAGGCTCTGGAGGAAAGAAGAGGATCGTGCAGAGGGAAGAAGAGCGGTGAGTGAGAAGAGTGAGGGTGAGGTGCTGGGAGAGGTAAACGCAGGCAAGAGGGAAGAAATGGTTTGTGAACATCTACAGTGAGACTGTGCAGCCGGAGCGTAAGGATAGGAAACATACGGTTTTCCACCAGGAATGCCGGACAGGTTGGGAGGGAGGCCGGGGACACGTATGTGATGGTGAGGATCGAATCCCACCTGAAAGGCAAGTCAGCCATACACAACTGTTCAGACAACCACAACTTAAACAATACAGGGAGGAAAAAGGTGCAGGACAGTTCCAGACATAGAGGTGATATGAAAGATAAAGTCATTGGTCAAAACAGTTAAAACTGTATTTATACTTCATTACTGTACGCATGTCTACAATTCAGGTATTTTGTACTACACACGCATATTTATTTTTTGGGTTTTTTGTGTTCTCTCATGACAATTTAATACAAATATCGGAACTTCCTGCTCTTTACAGTGTAAAAACGGACTCGTTCGTTTTAACATCTATGGATAAATTTTCAGAGTTACATTGAAAAAGATCAAAACGGCTGACGACAACCAATATCTGTACTGAAGCTGTAAGAGATTTAAGAATGATTTGAACGTGTCAAACCAGGGCCATTGAAGTTTCAGAGAAATAGCACCGGTTTTGGATTCTGGGAACCACAATAAAGCATCTCTGCAGGAAGCGGCTGTGTTGCTCGTTTGTTAGTGTCGTGTGAACACAGCG
Source organism: Lipophrys pholis (assembly GCF_963383615.2). Taxonomy (NCBI): domain Eukaryota; kingdom Metazoa; phylum Chordata; class Actinopteri; order Blenniiformes; family Blenniidae; genus Lipophrys; species Lipophrys pholis. The sequence goes on from NC_137638.1 coordinate 10,508,454, forward strand.
CGACAGGAAGTGGGACCGCCCCAGTTGGTAAAGTGTGCTGATTTATGTGTGTTTGCGAGGGTACATGTACCACTTGTGTGCGTCCATAGGCTGCCACTGCAGCAGCTGCCACTGCACTCATCTGTGGAGAGATGTTATGCAGGCCGGTGTAGGCTGCTGCTGCTCCGCTCAGCTCTCCGTTCATACCCGGGTGAGGAACCATGCCGAACGGACCGGGGTAGGAGCAGGGCACAGCCAGCGGTGTGCGAAGGCCAGGAGCTACGAGGCAAGGCACGTACAGATGGGTGACATTAGTGGCAGAGGTCACAGTGCTGAGCTCAAATACATAGGAATGCTTTTGAAAACTCAACAAGGATGACATTTAATCTCAAAGCAGGTTTACAAAACTGCTTTGTGCTCATGAAAGTCATGAATCCTCTATGCAACACTCACCCAGGGTCTCGACTCCTGCAGGCTTACTGGGTGCGGACCTCAGGCCTGGGGTGGAGGTGCTGCTGGGTGTGGGGGCTTCAGAGCGAGATGTGGGGGTGCTGGACTTGGACACAGGAGTGGTGGACTTCTCATTCTACAGCAGAGAAAGTAATCGTAACCCTTTGTCAGGCGAGTGGCCAAGTTTGGCAACTTCCAAATGTCTTCCCGTTTCTTCCAAACTCAAAACTTGAGAGTTAACGACAATCGCAGAAGACATGAAATAGGGGCTGTGGAGGGTTTTCTTTTTTCTTTTTTTATTTTGTGTGAATCATGACAAAACATGACACGTATGTTTTAAACTTCTTAGTTAGCTAATGACATAAAGAACAAAACTTTTCTGTTTTGAATTTAAAAGATACCCCTCATTCCGTCATTAGAATAATTAAATAGATATAATTAAATTATATATATAATGTGTCACTTTTTTATTTAGGGATTTAAAAACCTGTGAATCATTTTCAAGATTATCAATGATATTTGAAAAGACAATGTCTCGTATTATATAAAGCCGATCCGCTGTTCTCCCTCCACACTTTTTATTTGTAATTTTAGATCATCAAGGTTTTGTCATCTGTAACAATACATTTCTTTTTGTGCTTTACTTTGAAATAATGTTCATCTTCACATTTTTCCCGATGCCCTAAAATAGCAAACTTCCCTGAGAAATAGTGATAAAGAAGATCAAAAGACTGTAATTACCCCAATGACTTACCAAATTAATCTCTTTGGACTTGGATGAAGGTGTGCTGCTGGAGGAGGCGACGGAGGAAGGACTCAGGGGAGCGTCTTTCTTCAACAGGCGGCTTTTGTCCAATCCATTCTCCCGAGGCGAGTGGGCGGGACTTCCTCGAGGGGACGCTGGATCCTGCAGCGTGTGAGCACAATGAAAGACGACTCATTTCACGGGCAGGCAACACAAAAGATAACACGCTGCCACACGGGTTCCTACCTCGTTGGAGACATCGACCACCAAGTTGTCGTCGCTCTTCTCTGCATCACTTTCCTGGGATTCATATAAACAAGGACACACGTCGATTTGCATTGCAGTCAAATCTGAACCGAACCTCTGACAAACAAAGTCCTTTCCAGTTTGAACTGTGCAACACATGAGAAACTAATGATTACATTTGTATTTGATACAGACTGAGATATGGGTGTTGTAAACCAGTGAACTCAGTTTTTTATTTTCATCCATACACGAAAAAGGTCTTCACTCACGTAGCGCGTGGACGTCAGCTCCTTATCGTCCGTCTTCTGTTTCTTGTTGTCGGACGAATAATCGCTTGAACTGCGGTGTTTCTCTCCAGCCCGGAAACTTGCTGAAGGCGACACGGAGGAGCTCTGAAAGAAAAAAAAAAAAAGGACAAAATATTGCAGAAGCTTAACAGAACAGGCTTTGATTTTTTTCAACAAAACTTGAGCTCTGAACAGAAAAATGCATTAAAGGAAACAGTTGAAACTTTGGGATATGAGGCAAAAGACGACAATGTGAAACCCCAGCATATAGAGACATACTAGATAATCAGGTACTGTCTCGCTGTTTTTTAAACTGTATCTTCACCCGAACAAATAGATCTTACAACGATACATCACACCCTGTCCTCAGACCATTTTCACAGAACGAACCATAATTCTTAAGGATTGCAGGGGAAACGTGTGATACAGAGAGTGGGTGGATCTTGCATACCTCCAGCCAGTCATTTTCTCTACTACATGATCCAGATCATGATTGTGGAACAGTGACAGCTAACACTAGGTGAAGACAGGAGTCTGAACAAGTTACCAGTCCATCACATTACAAACATGGCGATCCAAACAGTCAAACATACTCACACTCACAAATATGGGCAACTTGGGGTTGGGTAGGTCATCTTTTCTCTGTCTCTACAGCTTCCTGCAGGATGTCTAACGGTGGAACACGAAGTTTGTGAGCTGAGCCCCCATCAAGTCTGCACTGAGAGGATTAGCTTGCTCTCTGATGACAATATGATTGTCACTCTCTGTCTTATTTTGTTCTCTCTCTTGATCCTCTAACCCGACCAGAACAGCAGAGCGTCTTCACCTCTGAGCCTGGTTCTGCAGGTTTCTGTCTGTCTAAAATGAGTTTTTTTCCTTTCCATTGTCACCGATGTGTGCACATGAGGGGTTTTCTCCGTAAAAGTGCCTTCAGATGACTATCCCTATTGGTAGTCCACAAAAAAATGTAATTGAACCGAATCATGCCGTCGCTTAATCACTGCACGTTGAACAGATTTTATTCCTAAAGAGAACAATGCAGGCTTTCTTAAGTGCTTAAGACACAGCAAAACAGCAAACTCGGTCATAGCAAAATGTTAAAACATTGTAAGTCTGAAAGCAGATGAAACCATTGGAGAGATTGTGTGATAATTTACATGTTTTTGATGTGATAATCCACCTAATTAGATCCCCAAAGTGCATCTTTCTGTAAACGGCTGGAGTGTATGATGAGAAGAGGAACTGTCAAAGACAAAGAAGGTGTGAAAGGAAATGAAAGGTTGAAGCAAAATACTTGGATTTTCACTGAAACGAGACAAGAGGCCAAGTGTGAGCTCCAGCTTTCGCGGTAAAAACCTTCTCAACGTGTGACATTACAGAGCCAGTCTGCCACGGCGAGAGAGGTCAGGGAAAGATGCAGAAAGAAAAGCTAAGAGGAACAGTTCACACAACTTTAAAAAAAAACCCTCTGCCAGTCAAACCCAATTAGTTTTTAACTATATCATAACCAAACCACAGCAGTGCTGCATCCTCGACAGTCCGACCACAATGCCGTGCCGTTGGAGGGAGTCGCTCCACTGACATCTCCTTCTTAATCTAATATGGCATCCTTTAAACGCCATTACTGAGGGATTAATCTTCTTTGAGAAGCACAGATCAAAATAAGGTCAACTAACTAAACATTTCTCTTCTTGCTCTGCTGCTCTCTCTCTCTCCCTCTCTCTCTCTCCCTCTCTCCTCTCTCTCATTGGGAAGCGCTCCTCACCCGGCCCACGATGGACAGAGAGAAGAAGAAAAAAAAAAAATCAAGCAGGACCTTTAGCTCGACCTTTCCACTAACTCACGCTTGTAACCTTTCCGGTGCCCTTTGCCGTGCTGCAAGTGTTGATGACAGAGATTCTGTGGGGGAGGAGTGTGTTTCCATGTATGTGCCCACATGTGTGTGTCTGTGTGTGTGAGGTTAGGAGACGCTCCTAGCTGTTTACATTTTAGTACTCCAGGCGTGCAAATAATCTTGAGATTGCCAGTGTGTGTATCGGCGTGTGCCTCCTCCTGAGTGAGCCCAAGTTGGTTGAGCCCCTCACCTTCTCTCCCTCGCCCTCAGTCGCAGACTGATTAGATTAATTAGCCTGCAAATTAGCTTTTTCAAAAACATCAAAGCAAATTAATTTGGTTGCGGAGACAAATGAAGGCGCCGCCGGCAGTGCGGGCATTGTGACTGCGAAGCAGTCTGAGCGGCGCGGCTGAGTGAAAGTCTTCATTTCCATGCACATCATAATTATATTTGCCTCCCACTTCAAATTGATTCTGCAAGTCCTGATAATGCTATCTGTAACCTCCTCTGTGTGTGTGTGTGTGTGTGTGTGTGTGTGTGTGTGTGTGTGTGTGTGTGTGTGTGTGCGTGTGCGTGTGCGTGTGTTCTCTCTCTAGTGACTTCCAGATAACTCCGCTTATGTTATGAATAAAGTTTAAAACATCATAAATTGAAGGCCAACAGAGGTAACCCCCCCACCCCCACCCCCACCCAACCCCTCTCACTCAGGTGCCACAACTCATAAGTTACAGACGCACAAAAAAAAACATGCCAGCTACAGATAACTGTTGCTTGGAATCAATCACACTGGATTTGTATTTTGTCACACAAAAGTTGTCACTTCAAGAAATTGTTTTTTCACACCGTCTCATATTGGACACATGAAGAGAGAGATATTACCCTTAAGACCTCATATTCACCTGCTGATGGCTCCTTTCTTATTCGTCACATGTTCTTAAACTAAATGGACAAACGCTTGAGACGTGTTTCCGACATCTGTGACGATGATGACAATTTAGCAATTTGCTGTGAACATGCAAACATTTGTAAATTTCTTTTTTAATATTTTGGAAACTTTGCAAATTCTTTTTCAAAATGTGTCCCAGCTCAGTGAGACGGACGCTTAAATATATTTCTGGTGTTCATAAAACAGAGTGAGCCTGAAATTCAGCGATTAAACACAATAATCAACATAAATAAAGTAAATAAATGTGGAATATAATGTTTAGCTGCTGATATTTTACTTTGACTTTTCAAGGTCCAAGATGAGCGTTGTTGTTTGCTATCCATTGAGTTTCTTTTGGTAAAATACATTTGCAATCTCATTCTTCCTTTTCCAGCTTTCAAACACAATGTTAAGCTGAAGTACTGTTCAATGTATGGAAATTTCTTTACTTTCAGTTCACTGACATCAACACTTGTGATCTACTCTCTCTATATCCTCCCCATATCCTTTCTAGACAAGCTCCTCAGTAAACTTTGAACGGGGATTATCAACCTGCAGTTCATTGGTGGTGCTGAATGTTTGTGTAATTGTTTGTGGGGGGGCGACACAGGGGTCACGAGGACCTGGCAGCTTGCAGGGCGTGTTCTAGACATAACGGTTAGTACAAACAACAGGATTAAATATTGAGTAACAATGCAACAAGTAGCCATTTGTATTACTCGATGTATCATGAAGTAGCTCCGCTTCAAAAATGTTGACCCCGCCCACTTTTTTTACACAGTTTCTTCTCTTATCTCAGATCCATTCTGCTCAAAGCAGAGATTAATTTCACTATTTGTCTTGTGTCCTGCGTACTGATGAGAGCCACAATATGCAAACACCAGTGATGTTAACTAATGTATTAACAGTAATATGGCTATTAAAAACAAATTATAAAGAGCTAAAAAATAATGCAACACACGCACACACACACACACACACACACACACACACACACACACACACACACACACACACACACACACACACACACACACACACACACACACACACACACTTTGGTAATGGAACCTAACGTCAAAAAGTACAAAACACAAATATATCCATCAAACCCTTTACTCCTGGTAAAGTTACTTGTACTCCTGAAAGCTGGGAACAAAACTTCCACTAGGTAAATCTGAAAATCACAATTCTATTAACAAACCAATTGTAAGCACTTTGCAGAGAACATTTTTTGGAAATCTTTGTTGTTAACCTTTCAGAAAGATAGAAAACATGTCAACAGAATAAAAATGTTAATGACAGGAAGAGATGCTTAAAAAAAATGCATATTTATGAGACAAAGAGGAATAAAACTCAAAGGTTTGGGCCATTTTGGTGCTTTTCAAAATACATATGAGTCAAATTATGAGAAAACCCACTTTTATATGCGTCGTTCAAAGTTTTATACAAATAAAATTTTTCACACGTTCACTTCAGGAAATTCAAGATAAACGTAGAAGTGAAAATAGGATATACACCAAAATGTGTATTCAGATTTCTTTTTCTACTAGTCACAGTAGGCCAATTATAACAAAATATATATATTTTTCCTTTACTGTAAATGATCCAAAACTCTTTTTTCTATGAAAAGATGCTGATCACTGAGCAGCTCCAGGCAGGAGGACGGCCGCGTTCGCCAACCGGGAGAAACAAAAAAGGTTTCAAAGCATTAAATCTCCACTCTGAATGCCTTCTTTCTGTTTTTCTCAATTCCTGAATAACAAATAACTTTGGCCATGTTTTGTTTCAATTAAGGCGACGCGCAGTATTCATCTCATCAGATTACTTACTTCCAAACTTTATCAGAGACAAAGAAAAAGTCAAACTTAGTAAGGGATGTGTCCACAGTGTGGAGATGCTGTGTTTTAGTGTCTTTGCTTTGCCGCTTTGTTGTCTCACTGACACACAAATATATATCTACACAAAAAAACCAAAATCTTCAGAACTTTAGGTCGAAGTCATTTCGGTCTAATCCGTCTTTCCCCCCGTACAACTCAATTAGCTTGTTACTCTGCAGCCAACACAGCATGGAAGGCAGGGCTGCACACTGAATTCAGGGCTTTTAAAAGAGCATCCCAGCATTTACAACAAAATCAGACGGCCGCCGCAAGGCTTGTTTACCGGCGGCAAAAAAACCCACGACAAAAAAGTACAAAGTGAGTCTCTGATGATCAGGCCGACCACAGACTGCAATGTGTCTACTTCAACAGGTGATTAATTGTAACCTTGACAATGGCCTCGTTAGGGAGTCGGTCCAGTTCTTGTTCCACACAGGCAGCATATAATCACAGATGCAGACGTTTTTTATTATGTGACATTTAAGGCAATTAAAAATAATTAAAAAAAAAAAAGACCTGTCACCTGATTCTACCAACTTTCACTTATTCACTGTGTGGGCTGGAAAGGATATCACAGAATGCAATCCCCCCCCCCCCCACCAAAAAAAAAGCTAATGATGGTTGAACCAATCATTAGCTTCATTTAATAAATGTACTCAGTCCCACTCCGACCAACAAAAGGTCTGAGAAGGTGTAGTCCTTGAACACACCATGACTACATAATTGACTGGCAGTACCAGCAGCGTTAGTATGCAGACACACATGCGTGCGCCGTATACACCCTCGTACCTTTATCAGCATGTGAGGTGCTAACGCCAAGGACGTTAAGGCACAGATGTTCATACAATTCACACCCACTGTACTCTGTGGACTGTTGCCAAGGCAACTGTAGACCACTGACAAGGGACTTATTGGTTTCATGAAGTGACTGTTGGCCACATGTCAAAGAGCAGTTCCGTGTGTGTGTGTGTGTGTGTGTGTGTGTGTGTGTGTGTGTGTGTGTGTGTGTGTGTGTGTGTGTGTGTGTGTGTGTGTGTGTGTGTGTGTGTGTGTGTGTGTGTGTGTGTGTGTGTGAGGTCGTCAGAAATCAGCGATAAAGATAGAGGCCAGAATGATGAATGCCTTTCATTAGCACCTTGCAACACCACACACACACACACACACACACACACACACACACACACACACACACACACACACACACACACACACACACACACACACACACACACACACACACACACACACACACACACAGATGTGTAGGCACCATGATGGGACCGATTAGCCATGTGTGTGTGTGTGCGTGCGTACAGGAGGATAAGCTGCATGGGGGGCAGCAGATAACATATTAAAACATTCCTCCTGTTCCCACCTACTGCAACACACCATAAAACGGACACAGCCTGCTAAACTCGTGCTCGTGTGTGTGTGTGTGCGCGCGCGTACATGCGTGCGTGCACTCTGGCGCTGCTGGTATAAAGAAATGCTAATCTGCTCATTGAGTATTCAACAAACCAAATGTTTGCCCTGGGAAAAAAGCTCTGCTTAAGGGACTAATTACTACAAGCGGCGGATGTAACAATGATCTGTTGCGTTGCCGTTTTCCTTCTGCTCCCTCCTTCCTTCACTAACCAGACCGGGCTTTTATAATTCACTCGTTTCAGAGCCCCGCTTTTAGCCTGTTTTGTTTTTTCCTTTCAAGTCATTTCCATTTTTCACACGTCAGACATTTTAAACGCATGATCTGGCAGCACTGTGCGGATGAAAAATACATCAAATCAAGCAAAAATGTTGTGCCTCAAATTATGGCTATATATAGTAAAAATTTATGTCAAATGATAATTGTTAAGATTTTCAACTACCAAGGTTTTACAAATATACATATGAGAAAATTAAAATGTCTGAATCTCTAATTGTATCTTACACATAAGCAAGCGCTCAAAATACAGTAACAAAATACAAAAAAAAAGCGTCAAAAAAACACCTGCGGACACATTACACAGACGGTACGTCCCATAACACAAAAAAAAAGAACTAAATATGATGATATATTAGCCAGAAAATCTAAATGAGACACAACGAATCAAAACGATAACAATAGGTTTCTTTATAACACGTTTTATGTTAACGTGTGCATCTTGATCCGAGTTGAGTTGACTTTGTGTTCGATGTTCATGTCGCTCCACTCACATCATATAAAATGCCTCGATCACTCTAAACAATAGATTTTACACAAAAGCTAAAGTGCACAATAAAAAGAATCGCAAAGAAGAGAGTCCATGCTCGTCTTAAATTTACTCGTCATCCATTTATGAGTGTGAATGTGTTATTTCATCAAAAGCAACAGCAGCAAAGATCTGAAGATGAGCAGATATGAAGCTCCAAACGTGTCTTTTTGCAAAGGGAAGAAGAAAGACTTACCTTGACTGAGTCTCTGTCTGAGGAGGCGGAGGGCATGAGACAGAAAAAAAATTACAGATTAAAGCATTTAAAGTCTGAAGCAAAGGAAAAATGTGTAGTCACACACACAAACAGTAGGCACACAAAATAATACCTTATCAAACACACACACAACCACAAAGCAGTGCAGCTAAAGGTGGATTTGTGCTACGACTGACCGTTCTGTTTGATGGAGGGTTTCTTTACACTTCAAAGTCCACCTACAGATCTAACAAGAGATCCACTCTAGTTTACTCTCTTAAAGAAAATAATGGATGTGACAGATCAGGAATATTTAAAGCCCCATGCGTAGATCTGGGAAGCTGGGGATCAAACTATCAACCCGAGCTGCTCCGCCGACAGCCGGGTTCCCGCCTGTTCTGGTCAGGTTCTGTTGAAGAGCTCACCAGTGACGTCTCTTGTAGACAGGTCAGCCGGGCCTCGGGTCGGAGCGGCACAGCTGGGAAGCACCGTGTTCTTGGCAACATAACCAGAACAAGAACATCCGAGTCTCGCTACCGTCAAAGCTTAAAGCAGATGTACAGCCTGAGTCACTCCGTGGAGTTTTGAATGAACGCTTCACACACAACATAGCAGACGGCTACCAGACAAATGCTGTCTGTATTCTCTCACTGTGTGGCAGACTTGGCGATTTTATCAATTTTGTAAGCTGCAAAACATTTATTCCATAAACTTATGTACGGCGCCTTAAATCAGATGATAACTTGTTGCATTCATTTGCATGGAGGCTTGTCGAAATCATTTTCTGCTGCATTCCTTTACATTTCTTACATGTTATATGGCAGCATTAAACGGCCTTCTGAGGTACGAAAAGTTATTATTAATCCGAGATAACATCACATTGCTAATGTACTGCATTTGTAGCCTTTTAGTGAAGCATAGGTGTATATCTACAAGTGCTGCCAGGTTATAAGAACTGTACTGCACTTGGCTACTATGGGGTGTTTAAGATATTTGTGGTTGGTTTTCGGGGAACTGTTCTTCTTCTTATACAGTTTATTTATAGAACAAAGCATACTTCGAACACAGTTGTTGCTGTTTTGTTCAGACTATTTGTTTTTGTATGTTTTTATGTACTGCTGCCAATATTTCTGATTCATGTATGCAGGGCTTTTTTTCTTTTTTTTTTTTACTAACAGCTTCTACTTTGCTTGCTTACACAAGTTCCCATTAGTGCATTTAATAATCTACCTGTCCAAGAGACTTCAAATGAAAAATTGTCCATCCTTGTCAAAGCCTTTTTAATTTTGAGGGGTAGAACTTTTTTAATGTTTTAAAAATAGGTGAGTCCGCCTTAAATTCATCGAGGTCACAAAACTTCAAAGTTTATGCACTTTAATTAGCGTGAATGTAATGTCTAATTTATTTTAATAACGATATATACTTAAAGTGTCAGCAAAAGACACAAAGGTAATCTCGTAAATTTAGCGGCGGGAGACCAAATGGCAGCACGTCAGGTTAAAGAGAAAGATGAATCGGTCAAAAAGAAAAATAAGAGTGTACCAAGAGGGAGAATATGGCTTCATTGAAGCAACATAATAAGAGCTGAATGCATCTTTGCTGTGAAAAAACTGTGAATGAAAGTTTGAAACTGAGCTTCCCTCCTGAGCGGAAGATTCTCCAGTCCACCACACATCCAGAAATGAAGTGTGAACCCAAAGAGTTTATCTTCAGAAAGTAGAAATGATTGTTACAGAATTTAACAGAGAAACTGTATTTCACCCATACCGTGTTATGAGGTTTCTTCTTCTTTTAAATTTTTTTTTATAAAATTCTACAGGGTGTGGTGGGGGTGGGGTCACTTCACTTTTAAAATGGTGAAAATGTTAACAAGGTTACCTGCAAAAAAACTGATGAATCTCTACATTTTCAGTAGAATTAAAGTTATTGCTAACAAAATATATCAATTCACCAATTAAAGTGGGCTGGACTCTGCAATAACACCAATGAGCCACATCGCCTGTGCCACCTGATTCCAGTGTAAAGTGGGCTCGGGTCCAAAATAAAGATCTTTTTCTGTGGCCTACTTGTTCCATTAATGGGAGAACAGAGACGGCCTCCTGATGTGGATCACTAATTGCAAAGAGGATTTGCTGTCAAGACGGGCGCCACACGTGGGACCAGAGTTTTCGCTTCACTCAATGGATCAGACCAGCACAGGTACAATTATTTCAACATAAACTGATTACTTGGATTGGAAGTGGTACACAAACCTGTTCATGTGTTTGGAGAGGTGGAATACTGAGCTCTGTCTTGATGAGCCAAAACTGTACCTGAGTAGAGGGTAACCTTTTCAGCCCTGCTCTCACCCATAAATCCCAGAAACCCAATTGTAGCTGAAGTTACATTGTGAGTAATACCTCAGTTAGCAGTCAGTTAGCTTTACTGCAGCTCCAGGGCAAGGTTAACAGCTCTACTGCACAGTTAAAACCCTCACAGCCACACTGCAACACAGTAATTAAGAGCTGGCGCACACACACACACACACACACACACACACACACACACACACACACACACACACACACACACACACACACACACACACACACACACACACACACACACACACACACACACACACACACACACACAGCACAGTGTCTATGAACAGTAATTAAATGCTTGAGCTCAAAGTCAGCTCAGAGAAGAATTAGAGCCCTTCTGTGTGTACACTTGGAAAACAGCATCATGGCGCTTGTGTATTGCTCCCTATTAGACCGATTAAAACGGCATAATGACAAATCAATTTTTAATAGTTTGAGCGGGTGTTCATTCAAAGCACTAAACAATCAGGGACAAGCCAGTACAAACAGTGATATAATTCATAATGCTGACTGGATATTCTGGATGTGTAAACCTGGATTGGGATAATCAACCTCTCAGAGGATTCAGGCCTCCCTGTTTATGTCCATTAAACATGTTTAACGTCCCCTTAAGAGTGAAATAGAACAGTACGTGTTGCTGCGCATGGAGCTTTGTGTTACAGAGGCTGATATAGTGGTTATCACCTCTGCCTCACTTCTGTCTGTTTCAAACCCTGGGTGCAGGACTTAGATTTACATAACTTTAAATTGCATATGATCACTGTTTTGCAGATTTTAATTAAATAAAATGTAGTAATTGGGTTGGTTGTTTTTTTTGCACTATCTTTAAATTCAATTGTGCAAAACTGAGGGTAACCCATTGAATACAAGTGAAAATAATAACAGTGGCATATATGTCACTGACATTAGTATTATACACAGAGACAATCACAAATACGTGGCTTCTTATGTCAGTCATGGATCAAATGACATAGTGTTACTGTCTTCTAGCTCCTTAACAAGCTATTTATCAAAAAATATAATTTTGATGATTATTAATTACCATTAATTAATTAATAATTACTATTATGTACTGCCATTATGTTTAGATATAGTGGTATGGAGGGTCTTTGGTACATTTCAAGGATCCTTTCATAAAAGTTTCTCAACAAAATGCAAATACCGTATAATTGAGTTGGTGTTTACCTCTTGGATGTTCACTGTTGTTCTCATGGTGTTTCCTCTCGTCTTTCAGGGGCAGTTGGTGGCTCAGGGCGGAGGACAGTGCCAGCAGGCTGGCAGTACTGGCCCCGGGGGGCAGGGGGGGCTGCAGACCTGCCGGATGGGGCGTGAGCGGGATGGGGATGGCGTGACCGTGGGACAGGTGCTGAGCCTGAAGCTGCTGCTGCTGAAATACACAAAGAAATTAGGATTCAACACAATGGTGTGACAGAAACTGCAAGTACCTGAACAATCAACAGTTTGCTTTTTATTTATTTTTTTAAATCCTCATAAATAAATAAACTGATTGACCTTCAATGAATGGTTGACTTAAGGCCAAAAAGCCTCACTGAATATTCTAGATGACACATATTTTGAAGCACTAACAGCATACTCACAGTAAAAGTGCACTTTAGTCTTCGCATCATTTTTCACTTTTATTTTCCAACACCTTTTTCTTCAATTAATTTAGTGAGAGTAAAAAAAAAAGAAGAAGAGCCATAACAATGGAAATTTATTTTAGCACTGAAAATATAATACAATAACAAAAGCTTAAATGGAAAAGGGGCATATTAGCATTGATGTATTTGTTTAAACTATATATACACTTTTAAAAGTTTTGTGTTTATTAGTTGTAATTCTCCACAATTGTTTTAGTGATGATGGAGGAGTGGGAGGGTGGAATGTAGAGGTTTTGGGGGAAGGAGGGGCGGTGATGTCTGAGGAACTTCCAGCACACGGCATAGTTGTATTAATCAGTACTAAGTAATATACACTTGTTACATTTTTTAATTTTTTTTTTTAATCAGATCCAGAGCCAGATCTGTTTTTTGTTTTTTTATGTCCAGCACCTAATTTCCAATATGATTGTGTAACAAAATAGATGTGAAAAGCTACAAATACTGTGGCAAAAAAAATAAAAGTGTGTGTCAGTTTGGTTCAGCATTAGTTTAGATTCTGTCTTTTTAGAGAGGTGGATTTAAAGAAAACGATTGCTGCATCCTGTGTGTGTGTGTGTGTGTGTGCGCGCGCGTGCGTATTCGTGTGTGTGTGTGTTACACCCACTCCTATGATGGCGTTGAGCTCAGCCATGGTGACCTGCTTTGCCCTCTCCACGGCCTGCACCACCTGCTGCTGATGCTGAGAGATACCAACACAAATAATCAGGAGACAAACTGAGAAACAGCAGCAGAGACGGAGGAAAGAATCAGACATCTGCCGATTAAAGAGGTATCATGCTATCCATGGGAAAAAAATAATAAAAAGTACAATGCAGTCCTGCGATAGTTTTTATGACGTATGACAGCCAAATAGAAAAACTCAGGTCATTGTGACCTACAGCATTCTGGTTTTTATAAATTGTGCGTATGATGAAATTAAAAACTGTTCATTACATGGTGAGTTCTTCTCGTCCTTGGATTGTCTGACACAGGTGTCTCAGATTGTAATATTATATAATATACAATGAAAATGCATAAAGGTACATCCATAAGTATGTATCGCATACACTGCAAAAATAAAGCTGCTAATAAAATTAGTGCACCATATGCACTCATTTTCAAATTGGATCATATGTCACTGACCCCCCCAGAGGTGTCTCATCAGTGGTCAAAACCACACATGTGCAACACACAGGTTTGTCTTCCAATGTACGGAAAAAAATACTTTTTATCAACTTATGTTGTTTTGTATCATAAAGCACCTCACAGTGAGAATGTATTTGTTATAACAATAACATTAGTGCATGTATATTTCAGTTGTTTTGCCCAGATCACTTTCTATAGATTCATTTTATTTTCTCGAAGTCTGAGGTCAGTAAAAGTTGCCAAACTCTGCCAACTTCCACACACAAGTGCATTTCAAAAGTGGAAAACCAAATTTTTGCCATATTTCACTTTAAAAACAGTGAAACTTCCTGATGTTTACTTATCATGGATACGGTAAAATGTTTAATTCCAGTTCATAAGTCATGGAAATAAAAATCCAAGCATTTCTCAATTTTTTTCTTTTACTTTCGGAGCTTAATTCAATACAGTAAGCATAGAACAAGAGTGAAATTCTTAAAATTGCTTTTTTGAATTTAGAAATAACTGAAAATCTCAAAAAAATTTAATATTAAATTCTTTTGCGAGACAACAGTAATTCACTTGCGTGTGTTGTCCTCTGTCTCAATATAAGATTGGTGTCTAATGTTAACATGGATATGTGTGTGGAGAAGAAGGAAACAAGCCAGACATCATGGGAGAGATGGACCGCAACCAGGGCAAAGTCATACAAAGGGTACGGAGAGAGGAAGACATATCCGGGAAAAGAGCAGCAAGATTCAACCAGGAGCGCAAAACATCAAAGAAGGCCAGAGATGAAAGAGCTTATCAGGTGTGGAAATGAACCTGACCGTCGTGTTCAGGTAAACCTCGCAAAAATGAGTTAAAGCTGCATGAAAGTCTCTCACACACACACACACACACACACACACACACACACACACACACACACACACACACACACACACACACACACACACACACACACACACACACACACACACACCAAGAATTCTGTAGATTAAAAACCTGTGCTTGACAAACCCCCAAAAAATCCAGTGCATAATTAATAACTTGCCTAGAGCCTCTACAGTTACACTATCGCTGTTTAATGGCTGACAGCAAAATAAACAAACAAAAAAAAAAGAAGATTTATTTCTCCACCAACACTAACAGTATCGCCACTGACCCACAAACTGACTGTTGCTAAACAAAAGATTTTTAGATTTATGACTATATTTCCTCATTACTGAAGGTTCAGCTCATAGTGTTATACTGATTTTAGACTGTTTCTGTCCAACCACATTCTTCTGCCAGGGTGATTTTATGATTGATTTCACATCATCACATCACCAGCAGCACTGGGGCGTTGAGCAGGCAGGACGTAAACGACATCGTTTAAAGTTAAGTATGGCAGCCACAGTTCAACCAACGAACCCTGAGTGTCTCCAACATTGTATTGTCCTGCACTGATGTAGGTATATGTTATTTATACAGCGGATCACTGAAAGTGGAAGGTAACAAACCACAAACATTGCTACTGCACTTGAGGCAATACTTTATGTGTCTGTACTATATTGAAGTTCTACTCTGTACATTTTAACCAAAAGATCTGTACTTTCGACTCCTCATAGCATGACAAAAAAGAGGCAAGTCAACCACGGTGAGAAGTGTCTACTTCATTGATTGTACAGCTTCTGATACAAAAAGTGATCGTCTTGAGGCATTTCAGGTGACTTTAGAATGGATACCAATAGAAAGCTTTACTTTTAAAGTATTGATGATTTAGTATTTATGACTTACATTTGCCTCAGCTGTTACACTTCCAATTTCATGTTATTTTCTAGCTTCTAAATTTTTTTACTCAGTTTTACTCTCTTATTACTCAAAACTACAATACATATTCAATTACAGTGGTATCTGTACTTTTACTTTAGTGGAAAATATACATACTTTGCCACCTATGCCAATCGCGTTGAGTGCAACTATGGTTATAACAAATGGCTGTGGTAAAGGAATTTCACTCATATAGCGCTTTTACCAATGTTGTATCAGCCCCCAACGTGTTTACGTTGTAAGTTACGCACGCACACAGCAAAAGCTGCTGCACTAAAACAGTTTTTTCCATCTCATAATAAAAGATGAAAAAGCTCAGAAGAAGGTCATAACGCAAACTGTTGCAGAGCTCCAGTAATCTGACATCTGATGAAAGCGTGCACGCTGCATTTTGTTGTGTCATTTGTACTAGATTTATTGTTGGACGATCATGTTTACCGTCTGTTTTACAATCAGCGGCTGCAGCTGTATCACCATGTTTGTCTCGTTCCCTCCGCATGGCTGCAGGGATTTACTGAAGTGAAGATGCTTTTGCATCAGTATAGAGCCGCTATGAACAACATGCACAACGACTCGCCTGTCGCTGCCTTCCTGAATTTGAATGAACCTCCCACCTGTTTGTTCTGCTCGCTCCACCTGTGCACCGTGCACTCCCAAAAGACCTTGCAGACGCCTGTGTAACATTTTAATAAAAATATCGGAACACTGTCAAACGCCTTTTTTGCAGTCTTTTTGTTAAGGTGGGAGGATCACGGAGCGCTTTCGTTTCTGGATGTGATAAAAATGTTACACACAGCTTGCAAGCAACACAGAGCATTTCAGAGAAGAAGACTGGAGCTATTAAAAAAAAACTAAAAACAGGTCGGTAATTATTGGAATGAAAGGTTATTACATTCTTCTGAGGAAGTGATGCCAAAGTTTATTTCCTTTGAGGTTAATAGCAACAATACCAACAATACAAGGCCACCTCATGTAATGTAAAGCCATTACAGCACAAAGAACACATGTGGTACAGTCATGAAAATATTTTAGAATAATTTAGATTCACCATCTGAAATCGGGGCATATCTATGATGAGCAGCATTTCCTCTTCTTAGGACAATTTCCTGTAAACATCTGTCAAGCTTAAATTGCTTTATCCTATTCCACAATGCTGCCTGATCATCATCAATGTAATATAAGTATTGAATAATGAGTTTAACTCTATGTCCTAGAGAAAGGTCAGATAGATGTGAAGGCTCAGTTTGAGCCAGGGTGGTGCGAGTCAGTGCAACCAAAGATTATGAGACTGGTGTAAAATTACAAGCGCTTGATGCTGCGTGCCGGTGGCTGAGGGATGCTGGAAGATGTTTGGAAGGTGGGATGTGAAGGAGCACCAGGCACAGTATATGATTAATGATAATGAATGGCTTTTAAAGACCGTGAAAAATATAAAAAAAATGAAGTGAAAATACAGAGTGGATGTTTGGCATTACTCACAATGGCAGCAGGAATCATCTAACCATCAGAGAGGTGGAAAAAAAGCGACCTTAACTTTCATGGAGATTTCCAAATGAAAAAAAAAGACATTTTCAAAAAAAGACATCAGAACAAAGAACAGTCACGAACAGAAAATTGATTTTAATTATAGTAAGATACAGTTTCATCCAGTAGTGAGTTTGAGTAGTTTGTTTTCTTCTTTTGTTCCTGGACTGAATGCAGGAAGTGGTTAAATGACTCACTGCACCACCTTGTGGTAAAAAATGACATTGCATGACTAATGAGGCTGCAACTGCCTGGCTTTATCATACTCTAAATCAAAAATAGAACATACAGTACTAAAGCTTCAAATGAAGACTACAGTGACAACATAAAAACAAGCAGCAGAGACAAAGGGGAGGTATCCTGTACGTATGCAGGAGGAAAAGGACCAATCGATACTCCTATAGCACCTTTCACACAATCAAATGCACCTCAACAGGATTCACAAATGATTGTCAAAATATTTGCAAACATAACTGTCTTGCAAATATATGTATGTGAACATGCTTCCACGCTTACAAAACGTGTAGACATATAAACTCACACAAATACGCAGTGTAGTAAAATCCCTTTCAATCAAACTGGGAGACCAATAAAAGTCTGAAACAGAAGAATAAAATCAGCCAGAGTCTAGACGCAGGCTGTGGTTACTAATGGGTACTCTCCAGAAGCAGAACGGAGTTTTATTCAGTTGTGGGAATGAATACCATTTGACTCTTGATTCTATTCTGACAGTGATTCTCACAGGTCCACTACTCAGTCAGCAGGACATCCTTAATGTCTCTGGCTGCCCGGTACTCAAGGCTTTCGTATGATCGAGATGTTTGTGTTTAAGTACGACGACTGATACTGATCATTACAATCACAGGCTAGAGCTGTGAACCGAGGTAAAGAAAACCTGCAGCGAAAACCGCTGGCTCTTGGGCAACTGAAAGAAGTGTAGCCATAAGAGAGAGAAAATCATACATAATTGTGAGTTATTGTGGGCAAGATATGTTCAGTCATTTAAAGATCGTCAGGCTCACTGTGGAGCTGGTTGAGCCTGCTCAGTTTATAAAATAAACGTCTTTGCTTTGATAACACTGTGTAGGTAAAATCCCAATGCTACTTCAATATATTTAATCAATTTATAAAGTGTTCCAAACATTAATGTGCAACTTAAACACAATGATGGTGCAAACCTGCACACGAGGAAGTTCCCCCTATTTGGATCTCCTTCAATCATAAACAACAACCCCTGAATAGTCCAGTAAAGCAGATGTAAAATATGCACAAGTACTTCTAAAACATACAGCGATATATAAATATTAGTATATGAGGAACCATAGTACAATAGCAAATTTCTACTACTAAAATAAGAAGTAAAATACCTCAAATATACTGGACCAATACCGTAAATAGGCGAGTTATGATGTAGGTAGAGTGAACTAGAAGCAGGTGAGTATGTGGAACGAGCAACATTGAAGGACAGGAGTCCTTTGATCATCTGCTCATGTGCAACATTCAGTGATACAGTTAATACGCAGCTAATCTTGATGTGTGATTTAATCCTATTTACACAGGCAGGTGACATGTTTTAGAACATATCTGTGAACTGAGATTCATAATCTGATTAACAATAAAAAAAATTTAAAAATGCAGCCTTCAAAGAAAATTCCCAAGAAGAGACTATATCAGAAACGGACAGAAATGAGAGTAAAAAACAAAGAGCCTCCGCAAACATATGCAGACACAGTCGATGTGATTTGCCGCACAATAATAATGTGAATGTGTTATTTACACGCAGCAGACGAGGCTGTGCATCAAAACAAAGCGGCTTCCTCTCCCTGCCTCCCCTCTCTGCGGGCCTCAGGGCTGTGTAGCAGCTCTGCAGTCTAATGCCATTATTCCTAATCCACCCTAAACCCTCCTAATCCATGGCTAATCTGGAGGAGAGCTTTTGGAGTCCACACTCACTCCTTCCTGCTGTTCCCACCCCTCAACACACACACATACACACTGTCAACTCCTCAGAGGGAGGATTTATCAGCTAAACACACACACACACACACACACACACACACACACACACACACACACACACACACACACACACACACACACACACACACACACACACACACACCTAAGGATTTGGTAACAAACACACTGCATAAAACACACCTCTCACACCTACTACTGTATGTGCATGCAATCATAATGTGTTTTAAGAAAAAGTACTTTCTCTCTCTCACACACACACACACACACACACACACACACACACACACACACACACACACACACACACACACACACACACACACACACACACACACACACACACACACACACACACACACACACACACACACACACACACACACACACTCAGCCGCTGGCTCCTGCATATGCTAGTGGGAGACATTTGATAAGTTCAGAGCATATCTGCCTATCCTGAGCCGAGAGGATTAGCCCAGGATAATCTGTGTGTGTCTGCGCCCCTGTGTGTAAATGTGTGTGTGTGTTCATATTTGTTTCTTTTTCCTTACAATCCACCACACACTTCTCCTCCTATGTATTCTGTCTTCTCTCTCTTTCTCCCCATTTTTCTCACCCACTTTCTTCTTAACTCACAGTGACAGGCATTTTTTTTTGAGTCTTACCTCTTGAGAGAGGAAAGGGATGACTTGGGCGCAGATGGCGTTCAGCCGCTTGACGATCTCCGCCTGCAAGACAGAGAGGTGGGTGCAGAGAGCACAATCATCTTCAAACTCAGAAGCAGACAAGAAGGCGTCGTCCTACTCACCAAACCTCCAACTGTAGACATCGGCTCAGTTTGCGTTAGACTAGCAGTTTACAGTATCTTCAGGCACAAAACAGTGCAACCATTTCCAATGAAACAAAGTAAAACATAACGTACACATGAGGACTTGCAAAAGCAAAACAGTTGCTTTATTCGTAATGTTTGGACTCCTCAAAGATTCTTCAAAATAATGCTAATTTAATGGAGCAGAGCGTGCAAAGCTGGTTTGGGAACAGTATAATGACCAGATCAATATACAAAACATTAACTTTCTTAAAGGAACGACACATATTTGTAAAATTAGGAGCCACAGAGGGAGCTCAATAGATCATTAAACCAGGGACGATAAAGAGGCTCGTCCAGACAAACAACTTGACCAGTGTAAACAGTACAGACAAACTGAAAATGATATATACTGTAAATACACACACAGAGTAACAAGGCAAAGCTGACAGCAATCATGGATAATCGGAGGAGGAGAGGGACCAGAGAGTGGCACAATAACACACTGACCAGACATGGACTTAAACTAGAAACTGAAACCAGCACAAACTCAAACAAAGGAACCGTGGCTGACAGCCAAACATGAAAACTCAAGTCACAAAACTGAAAACACCAGAACCAGGACAGATCCAAAACAAAGTCTCCAAGAATCCTAAAAGTTTAACACAAAATCTGCATGTAGCTGTTACAGGATGATGTCGAAGAACATGTGCACACAATCACAAGAAGAATCAAACACTTCACTAATATAGCTGAACAAAAGATAAAATTTCTCTAAACTGAACAATTGAAACCACACATTCTGATGTGGTCGACTTTTTTGTATGTCCATAAACAACATTCACTAACTCCACCATGACACAAAAAAGTGGAGAAAAAAAAATAAACCTCAAAACAAATGTGTGTTTCCTCTACATTCTTTTAGGAGTGGCGGCCGCCATTTCCGAATCCGAGCCGCCACTCCTTCAAATTTCTATCTCTCTCTCTTTTTTTTAATTGTTGCAAACACACCACTGCTGCAAGTCTCCGCCTTCACAGCAGATTCCTCCACTGGCTCGGGTACTGGCGAGAACACCCGGGGTGTGGGGGAGAAACGGGTTTGTTGTCCCGGGCACAGGGTGGGGGGTGGGGCTCATTAACTTCCTATATGTCCTCGGCGCTCGGTGGAACAGACTGAACACAGGCAGTATTTTGGCTGCTAAAGCCAGTTTTAGTAGCTGCAGGTCCATTTCAGTGTGAAGTGAAGGTGAAACTTAAAGTGAGAGGGGGGGGTCGGAGGGTCTGAGCAGGCTGAATCAGACACTGATCAGACACTTGAATTGGGCGATCCTGCATTTTGGCCAAATAAAGTGGCCGACACAGAGAGTGGACATCATGCATGGGCAAATGGAATTACCAGCCGATGCAGAGGGCAGGGAAGTCGCACATTATTTGACAGTTTCCACTTCCCACAGTGCAAAGGTAAAATTTATACTGACTGGATAATATATAACAGCCAAAAAAAGCCTTATTTTGCAGCATAATGCTCTTCTCCTGTGAAGTAGAGGAAAAGTCAACTATTGCACTAAATTCTACAGATGGGATGAAAAAAGTTTAGCTCATGACATTTGAAGTTCACATCTAAATGTCCCACCAGAAACAGCCTGAAATACAACAGTAAATATTCATTTGTTTCCTGCTTGTGTCCAAACATAAGAAGAGTTCGTTTGGCCTCAACAGGAGATGAACAGAGAGGAGAGCAACAGGAGAGGAGAAGAGATGAGCAGGGGATGAAGGGCAGAGAAGACGAGAAGAACGGGAGAGGTTGGGAGAGGTACTCGCCCTGCTTGCCAGTACTAAGTACAGATAACTATCCCCAAAAGAGCGGATGATTCAGCCTGCATGGACAGTTTTTAACTGTTAAAACACGGGATGTTGTGGAGTTATTGCTGTAACCCCCCCCCCCCCCCCCTCGTCCCCGAGACCATGCCCCCCGCTGCTGAAATAAAGTCTGAGGAAACACTGAATGAGCTCTGATACCTCATTACGGACTGATTGATAGCTGGTCAAGACAGCGACAAATGAATCACGGCGATAATTACACATATGTTATTTAGTTATTTAGTTGCAGCCAATTTTTGCGCGATCCACAAATGTTACAGAAATCGCAGTTATCACACAGCAGTACACACAGCAGTACACACAGTAGTACACACAGACACACACACACACACACACCCTCCCTCTCTGGCACAACATCTGTGTAGTTAAACTCCTTCTGTTGGTTGCTTGTGGTGTCGGTGATCCGTGTTAACTTATTATTAATCAAAGCTGCATCCTGTTAACATTCAGCCTCATTCAGTGTCACCAGTGCTTGAGATGCCAAAGACTCACCGTGCACCCTGCAGTCTAATCCATTCACCACAGAATAATGGGGCGACCATTAGAAACACTCTTTCCCACCAGCAGAGAACAATGTGGCTGTTTATGCAAATAGAGCTGATAGGAAACTGGCAATTCTATGCAAATATACTGGTGTGTTAAAATGAGGTTTGCATCAATTTTGTATTACCTCTCTCATAACTGTCAGACTCATAATGAGCAGGTTGCACAGTTGCATAGTTATGCAAAATATGTAATTATTATGCCAGTCCATTAGAATAGACTTTATGTATCTGTTGCTTCTACATCGCCTCTTCTGATAGCTTATTTCTATCGCTGCCAACTCCAATGCATGAACAGGGAAAGCCGAAGATCAGTCACATGTCTCACAGTAAGTACGCAATAAAAAGCATTATTAGAGGCTTATAAGAGGCTTTTACTTCAAGTAAGTCAGGTAGGTAAAGTCCTTATATAAAGAACTGCAAACGTAATGCCTGTTAAACTAATCATAATCGCCTCACACACAAACAGTCACCAGTTCAAAACTGTATCCAGAAGTGCCCTTGAGCAAGACACCGAACCAAAAATTACAAATAGTTGTTGAGGACTTTGCACAGCAGTCAGAACCCTGAGTACGTGGATGAATGCATGAATGTTGTAAAACACTGTATAAGCCGTCCGTCTTTCTTTTTCTTGAGTACATTAACATTGCACATAGCTATATAAAGGTGTCTTTTATTAAAATAATGTTATTTCACTCTGTGATTGATCAGTAAGTGTATTCCTCTTCATGGCGAGGTCAGGATTGTGTGTGTTATTATATTAGCCCCTGAAGTAGTCTTCAATTTTTATTTATTTTTTTTGCTGAAGGCCGGGATAATGAACAGCTCTGCTTTCACCTCAAAGTTGTTTTATTTTATTATTATTTTTAACTGATCTTTGGGGCTGTTGTCTTCACAACCAGCCAGCCCTGGGTTGAGTCAGAATTTATTGGACTTTACTCATCTCCCTCTAGAGCCACAGAAATCCTTCAAACACCCCAAAACTTCATATCTAGTCGTGCTCTCAAAGACTTGTAAACATACTTTGATGCGGAGACCACCTGGATTACTGATGTAAGCACAACCAAAGTCATTTCAGCTGGACATATCCAAGAAAAATTAAGAGCACTTAGGGCAGGGGTGTCAAACATACGGCAAAGTGTAAATATTACAAAGGAAATACTAACAGAACCGCTGTTTCTTATTCATTACCTTGAGATCACATTGTTTTCGTGGGTGTGGCTGACGTAACACAACCCTGATGACAAGATGTTTACTGCATTTTTGGGCAAAACAATGTTCAAAAAGAACATATTAGAAACAAATTGAGGATTTTGAGCATTTTACTGTATTTTGCACCAGGACGCGTCATTTTGAAATTGTTTGAAACTCGTTTTTCTCACTTTACTCACAAAGAGAAGCGTCTGGAGACGTGCAGGCCGACCCACACAAGATCTAAATAAGGTATGTGTGGTGTGGCTGTTGAACTAAAAGTGAGTTCGACACATCTGAGTTACAGTCTATACTTACTCCACAATGCAAACATGCCACCTACATTCACTCTTCTTTTTCATTTCCTTGCAAGAGTTAAGCACAAGAGTTTCTCATGAAGTCTGACCTGGACTAACTTTTTAATCTTGTTCTTGCAAACTCAAGAAAACAAACTAATTTCTCCGTATCCACCTTTACAAATAAAGTGACGATCAAAAATGAACTTTTCAAAGGTATACCAAAGACAATATAATCCTTTTGAAAAAGTGCTGTCATCACAGTTCGACCCTGACCTGGATGAAGCAGGTACGGCTGACAGATAACTTGATTTGGCAAACTATTGAAATCACAGTGGGGGTTTTTTCATTTTTTTTTTCTCCCAATTCTCGGACTTGAATGTTTTAAATATTACTAACAGCCTCGAAAGTCGTCCACCACTGAGACCACTCATCTTTCACAATCTTTGAAAGGTTATTTTACTGCAGCACTCGCTGAACATCAATCAACATCAGCCTAATGGATGATTTGTAAATAGAAACCCCGGATCTGGCCCTCGTGAGAATATGGAGTAGCACAGCAGACAGCCGTGCACTCCAGCAGGCAACAGCAAGAAAAACGAGCGCAATTTCTGTCGACTTAATCAGCCAAATTGAATAGTCACCTACTGAAAAAGCCTTCACTGACTCAGATAAGTCCTTCAAGTCCAACACGAAGGAGCTACATCTCTAACCTCGTCGAGCACTTGGTTCGTGTGTAACCTTGGCAGAGGTGAACTTTGCTCTGGCATCAGAGGAACAGAAGCTCCCCGAGGCAACCACAAGCAAACCCACAGCAGCACACTGATATAAATCCATCAGGCTCTAGTGAAGGCAACACTGCGGCAGGATGGCACACATAGACACAACCGCGTGTGCACACACACACACGAGCTTATAGACGCTTCCACACTGCAACTTCTCAGTATTCATCTGATGCCTTGACTGAACCCAAGGGTTGGCTTTTAAAGATTATACCTCTCTCTCACTCACACTCACACACACACACACACACACACACACACACACACACACACACACACACACACACACACACACACACACACACACACAGGAAATTGCCTGATCCGACGTCCCAAAGGGAGTGCTACAAGTACAACTCACATCCAAACACAGAAAAGACGCACATACTAATCGGCGCATAGGAAGAACAGCACCTTCGTTATTTGTAACACTGAGTATGTGCGACGACATAACAGACTTCATTTCCTTTTTGAATTAACTGGTAACAGTACACAATAACACCTGCTGGAGGGAAATAAATACTGCAGGTGCAGGTAGTCATTTTACAGTTTACCAGTGTATTGTATAGTGAGTTTGGGTTTTTAAAGAAAAACTGAGTCCTGTGATTTTAGTGAGGGACTTAATTAAAGGTAGATATTTGCGGTTAAGTTGTTGGACCTATAGTGTATTGTTCGGGTTGCATTGTTTTCCCTTTTTGTGCTTGGTAGATTAATTGTTCCATGGCAATGGCCTGAATGTTGCCTTGTCAAATGGTACCACATGGGATGAGCGGCAGAACTAAATATATGGGCTGCACCCATGAAACAATTAACCGAATATTCCCTGCAAATGCCAAAATACTAGGCTTTTTTTTTTATTTTTGTTGCTACTGACTCCTGGATTTGATGATTTAAGTCTGACAAAACAAAACATATTGGGAATTTATCCGTTTATTAATTCACCACATAGAAGCTTTAGTAGTGTTCAGAAGAACCCTAGCCACAATAGCATCACACACTGCTGTGGGACGGCCTGCACCTAAAGACGTTACAAGGCAGCAGTCAGCAAAACGTTACAATCGTACAATCCAAGTGCTGTATGCAGAAACTGCATCACTGAAATATAAAAATCCTCTGCATGTTCGGGTTCCTTTGCACGTGTTGCCAACACCGGCGCAAACTGGCCTCACAGTGAAATGCAATCAAGGCCGAGCTCCTGGCAGCCCTATGAGACTGAAGATTTTGCTCTGGATTGACTGGGCATGGAGTCGTCAGCCATATCATCTTGCAGACCTTGACTGAAAATCTATAAAAGGCCGTCTACAGTTTACAAGTTCTGATAGGACGAGGAAAAAGTCGTTTTTGGGTTCTTCCACTTGTATTCGGACAAAGAATGACGTAACCTCCGTTTGCAGAACACTTGAACACATCTTGAAGTTTCCCTATTGCCTCAGTCCTATTCAGATCAACCAGTCAAACATGACATGCCAATTCTTAGAGTAGACATCACCTGATCGCTCAGAGCTGCTGAATCATCCAGAGAAATAAGAGTATTGGAGTCGTTTAAAAACCCCAGGGGGAAATTATTGGTGATCACATATTCTGTGCAAAGACAGAAAAAACTAATAATTCAAGACAATGAAATAGCGAGATTTTCCAATATACAGCATTGAGTCAATAGAAGCTGCTCAGAAAAAAAACATTTGTCAAAGTCAGATGAAATTGAGGAAACAATTTGAGTAGTTCTGATGGATGGACCTGAAAGCTATAATCACAATGCCCTGCCAGGAAAAGGCTTAAAATAGCTTCTTGATGTCTTTTGTAGTCCCTGGGCTTCATGATGAACTTAACTGAGAAATAAAAAGTTACTCTGGTCAATAGATGACACAATATACAGTCATAACAGAGGTGGGATTTTGAAAAATGTTATGTGCAAACAACATAATAAAAAAAAATCTTAATATTCACATTTTTGATCGTGGAGTCAACAGAGTTAATATGTGCTTTTAGAAATTATTTAAACATATAGCCAGCAAATAAACTGCCTCACTGCCTCGTTTAATAATTCATATGTGCAACGGGATAATGTTATACTCACTCGGGATAATTTAGAGGGTCACAAGTTAAGGGAACCTCACACCAGGTTAAAAAAATAAAGCCAGATTTAATGTGTGTTCAAATTAAATGCAGGATTAAGTCAGAAATTGGGATTATAGCAGCAGTATGAATAGTGTTAACGTCTAAATAATTAGAGATATATAAGAAATGTGACCATCACTGTCTGATTTCACCACCCTGAGTATGAGGTAGAAGGGAATTGTCCTGCTAAAGCAGCAGCGCTCGCTGTGTACAGATTTGACTTGTTTTGAATAAATGTACAAAAGGCTTTAACCCTGGAAAGAAAACAGTCTTCAGGCATCAGCAGTCATCTCCACACGTTTTACTCCAGAGGATCAATATTGGTTCATTAGTCACCGACAAATGATTCACAAACTACAACATTCTTCGATAAACAGGCGTAGCTATGTTTTATAGTCAAGTGCTCTCAATTTCTCTTACGACGCTTTCTTTTTAATACTTCTAAATGCGGCACTTCAGAGTCCATGAATAAAGTATTTTTGTAAGACACAGCATGCCTGAGCATCAACTATCAGCAGAGTTCGGGAGGCATTTAGTCTCAAGTAGACGGGGAATTCGAGGGAGGGTTGCACTCCAGTTTACCTGCGATTAGCGCAGCGCCGAAGCCACACACAAACATGCACACTCGCACGACCTAAAACACTGGCATTTTATATTCACTGTTTATCCTGGGTAGACGTCTTGAGCATACATGCCCTTTTTCAGTTTTGTTCTTTTCCACATTGCGACACACCGGGGAGCTCCCCTGCACATATTAGCCTCTGAGATACTCCACTGACGCTGTTGGTCGGTTCACCTTTAAGTGCCATGCTCAAGGGTACCTTAGAGTTAAGTGTTGAGGGAAGAATGAGGCCTTGCCCAATATTTCTTTTTTTTTTTTTTTTTACAGCTGGGAAATGATTTGGTGATCTTCCATGAAGCGAACAACAGCCTCCTCTCTGCAGTCAAAGAGAGGGATGAACAAAAGAGCTGCATGTTCCTTCAAGGAGACAGTGACTGGATGAAAGAGCACTACAGTGTTGGGGGGGGGATTATCAAATGCTGGCACAAACTGTCAACTTCAGCACGCCCTATCCAGCTCTATAAGGTGACGCACCATTGAAAGTTCAAATGGAATCAGTATCATTTTGGGCGTTTCAGTTGATAGAAATGCTCTGAACATCTTCTAATGAGCAGCGGAAAACTGGCAGCAACGGTACAATGGATTTGGCGAGTTACTACATAAACTGAACAAACTGATTTGACTTTTCTGGTTTAATCTTCACCTATTCCACAACATCCCTAAACTATCATCCTACTAAACCTAACTTTCCGTATCTACTTTCACTGGCGCATACACAACTTCCTCGCTACACAAGCTGGGACTGCAAAATAAGTTTTGTTCAAACATTGGAGATTGCGTCACATGTATTTGGTGTACTTC
Organism: Lipophrys pholis; assembly: GCF_963383615.2. Lineage (NCBI taxonomy): Eukaryota > Metazoa > Chordata > Actinopteri > Blenniiformes > Blenniidae > Lipophrys > Lipophrys pholis. The sequence continues at coordinate 10,536,712 of NC_137638.1, forward strand.
ACCATTCACCGTAATTCATCTACCTTATAGCACTGAAGAGCACGTGATGCACCAGCCAGTCCTCTACACGGCATCATATTATGGAATAAGGACATTTTGCATCTCCACTTTATGCAGGTGACATCCTTTTGGCTCCATTGCATGAAAATGTGGATCAGCACTTCCATGGATGGCTGGGTGTCCATCAAGTGAATGACCTCCACATCATATTTAATACAAAGCAAGTATCTGTATTTACTGCCTGTATTTACCAATAACTCTATTTTACATTAAACACAAATGAATAAAAAATAAAGAGTGATTGGTTTTACTTTTTCTTTTTTTTTATTAATAAATAATTAAATGTAGCTGATGTATTTTTTTGTGCCATTTGGTCATAGCTTTTAAGTCACTTTAGAAAAAAATAACATTGGATAAGAATAACAGGCTTATCAAACATATCATTAAGTTGATGTAATTATTTTTGGGCAGCTTTATAGACTAGACGAATAGAAGAATTATCTATATTAAAAAAGCAATCAAGAATACTAACAAGCGTTGAACTTAAATTGTGTTTTTATTTGAAAAAGGAATAAAAAAAAAAAAAAAAACGATTTGGAATGTTTTCATTGCAACACATTTAAAGTGAGAATGTTTTCCTAGAGTTCGATCGGGTGTTTCGTGTCTCGTGTTTTGGTTTTGAAGAGCCGAGCTTAAGATGCTGAGATTGAAATGGAAATAAAAGCATTGGAGCAGAAACGGAAATAGAGCCACTTTTCACTGAGGCAACACAACCAATTACAGGTGACATTTTACATCAATGGAAAACCGCCGTGACTGTGGAACAAAGAGAAGGGATGTCAGACAGTTTGGCCAACATGCCTGGTCACACTGAAAATACCAAAGTCACAAAGCTTTTTTAAAAAAATGCGTCTTTTTTTTTTTTTTTTTTTTTTACGGGTTTTGTCCTTGCAGTTTGTGCGCGACCAAAGATTTAGTTCCAACAACGATGGGGACTCTTTTTGGACCCGGACCTGACCGGGAACAGATAATAAGAAATGACTGACCAGCGAGTGAGGACTCAAATCGGGTCAATCCAGGGGGCTTATTGCTAGATTAGAAGACTGTGGTTACAAAAAGCAGCGGCAACCTCAGAGGGCGGGCCACGTGCACCGGATTTCTTTTTAACCGTGGACATGAGGTACAGAAAAACTGTCTGGATAGTTAAAAAGAGTTAGCAGTGTAACATCAAAACGGGGCAAAAACGGTCTGATCTGACTGAGAAAGGTAATTTTAGGAGTAAAAAGAGGATATCTGCAAAAACTAATATTGATTCTGAATATGATTTTAGTTTTTTTTCACTTAAGAAAACCTACATGTCATGTATTACCTCGTTGATACCAGCTCACGGCACCTGTATTACAGATGTGCCATTAAAGACAGTGTCCAAAAGGAAAATAACGAAAGCAAGAAAGAGCTCAAATACTCCCACTTTAGCTCCTAACAACACAGAAATTAGATCAGGCAGGAGCCCTGGAGTCAGATTGGGTCAGATAGAAGATCAAATGTCCGCCTCCCCTGTGGAGCTTTGTAAGCACCACATCAGCACCACTTTTCACCACCAGCTAATACGCCTAATGGACCCCACTGTATAAAGGCTATATTCCCCTGTGACAGTATATGTGTGAGAGTGGGTGTGTAAAAGACACGGGGAGGGACAGTAAGAAACAACAAACGGCTTAGTACGGACAGGCTACAAAGAGCCCAGGCTGCCAAACGAAAGCTTAATGTAAAGATTCAGTGTGGTATTAATACTCTTACGTCCTCCAGGCAGGATTAGTAATGATTATATACACTGTTTTAAGGGGCTTTAAGCCAGACTATCTTCAGCCTGGGTATTTCTGCACGTTTGAAGCAATGAATCTGCTGGGACTTTCCTGCATGTTATCATCTCCTCGGCCAGCTGACATTAGAGAGGAGACAACGCACACTTTGGAAAAACCTTCCAGTTGCATTGAACACATTGAATTACATCTCAAACTTACTTGTAGAATATGAAGCATTCAGACCCCTTTTCCTTTCTTCATGCATTTCTTATTGGCTTAGTTTTAAAGTATTATTCCATTTCTTGTAAAAGACTGAATTGCCTTGCCACTGTGAATGGTGTGATGTCAATAAATATACTTCAGTCCTTCTGAAGGTTCGTTTTCTGAATCACCTTCCATTGGACAGACAACTTACGTTCACTAAAACAGCCTACAACTAACAAACACTGTCGGCTGCAAACTGTGATTAGAACCAGTATGAAAGCAATATTCCTCAATGAGAGCGATGAAACGGTTTAAGAGGTTATTTCACGTGAGATTTCTTAAAATTTATATTGATTAATTTACATTAAACAATTGTTTATCAAACAAAAAAGCTAAAAACATAAATGAACGTATAAAAAACAAACAAGCCGTTTGTCAAGAAAGATAAAAAAAAAAATTGAACTAGCCCAGTATATAAAAACTAAGTCTTTTGTAGAGTTTGGTGAACTTGTATTTTCATTTTATTTGAAAACACGGCTCGAAAATGTATTTGCTTTCACGTAAAGCAGGTTCTCCTTAATCTATGTATAAAAATGTGGAGCCTAGCTCTAAACAAACATGTGCAAACATTGAGTATCGTAAACATGGTGTTTATATTGTTGCTGATTCTGTTAGTTGATGTTCACACTTGGCATGAGGGCTTCGTTTGAAATCAATAATGGAACAATTACTGTGTTAGTACCGTCCATATGTGGAAATATAAATGCTGCTATTCAGACTCACAGCAAACAAGCAGACTGAGTTTACATGAAAAGGTTGTGAACAAACTCTGATTATTGAGATGAAAGTCTGAAGACACACAACAGTGTTACTGTGAGACGTGTGGTAATTCAGCTTTAAAGAGTACACACATTTTACACACTTGGAGGACAGATGGACTATTTCTCTAACCTTTTTCGGGGCCTTACAACTGGTCAGTGTTTTTTAAAACTGAATATATCAACTGGTGGATAAAGGTCAACTTTATTTCTAAGTGTGTGCCAAATGTTTTAAGAACTGCCTCAATAGATTTGTGTAATGTTGCATAAACCTTTACTTTTCATGAAATGATGAACCACAGTGTTTGACGTCTGGATATTAACAGTAGCTTTAATGTTGAGTGTGGACCCCCCACAATCATTCCCAAAAAAATCCCCATTCTTCTCCATTGTAAAGGTTTACACTGATTTGTTCTTTACGGGCACGTGTGTGTGGTTTAATTACACAAACAGACCACAGCACCCACTAATGGCATGGCATGCTAACTACATCTTTTTCACTGTTTCTGCTCTTTTCGTGTAAATGGAATTGGTTTTCAAAATGTTGCAGTGTAAACGATGCATTTTCACTTGAAACGTCGTATAAACTGAGCTTCAATCGCAATGTAGTGTGTTCCGTCTAGCCCTGCCCATGTGTTAAAGTAACAGACTTCTTTTGCACGGCAGCCATAACATCTATCCTGGCATGAGTTTGTTTATGTTGTTTGGTCTGATATGAGAAATGAGAAAGCTGGAGCTGAATCCAGACCTTTGACTTTCTCTCAAGCCAGATAGGGAACGAGCACTCACACCAGAATGAACACTGGTTTTGACGATGTATTGAGTAATTTAACGTAACCATAGCATTCCATTATCCACTTTAACAAGTGAGTGAAAGTGGACCTCTACTGTTGTGGAAATGTATCAGTCTTCTGTTGCTTCTGTCCTGTAAGAGTTTAACCAGTAATTTAGTATTTTCTTGACAAAGAGAAGTCAAACTAAAACAGTAATCGCTAATGCATGTGAAAAAAGGTTAGACCATAAAATATAAAGAAATAATTACAGGATGAAACCTGATTCATTGTATTGTGAAGGCTCCACTGTGACTGTACTATTGCTTTAACAGCATTCTCTGTACGTCCAAATCCAAATATTAAAGTACCTTATAAAATAAAGAGTACGTGACCAACATTGTCAAAATGAAACAAATGGCTCCCTACGCGCAGCAGTGAAATGAGCTGTCAGACCTCATTGAAATCACCGCCAGTCTTCACTATCAAAACGTCTTATTACTTCCTCCTTTCACCGCTTTCCCCCACCCGACACCTTCCTTTTTCCCCACATCCTCCACTTGCTTTATTTCTCTTTCAGCCTCGCTAATTTGCAATTGATTAGCTGTCCTCCAGCTCAGTCGCAGCCCCCCCCCCCCCCCCCCCCCCCCCCCGCCCACCCGGCCCCTCCTCACCTCCTCCTCCTCTTCCTCCCGCCTCAGACCCTGCTTACTCCTCCACACACACCCCCACCTCGCCCCCAACCTCCTCCCCGGCCTGTCCTCTCCCTCCGTCTACGAGTCAATTTCTCTTTAACGAGCATTGGTACATTTCACTCCCCGGGCAGCAGAGCCCTTCTGTGTAAATAAAACAGAGAGCAGAGCCAAAAATCAATGGGCCTATTACCCTCAGAAAATGCTAAACAAGCAATATTAGCGACTCGCTTGGTAGTGGAGGCCGACTGCCTTAATGGCCCCCGCCTCCACCTCTCCACACCGCCTCAACAGCTTCCCCCCTCCCTCTCCTCAATCTCGGCATCCACTCAACCGGCCGCATGCTTTGCATCATCAGATCGAAAGCCAAGGATAGAAAATGCACATTAACGCAAAGGCACGCCAGTGGTAGAGTCATTTGCTCCCAAAACTCACACACAAATAAAATCCGAACACACACACACACACACACACACACACACACACACACACACACACACACATAATAGAATACACACACAGGCAGAGTGTGCACACAAAGAGTTCTGGCAGAAATTAGGGATTCACTCTCCTGGCAGAAATCATCAGGCACCACACAGAGCTACAAGCTCCCCTTTTTATTTAGTCTGACTTGTCCATGTAAACACAACGTGCACAGACACACACACACAAAAATACACACGCGCAGCAGGGAATGAAGATTTAGAGCACACACACACACACACACACACACACACACACACAATTTTTCATCAGACAAGCCTGATTAGTCTCCCAATAGCTGTTTGTGTGAAACATTCACATACAAACATGCAGACAGAAACCAACAAAAACCACCGCACCCAAGAAAATGTCTACAAAACACAAGCACACACCCGCAGACATATGCTCACACGCACACGCACAAAAAAGCTAACCAAAAACTAAATAAACAGCAACAGAGTGCCGATAAATACACACACACACACACACACACACAATCAAATACAAATACACACAATCGCACACAGGTGTAAACATGTACAGTATGTACAGGTTGTCACACACACACACACACACACACACACACACACACACACACACACACACACACACACACACACACACACACACACACACACACACACACACACACACACACAACCTACTCAGCAAAGTCAACACACAATATAGATCCAGAAAAACACACGCGCACACACAGCCAGACAAAGTCCAATCATTTATCACCTTCCCCCCACACACACACACACACACACACACACACACACACACACACACACACACACACACACACACACCGAGGCTGGCGGGAAATGAATGTGTGTAGCTGGTTAGCTGTGGTTCATTTATCCTGGCAGCTGATGTGTGGTTAACACAGACATTTATGCTAATGACCTCCCGTGTTTAAAAAAAGGCAGCAATAATGTAAAGGCTCGTTAAAGGCCAAATCCTCGCTCGCTCCAGTCATTTTTCAGCCCATTTTCTTGTTCAATTAAACTGATGAAATTATTATTCACATGTGAAACGGCCATTCAACCTCACGAGGCAACCGGGCACTCTAAAATAGAACGGATGAACGATGGGATCACATTGTAAAGCAAGCTTTTTTTTCAACCCATGTAAATGTAGCCGATTATCAAATACATTTCAGACATTTCGTACAAAATAGGGGCTCATTTTTCAGCCGCATATTGGGATTTCTGGTGTTTGAAAAAACTACCCAAAAGGGTCAAATTTGACACTATTCTGAAGATGTTGAAAAACACAGTTTGCCACACATCTTGATGTAAAACAAAATGAAAGCATCAATAGATCATTTTGTATCGAAACAGAAATCTTAATCGTGATAGCAGTTTTGTTTGCGTTGGACAAAGTAAAGAGGATGTATTTTACTCATTTTATTTAACATGGTTTTGTTACATTTTGTCTCCTGTTTTGATTATTTTTGTAAAAGTGTAATAATCTTTAGGGAAATCAGAAGTGTGGCTCTGCAGGTAACTGGATGACTAATGACAAAGCAAGGATATCAGGCAGGAAATACTTTCAACCCAAAAAAGCTCAATATTAATATGAGGGGACAAAAACCATTCAAACTTCTTGCGAAACCGAGAGAAAAAGTGTAATTTGCAGCTTCTATGAAATATTGGTCTTGGAGAAACACTCAAAAAGATGTGACTCAGTCTTAAAATTCAAAATCGTTGAGAAGAGGTTCAGCTTTTTCTTTAGAAATTACTGTGATATATTTCCAGAAATGTCCAGATTTCCTGAGCTTTGGCTGGTATAACATCCTAGAAGTCAACAGCATCTACAAATTTAATGCGGGTGTTAATCTCATTTACACATGTGCTCCATTTGGACACAGTTTAGTCGGAATCGGTCTCACTTCTTCAGGCATAATTCTTTCTTACCTGCTTGTGCATCTCAATGTTCAGTCCGTATGACATTTCGTAATACTGTGAAAGGAATAAAAGCCAGATCAGAGTGGGGTCAATCGCACATTTCTTCTCCATTCTTGCCCGTTTGTGCAGACAAATGGACTCACCATCACATAGTGTCTCTGCATCTCTGTTTTCTCGCTGGCCAGTTTCTCACATTCCAGTTTCAGGCTGCAAGGCAGAGGCGAAACAAGCATGATCAAAAAAAAAAAAGGGTATTGCAATCACACTTTGAATATTTGATTGATCCTGGTCCATTCAACGAGACTAAGGATGACACTTGCAGAGTCTCTCCCACCTATCATTTTTAATGGGACTTTCTTAACAAGAGTGCAGTGAAAGAATAAAAGAAAATTGATAAATAAAGTTGTGTGGATCGTGCCGGTCCCCCCCTGCAGACACAGGCACTTACTCAGCAGGTGCAGCGCAGTAATTAATGGATCAATGGACGACCACACAAACCTCATCATACATTCTTACAGGGGAGGCATAAACTGCACCATCAACAAAAAAGCAACCTTATATAATGAGGATCCATTTTACACAAAAGCCAGCGTCTATGAAATGTTGTGTGTAACAGGAAGTCTTGTATGTGTCTCTATGTGAAGCTTTTGGGCATCTTTAAAATAAAATCATCAGGCGTATGACAAACCTTTATAGGCAGATTCCACAAAGCCAGATATTTCAACGTAATGAAATATAATTTTGAGAATTAGATAACAAAAAAAAAGAAAAAAGAAAAAGTAATGCAGTTTTTTGGTGGAAATATGAGCCTGGGTTTGAGATTGAGAATGTGTAATTTTCTGGAGTGTATCCATTCAAAGAGCTATTGTTCTCATCCCGCAGACTGATAATGCTGTTAGACATCTAAAATGATATTAGGTATGATAAGAAATTGAATAAAAGACAAACATTTGGATAAAGGAATGGTTGAACGATTCTTGTTCAAAATAAAAATAAAACATCCTTTTAAAGAAAATATCCCGGAGCACAACCCTTCTTGGACCAATGACGTATTCTAAGCATATCTGACCTGCCCTTACTACCCCCCCCCCCCCCCCCCCCCCCCCCCAACCTTTTTTTAAGCAAATCAGCACCTCCCTCCTTGTTTGGGTTTCAGCGATGTGAGACAGTTTGATGTGGGCGGCTGCAGCATTAAGGATGCAGCACACTCTCCTTGGCTCAACCTGTTCAGCTCTGGGATTGGCCGGCACACTGGACGTCTGGTTCATCTCACCAGGTGATTGGGTAATAATTACAGGGTGGCCAGAAGTGAGCGATTATTATGCATTGGTATCGTGCTTTTGGTTCTGCCCTTAGCAATGTATTTCACACTTCATCATGTTGGGTGAAAAAGTATTTCACACCACTTGCACCTGCAGAGAGAGACGCGCATACCAAGGTTGATGAGGTTTACCTGTGGCTGGTCACCAAGTGATAGATGGACCTGAGACAAAGGTGGACTGCTGGTGTATTAAGCGCCATTGACTCGTATTAAAGGAGGGCTATTTCACAGCACCTACTGAGGAATATTTAGGCCAAAGTGGAAATGTTTCCTATTTCACTCCAAACTTACACAAAAATCACCTTCTGTACTGTGTTTCATGTCATTGCATCATGCATTTGCCTAATATTTTGGTCATACTTCATGACTCACGGATGACTGGTGCACCGAAGAATCACACAGATCAACCTTTTTAAAATGTAAGTTTCGTGCCAGTTTCATGTGGACATTGTGGATGAAGGCAAATGAAAAATTCCATTATTGGCTTTTCTTGGATCATTTTCTCTGTCAAACACTGGCCTGGACTATAAATGAAAAAAGGGATCAATTGCAACTTCCTCTAGCCCAAGGTGACTTTTACAGTGTCTTGCTATGCTTGATCAAGCGTCTACAACCCCTTTTTACCCGAAGAAATGTAAAACAAACCAGAAGTGCAATTCATTCAAGAAGGGAAAAATAAATATTTTGGCCACTTCTCTTTCAATAGTTAACCTTTGCATTTATTCCTCATATTAGTAAATTTATCTGCAGCTCTAACAGACCCTGATGAACAAACAGGTCAGCCCTACATCCATCCTCATAGCATCATAAGAAGCATCACAAGTCTTCTCTCTTCTGGCATGTGAGATGACATTTCCATTCGCACCATCCTCGGTCTCACCTGTGATACTGGGCTTGCAGGAACTGAAACTCCTCCTTGATCCGGTCGCAGGACTCGGTGACCGTGAACTTGAACGGCTGTCCCGGCTGGTGGGGGACCTCGACCCAAAGCCAAACAGCGTGCGTGGGGAAGAGAGGAAGAACTGAGCCACCAAAGTTCAGGGTCACGACACACACTGGCAGGACTGTAGCTGACAAAGGGCCTCTGTGAGACGGATGGCCCCTTTGGTTTCACTCGGTCTCCTCACACGTTAGCCCACGCACACTCACAGACACACGGATACACAGCTGCAGCAGTTTAACAATGAGCGCAATTGTGCGTATGAGCGCGCAGTGGCACGGAAACTTGATCTAAAGCGATTACGCATCAAGCGCGCGGTTGTTAATCTGCTCTGTTTTTGACATACTGCCGTTTGGAAGCTCTGTACTTACCGGATGCCGTGCCGGGGGGTACATCTTGCTCAGATCCCGAATCATTAAAAATGTATTGTAAAGTTCATCCAAGTGAACACGAAAACAAAACGACTTGAACCGATCAGTCCCCGTGCGTAAAAAGGTCAGTCAGTGGCTGATCTGCGGTCTGCGCGCATCTTCCGCGAAGAGTGGAAACATCCTCGTACCTTTGGTTCGGAACAAAAAAAATTATTCAAAAGTCCATTCAGGTAATAAAAACAGAAGTTGTCTCCGTTTTGTCCAAAAATCTCCAGCGCCTTTTTTTTTTTTTTTTTTTTTTTTTTTTTTTTTGGTCTTCTGTGCGCGCAAAGCTAAATGTTCACCGTCGGAACTCAAAGCAATCTTCTATTTTCTCTGATTTCCCACAGAGAGAATCAACTTTTGCCTCATCGTGACCCTTCTTGTCCACGGCTGAGCTCCTTCGTTGTCACGCTTTATTATTTCCTCCAGCCTCCTTCAGTTCTCCATCCTTAGACCTCAGAGAGAGAGAGAGAGAGAGAGAGAGAGAGAGAGAGAGAGAGAGAGAGAGAGAGAGAGAGAGAGAGAGAGAGAGAGAGAGAGAGAGAGACCACCTTCACAGACTCCTGCAGCCTCAGCCCCCTTCTGCCCCTGCGACGACACATTTACAAGCAACCAGTCGTACGAGCGCAAATTAGATATTCACAACAATTACACGAGCTCGTCGCCGTGACGTCGGGACGTGTAGTTTAATTCACGTCAGTCGATAATAAGCCCTACAGATGTGCTTCTGCTGTAAAGAACTACAACTTCCCGGCTCCTCCGCGAAACACCCCCAAAGCCAATGGTGTGTGGTCTCAGGGAGGAGCGTCCATTAAACATAACCAATGGCGACGCAAAGGTGCGCATGCTGCGCATCGTTCTCCTGCCACTCACCCGCAAAGTGTCCAATCGCGTGCAGCTGGATGCGATTTATGCAGACGCCCCACGTGGGGGGCTCGATCTGGTACTAAAAGATGTCACAGGGATTAATCTGGAAACTATCTGTTGACTTACGTGTGCTTTATAGAGACTTGGAGGCAGAGGGGAGCATATGGCCCCAGGTGCTCCATGTTTTTCCCTCGTATTTTTTATTTTTTTGTTTTAATTGAATCATCTATTAGGCAGTCTCCTATTATGCCCACAGATTGCATGTACAAACCTGCAATTAAATTCTCATCGAGCTCTCTCTTATGTGCCCCAGCCTGCTTGTATAGGATGTAAATCATATAGAAAAGGCATAATAAGGTGTATTAGTATAATTTACTGAACGTGGTGTCATATCAGGCTGTCTTTTAGGGTGTTTTGCCTGGAAAAAAAAATTCTATTTTATTAAATATGTGCTCTTTTATTGATTGATGTAACTGTTGTACATTGCAAGGGAGGGAAAAGTATATCTAACTAAGTAACAGAACCAAGCAAGTCACCTAGTGTATTAACTACTGACATGTCTGGTAAAAGTACTTATATTCAGCATAGCTGTGATATGTTCAAGCCTGGGTTGGGTTAGAGTTTGGATGTTCTTCAGGTGTGGATTTTTCTCTGCATGGTTTTCAGCTTCTTCCCACTTTCATAAAACCGAATCAGGTTGTCTGTCATGTGTTTGTCCTGCGATGCACTGATGGGTGTATCCCACCTTCGCTCATAGTCAGCCGGGATGGGCTGGCCCCAGTGCTTCTCATTTTGATCAAGGAAAAGAAAGCACATACAAGGCCCTTCAACGATTCATTTGGCTGAGATGTTTTCATTCTTCATTTTACACTGATACACCGATGACTTGTTTTAGTAGCTTAACAGTTAACACCACATGATTGTACTAATTACTAAACAAGTCTCTGCTGAATTATCTCACTGGCTTTTAAAAAAAAATGTCTGCAGAGGTACCAACATGCTGAAAACATCATTTCTATCTTGTATAGGAGGTGTTGGCACAACCGTTGAAAAATGAAAAGGTACACAAATCTGAAAGCTTTATTTTGCTGTATTTCTGAGCATAACACTGGGAAAATTGCTTTGTGGTGTAAATAAAAGAGAAATATTGCACTGTGACTCGACTATATTGATAAAATTGGATCAGGCGTTGAGATAACATACAGTGACTCAGTAAGTGCAATAACACCATACTAAGACTTAAGTGTAATAATATCATTACTCCTGCATGGTGTAATCCTCACATGAATGATTTAATGCATGTATCACTTTTTGTCCTGCACTGTAGATTCAAATGGCTCTCAAATATGAGTTTTGTCTTTAACATTACCGTGAAGGGTTACTACATTACAGAATGACTGATGTTACTTACAACCAATAGCAGTTGATGTCATATGAGACGGTAAATCGAATTACCACCAATGAAGCTCCGTCCATCAATTTCTTCCTAAAATGGTCTGAAAATCTATTTTCATCTGTTGTGAATTTACCTTCTTGTGTCACTGCAGCCAAATGAATATTAATTAGAATGTCTGTATAATTCCTCACACGTCAAATATAAGCAGGGAGTGATCACTGGGTGTTTTGTTAGATGCATACGGAGCTATCATCCACTCAAGAATGGCGTTTTGCTGAGTAAACCTGAATATCATGGCTATGAGTCGCTCTCACACCGCTGACACAGTTCACTTTGGGGGAATGAGTGTATAGAGTGTGTCAGCTTTCATTTGTGGCTGTGAGTGGATGTTCGGTGTGGGTAGATGAAACACTGCTGCTGGGTCAGCAGCTCTCCAAACCACTGCCTTCAGTCATTTAGCACGACGAACAGACTGTGTCATAAAATCTTAATTGTCACGTGTGCATTACACTCTTTATTACTCTACTTTGTAAATGTGTTGATATTTTTTTTATTTGCGATTATCAGTGTGCACAGAAACACACCGAGATGTACAAACGGTTATCCACAATATGACAACGCGTCAATCCTTTTTTCCTCCTCTGTCTTTTCTGTTGTTTCTGCCTCATTTTCACACACACACACACACACACACACACACACACACACACACACACACACACACACACACACACACACACACACACACACACACACACACACCAGCCATTCAAATACACACTTCTATCTAGCTCACATACAAACTAATATCTCAGGTAAGCACAGGGCCTAAAGTGACCTGCTGTCGTGGTGCATGAATCCACTAAGGCTCTGAGAAGGTAATATCATGCCCTCCCTCTTCCCCCTCCAAGGGTTGAGCCATGATGTGGACGAGCAGAGGAGGTGCCGGGGTGAAAGAGGGGGGGGTGCAGGTGAGGAGGAATAAACAGATTTATTTGCCTGCGCCCCTCTCTGATTATTTTGCCCCTGCCTTTTGTTCCAGACCTTATGAAACCCAAATGTCAAGTGAGGCGAGGGCCTCATATCGAGGCCTGTCAATCACAGCCCTCTGCGCACCTGAAACCCTGACGCCGGATTATTGGCTTTAACACAAGGGCTGCCTTTGCCGCCAGGCACGATGCCTCAGACGACTCGGCAGCCAAGTTTTTTTTTTTTTTTCACCCCCTTTTTTTTTTCTTAAGAGGAACTTCATTTGGCAGCTGATGCACAGGAGATTGCACTGGGGCGGATTTTGAAGGGAGATATGTGGTGAGCTGAATGTGTTTGTGTCTTTGGCGGGGTGGGGGGGCAGAGTGGCTTATCCAGGAGAGAAAGGGGGGTGGATTAACACGGGTTGTGGTGGGGAATGGGTGCTGAAGAAACCCGACCTTAACATCTTGCTCGGTGCACTGATCCCCCCACCAGATATCAGTGCCTGTACATGTGTCTCATAATCCCCCCCCCACCCCGCCATCATCTCCTCTCTCTCTCATACACACACACACACACACACACACACACACACACACACACACAAACACACGAGCATCTGCTGTATCAGATTTAGCATTACATTTGTTTTGGTAGTGCGACTATATGATCAAATTCAACAGGATCCAAATGTGTTGCTAAATAATTTCCACTGTAGATGAAAGTAAAATTAATGGACTTCATCCATTGATAGGAACTTCCTGCACTTCACAACAGCATCAGTGTGGGGTTGTTTTAGATCAGGGTTGTCTCAGCACAGTTTAAACACCGTAAATCATCTCAAATGAGTCCGTCCAGAGGCATAATAATCTTCAAACAACAACATCTCCAAAGTTCTCCATAGAAGGAAGCCTGGCAAAATGTTATTTTGGTTGTTAATGCAAAATCTAAGCTTTGCATTAAGTTATGTCAGCTAATTTCACAAATGTAAGACTTTCCGTGAACAAGTTAGGAATAGCAGGTGCTTTTAATGAATAATTGCTGCGAATGTGAAATTCATCTGGTGGGTCGTCTGGTGGACAAGGCTGAATTAAGTGCTTGGCTTGTGTCTGAGCTGCTACTCCATCCTGAGCGAGTAAAAACCTGTTATTTTGAAGTTTTCGTTGAAACAACTCTCTTACAAAATTAAAGAAAAGAGATTCAAATGTTGTGTTAATGCTGAGACCAGACTGTTTCGCCATTTCCTAATTTAAGGAGTTCGGGTTCTGGCGACATGAAATGGAAAAAAAAAACACACACAAAAAAAACAAGGGCATGTTGACTTGTAAGATATATTTCATTTTTGAGAACAACTCGTACTCATTCCTAAGGTGTAAATAATACATGCTTTCCTTAAAAAGTACATGTTCACCATCATTCAACAACTGTGCGTGTCACTATTAGAGAAGTTCACGTATTCACAGAAAAACACCACAAAGCCGTCTAAAGTATGTGTATAATGACCATCAAGACTTGTCACCGTCTAATTTCTTCCCGAAAATATAGCGAATTGTCGGCTCGAGTACACGATTCGCAACTGACTTCCAGTTTGTATTATGCCCAGTAACGAGGAATGTGATTGGTCAACTTGATACCATGTGGTGTATACGTTTTGAAAGGCGGTCTGTGATTGGTTCGTATTTGTCTGACTCATCCTGGTGTGTTCCAATGCCGGAGCAGAGCGGAGGAATTTTCTTTCAAAATGCTGAGGGCTTGTTGAATTATATCTGCAGAATCCACACAGGAGGGACTAAATCTTTGAACCTATGATCGATCTGAATTTTTCTTTTCCAAAATGTTGACATGCGTTTGGATGTCTACACGTTATTTAGTAGTCCAAAATGCAGTAGAGTTAGAACAAGCATGGGTCATGATTGTCTAGCCTCTTGGTGTTTTTGATAAATCCACAGAGACCCAGGATCCAGGGAGATAGTTAGGCAAGGCTTGGTTTGGTTCATGGTGAACAAATGTGGTTAAGAAATTTAAAAAAAGAACATTTCACTTTCTTTACTTCTTTCTATACACCTCAAATCTCAACTGAGACAACTGCAGACCGTTCAATGTCTTCCTGGCTTCCTCATTTTTATATACTATTCAACATGAATGGTCACAGATGGTAATAATATATCCATTATCGAGAAATGTAGAAGATGATGCTGTTTATTTTTGCATGACAATAAATCTTATTGGACACGCATCGTATTAAGGCAAAGCTTGCTCTGTTTTAGCAGGTACTTAACCAGGTTGTCTGCACTGAGGATGTTACGTTCCCATACTGTAGGTCGATCAAATGGATCTTTATCTAACAAGGTCTCTTGACAGGCCAATTAAACTTCAGACAGGGGAGGACATTTAAAATATTAAAAGCCATTTTATGGAGCTCGTGGGATCGTTTTTATAGTATAAAAGCAATTACAATGTCTTTTCCTACTCAGGAATATTACATGAGACCAAAAGTTACTTTTACGTTCTAAAATGATGAAGTTGTTCAAAAAGCTAAATCTAATAAATGTCAGCCGGTGTAATAATGTTGAAACAACAGTCTTGCAGACCTCTGTTGCCGTCCCGCAGGTCAGCAGGGTTACACAGTATATTTACTATGAGACAAGCATATTGTCCTTTCAACACTACATCACCCTCTGGGTATATAGAATGACCTGCCTGTCATTGGCTTCTGTGTGTGTTGGGGTTCTCAGTGTCTTACTAATCACACTTCGATGAGCACTAACCACTGGACCGTGTTCTTAAATCTCCTGTCCTTACAGCAAGCTACGCCTAAATCCCCCATGGTTGCCCCTTTAACACGTCATTAATCCCCGGCGGCCTCCCCCTTTGAACAGAGAGCTTGTGTGAAGGGATAACCAGGCCTCCTCAGACACAGAGACGGAGAGGCGGAGGTAGCGCCGAGCTGGATTTACTCCGCTACCAGCAGGTTAATCCTGCCTCCGCACTGAGTGAACGAGGGGAGGGAGAGGGTGTGTGTGTGTGTGTGTGTGTGTGTGTGTGTGTGTGTGTGTGTGTGTGTGTGTGTGTGTGTGTGTGTGACAGAAAAGGGTGGGGGGGCATCTTTATTGGAGACAGTTAAGGATCGGCTTCATCTCGGTAACGACTCTGGGGGAACATCAGCATCTGGTGCTCAAAGTCATCCAGTCCCCCCTGAAAGGAGCATACAGATTGTTGCCATTTCTTTATTAGATTACAAATGGATGGATGCAAGTGTTTGTGCTGATAAAAAACCAAAATAGCATGGAGCGACCAGATGACGAACAGACCGAGATGCTGAAAGCAGGGTGGGGGAAGAAAGACGGAGGTAGATGAAGAACAATTAATTACCGGGGAAGTGATGGCATCCAGAACGCCTGAGAACAGAAATCCTGAGGGCGCAAACAAAGCAAAGAGCTAATGAGAGATACAATGTCCCTGAACATGCATGACACCAGTTTCTGGAGACACTCTTATTAGTATCATCAATAGATTTACCCAATTTAGCATCAGTATATAGTCCCGAGGCATTTAAAGAATGTTTAGACTACGTTGTCAGGTAGCTGTCAGATAATATAAAAATATTCCACTCTCTTCCTAATGTGCTGTTTGACACTTTTGACTTGTCTGTGTAATGTTAGATCTTGAAGCGTAAAACAATTTTTCTTTAAATCTTATTTTTTTTAATCAAAGCAGAGTGATGTCAGTACAGTATAAGCAACTGTGCACACCTGAAGCTGAACACAAGACACTCATTTGTGTGTATTAGTTTTTAATTGCATGGGAATTAAACATGTACTCTACCAATCATTTGAACCTGGTCCCCCTCGTGAGACTTGGTAAATTATCTCCCAATGACGAAAACAGTTGTTCTTTGTTGATATAAAGGATTGATGTAATCTGTTTGTTGCTTGTTGCTCTCTGTCTCTGCCCTCACCTTTTCTCTCTTTATATTCACAAACTCCAACCAGACCAGAAAGTCTCCACCTCTGAGCCTGGTTCTGCAGGTTTCTTCCTGTCAAAAGGGAGTTTTTCCTTTTAAACCATTACTGATCGTGTTGGAGTTGCCATTATACTGCCATTGTTTATTTGCCATTTAGTAGGTCTGTTTGTATGGATGTAGAGCATTATTCAAATTAGTCTTATGAAGGGAACATGTCTGGGTGTTATTTGGGCATTAGGATGAATGTTAAGTGTCTATTATGGTGGGGAGTTTAACAAAAAAAAAGGCAACTTCTTTGATGAAGACCAACCAATTCAATTCAATTCAATTCAACTCAACTCAACACAGTTTTCTTCCAGCACCTATGATGAAGTTGTTACAGAGAGAAAAGTCTCATCACAGAGAAAATGTGAATGTTCATATATCTTAAATACATACTTCAAGATATGATTCCACCTCAGTTCGCACATATTTGCTTCAATGAGACAAATCAATTCCACCCATTCACACTAAGCAGCATGTGAGCAACGCTGGTAAAGCAAATAGCTGCTCAGTTTAATGCACTGCATTCACGAGGCCACAGAGCGGCTGTCAACTTTTGGATGCAAAAAGTCGCTGCCTTTGTCTGCAATGCAGAAGAGTCTCAGATAGGCAGTTGGACGTTTAACATTCTGTCTCCTCTTCAGTCTAAAAGACTAATCAGCCACTCGGCGGGGCTCTGGCTGCTAACCAGGACTAATTCTGCCTCCTGCTGGCTGGTGACACACACTGGGACAGCCATGATTGGCTGTTTAGCACCAGGGGGTACACCTCTGATTGTCTGCTTAGCATATTTTCTCCCCTCATTCTGATGGCACAGACTCAGTCGTACGCTCATTGCACAGAGCTATGCAGAGGGAACCGGGAAGTTATAGATGGCGGCGTGCGTGCATGTGTATGTGTTGTAAATTGCACACCACAAGGGTGTGTTTGGGAAAACAAAAACTCAAATTCACATCTAAACCAGCACTCCCTCCTTCTGTCAACTCCTTTATTTACTGTCCATACTGTCCCCCCCCCCCCCCCCCCCATTCTTCCCCTTCTTCTTCTTCTGCTTGTCTGCTGAAGCGCAGATCAGATAGAATGTCACCTCTACAAACTGCTGCGAGCTAATTAGCTGTTAGCCATGTTTGTGTTCTTGACTGATGACAGGATCATTTACTCCGGTGTCCAGCTGGCTCTGTTTGTCGGAGCCATCTCATTAGCATGGCAAATTAGTCCCACTCAGTCAGGGTTCTGCCTCGCCCAATGAGAAGTGATTGGAATGCAAATCAATCAAGAGGGCGGGGAAATGGAAATCACAGAAATTGCAGTGAAGAGCCGAAGGTTGAGAATATTGTGTAAACTTTTATTTTTGGAGGAGTTAGCAAATTCGAGTCGGCTTGATTGCCGTAAATTAGCGGCAAAGGTCAAGATGGAGGCAATTTAAGAAGTTTGTCTGCAGCAGCACAAATATGCGACGTGTGAGTATGGATTCTAAAAAGTGGTAGCTGTAAATAATGCAAACATTTTGTTTGTAAATGTAATACCACTGAAACATCCTCTTCACTCCTATCCTATAACTTAGAAGTGATTGCAAACATCCATTCATCAAACCAGTGCACGGCTAACCAGGCACAGTACGTCTCTGAATTAAACAGCATCCTGTAGGAAAAGGAATCCATCAATAAAGAAACAAAGCTGAACATATTAACGAGCAGCAATGCCTGGCAAAGGAGCCTTGTTTGTCATCATTGCTGTGTAATTGTACTAAGTGAGCTGTTACTATGTTCCCAGCGTAAAACAATCTTCTTTAATTTAATATTCTGTCATCAGGATTTTCTCCTCATCAGCAGGAAGTTATTGATCAGGCGTGCTTAGGGCAGCTTTTACAAGACAACAAGAGTTTTCTTTTTCTTCTTGCTTGTCATTCAAATCAGCAGGTGGCTGTACATTTCTTTGCTTGTTCCGCCATTTTTGATTTATTCTTTGGATGCAGTTTAAAAGAAAATCTGACAAAGCCACAGACTATTATTTTTTCTCCCTTCTCTTGCGCAGAACAATAGATGACCGGGCCACTGGGACTTTCCAGGTACATTTATGTTGTTAGGGGTGCAGCAGGTCTCCGTCTTGCTCTGTTTTTCCTGTGTGTGTTTTACTCCTTCAAGTCAATCTCTGTGAAGCTGCCGCTGTCTCCAGTTTCATTTGTCGACAGGCCTGGCAGCGGGGGGGGTGGGGGTGGGGGGCTGCCGATGGAGAAAAGGACGGAGGTGGAGAGAAGGAGGGGGAGCAGTAATGTAAGAAAATTGGAGGATTAGACGGCGAGCCCTCTTCCTGTCTGCTACAACTACCCCACCGCCTCCTCCTCTTTCCTCCTTCTCATGCCTCCATCCAGCCCTCAGACTATAATAACATAGCCTGACATAGTGACAAGCAGCCCAACCCTTGCACCTTTTTCTCTCTCCTCTTCCATATCTCTAACAGATTTGTCATGCCTCTTCATCTTCCATCTTTTTGGAGACCTGAAACACTTCCTCTTCCTTTTTTTTTTTTTTTTTTGGGGGGGGGGGGGGGGGGTGTTTTCATTAAAATGCAAGATTAAAGTCTTTTTCTCAGCTCTTCTCTGCTACCTTTCTGTTCTCTTACTATCACCAACTTCCTCAATCTCAGTTAGTGAGTATATGCAGGCTCTGTATATCTCAAGGTTTGTGGTAGATTTTTACTTTCACAGTGCTTTTGCCTGTGAGTAGCTCAGCATATAAATATGAAGCTGAATCCATGCAAGGCAAAGAAGCAGCAGTGGCAGTGATGGTGGTGGGCACGGTGAGCTATGAGCGAGAGTTTTAGAGTGTACGCAGAGGGGTCTGAAAGGCCCTAAATGGATCTGCGATTGGACTCTCTGAGGTCGTCATCAGCCCAGATTGGAGGCCATTAGGGCCTATTTAAAAGAATTACTTCCAGGATGCAATCAAAAACCCTGATAGGTAATCAATGGCAACTAGATCAGGGCACAAAGGCAGTCCATGTGTCTCAATCAGCCACCATTCAGCAGGACAGGGAGATCAGTCCAGGCCACATACTGCATTCAGGGTTGTAGTGCATGCATACACATGCGATCTGCACCTATTGTACAATCACAGATCACATACACACTCATGCACACAAATGTACATTATTATTAAAAAAAAAAAAAAAAAAGTACAATCCCTGCAACAGTATATCCACACAGGCACATGCTACAGTAAGTTGATCTGCAGATGGCCGTGTTACTCTGCTCTGCTTGCAGACAGTGATTTATCAGGAGGCATGTAATGCCTCCGACACCTCCCCCTGAGCTTTAAAAGAAGAATTACAGGACATAAAAGGGAGCGAGGGAAAGAGATAGAGGCAGAGATGGTGGACGAAAGAGAGAAAGTGGGAGCACAAAGATGAGTGGGGAGGAGTAATAGGGGGAGTGGGTAAGAGTGAAGGAGGGGAAGAGGCTGTGGACAGACAGGCTGATTTATTAGACCCTCTAGTTAACGGCCCCTCTACACGGACACATATTGCAAAAATACACACACACACACACACACACATGCACCTGCAGCATTCGACGAGAGTGATGAGTAGGGAGAGGTTGGTAATGCTGCTCAATGATGCGTATGCCATTTAGTTCAGACTGAGCGCGCCCGTCTCCCCAACCATGCAGGCTCACAATATGCCCCGACAGGAGGACAAAGAGAGAGAGAGAGAGAGAGAGAGAGAGAGAGAGAGAGAGAGAGAGAGAGAGAGAGAGAGAGAGAGAGAGAGAGAGAGAGAGAGAGATCGCCAAGGCCACAAATTGGGTCAATATGCCTGCTTCATAAACAGAGCAGAACCCTCCGAGCAGCCCTGCAAGCTGCGGGGCAAAATTAGCACCCACATCTGAGCAGGAGGGACCTGTGGGTGCATGCAAACATGCACACATACATATGCAAACAGAGACAGATGCTCAAGAATGTGCAATAACTCGATTTATTAGGTTATATACACCAGCGCATATAAATGGAGAGACACATATACCAATAGGAACAATAATAGTCCTGACATGATAAAACACCATCAAGAAGAGGATATGAAATACACTGCGCTCCCTGCAATAAGATTACAGGCTATCAGCCCTCAGTAGATTTGCCAGCGGGAGTCCCCAGTATAATAAAATCAGATTAAAGGACAATCATATTTATTTCTAGTATATACAATATATCAAGGTTGCTCAGTAGCTCTTATTGTGATAGGCTGTGAAAAGACGAGCCTCTGTGTACTCTCCTTCTTCTAAGTTGACATTAGGCTGTGTTTAATGAGCTTCAGGTGTCAAGGAGCCGGGAATGTAACAGGACATGTTGGCAAGGCTTATTGATTTATTGTTTTTCAAAGAAGTTTTTGTACTTTTGTTATTGCCTGGCTGTCACTTGTAATGTCGTTCCAGAAGCAATGCAGGTGAATAAAAGTTGAGGGACAGCGTGTAAATGTGAGCATCTGGAATGAAGTATTGATGAGGTTAGTATGACTTCTGACACATAAACACATCCTGTGCTGCGAGTACGGAAAAGGTGCATGAACATATGCAAAGATTTTAATTAAAATGGATTCAAAGTAGTTGGGACAGGGAAAAGACACGCTTAGTTTCTCCTTCCTCTTTACATTGACACGTATGGTGACTGGCATCCTACTGAATTAAAAGTACTTTATTAAAGGAAAAACCTTTCATATCTGTCACATCAGTTGAAAGAGATCACTGATTTGAATGTTTAGCTGAAACATTGTTACTGAAGAAGCAGGTCAAAGGTCTCTACGTGTGTCAATAAACCACTTATGTAGTTTTATGATTATTAAAGTCTATTGAAAAACGTTATTCTTTTCTAGCAAAGGGTTATTGATACCGAAGCCACAACAAGCAACATATTACCACATACGTAGATGTAAACATTCAGTTTGTGTAAAACAAATTACCAGGGTTCTGAGATCAGAGTCAGTGAACTTCACTGCTTTGACAGCTGAAAAATAAGATTCTACAAAGATCTGTTGGTAGTTTAATCTGTTTCTCCCTTCATCAACTGTTCAGTCCTAAATCTTCCCAACACATTCATTAACACTGCTCCTGAACATGCCATGCTCTCATTAAATTCATTGTAATTATTTCAGATCCCCAAAAGATATGTGATTTATCTTGTTATGGTGGGAAAGTCTGAGGGCGAGATAAATTAACCTGTCATCCTGAGAAAACAAGCTTGACTCTCTCAGGATGGGAAAATATTAATAATCATATGACTTCCAGATAATGATAAGGTGATTAATTGGAATCGCGGCAAACATTGATATCCCTTCTGATAAATACTAAATAATGTGTAATGGCTATCCAATGCGCTACCAAGCAAACCTAAAAAAGAAATAAAACATATTTCAAGGTTGTTGTTTTTTCCTTGTGGCATATTTGTCTTCTCATCTTCTCCATTTTACTTTTTTTCTAATTCTCCGAAAGCTCTTTTCACTTACACTGAATAGAGTGAACAAACGTGTTATCATTGGACAGATAGGACGCTCCATGCATTAGTCAACAGCCCGCTTTGTACTTATACAACCAGCTGTTTGCCCGCTTTGCTCGTCCTGTCGAGGGAAAGCAACTGTCTAAACAGCTCTCGTGTCACTGGATCGGAGAGTTTGATATTCAGAGCCGGAGAATACAAAGAAGGCTGAACGCTCAAATAGAGTTCACCGGCTCCACCAGAGAAAACATACTTGACTTAGGCAACGTTTGGTGGCATTTTTGATAGTGTCGGACACAAGTTGGAGGCTGTCAATAATAGACCCAGTCTTGTGTGTTTCTTCTCAGTGGCAAATTTTCAAACGCCAATCAAAACAGGTTGTGACACTTGTACTTATTTTCACGGGTCTGCTGGGTGATATTTTAAGACAGAAACATATTTCACACACAACCATTGTAGAATAGAATACTTTATTGTCATTATACATGTACGCTGAAATTAGCAGCTCCTTTCTCAATGCAAAAGAACAGAAAATGTAACATACATAAATAATGCAATATAACAAAGAAAAGCGCCATTTGTTATAGGTTTCACAGTTGTTTCACAATATATGGCTGGGAAGTTGAGACGTGCGGAATGTGTGTGAATTTAGGTTGGTTATGGCTCTGGCAAAGAAACCGTTTCTGAGTCTGTATGCTTTTATTTTGGTGTATCTGTAGCGTCTCGCGAAGGGCAACAGGTCAAGCCAAGATCACCATTTTATAGTCTTTGACACATTCTTGAGAAAAATTACATTCACTACCTAAAACCACAAAGGTGAAGCTGGATTCCAACTCCATAAAAAGACATTTATCTCTAAACAGCTCGATCAAAGTTTGCTTTAACATTTCCAATCCTGTTTTTCTTCTTTTTTTTCTTTTTCTTTAGCTCAGGAAGATTGCAACTGTGCCTAATCATTCTCAAATAACAGCCTCAATTGTAGAGCTGGGCAGCTGAGACTTTTCAGCAGCCCACTCGCCCACACGGCTGGATGTCCGTTTCCTCTGCCTAAATGCCACACAATTATGAGTGGCTCCAGGTTTGGCAGGCCAAGATAGTCGTTGGGGGTTGCCGAGGAGTGAGATTGCATGCGCAAGTGCATAAGCGTGTGTGTGTGTGTGTTGGCGCGTGTGTACATTGTGTGAACAGGGAAGTCATCTTATTTACCCACCTTGGTGTTAGGGGTGGCCATCGCCCGCCCAGCTAAATGCCATGCAAATGCTGCCGTCGCCGTCAAGCTGCCAATCACGCCGGTGTTGGCATTCACGGCACGCCGCTGGAGCATTTACAGCGTCTGTGATCTTTACTAAATGAGAAATAACCCGAGCCTGTCCAAGTTGGCCGCGACGTTTAAACAGCACTATCCCCAAATTCCCATTGGAAAATGCTGTGAAGTGAAGACATCATATTGTGTCAGAGGAAAGATAAAGAAAACAAAGGGGGGAGGAGGGGGGGAGGGGAGGAGGCCGGATGTGTGGGTGGTAAGGGAGGTGTCTTTACTCCCATAGTACAGCCTCATTATGATGATGTGATTTGCAGGAATGGCAGCAGTGGCTCTCGTCACTAATACCAGCTCCCCTGAGCCACGAAACAGCGCTTTATTAAACTTTATGAAAGGCTTAGCTGCCCAATTTATGAGCCTGCCTGCTGAGGACACGAGCGTGCAGGCACAGAGGAAACACTGCAGCACTACATCAGATGAGATTACAGGGAACAAAAAAGTTTTACCCCTGACAGTACTTTTTCCCTCGCTTTATTCAGAAATGCAAACACAATACATTGTGCTGGATCGTTCTTACCAGGAGTGAATAAATTGTTTCAGCTCACAGCTAAAATGCATACATATCATCACAGATTTGTGGGAAGAGGCTCGGTGAAATTCTAATAAAAAGCCGTTTTAATATATTATCATAGAAATGGAATAATGAGAGATAAAGACTGAGGTGCGCTTACTGCGTGGCTTTCAGGATTTGTTTCAATCGGCAAGTATGTATTACAGTGAAAACCGGCCTGAAAAGTCCAACTCTTCCATTTCAGAGAAGCATGTTTGTGGATGGAAAAGGTCAAAATATTGAAATACAGAATAGAAAATGTTCAGACATCACGGATAATGTATGATTTTTCACATATATGCAATCTCCAAAGGGTCAGTCAGTACACAGAACTGTTTACTGATGCAACTTCAGTTTTTCTTATCGCTTTTATTAGAACACAAAGCAGCTCATCTTAAATATGAGTAATCAACAGGCAATAAATCACAAAATAATGGCTCCAAATTTAGTCATCTGCATAACAATCAAACCAAAACAAGTGTTAGTGAAGCAGATATTAGTGGGGATTTACACAGAAGATCAAAAATGCAGTGCCAGGGATTTGGCCACTTTCACAATGACACAGTTGTCGTTTTCTTCTCTGGCTTCAATATTGCTTAAATATTTAATGCATCCGAGCACCCATGGGTGTGCTGGTCCTACAACGAGGCGTGGCTGGGTGCACTGGTGGTGCTTTGCTGCGGTAATGCAGCAGAATGGGGTCGTAAAAGTGACCAACAAAAAGCTGACTTTAAGTCAACGGCACTTTGTTTTGCTGTTATTTTAAAAGTGCATCATAATGAGAAATGCCTGAGAGAGTTTAGATGCTCATGCAATCATAAAATACAGTTAGTAAATATTTATAGTTGATCAAAGCCAAATACATTTAATACTTTTTTATTTCACAGAGGATAAATTGCTTTGTTGTTATTTATTCCCACACACCTTTCTCTTACTTCAAATTCAATTGTATTATATACATATAAAATACACTCCAATCTGTTCACAATATACATTAAATAACACAGTCTAACATGTGTACAAAGTACTCTGACTTGTGTACAGGTTGTATTCCTCTTTATGCTTAATCATTTTTACAGCAAGGCGTGATAAAAATGGATTTTATCTGCAAAGAGAGTAAAGCTATTTCAAATTATGAAATAAACTTAGAACAAAATCTGATTAAACTCTCACCTATGAATAGTGAAACTCAAACTCACAAACCATTTGCTGAATGTATCACATCATTACATTCCTTATAAATCTTTTTGAACTAAAATACACAGTTGTAAAGCTTTATGTTTTGCTAAAGTTTTCACATTACTTTTACACTCTATTCATTTTGCGTTTATCCTCAACCCCATCGTCATTGACAACATCCCTCCGCTGCTTTTATCAGCAAGCACACACCCTGCTTGTACACACAACACACTTTGATATTTACAGTAGATGCGTTTTACTTTCAAAGATAAAAAGTTATCTTTATATGAATAAATAAAAAAGACTGATTCCGAACGCGTCCTTCCTAAAAAAAAGTCAAGATGTGAATTGCAGAGATGTTTTTATTGACGATGAAAGGAGTCTCATACTATTGAAGATTCATCAGCTAATCAACGTTGCATCTCGGGTGGCCCAACTGCCCACGTCGATGCTATTTCATGGCCAGTGGATGCATCATATAAATCTCGTCCCATCGTAACTCTGCACCGTGGCTGCACAGATCACTCATGACAGTGGTGATTATACAGAGAAATGGGGCCCACAATGCAGCGTGCACCTTGTTCAATCCACTCCTCGTGGCAATAAAGGCCTCATTAACTCCTCTGTCTTTGCTGACATTTTGTTATCACACAGTGACAGGCGCATGCAGATAAACACGTGCATTAAATATTCACTAAACTGTTTATATTGGCAGGGAGACAGACAGGGAAACGATGTGGTGCGCACACACACACACACACACACACACACACACACACACACACACACACACACACACACACACACACACACACACACACACACGCACACGCAACGGCACACGCACCCGCACACACACACACACAAACTCCAATCCCCAGGCAACAATTAGTCGTGCCCCATAAGGGTCTCCTCCCTCATCCCACTTAGCTGTAGGTGCAAATTAAATTTGTCCCCGTGCACCGTCACCAGTCTCTCATCATACGAGAACATGTCAGGGTCACACAGAGACAAATACAGGCGCTCTCATCTACGCTCACACACACACGCACGCACGCACGCACGCACACACACACACACACCATGACAGAGTATTTTAAATATCCTCCCCAGGAAAGAGTTCTAATTCAGGAAAAGTGATTTCTGGGTGAATCGGCAGCAGTAAATCTTCCTCAGGTGAAGAAAAAGTACTGAAAGGGGAATCAAGCAGTGTGATTACAACTGATTCCTTCCTCATCACCCCCTGTACAAAACATCCCAGATGCAGAAATCTGCTCCTACAAATATATACACATTTCTTCTTTCAGGAGGACGATAAGCACACAAAACTTTAGAGTTTCAGTTCTCCGTTTAGATTCATAAATGTTGTTTAAGGACTAATTTGGTTCTCCAATAAATCTTTTGAAAGAGCAAATGTATGAAATGCTGAGTTCATCATTTCAGCTACTGAGTATATTGATGTCCATTTCATTTCGCCTCGTCTTTGCTTACTTTCCAACTTTAGTGAGACACTTTACAACATAGATATTACTGACTGTTTATACATTTTACTACTTTAATCTACCATGTAAAAACTGTCTTTACTTCATTTCAAATGGTATTAGTCTGATCTGATCATACATAAAGATGAAAAACCAACACGTGGTAGTAATCTCAATTTCTCAGCGGCTATGGTTCAAATGAAATAAATTCATACAAGTAGCGAGTAACAACAGTTTTAATTTGTATGTATTCATGTGTACTTAGGGAAGGGGAATGTGAAGCAATGGAAATCTCATTCTGTGTCGTGGTGACCCCACTTTGTGCACCACCCAGGACACATGTGGGGACGCAGACTTGGAAAACATGAGTCATAGCATTACTATGACCTGGGTTACTGAGATTAGTGTTTTCATGTCCTGTGCAAAACAAGTAATACTGGAATTTAGCATCCATGATGGTTGAAAACAAGGTAACTGCAATAACAAGCAGAATATTTAATGTCGTACTTTAAATATGCATAAAAAACTTCATTACGTATATAAAATGTTTATATAAAGCCTGTGTGTGTGTGTGTGTGTGTGTGTGTGTGTGTGTGTGTGTGTGTGTGTGTGTGTGCGTGTGTTGTCTTGTCATCTCATGTGTGTTTGATTCTAATAAAAAAGAAATTTTCATCATAATTTCTAATCAAAAATGTAAAGAGAGCAAAATCCTGCTGTGAAGGCCTCCTGAACCTAAAACTGTCCCGCTGCTGTGCTGCACCTGAGACTCCCTGCTACACACTGTGCGATCTTATAAGCCCACAGCTGGCCACACTGTACGACACGAATCCAATATACTCTGGGCCACAACAATAAGTCGTCTATGTGCAGAGTGAACGATGCTGGGTGCAGATTGCATGATGAAAATTGCAGCTCAGAATGCACGTGAGCAGATGTGATTGCACAAGAATATAACGTCATATGTGTACCTTTGATTCACGAAAAAGAAGCCAGCCAAACATGAACGGAGCCCTCGCCCTTGTGGGATTTATATATTTGGAGAGAAGGTTCCATTTTAGCCACAAAGCATCTGCTTGGGTTTAGTATCGCAATGATCAATATGTCCTTTGAAACCGCACTTGTTTTGATTAGTTAGTTCGTTAGTTGACGTAGAACAGAGCAGCAGGTTGTCTTTGGTCACAAGACCATGACAACGGCCATCCTTCAACCGGTCTGACGGCGCGACGTAGCACGAAAGATATCATCACGATTCTCTCACGAATGTTATCTTTCGTCTGGGCGGGCCAAAAATCTGCTCCACACTTTGATAAAACAATGGTCTGTTCCAAAGGGGATTTTTTTTCTGTCAGGGAGACATTTGAGATATAGTAAACCTTCTCTTCTCTCGCAGCTTTGTTGACAAAAAGGAAAACTAAAAAGCTTTGGGATTAGTTACAATTCAGTGAATTCAAAAACACAAACGCATTCCCAGATTTGGCATCGTGCTATAACTTAGCGATCTCATTTGTGGACGGAGTCAGTGAATCAGCAAAATCCTTTAAAACAAATGTGCAGTGAGGCTGCGGCGTGACTTTAATACATGAATGAGTTAAGCACACTCGTACCGCGGCGGCGCTGAATGAATGAATGGCAAAATGACAACGCCACACTCAAATAAGTGGCACTCTGCAGCTAATGAATGACAGGGCTAATTGCAGGAACGGCTTGTTGCTCTTTGGTTTAGATAAATACTCCGACAAGTGAAGTGCTTTAATTATCCCCAGTGTGTTTGTGCCTGAGCGCCGTCGCCGCCGCTTCACTGGAGATGCCTGCCGAATGAGACAAGCTAATTAAGAGTGATTTCCCCGCTCCCCACTCATTAATAACACAACAGCAATTAAGAGGAGCCGGCAGAACATGGTGCATTTGGTGCTAACAAGATTAGCCTCGTGGAGCAATGAGTTTACGAGGGAGAGAGGGAAAGCTGGGAAGGAAGAGTCGCACGAGACGGAACAATATTAGAAGGTGTGAGGAGGAAGACAAGGAATAATGTGGATATGAGGAACTGAAAAGAATAAGAGTAAGATTTAGCACGAGTAAGAATTGGGGGGGGGGGGCTGAGAAATTATTAAAAACGTCTAAAGAAGGTAGAAAGAGGAAAAGAGTGCAGAGAAGGATTCAGACTGAGACAAAAATATAGTACGGTGAGTCTTTTTTCTTTTTGTCGTGCTCTTTTTCATCACCGGAGTGGCCTTTAAATGAACTGTTGCATAAAGGACAGCCGCTTTTATGAGCTTATTGAATAATAGCAGCGGCAGGAAAGAGACTGTGCAGCTCCGATCGTAACAGTATTTAATCACCAACACTACTTGAGTGTGTGTGTGCGCGAGAGCTTATAGCGCTAATAAATACGTTCAGAGAGTAGGAACACGCAGCGTTTGAGTTTAGCACTTTATTATGGGAGACAAAATAATCAATGCATAGAAAAAAGTCCGCCGATGAGTCACATGGTGGTTTTTCACTCTCCATTAAATAGTGTGATTATTTAATCTACATCTGAGTTGTTATAGGTTTGATTTGTAGAAGCTTCCAACATGCAGCCTCTAGTCTCTTGACCTCTAGTGGCCATAGTTATTATGACAGGAGCAAGGAGGGATATCAGGCCATGTGCTGTACGTAAACCGTGTTTATCATTCCACATTTTGATAGGAAACAAACACGCTTTAGAAAGATTTTCTGCACAATAATGCTTTCATTGAAAGTGACTGGATTTTGGCTGCATGTTGAGTGGAGTCTCATCAAGCGGAAGCATGCAGGAATCAATGATTGTATGCTGTTTTGGACGGAGCACAACGTTTCATGTCAGAGCTGCGTTAAATCTGAACTAATCCCCCGGTATTTGAAACTTATTGTTGCACGAGACTGTCAAAATGTGGTTTAAAGGTATTTAACTTAAGCGTTGAAATATTTACATCTACAGTATATGAAATTATTGAGTACAATATAAACTCTGTTTAGATGTCTACCAGGTGCAAACAGATAATCTTGAATAAATTCAACATTCTGAAATTAAAATAATTCTCCTCAAAACTGCATCACCAGGACAGCAAGTCAAACAATTCTTTCCCGTCGAATGTTCTTTGAACTCTGGTTTACATTCTTATACAGTGTGAGGAGGACATACATGAAACCTGACATATCACAGCATGTGGGTACACACTTTCATTGTATCGCAATATATCATGTTGGTAAACACACTCATTCTGCTTTGGGATTGAATGTCCAGCCCCTTTTTCTTTCTGGTTCACACGTCATACACTCATTCTGGTTTAATTGACGATGTGAATTAACTTTGCCTACATATCCCGTCTGTATCACTTCATCAGTCTGTTCTCGACATGATGAGTCATAATCCAATTCACTCATGCATTCACACACACAATGAGGGCTATGTCTATTGGGGGTATTTAGGGTTCAGTGTCTTGCCTGCGAGCCCCCACCCATCTTGGGACTGGACAACAAGCGGCACTAAGCCAGAGTGAGGACAATCTGGTACACTGTGCAGACTCAGCGGTAAAGACGAGAGACTGACTGATGGATTGACTCAGACTGAAGGCCCACAGAGTGATATCAGTTATATATTACCCTCATTGGCAGTGCACCACTATCGTTAAATTAAATTCAGCTTTTCCCAGAAATTGTTTCATTTGTTGTTCCTCATTTGAATTGATTGAATCCCGAAGGTGATAAAAGCCGCATCAACCTTAAAACCCCCTTTCCTTTCAACAGATCCAGAGCTGGCGTTCGGCTCGCTGTGCTTTCAGGTTGTTGACTGAATCGTTGCACTTCATTAATGACTGAAAACTAAAGAATTATTGAAATTTAAAGAAATACATTTGGTGGGTTCAGAAGCATTCAAACAAGCAGTTTATGAGAAAACATCATAATGAGAAGAACATCTAGAATCCCTGGAAGTTTATTAGATGGAACAGCTGGGTTGAAGTTATATATTATACTGCTTTCCAATGTGTGACTCACCATATATTGAAACACTATGAGGTGTGTTTTAATCAAGGACCTACAAAGGGTTAAAGCTTTCAGACCCAATAGTTTCCCAGGTTCTAAGAAGGAACACAACATTCTTTGTCTTTGTGAGGAAATTGTGTGAAAGGTTTTGTGATGCACACTGAGCTGCTACAGGAAAAACAGGAAGAAACTAGTTCAAGGATACAATGGAAATGTAGGTATACTCCTCTTAAAGTGGAGTGTATATACAATATCTATAGAAAACAGGCGCCGAGGCAATACAAATTGTGTGTGTTCGTGTGTCTGTGTTTCTGTCTGACTGTATAAAGAATGTCAGTCACAGTAACTTTTCGCGCTGCAAGCATGGAGCTCTTGACATGAGACTCAATCAGCAGCACTAAAGCCCGCCTCTGTCTCGCCTGCCTCTGCCACCCTACTTTTGTGTCGGCTAATCTCCACTGTAGGATGTAGAGGAGCCATTTGATATTGTCTTCCCCGGTGTTTTTCATTATCGCCGTCTTACTGCAGGCTGCCGGTGGCATTACCTCGACATTAGTGGGTTTGACGGGACGAGATTCACCACACAATCCTGCCACAACCTCCCATCTCTGATGTAACCCTGCTCACATTTCAAAGCCCCCTCTGCGCCTCCTTATAGTTCGCTCGCTTTTTTTTCTGCTTTGAGCCAGATCTGCAGCACGGTCCTAACAATAGCTTTTAGGAATATTACAGAGATGTTAAGTGTTTTGGTGGAATCCAAATGGTGTAGTCGTGAGGTCTGCAACCATTTAGACCAGAATGGTTTAACTTGCAAATAAAAAAAAAAAGGATAAAGTCTTTCTATTTTCAATTCATCATGTTTACTATTTGAGCAGCTTTAGAAATGTAACTATTAAACTACTATTAGTTTAACTATTTTTGTAGCCTTTAAATGTCTTTTGTTGTTTGGCGATACTTCAGGATGTGACTCACATTGTGATACAAATTATTTAACCTTTTTTTTTTCATCTAAGACTCATAATTGTGATTTTCAAGTGCAATATAATAGATGAGAGCAACGTCAAAATGTTGTCATGAAAACTGCAAAACAAACTAGAAATTTTCAGAATAAATCTTGTGTGTGCTTGCAGCTTGCCGGCGATAATAAAATAGCAGTAAAGGTAAAAAGCATAATTTTCACCTAAATCCCATCCACTTTAAAGGGGAAATTCTATTGCCGTTTTTTGTGATTTTTTTCATAAACAGTTTGCTGAATTGTCAATAAAAGTGATAGCACACTTGCTTGTGATTTGTGTATTATTATTATGTGATATAAATGTAATTTCTTATTCCAGTCATTTCTATCACTCGTTATAATGAAAATCCTCATATTCTTGTGAGGGAACTCGCATTTATTATGATTATATTTTTTGTATGACTTGATGATAAGTAACATTATGAATGGTCATGACAGACTTGGAAAATTGTTACATGAGATATGAAACACCATAAGTAGTCTGTGTACAGGTTGCAATTTAAATTGGTAATTTAAGATCTTCGATTGGGTTCATATATTTGCATATCTGAGAGAAACAGTCAACCTGCTTTGAACCTCACTGTATGTCACCGCTACAGGAGCCACATGTGGCCGCAGAAGAATATAAAGATAATAGAAATATAAAGAAGTGATCACTGATAGACACAAGTGTAAAAAACTGTGGTGAAATTCTCGCTCAAACAAACAGCCACATTAAACTCGTCTGACAGCAACTTCTCTTCAAACACAATTGTTTCTGAAAAGTTTCTTCCTTTCTCCTACTAAATCCAAACTGCGCAGCTCATTTGTTAGGTTTGTTCAACACCATTATGCACTTGCAAACATGTTGACAGCCTTGTTCCAATTAATGCATGGCTTCTATTGATTACTCTGCCCTCCGTGGCTGTTGTTGCCCAGAGCTGCAGATTTTCTTGATTTTTTTTTCCCCCCAAAGATTTTCTAATGAAGTGCACAGTCCATTCTGGAACATGTCTAATGAACAATCTTAAGACTTTGAATGCCAGAGGTGTGAAGACTTTCTTCTCATCTCATTGTTGACTTGTCCATGCTCTTGTTCAAGACATATTTCTACCATTTCTGGAGTTTACGCATGCAGATCCCCGTTCGTATGCATGAAACTGAAGTCATGTTATCATGAAAGGCCCCGTTTAACGAATACAAGTGTAGCCGCTAAACTTTCTTCACTTTGTGCGAATGCACTGTATAAACAAAGTTTTTAATCCAGCTCCCAAGGTGGAAAGATTCTTTCACGACCACTAATACAGCCTGCAATGACTGATACTGCGCATGCGCATCTCTCCCCCTCCCTCCTTGCTCACCTAGTTGTAAACAAACATGGCTCCCGTAGTGGTATGACTCGCGGTCTGAATTCTAGTTTTATCGTCCATATCAGTAGTTTTATAGTTAAGACTCACCCCTGATAGCATGCGATGAGTCATCAGTCCATACGGATGTCGGGTTCTCTCCATTTTCTTCACGTTTATAGCGTTATTGTTCTCTGCACACACACTTGTGTAGTTTAATTACAAGATTAAGCAACAGCGCCCTCCAGTGGCCCGGCATACTAACTACATCGTCGTCTCTGTCCGCTGCTGCGGTGTAAACACGCTCCTTTTTTTTTTTAATATCTCTGGCAAACCCTGCAGCAACCAGTGATAATAATGGAGAACAAACCATCACCTGCCAAATAAGATATTTAGGCTATTTTAATTGTACCAAAACCAATCACATAATAACTTGTCGAAAATATGATATATTCTTTATAAAGTGAAAGTAAATATGTATGTATATGGCGACTATGCCATCCACTATAGTTATAGATAAGCAAACTACACACAAAAAAATTATTTTCAAGAAATAGAGCCTTCTTTATGTGGTATTATATCTTTTTGGTTGCAGTTATCGCATGTTGGGGGTGTTTTAAAGGCTACTTCAATAGCCAGTGCTTCTATCAACATAGCTACTTTCATATTCACTCCAGCCACTAGAGGTCTTCATTACTCTTGCTGATAAAAACCCATCAAATCCTTTAATCAGACAGATGTGGTGATGGCTTCTCACTCAAGCCAGTGGCTTTGACTGAGAAGCATCAACAAGTAGAGAGATTAACCCATTCAATTTGCATCTCACTGATGTTCCCAAAACGATTTGGATAAGTAAAAGTAAGCTTGTGAGAAGGGAGCAATTGCAAGATGTAACAAAGTTCACAGAGGTATTTTCAATTTCAGTAAGACCAGTTCTTCTAAAAGACATAACCCATAATTGTAATCAAGTTGTAATTTTCAGTCATTTTCAACACGGCTGCTGCTGACTCAAGAAAAAATGGTTTGGATCATAAAGACGATTAGAGTGATAGTGAAGATGAACGTCAAGAAAAGCTGTTTCTGATAGATTTGGACATTAAAAAAGAAGAAGTAAATTTAAAGAGAAATCATGAGACAGTGTCTTACCATACAGCAAACCTGCCTTAAAGCAATACTTGGCTCTTGTCGAACATTTTTTAGATTTCAGCACACAAACCTTTGCTGCCGGTCCAACGTCTCCCACCCTGGAGATCCACAGTCAACAACAGCATTCAGGCCCTCTCCCCTGCTTTTGGTATTGATATTTGCTAACAGCCAAAATTACTTTTTTGAAAGAATCTCCTGAGACGTTATATAAAATAATAACTCCTGGATCAACTTTACCTTGTGTTTCATTACTCTTCATAATGAAAGTAAGAGAATGGCGACTTGCTTTGTCTGTGGTCAGGAGGCAGACTGAGTGGCAGTTTGAAGGCAGGAAGTCGTGAACACCAAAAATTTAGATGATTTTTGATTTAAGTCTTTTACAAAACTGGGTCAGGAACAGTTAGTCGTCAATTATGTATTTCAGTACTTACCGGCTAATATTTTCACCTCAGAGCAAGAAGACATTGATTGGACAAAGTCCAAAAAGAAGGGAGACATGTTATATTTCTATATCAATCTGGAGCGTTTCTATATTGAATTTGCATTGAAGCCAGGATGTTTTAGCCTCATGACTGTTTGACATAAAAGAGCTTTAAAACATTGCACCACACTTAACCTGAGTGGAAATGATCACCTCACATTTACAGAATAGAGAAATAACATCAATAATACCTCAACATTAAAGACACTGAGGTTAAAAGGTTAATCCTGTGATTTGCGCATTAAAAATACAAGTACGCATTTGAAATAAAAACGTCAATAACAAAAATCAAACTACAATAAAATTCTCAAACGTTCATCTTCCAGCATCAACTCCAACCATTGTTCTTTTCTTTTTCTCTGTCTGATAAAAATGCATTTTTTCAAGCTGAAAGGATTCAAAGAAACTTTCTTTTTTTGGGGGGGGGGGTTGCATTTTTTTCCCCAATGATGCAAGGGTTGTATTTTTAGAGGAGGTGCTGATTTCTTTCTCCAGCTCAGAATGATTTGCCTGTGGTGGCGAGTTGACCTTATCACAGGAAACCACACCACGGTGTGTGTGTGTGTGTGTGTGTGTGTGTGTGTGTGTGTGTGTGTCCTTGCAAGCATACAAAAAATACATATTTTCTGCAACGACTGGTTGACTATAATTGCTCTCAATTGCTCAGATTTTTGTATGTCAATTGCCATTGATAAACACAAATAACTTTTATTACGCCACATTTATAATTTACTCTGTGTGTGTGTGTGTGTGTGTGTGTGTGTGTGTGTGTGTGTGTGTGTGTTCAGACATCAGACTAATGAATTGGACAGGGCAACACCCTGCCTCACTGACCAACTCCCCTTTGATATATCAGGGGTCTGCAGGAAAGGTATTTTAGGATGAATGCTTCCACCTAGTGGTCATTCTGTGTAAAGACATAATTTTCAATACTATACAAGGAAGCCCATGAGACTCCAAGTGGTTTTCTACACGTGATTCAAATAAAGTAAAACATTTTCACATGATACCTTTCATCATATTTGTTCCTATGGAATGGATGCTACATCAGTTATTGTTTTCTCAGTCTCTTTTACCGCTGAACGCCTTTTAGCATCTGGGCCAGGCTTGTTTATAGGTGTTTATATAAAAAAAATATTTTACTCATTGGAACAAGTGGTTCACGGTGCTTTACAAGGAAATTTGTGAAATGTCCTGGGGACAACAAGCTGAAAAAAGGACAAAACATTTTCACTGCAAGCTGAAAATATCTTGTATAAGATGCAGTGAAAGACTAATGTAGACTGAACTGCAGCTGTGATCAAAAACAATGAGGCTTATACATTTTAGTTAAAAAAAAAACAACAACACATTTATGACCTGATTGTTTTATGTTGCAGAAAATAACCCCATTAAATCCTCTGTAAAGCAGGTTGCCTCCCATTCTGAGGAAAAAAATATAGAAACAGATAATCTCTCCTTTACTTTTGTAAACTAGTCTTTAAAAAGTGATAAAAGGTTTAAAAAAAAAAAAAAAAGCAGATGAGACCCAAAACAAGTTTCCAGTCCATCAATTAAAAACCTTTGAGGCTAAAATGAAAGATTACCAATAATTAAAGTAGGAAGCGACACAAAGATTTGCAGAGTTAAAGACAAGTACTGCCAAGTTAGATTTATTGGAGTGTAAACATACTGTAAACAAGTAACAGGAATAAACAAGTATGTACATTCACCGTTCTCTAACAATATTAAACTTTAATTTTACAGTACAGAAATGGTAAGACATCACTGGTAAGAGCAGTGGTTCAGTACTCAGGGTTAAAAAGATGTTAAAAGGTGTTTAGTCCACATCCAATGTGGAGCTTAACTTGGAGTAAATCTACCTTTTACTGAACTGAAGTGGTCAAATGCCACCATGTGACAGGAAACTCTGAGTACAGCTGCTTTTATTGGTGCTCTTTGAGGAATTCCTTCATGTAGCTGGCGAGGGCTTCGGTTTCCTCCAGCGTCACAGCGTTGTACAGAGACACACGGATTCCTCCCACCGCTCTGCAGGGCGACAAAAAAGTGTCACGTTTACCGCCGACGACTAAAAAGACTTAAATCCACCGGGCATTCGGCTGATCCCGGCCATAACCCGGAAACGGCCAGTGTTTCTCTCTCATACCCGTGAAACAAAGCGATAGTAAATAAATCAGGTTTGTGATAACAAAGCCATTAGATGCAGATGTGCTGGAGCAGGAAAAACCTCTAAAATAACAGTAAACTCACCGGTGTCCCTTCAGTGATATCATCCCACGTTTGGAAGCGCCGTCCAGAAACTCCTTCTCCAAGGCGTCGTCTCCCTCTCTCTTCCCCAAACGAAGCGTCACGTTCATGCGGCTCTGGCAGGTGGTTTCTACCGGACACCTGCACCGGGGGAGAAACGCAGCCACGGCGCCATTAGTATTCAGCACCGATTGTTACACGGAGTGCACGCTTCAAACTTTGACACTCACACGTAGAAACCGTTGGAAGAGTTGATGATGTTGTAAATCATGGAGGACTTCAGCTTGCTGAGCTTCTCCATGGCCGCAATGCCGCCGTTATTCTTGACCCAATCCAACACCAGACCCATGATGTAAATGCTGCAGCAGACACACACACACACACACACACACACACACACACACACACACACACACACACACACACACACACACACACACACACACACACACACACACACACACACACACACACACACACACACACACACACACACACACACACACACACACACTGTATGTGTTTACAACATGCATCCTATACATGTCGTCTATTCAGCTGACAATGACATCTCGATGACCGTGAAGCTTCACACACTGACGTCAGTACCTGAAACAAGGCGGCGTGTTGTACATGGAGTTCATCTCAGCCTGCACCTTGTAGTCCAGGACGATGGGACACTCCTTAAGTGTGTGGCCCAACAAGTCCTCTCGCACGATGACCACCGTGACCCCGGCGCAACCAGCGTTCTTCTGAGCGCCGGCGAAGATGAGCCCGAACTACACGCAGCCAGGGATCAAATGTGGAAATACTAGTTTAACAATTACCCCCCCAAAAGAGGGGCAAAGACTTTGAGAGGAATCGGGATATCTATAAAGTGTGAGCAGGTGAAAAGATCTTAATACAGTATTGAAATAACTTTTGAGATTTTATCAAAAAACCAAAGCTTCAAATATAGAATCAGTTTATGTTGTTATATTAAAAAAGAATATATAACAAAGAAATGCACAAATGGCTACTAAAATGAGTGAAGCTGAAACACACCAATTATTACTGCTTATCCAAGGAATCGACTAAGATTAGATCGTCGACATCAGTATTAAAAGAAACTAAAGAAATAAAGAGAAAATCAATAAATATAAATACTTGTTTTCTATATAAACCGTTTTTTTTTTATAACACCAATTTTTATTTCTATTTTATGTACTCCACCTTTGACACGTCCACCGGTCGAGACAAAAAGTTGGAGGACATATCACTGACGAGGACCACCCCCTTTGTTTCAGGCACAAAGTTGTATTCCACGCCGTGGACCGTCTCGTTGCAGCAGTAGTAAACGTAGGAGGCAGACGGGTTCAGCGTCCAGCTGCTGGGCTCGGGGATTTCTAGAAGGAGCAGCAACACAATAATGTTTTTTATTTAAAGTCCAGCTCCCAACATAAGCAGCACTATTTATTAATAGCATACCAAGTCATAGACCTTCCTTCTCATGGAAAGTAAAGTAGTAAAAATATTCTACATATCTGACATCGTCTGACATCTCCAAGATCAGACGGTCTCATTCGACGAAGACGTAACTCCCTGTAAACCGCATTAACCTCGTCCTAACATCTGTGACGATCACAAGTACGAACCTCACACCATTTTGCCTTAAACCCGTTTTTCAACTTGGTTGAGAGTCTTGATCTATAAAGAGAAGCATCTGCTTGAAAGAACATGTCTGACGGGAGGGGAGGAGAACGGCGAGTTCTCACACATCCAGGGTGTACCCTACCTTCAGCCCTGCCATGATAAGTTGGATAAAGCAGTATATAGGATAGATTTTTTTTGTCTACTGGTAACGTTGACCATGAACATTTAGAAAAGCTGCTTCGCTAAAAGACTTTCTGACCAGGAGTTGCTGCTCTTCCTCGGCTGAGAACTGAATCACTATTCTGCCTGTGATATCTGTACACCAGCTGAAGAATCACTATTCTGCCTGTGATATCTGTACACCAGCTGAATCTTCAAAACGTCTCCTACGGCCTCTAAGCTACAGCCACACCCAGCTCGGTGGACACTGCACACCGGTGATATTTTACACAATAATAAAAAGGAAGCGAACAAACTACCCATCGTTTTATTATTCTAATTATCCTAATTATTTCAGGCTTATTATCATTTATTGTGGTAGGAGATCACAACCAGAGCACATCAAGGCCAACAAATCTACACAGAGCGGGATTTGTCTTTATATAATGACTTTAGAAATTGCATTTTGACGCATTTTTGTCCATCATTCTGCCCTTTTAAATGTATCCAAGAAGCTACAGCGGCCACTGACGTTAAGAAAAGGCCAATCTCTGTAAAGTGGAAATTCTAACAAACCAGGGGGCAGACAAGAAGACGCATGTATGTATTTTTCATCATAAAAATCGATTAAATAGACTTCAAAACAGCCTTCAAATAATTAAATTACACTAGCGCTTCACTGAAAATTACTCAACCATGTGGAAAAGACTGCTGGCACGCCAGAGTTTTCACTGGTCGCTGGATCTATTGTTTATTACGCAACGGCCCGGGTGGACAGCCGGGGTTGGTGAAGGGACAGTACGGATGCCGCCTGACTGGCAAAGACCAACTAATGAAGTCAAACTACTTCTGTGTCGAAAATAAAATGCAAATTGTCCAAGTTCAGTCCAGATGGTACGAGTGTTTGTTTAGCTGGACAAAGCAATGGTTCAGTAACCGTCTGACTTACTGGTGTAGCTGTCCAGCTTCGGGTGGACGACGTTAACTTTGCCGTATTTCTCTGCTTCTTTGGCCGCTTTTGCCGACCACACGCCCGTCACCAGGTAATCGGCACACCTGTCCTCTTTCAGGCCGATCAGGTTGAGAGGAACGGCGCTGAACTGTCCGGACCCGCCGCCCTGCAGGAACACCACCTTGTAGTTGTTCGGGATGTTTCTGTGGAGGTGAATGTTGCTACGTTAACCAGCGGGCAGGGCTCGCGGTGGAGCAATCGGTACATTACGACAGCGGAAAGAGTGAGAGTGACTTACAGCAGCTCCCGCAGGAGACCTTCTGTTTTGTTGATGACTTTTAAGAAGTCCGACGATCGGTGGCTCATCTCTGATGGGGACGCAAGAAAAAAAAAGGACACGTTTGTTCCCTCTGTCAGCAAGTGCCTGTACGTTTCCCTACGGGGCTGGCGCAGGTATTTCATTTGAGAGTCGTAGCTCGAGTTCCACTCACCAAGAATGCTGATACCGGTGCCGTTGTAATTCAGGAGCTCCTTCTGTGCTTGAAGCATCACCTGAAGCAGATAAAACACATAATGACGGTCTTATCAGAGGCCACAAGCATTAATCATGCTTCTATGGGTCTGATTTGGAAGAGGTTGAAGAATTAAGAGTTCAGGGGAAAAAATAACCCGTCACAAGTGACTCAAACCTGAGGAGCTGCTATGTTTACTCTGTATACAATCAACAATGGCTCCAGACTGTGAGCATCCACACTGTCCTGTTACTGTTACTCAGATCTATACTGTTATTGTCA
Organism: Lipophrys pholis; assembly: GCF_963383615.2. Lineage (NCBI taxonomy): Eukaryota > Metazoa > Chordata > Actinopteri > Blenniiformes > Blenniidae > Lipophrys > Lipophrys pholis. The sequence continues at coordinate 10,577,082 of NC_137638.1, forward strand.
CATGAACTCCACATTATTTGTACAATTAAAGAAAACAAGGTTTCTAGAGGAAGCCCACACATGCACAGGGAAAACATGCGAATAGAAATAGTAAGGTTTGGTATGTATTTATACAAAAAGTTTCGGTCTAGCATTTGAATGTGTTCTCTACCAGTGCATGGCGTTTCTCTGTGTTCCTTCCAAAGCTCAAAAACATACTTTGGAGTCTATTTTGTGAGATGCAAATGTGAGTGTGTGCGGTTGTGTGTCCCTCTGTGTCAGCCCTGTGTTGGTCCAGTGACTTTTTATAGAAAATGGGCAAATAGGAAATTAATTACACATTTATATACACACTCCTCCCCACAAAATGCCCATTTACATACTCCAATTCCTCCTATATATGTTGTTGTGCTGTGGGAGGAAACAGAAAACGGATACATGCACAGGAAAAACATGAACATGCAAACTTCACACAGAAAGGAAGAAAGTGAAGTCTGAATAAGTCTAGTGTTATTAGTTCATCACAACAGTGAAAACTGTGCCTTGAATCATCCATCCGTCTAAAGCTTCAGCTATAAAAATGTGACACAACTGGTATTTGTTGGAAGACTCAGGAAATATAGGTTGGTAATGGCAGAGCATGAGGACATTGTGTCCCTCATTACACAATAATTACAGTCATCAGGTTTGACTGGCCCCAAAGAGCTAGACACAGCTAAAGATGCCAACCAAAAGGAAGCTCAGGTTGCAGATGATATTCAATTTGAAATGCCATTTCTGAATAAAACCCAAAACCTTACAGTGTGCGTGTGTGCGTGAGTGTGTGTTAGCGCCGTCTAGAGGCGGATCTGCAGCTGTTAGTGAGGCTTGACAAAAGCAGCAGATTTCCACATGAATTGAGGCTGATGCAACTACACACACAGTTTTCCTCCTGGACAAACACAAAAGCTCCCACACACACACACTGAGCGACGATGATGCGTTCACGGACACTCTGTGGCGGCTGTGCAGAGATGAACGCACAAGCGAAATAAAGAGCTTAAATCCATGAAAACCTACACAATTTGAATCATTGGTTTGTTATCGAACCAGAAACCCAAAGATCAACTCCTCTGCATTTACCGGGCAGCTGTTTCTGAGATGGATAACAACTCCCGGACATAACTAGCGTCAAAACGGAGATCCAAACTCACGGATTGTGGTAGTTTTGCAGGTCCGGCCCCAAAGTTGATGGTCTGTTTCTGCTCCATGGTTTAAAGAGGGATCGCTGTGTGCAGCTGGGTGTTCTTGGAGGCGCTGTGCGTGGATGGTTTTCCCTCTCTGGCTGGCTCCTCCTGCCGCTCGGCGTCCTCGTGGAAATCACAGTGCACGGTGCTGCGTTCAAGCACGCCTCGAAAACTTGGAGACCTCGCTCAGAACAGGGTGTTTGTTTGTTCAGGGTTCTCCAAAACGTGGCTCGTGAGCTACCTCTAAAGTTCATCCCATCAGAATGAGATGTTTCACCCTTTCCCAATGTAAGACTATCCGTTAGCTGGTTGGTAATCAAACATTTGCTCTGTTCTACAAATTAAATACATTTTATTGTCATTAAACGTCCCATATACTGAAATTAGAGATGCAGCTTCCTTTCTGCATCAATATAAAGTGTAGAAAAGTAGACAAATTGTCCAAAAATTATAATACTACATGGAATAGGATTGCATGTGATGGTGATATTAAAATATAATGGCCATGTCAACAGTTATTTAATGATCTCATGGCCCAAGGATAAAAACTGATAAAAAATTGTTTCTGGTTTGTTGATTATTTACAGCATTTATTATATATCAATGGTGTATAATGTAGTTTATTCACTTTAAAAAAAAATAAAAATATATATATATCAAACACACTCTTAAATTGAGATCCCACCAACATTCTGAAAGGCTTTTCTGATTAGTGCCATATAAAGAATGACAGTAAGTGGAAAATTGAGTCACTTTTTCATTATGTGCATTCTTTTACCTAAGAGACCAGCCACATTTAAGAATCACACATTTTTAGAATACAGTGACTAAAATGTGTGTACATTTCCCCACAACCTTAAGCATAGAAAACCTAGACATCACAGTGTACACAGGTTCATAACTTAAAAAGGTGAGAAATAAGTGGACACAAGGCAGACTTTAGCTATTATTTAATATACAGAGACATATTGCACAGGTTACAAATCTTCAGAGTACATCCTGTTTTTAAACATAAAGTCCTGGCTTTTCATGAAGCAACAGAAACCTCCTGCACTCCGATGTGAGGGATACATGTCTTGTGCATTGCTTTTGTGCGTATGCGATATTCAAGGGATTTACATTCTTAGTATTTACACGCAGCGATAAATATACATCTATTACTATTTAAAAGATTTTACAAACTGATCAAACAGTTTAAAGACACTCAAGATCTTCCACTTTTGCATACTACCGGTACGTGGCGGTGGATGATAGCGCACCGTCTGACAGTGATGTTGGCATTCGACAGATTTCAGTGGACAGATTCAAACTCAGAAACGGGACAGTTTGTATTCTCATACTTTGTCCTCTCGGGTTGACCAGCTTAAGCCACTCTCAACTCTTAGGCCTCGGGAGTACGTTCCTCGGCCATAAGGTACTATTTGCTCCCGGCTGTGTTGAGATCTGACCAAATACATGAAATTGACACAAGTACTTTTCTAATCAAAGAAAAACCATCCCAGTTTCGGAGACTTTTCAGGAGCAGAGCAGAAAAGTAATGAGGGAAAAAAAAAAAAAGAGAAACGTTTTTAACATCAGAGATCTTACTATGAAATTGTTGTCGTCTCAACACTTATACCAACACGGATTGTGTTGAATCTTCAGTAGATTATTAACGTGTGCGTATGTGAGCGGTCTGCAGGTGGAGCGGTGGCAGGGACGTGGGCGTTTCCACATCTCTAGAGATTTCCTCATGCTCAGCGTCCTCGGGCTCACAGTCTTTCTGGATGGGACAGAATTGGGAGCGGGGAGGGTGAGGGGGAGGACGGAGGCGCCGTGGAGCTCACATGTTGAAGCTCTCTCCACAACCACACGTGCCCTTGATGTTTGGGTTGTTGAAGACAAACTCGCTGGACAGCTTCGACTCCACAAAGTCCATCTCAGTTCCCAGCAGAGTCAGCTGGGCCTTCTTCTCTATAAACACTCTCACACCTGGAAAAGGAGTCGCAGTGTCACTGGAGAACTGTGCTGCTCAGTTCCGAGCTACGGTCGTGTGGGTTCGGTTATATGTTGCCGTGACGCACCATGGGAAATGCTTTTCTGACAATTTTACAGACATTAAATCGAAAAAAGCGTCATCATGAAAATGGTTTAAACTGGGAGCGGCCATCTTGAAAACACAAGTCATGGTGCTTGAAGCCGCCTCAATGTTAATATTAAGATATAAAACTAAAGAGGGAGTGTCTGTTTTTGTTTTTGTTGCTTCTCAGACATAAAAGTTACCCTAAATTCTGGTGTCCAAACCAAACTGAAAGCAGCACAAAGCCCAGTAAAACAGCAACATTTCCAGATGTAGCACACTTTAATGGTTGATTCTGAAAGTCAAACCATCGTGTTTAAAATCAGCCCCAACATTTGCTGCATTTGTTTTCATTATACATATCTTGAAATCATTTTCCACATGAAAAAATTAAATAAAGCCACCTTACCATCCTGCAATACTTCCTCATCGGATTTGTCTTTCTCCTTTGTATAGTCCAGTGTGTAAGTCAGTCCATTACAGCCGCGTGTTCTCACTCCAACTTTCAAACCAATCTGAGGAGCAGCCAGACGCAGATAAACAATGACTTATGGAATTAATGTAGGAGTGGGTATTATCTCTAGAACGACCACATCATGCAATGACAATAACTGACACAAAATCTTCTACATATTTGTTGAGGATTTAGAAATTTGGGGAATTAAACCTAATGATTATATTATTCATTTACAGAAGCCTGAAAAGTGGCTGGCACCTCAAGCTATTCCAAACAGACAACAGTGGTATGACACTTTGTTACAGCACTGACTGAACTCGCCTGTTAAACACACTTGTACTGGAAGTTAAAATCCAATACGCATCAAATAAAACATCGATTTTTGTTTTCTAAATTATGAAGTTAAACACACAGTGCATCAGGGTAGCTGTAGATAAACATCGTCTCCCTAATAAGATGATGTTGCAGCAGGTGAAAACGTATCAGTTACTCACATATTCGGGTTTGTCCTGCAACAACACTTGGATCTTGTTCACAGCCGCAGGAGTCTGGAAAAGACAACGGAGAGAAATATTACTTCTCAGGACGTAGATAAACAGTCTCTTTCGAGCATTTCAAATGTTCTATTGAGTGGGATTATGTTTCTATCGATGTTTTGATACCATCCCATCTTACCGTAACAACAATGTTACAAGACCTGGGAGAGTCTTGGAGAAAAAGCAGCTTTCTGATAATGAAACGACGTGTTATTTCACAGCCTCTGCTCATGAGTAAATAAAGCTGACCCATAAAGGAAGGACACCAGTGCTTGGTACTCATGCTGAGGTTGATGGAAACCACTTTGTCCATGTTGCTAATCTCCTAAAGCCCTAAAAGAATCTCACACCTGTCTGTGAAATAAATCTTCTCATAATTTCACTTGTAACCTGCTTTTCTTTTTTTTTATAGTTATTCAAATGCTTCAGTTGTACAATGTCAAACTGCATCGTTGGCAACAAAGCTCTGAATTATGTTTCCATATTCTTTTATAAAAGATCAAACATAAGGTAGGATGGATTATGTTAATAATTTGCTTTGAATGATTACAAAATATATACGATATACACTGAATTATTACATTAAAACTGTCAGTGTTGATTGGTGCACTATCTTTATCAAGCCAGAGCACTACACACACACACACACACACACACACACACACACACACACACACACACACACACACACACACACACACACACACACACACACACACACACACACACACACACACACACACACACCCTCTATCTTTTCAGAGCACACATGCTGATATGCGCCATCAGGACATTTTCAGCCCACCCATTGAAACAAAAACCTACAAACATGTCTCTGCACTGACAAATTGCTCTCAAAAGTCTTACTTTAAATTATTGAAAAGTTGTAACCATAACTTATTGGGATGTGATTACTGGGAAAGGCACAGCTTTTAAATCACTAAAATGTTGTGTTCTTCCAACCATGTGGTCAGCCTCTGAGACCTGTAGTGTCAGAAATCATTAGTACAGTGCACTTAATAATAAGAGGTGTAGAGGCTGGTACTCTAGCGTCACAGTGGAAGTATACACACGTCAACATCAGACTTGCGGGGGGGGGCCTCGTTGTGGGATTTTTCTGGGTGACGAAAACAAAAACATGCGTTCGAAGCAAATTGCCTGTGTGAATGGGAGTGTATGCCCTAAGTTGGATAAGCAAAACAAAAGATGGACAAATTGGACTTTAATGCACAACTAAAATGTATTCACTCTGTATTTGAGAGTGTAAAAATCAACCAAAAAAAAGTTTCTAAATATGTGGCATTTATTGATCAAATAGGGAGATATTAACTTAACTCGACAAATTCATGGTTCCGTTTTATAGACGATCCTACCAACTCTGTTATAATGCTCATATCTTCAGGAGAAAGTAGAACCACGGGTCTCCAATTAGTAAATAAAGGTGTTATTCGGGACATGGACGTATTTGGAGTTTTTAGTGAAATCTGAGTGTTTTGATCTTCAGTTTGTGTTTCACTGCGAAAGTGCGACACTCAGGATGCTAATATGCCCTTATTACATAGACCGTTATGTGACGTTTGGTGAAAGTTAAAAGAGTCATGCATGATAAACCACCCAGGTCTGTGTATCAGTTAAAGAATCGTCTTTGTCATGGTGGAAATGAGAGGAAAACCCCAGAGAAAGTAGAAGGCGACTTGTTGTGGGTTCCTCTGAAGTCACAGCGGGTTTAGCTAGCTCAGCTAACTTACACAACTGTCACGACATAACGCCGCTGCTCACGTCCCCGGAGGAAAGGTGACAGTGACCGAGCTGAAGAGATAGTTAAAGCGCAGAAAGCAGAACTTACCAGGGTCAGCGCGGCCCTAGTTGCCAGTATCTTTCTCTTGCTGACCGCTCGGACGGTCGCTCGCACCATGGAGGCAGACATGTTGAGCAAGTACAGTGAAGATCACAACATACAACTGCGCATGCGTGTATTACATGGCGCCCGCCCTCAGAGTGAAGTTCTTGGCGCTGATTGGCCGATTGAAAGAAAGACGGACGAGGCAGCCAATGAGCTTAAGGATGAAACCGCAAAACATATAATAGGTGTTGCGTAACCTCTCAGTAAAGCCCAACAATACACAGAAAGATGAGGCTGTGCCAGGACTTTATGTACCCTGTTGTTTCTGCGAGGATTATTCTTGCGCCTGCCCAAAAGGCAAGGCACAAAGATTACTAACCTTGGTGGCTGTTTAGTTTTATTATTATTCTTCCCGTTTTGTTTGTGCGTATAACTAGTCCAGGCACTGTTGGAAGCACATACAGAAAAAGCACATCAAAACGTGTGGAACATTCGGGAATAGTGTGCTGACTTTTGTTAACGACTCGCAAAGAAACTGCGAAAAAATTCCCATAGAAAGCGGATGGAAGAGGCGCCACAATGTCAAATTTGTATTCCCACCAATGTTGTATTGTTTATGAATTGAGCCAAGTCAGTTTAGTCAGCAACTGCGTTTGTGGTTTCTTCATTGAGATCGGCGTCTTTACAAACCTTGTATCTTCACATTTGAAAGAAAAAGGAAATCCAGACATTTTCAGTTTTTGATTGGGTTTAATGACTTCTTTAAGACACAAAATGAATCACAGGCCATTTGTTTCTGGCAGGAACAACATTTCCTAATATCAAACTAAACCTTCAATTTGGGTCCAACCAAACAATAAGACTGGCATTAAAACAAAGCTACTTTAAAATGAGAATGTTGACAACAATACGTTATTTTTCCTTTATAAAATTCTGCGATATTATCTCAACGATAAAGCCAGACCGTCCATAATGAAAGCTAAATGATAGGTCTTTGAGACAAAACTAGCAGCAACATAATTCAAAGGGTGCTTGGACCCCCACAGTGCAGCTACCAATCTGTGGCACCATTACAATGACATTATGCCTTTGTAGCAAATAAATACATTTATCTCTTCCGTGAACTGAGATCACCTCTAGTTTCTGTATGTATGCTCACACAGTGTTTGCAGGAAAGTGTGTCCGCATTTTTTTTTTTTCCTTTCTACTTTTTACTTAGCTCTGTTAATATTACAGCACGTCCTGTTATGGGTCAAGACACATGGAGGTTGGGGTCAACAAAGGAAATACAGATTTATAGTCCTCCAAGCAGGACGTTCTGGTGCAGGGATCTATCCACAAAGCATGAAAAAAAAAACTGAAGTCAAAAGGAGAAAAAAAATACTGTGATCCTGAAAAAAAAAAATTAGAGGGTATCATTTATTTTTCTTCTTTTTCAATAAAAACACTGCAGGTCGAGCCTCTGTAAAAGCCAGAGGGGAAATACCCAGCTGGACATCAGTGCAGAGGACAAATTAATCCAGACTTAAAATGTTAATGTGTTAAAATGAAGTCTGTAAAAAACTCTTTAAAGAAAAGAGCTTATTGGGGGGTGGGGGGGTTAAATGAACACATAAAAAGGCCCTATTTGGCTTCAAGTCAAGGCGTCCTGGCTTTGGCTTTGAACGGGCTCTCACTGGCCCAACAGTACCATTCAGATTTACTTTTCTGGACATTAGGTGTCTGCCTGGACAACAGAAGGATCTCATGGTTTGTGAATCCACAGCTGCTGCTCATTCCACAGGACTCTTCCTGTGACCGGAGCGACCAAGGTTTCTGCAGGCTAAACTACCTGAAACACATCGGGAAACGACAGTCAACATTGATCGCAAACACATTTTATGCCTCACATGCAGCTTTTGTAAATCTACAAATGCAACAGAAGTGGGGGGGGGGGGGGGGGGGGGGGGGGGGGGGGGAGAGGCTATATGTACTTTTATTTTGCATTACAACGTCCAAAAGTCTTGGACTGCATTATAAGCAGAAAACACAAGCAGCAGAAAAATGCTACACATGAACGTCAGCAAGCGTGACGCCCAGAGTCCAGCCGATGATGGATGAATCTGAGCCTGTCTGGAAAAGGTTCCACCTCTCCTGCCTCTCTTCCCTCTCCTCACCAGCCCTAAACAAGACAATCGATCCATAATACAAAGACGGAACGTTTTTGTGACAGAACACTAAATACTGAGCATATACTTACTATCCAGACAAACTGTTGAGTTAGTTTCCTCCAAGATGGCGCGATGGGAGCGGCAGCTCATCACACCAGCTCTGACCACTTTGCTCCCCTTTAAGTGTATTTTGATGCATTACTGTGCTTATTTTTCAGTTGTTTTTTTTCCTGCCTGGGACAACTTTCATGATCTGGAAGTTACCAAGTTAATTTCCTGGATTTTTGTCAAAGTTTGGGAAGTTTCTTCCACGTCACTGGAGACGGCTTGACATAGAGATATTGTTAACACCCAGGATCAGCTGCTGGAGCAGCAGAACTCCCAGCTGCGTGTCTCGGATGCAGTAGTCTGCAGTAAAAGAGCTCCTCACTGTGCTCTCTCCCTTCCTTTTCTCTCTCTATACCTATCTCTCAATTTCTGTCACAACACGGACAGCTGCCACCCCCAGGAGTTCTCAGAGGATACTCAGAGGATTTCTGTTAGAGGGATGTTTGTTCTCAGTATGAACCCTAAAAAGTAGAAAACCTTTCCTAATAGGTAGAACCAATATTAAGAATATTATTTTAAATGGAAGGCTTGATTGCATTTTACCAAAGCAAAAAGAGAAAAGATTACCTGCTTGTGGACTTAATATCACATTTTGTTGCTTTCGCCTCTTCTTCTCCTCTTGTAAAGGCAAACCCTGGGGACAAAAGGACAGTCAGCAAAGCCCCAGACGGGTGCGTACACAGAGCTATTTCAAAATGGTAATGTCCAAGACAGGAAACAGACCTGTTTTTCCTTTTCTCTTAAATTCCTAAAGTGGGCTGACGGGGGAGCAAAGTTTTCCATCCTTGCATTACCTGGCAAAACAATCCAATTTAAAGAGAAAAAAAAAAAGCATTATTACTATATTTCAGAATAATAAAACAGCTATGCAAGAGGGTATTCACATTTGTTGGACGACACAAAACACGCGTTTCATTATTCAACCAAAAAGTTGTTTTGGTTAGCCTTTATCATCAAAGAGATTTAAAATCAACAACAATCCAAATGTGGCGTGAACCTGCAGGGTTTCTGTAAAGCTGGCAGTCCCTCTTGATGTGGGCATTCGATCCGCAGAGAAAGCAGGAGCGTGTGTCCAGTGCATCTCTTTTCCTCCAGTGTTCATTCTTGTATTTGGCCTGATCCCTGGCATCCTCTCCTGGATCCATTTTGTCCCGCAGGTAATCTGGCCTTTTCTCCAAATCTCTTCTGTGCTTGGACCTGTGACATAAAACGGGGGGGGGGGGGGGGGGGGGGGGGGGGAATCAGTGGTACAAAGATTAATAATGAATTGCATCAAATGAGTCACTGCAGTTTCTTAGCCTGACTGAACTCTGGGCCCACAGCATAATTCAACATCTCAGAAGGACTGAAGCCTTTTCGGGACAAAGGTGTATGCACAGACGAGGCTGCTGTCAAGTATGTAACTGGCTGCGGTGGGAGATGCTTCTACACACCCTGTGAAACTGTGCAAAGCCAGCTCATCGCAAAGTCCCTCACTGTGAAATCTTCAATCGCGCTGTGGTCAAGCTGCTGGAGCTTTACTTGCCAAAGATGGAGCAAAAAAACTAAACTGCTCCTATGTAAAACTCCTGGCTGTCTACACCCAAGGCAGGATACACAGTTAAAACATATTACACCAACTGCAAGTCATTGGAAACATCCCTGTAATCACTTGAGGCCAGGCAGACTTGAGTGTCTTCTGACCAACATGCTTGACATTGGAAATGTTTCAAAAGGAAACAGCTATTGAATGTCAGAGGGCGAAGTCAAAGATTAACTCATGGTGGTTGGTGAAGATAATCAGAGGACATGCATGCAGTTTCTAATGTTGATGCTGGGCAGGACAAGTCAATCTCATTCAGGTGTTTGGTTCAGATATGACTCCCTCAGGTCATGTGGTCCCCTCTTTTTGGCAATGCAACACCCTGCATCATGCTCAAAAAAACCTGAGGCCATGTTAATAAATATGACACACAGAGAAAGGGTGCTCTGAAAACCAGAAAGAAAAGCCTCATTAAAAAAAAAAAAAAAAGAAAAGAAAAAGATATCTCCCCCCTGGACACAAACCAACCAGAGTAAATTGTGATGAAAATCTCAACGATCACACCTACTTCTTTCGCATGGGGCAGTCTTTCATGAAGTGGCCGATCTTGCCGCAGATGCGGCAGCAGCGATCATTTGGAGCCACCTCCCCCTCAGTGAGGACCTCCGGATCAAAGAAATACTCCTGGGACAAACACAAATGAATCAGACTCAGAGCTTCAACAATACCACCGCAACAAGCGAATAGTGTTCGGACTAACCATCTGACTGGGGTACACGGGGGGGAACACTTTCACTGGGGTTCCAAACACTGTTCTGCCGTTGATGAAAGCCTTCATGATGAAGTTCGTCACTGTTAAAGGACAAAAAAATAAATAAAAAAAATACAGATGAGAACAAACTACAGTAGAAAGGAGGTGAAGAGGTTTTTTTCTTTTGAGGAAGGATTTCATACTTTTCCTTGAGAGTCCAGCACCCAAATTATGATTCAGGTCAAAGGGATCTGTAATATGAACAAAAACGAAGAATGTCTTCAGCATAATAAACATTTATGGTTCACCACACAGTCATTTTATATTGAGACATGTGATTAAGCTCATCTTTCTTTGCGATGCGTTTAAATGCTTGGCAGATAGAAAACCTTGTGAATAAATGTCCGTCGGCTGACCTTCAATGACGATGTACTTGGACGTCCACTGCTTGTTGAAAGTGGTGAGTCGCGCATGCTGTCGAACACAGACTACGTGCTCCTTGAAGTCGAAGTCCTCGGTGTAAAAGCGGAGCAGGCCGAGCCAGAGCTCGCCCACCGACTCTGTATTCTTCCCGTACTCTGGCCAGCGACCGGGCTGCAGGAGGGCGGGGAGAACATTCTCTACAGTGATTGGCTGTTCACACACACAATTATAGACGCGTAACCACAACGGTTTACAAAATACTCGCCAGTGTTTGCAAATCGTCAAAGAAGTACACGTTCCAGCCATCTACCAGAACCTCTGGCTTTGTCTTCCCGTTATAAATCTGAAACAAAAAAAATATCTCAGAAATCCATTTGAAGAACTGGTAGAACACTGCTATTAGAAATTCTTAGGACAAAATAGAAAATGACTAAAAATATTAAACGTTTATTACAACTTAAACTTTCTAATTTTTTTTTTTTCTTCCATCCAATGACTTTATCATCCCTGAATTAAACCTTCACATTGATGAAATAAAAAGTACATCCAATTGTTTTCAGATCATTTTAATGCTAATGTACTAAAGTATTAAAAAACGCAACACCACGCAAGCAAATGTCTGTTAAACCTATTTGTAAAATCCCTCCTAAGTGTCTTCCAGGCATGGAGCCTGTACCTCCTGCAGCACCGGGATCACTGGAGGGTTTCTCTGCTGGAGGAAGAACAGCACCATGAGGGTGTAAGCGTAGGACGAGAGGCTGCCACGGGAAGCATCCCCGATGTCACACATCTGTGGGAGGAAATGAAGATGAGCAAGGCAAGAGTGGAAATGACAATAAATACAAGCTCTTGATACAAATGCGTGCAGCGGGAGTATAACACGTGTTCACCTTGGCAAACACCTTCATGACGTAACAGAGAATCTTGACTCTTCTGTCAATGGCTGCGTATGAAGCGAGCAGGTGTGTGTTGTACAAAGCCTGAAAAGAGGAAACACAGGTTAACCTCGAAGGAAACACTGAAAGTGTTTTTGAAATTGGATTTTCACACTGCTGTCTGTGTGGAGTTTATTCTTATAGGAGACCAAATGGTGAGAAAGAATCCTACCAGTGTGTTGTAGAGGCTGATGTCTCCCTCCAAGCCGGTGCGAACATGGTAGAACTTCACGATGGGCACTTTCGCCGTTGTGATGGGCAGGATGTTCTTCAGACCTGGAGACGGGGCACAGATGAGGAGACAAGTTAAAAAAAAAAAGAAACAGAAAAGTTCAATTTCATCCTATTTCTGAAAGGTTGTTTTTTTCCTTTAGTTCAGATTAATTTGTCTCTGGAAACAACTTTTTCACTGCTAATGTATAGAATCATTGGAATGAATGTAAAAAGTGTCCATGAGAGCAACAACGGTATCGAGGAAATAAAATGTAGACAATTACTTTGCGGTTTTAATAAGTCAGTGAAAGGCATTTTGTTGGTGTGCGTGTTAAGTTTCTTAAACACTGTGACTCAGCAGGCCCAATACTGACATTTTAAAAGAAGAAAATAAAAGCAGAATAGCTAGGTTTCATTGGATCAAATCTCAAACTAACATCAGCAAAAGACAAAAAAAACAGATTTGCATTGTCTACCTGGGTGTTTCTTTAGCATTCTCGCCAGGCTTTCGATAATATTGATGCAGTCAACATCCTGAAAGATGGAAAATATTTAAAATCAACCACAAAAAACAGGTCAATATATTATCCCACACAAATGACAAATGTTAAAATCTCTTCATTAATACAATTATGAAGGTTTTACAAAAGGTGAACACTGATATATGACAGACACGCGGAGAAACATTGTGTTCATATGAAATAAAATAACTTACATCTATGGACTCCTGTCCCTCCAGCACCATGCAGATGTCGAGGTCACTTTGCCTGAAGCCGAAGCCATTTTTGGACGAACCAAAGAGTTTCAGTCGAGCCCCTGAACAATGAAACAAATTATTGTAAGTTTATTTCAAAATAGGTCCGTCAGTTGTCTTCTAGTTCATAGTCCATGATGTGCGTCATGCTTGGTTCATTTCACCAGAAAACTGTCGTCTGACAAAAGCCTCCAGGTCTTGAAGTATGTGCTCTCTCACACCAACTTCCAGCTCTCCTGGGGCAAAGTCACCTAGAATGAGAGGAAAAAGAAAATAAATTACTCAGAGAATAAGCAACAATGGGTCAAATAGAAAACGTTTTAACAAGTAAAGAAGAAATGACTGAAGTTTTATTCGTTCCATTGTTACTAAGAAATCCATAACGGGCCCCATTGTGATGCAGTGGTTTGCCCTGTTGCTTCACATTGAGATTGATTTTGCATTTGCATGTTCTTCGCATACTTTACTTTGTTCTCACAGTTCAAAATGTGTTTGAGCTCAATTGCCGTCTCTAAATTGATCGCAGGTGTGAGTGTAATTATGTCTCTCGGCATTTGCATTGTGATGGCCTGGTGACCCATCCAGGGTGTATCTTGCTTCCACAGCCCTGATTTAGATAATGTGGTAAGGAAGATGCATGGATCATCCATAAACTCTGAACAAACAGTAAAGTTTATTGCTGAGATCTTTGGAATTAATTCTAGTCTCTAAAACAATTAGTATAGAGGGCAATTTTACTTGCAAGTAATAGATATACACATCTACATGCGAAATATGTGAGTGAAACTTAAGTGTTAAAGGTAGAAAATCACATCATACTCACTGAAGCACTGCTCACACACTTTGTTGAGGACCCAGAGAAACTCTGGCGTCATAGACGGCAGAGGATCCAGCGGCACCTTCTTGAAATCTTCAGGACAATCTTTCTTCAAATGTCCATCGCGCTTACACAAGCTGCACACGACCATGTGTGACTAAGTCAAACGAAAAGAAAAATAACTTAAGACAGCGTACCTTTTCAGACAATTTACTTTTAGTTTCATATAAGTGAAGCGAAAACCAACCTTTCCTCGTGTGAAGGCTTGTCTTGTGAACTCATAAGACAGCTTTCTCTGCTTTTTGTTTGTGGAACTCTGATCTTTAATGGAGTCTTCTGTCGTCGGAGGTGAAAGTCCAACAGGTGCTAGTTCCACCTCCTCTTCCTCATCCATGGAACCGGGTGTGTCCAAATCAGGGCCCTCCTCATCAGACAGAAGCTCCTCCGCCGAGATCTCGTCCACTGGGAAAATCTCCTCGTCCTCCGTGGTCAGACTGTCCAGGTGCTGTCGGTTGAGCGCGCCAGCGTCAGTATCCTCTTCCTGCTCCTCTTCGTCTTCCTCATCCTCCGAGAGGCTGCTTTTGCCCAGATCCACTTTTTCCTTCTCCCTCTCCTCATCCGAGTCACTGTATTCCTCCACTTCCTCTTCTTCCTCAATAATACAATCCGAGTCTTCTGGGCCATTTTCCACAGCTCTTGACTGACTTGTATATTGCGGCTGGAGGCTGAGCTGACTGAAGCCCGCCACCTCTCTCAGAGCCTCGGCGCTCTCCCCAGACGCCGGGCCGGGCTTCGCCCCTCTTTTGTGATGAGCGGCCAGCGTGTTGTGTGGCCCTGCAAAGTACTTGTACGTGGTTTTGAGGCAGTGGAGGATATACTCAAACATTTGCTGGCTGTTCAGTGTGCGAGCGACATTTCTCTTCACAGCAAATGGATCTGAAAGCAGAATTAGAAGTTGGATCACAAAAGAGCTGAAACAGGTCCCCCCATCCTAAGATCCACTTCAAATGATATGAATTATTGGCTTGATTTTCAACAAATAAAACAAAGCTCATTGAAGAAAACTTCTGACCTTCCACAGCGATGCGCTTTTTAGGCCAGTCCTTCATCTCTCGAGAGAGGACAGCGCTGGTCCGCACACTGATAACATTGTCACCCATGTTGAAGTCCAGCGAGTAGAAACGGAGCATTTCAATCCAGAGCAGGCCAACTTCTACTTGTGGGTGAGGGCTGTGAAACGCTAGCGGGACCTGTGAGAGAAAAAAAAGACGACAAACATACACACATCACTGCCAAGTTACCAAAAATCTAATTATATTTCTAATGGGAAACAAAAAGATTTTCATATAGGTTACAAATTTGTTCCGTTTTGCCTTTTTGATGAATTAGCGACATGTTCGAGATGCACTTGTACCCCGAGTTCATCATTACCTTCCCCTTTATAGAGGAGCCTTCTGCCGACTCTTTGGAAGGAGGAGTGTAGGCCCAGTGTAAATATCCATCCTCGACATGTGTGAGATTGAAGTCTGACAGCCTGGTGAGTGAAAACACCTTGATCTAAAAACACACAGAGACTTGTGTTAGTTGCTTTTGGAAAACAAACCTGTCATGATATCATAAGAGTAAATTTAAATTGAAAAAACTAACAGACCTCGTGGTTAAAGTAGGTAGGCAAAAGAGACTCTTTGCGCTTCTGTAAGAAGTAGATCACCATGAGAGCGAAGGCGTACGGTGGCAGGCCACCTTCTTCTGCACGATCAATCTCACAGATCTGCACAAGCAGAAAAGACCACAAGATAAAAACCAATGGGTTGTTTGTTAATGTTAGTTGACTGTTTACTGTAAAAATATAGATATATATTTTTTTCTTTCTTTCTTTTTTTAAACATGACAAGGTCAAAACTGGGGGCATACCTTGGCCCAGTGTCTGAAAGCTAAAACCAGCGGGAGGAGGAGAGGCTCTTTGCTGGCTAACGCAGAAAGATAGGAGGTGGTTTGGAATGCGTTTTCATTGCCTGCACTCACTTTGCAGACCAGACCACTGTGGAGATAAATAACAGTTTTGGTTCACATTTTAACTTTTCACTGTATCGTCAAAGAAGAGCCACCCTTATAGTTTTGGAAAAGCCTTTACAAATATTACTTTTAAGCGTCAAAAGGTTTGTTCAACACATATCAGAAGCCCTAGATAAACACAACTCTGGAACTGAATGACTATTGGCGATACCGACCTGCACTTTTCTTTGCAGATGACCACAGGTACTCTGGCATGAAAATCTGCTTCCAGATCAATGAAGTGAGCTGAAAACAGTACGGAACATGTGAGATTTACAGAACAGTCTGTTTCATGACTATTTTTTCCAGACGGAAAGATCTCTCTGGGGGAAAAAAATCTCTCAAAACAAAATCATGCAGTTAAATGAGTAAGAGTTGACTCACTGCTCACAGACAGGCTCTCCTTAACCAACAGCAACACATCTGGCTGATGCATCTGTGAATACAGTCCATTTCAAAGCCTTTATATTTGAACAGAGGGCATTCTACCAGTACAACACAATCATTCATATTTGAAATCTAAACAAATAATAACAGATGAATAAATCAGAATTTGCCACCTGTACCATGAAGACCCTAACATCTCAAGCAAACATTAATGGTTCTTACTTCTGAGACTCTACTAACATCGGACTTATCTCTTTTAGCTTCAGTGGTTGGTAGAAGTTTGTATGACCAAGCCTTCTGGGCAAACACACTGAATCCCAATTGAGGTCCAGCAGCTTGAATGGCAGCCATCATCAATGTGTAAGTGTGTATAACTGAATGTGGCTAACAGTGCAAACTGCTTTGAGACGACTGGAATGAAGAACATCTGGAGGTTTTCGGTCAATTATAAAACACTATAAGACGACCGTATTCACACTACTACTCACGTGAGGTGGATACTGAATGTCAATGTTGACATCTGAATCCTTGAATCCAAATTTAGTGCAAGATGATCCATATAGCCTGAGTCTGATCTCTACAGATGAGAGAAAAGGTAAGAAAGAATATTTAATATCACAACCACAACAAAACAGAACGGGCAATCATTTAGCTTATCTCGGCAGTTTCTGATTGCTTACCGGACAGGACGGACAGAAGGAGGTCTTGCATGGTGGAGACGACACTCTGTCTCTGCTCAAAATCCTGCTGGTTCATGCCTTGCTCTCGGGCGACAGCCTCAAGAGCAGCACTCACTGCACTGATGTGCTCCGGACCAGGAGGCTGAATCTCCGTCAGCATCACCTGCTCTTGTTTCTCCTTTGAACAAAAACACACAAAAGCAAAGAGGCGTTCACCCCAGTTTTCAATCCATGAAACCCAGTACAAGCACAGTGCAGTCCTGCTTCCATATCAAAAACCTGGGACCAATGAAATGGAGTGTGATCTACAGGAAGAGGACTGAGTGCATTCACACTGCAGATTTCCACAATCAAATTGGATTTTTATGCTGACATACTTGTTTTTGTTCCATCAATATTTCTTCAAATTGAGAATCCAATATTCAACTTTCTCTGTATATTGACCAAGAAACCAGCTAGTTTCACCCCCAATATGATGCGGCATGAACATGCATTGGGTATCAGCTCAAATAGATATCTGCGGTTAGAATTATGGACTGTCCACACGAGAAGTGCAACTTCACAGATGCCAACTGCCATTAGAAGAAGAAGAGGGGAAACAGTCATCAGGGACAAAAAACATCTGATGAGAGAGAGGGAAACAGTCATCAGGGACGACAAGAGCTGTGGGAAACAATTTAGATAGCTAGAACCAGCAGATGGCGGTAATGCAACTTTATGGATGCAAACTGCTGTTAAACCCAAATGAAGAAGAAGACGACCAGAGGGAACCAGTACTAGAGCAACAAGTTGGTACAGCAGAGAGAACGGGTGATATCATTTACCAGTCAGCACCAGCCATGTCCAGGAGACAGCAAAGGGCCCTGGCTTGGCTTAACGTCCATCATGACATGCTCACGAATCCCTCCCCCCCCACTTGAGAACCCAGGTCAAGGTATTCTGTCAGCTTTAGCCTTGAGTCAGGGAAGACAACGCCCCCTGACTTGCATAGTCACGTGGGCTGTGCCAATGAAACTGGCAATTCTCATGATTGAACATGGGACGCGACCTCAGGCTTGATCAGCCTGTAGGTGGCCACCTCGGAAGAGGGTGTCTACTGGTTGAAGGACTGAAATACCCCATTATTCAAAGGTACACTACTGATGATGTGTCCCAAAACATACATGTTCTCATACCTGAGACACAGTTCCCACGCCCCTCTCAAACAGTTTTCCTCATGCAACTACCATTTTTTTGGAACAACAGACATTACGTCTCGTGTTTAATGATTCTTTGAGTGTTAATGGGTTTTCACAGGAAGATTATTGATGTAATACCAAAGATCATTTCTCACCCTGGCCCGTTTCTTGTGCCGTTTATCTCTGATGTGCTTGTAAGCATCCGCCAGAGAGTACAGGAGAACATCACACAGGGCACAAGTATAAAGTGCACCAGGGTGGCTGTGCGACTTCTGAAACAAAAAATAAATAAAAATGTTAAAAAAAAACCATAACATATCCGATGCAGACAATGACCATGTTCCTAACTCTGGAAACAGCAGCATCACACAGAGGTAAAGCACATTTCCAGGTGTAACAAGTGATATTGTGGACCTCTACCTTCTTCAAGGTGTAGATTTCTTCCTTGTTGAGCCGATTCTCATTCTGCTGTAAGCTTTGCAGCTCTTTAGCTGAAAGTGTGGACTCTTCAATGACAATGCTCTGATTCTCTTCTGAAAAAGGTTTCTTTTTGTTTCTGTTTCTTCGTCTCTTCCCTTAAGACAGAAATGAGAAATGTGCTCAAAATACAATCACACCATTTGTATGGATAACATGTAATGTATATAACTCAGTCCAATCTCGACTCCAAAGTGGTTTCTTAATTCAGGGAGAGCATCCTACAAGAAAGGCCATCTTTTCGGGTTTCAGTGGATGGGCTGCAGGGTAAGGCTAACCAAACGTAAGGACCTACGGGACATTTCTGCCCTAACAAATGAGTCACGCAGCGAACCCTAACCCATGACTAAAGGAGGGTTGAAAACCTAAGATATGAGAGGCTAAGGCTAACGGGCACACCTGTTGGAATAGGGGAAAACAACAGTGGAATTGAAGGAGTTGCAGATGTATGGCAGCCTCATCGCACTGCGACTGAAATTCTCAATGCACCTTAAACGGATGCAGGCCCTGAATTAAGCAACAGCTCACATTTACGAAAAAAAAAAAGTGTGAACGGAGATAGCCTGATTTAGGTATTTTTTTACACTATTCCACATAATTCTCCAGTATCTTTTTTCAAATCCTCACCTGAATCATGAGCACCGTCATCAGTGGCCTCTCTTCTTCCCTGCTCTCTGTCGTCCGTTGGGCAATCACCCTGAGTCGTCCTCCTCCAGTGCTGCTGCTGCTGCTGTTGCTGCTGCGGTTGCTGCTGCTGGAAACGCTCTCTCCAGTTATCTTCTCGAGTCCCAAAGCTGTTGTCGTGGCCCGAAAACCACCGGGCTTCATCCCTTTGAGAGGGGCTGTGGCCACCCCTGAAGGCACCAGGGGAGTAGCTCAACGGCCCCAGTCCTCCCCTCTTTGAGCCGACCCAGTAGGGGCCGCCCTGGGTCTTCTTGCCCTGCTGACCTCCATCTGGTCTGAAGTTCTGTCCTCGAGCGTGCTCCTGTGGCCTCCAGGGTTCTGCTTTATCGGCTGCAGGTCCTCCTCCTCCTCCTCTCTCCCAGCCACCTTGCCTGGCCCGGAAAGCTCTCCCCGAGTTATCCATTATTCTTCAATGCTAAAACTTAAGGATGAAACGACAGTCAATGTGGAAATAGTCCTTATGTGTCATAAATACAAGTGGCACAAACTGTATAAGACAAGAAGCTGCTAAACTTGCAATACTGGAAGATTAGGTTTATTTTGAGCTGTAAGTCATTGTTGATTGATTACTCATCTGACAATGCTCCAAAACACTGTCGGTGAGATGAGAAGTACAAATGTCCAACTCACTGTTTATTAAAATATAAACACCACCAACAGGTCGCTGGTGTATAAATTAGTAACGTCAGTCTGCGTGTAAGTGCTACAAACTCGAATAAACTTCTCTAACTGTTGAGAAGTTGACAGTTACGAGTCAAATACACGGATCTATAAAAGACTCACCGTTTACACTGACGCCTCCCACGTTGCCAATAATACATGACAATAACATCCTGGTTAATTGAGGTCACTGTTTACCCACATATTGAAACGTAAGCCAAAGCCTCGGCGGACTTCGGCGACAGTAAAATGAGCCATCTCACCTCGCAGCTTGACTTTATGAGCTTGTTATGGCTCGGTGTTAAGCGTTAGCGGAGGCTAACGGACTAGCTTCCCCAGTGCGGTTTGCCTCTTAACACGTCGCTCCTTTCGCTTTGCCGAGGTTAACAGCGAGCACTACGAACACGCAGGTAGCCAACGCGACGTCTCCAAACCACAGATCGTTGTTTATTCGGCTGCAGCTACGCGAAGCGGTGGATGTTCGTATGTAGCATGCTAGCTAGCAGCTAGCCACACAGCTAGCGACAGCTAACGCTTCTGGGTTGTTGTTTTTTTTTTTCCCCCCCAAAGAGCTCTTCAAACGGCAGCCGCAGCTAACGCAGGAGATGGTGGAAATAGGCGATGATTTAAAAAAAAACAAAAACACCTCAAAACCACGCTGAGGTCGTGACTGGTGGACATACCTTATGTGCGGGTGCAGAGGACATAGTTGATGAGAGATTCAGGTCTGACTTGGCACGAGCGACGGTCCTGCGCCGGAGTTTGAAAGGTGACGTTTGTGTTGCCTGTTCTGGGTGCTCGTCATCGTTAAAGCTCCGCCTACTTAAAATAATAATAATAATAATAATAATAATAATAATAATAATAATAATAATAATAATAATAATAATAATAATAAAGAATTTTTAAATAAAACAAAATGCCTGAAAGACAGAAATCGCAAAAAAACCTTCTCAATAAATATAATTTAATATTTGCATAATAATAATAATGTAACATACATGCCAATCACTTCCATGGCCACAGGCGTTTAAATCAAGCACAGACATAGGAATGCCACTTGTGCAAAAAGTCCAACTGTCAAATTTCTTCACTAATAAATATTCCACAATCAATTGTTAGTACTACTACTACTACTATAGCAAAGTGGAAGGGATTGGGAACAACAGCAACTCAGCCATGAATTGGTGGAACACAAAAATTAAGCATGATGCAGGTTTCCGGATGCTGTGGCACAGAGTGCACAAAGGTCACCAACTTTCTGCAGAGTCAAAAGCTACAGGCCTCCGAACATCATATGATTTTGAGTTGAGCTCCAGAACAGTGCGTAGAGCTTCATGGATTGGGACTCATGGCCAAGCAGCTGTATTCAAGCCTCACATCACCAAGTGCAATGCAGAGCGTTGGATGCAGTGGTGTAAAGGGCACCACCAGTAGACTCAAGAACAGTGGAAACATGTTCTCTGCAGTGATCAATCACTCTTAGCCATCTGACAATCTGATGGACAACTCTGGGTTTGGTGGTTGCAATGAGAACGGTACTTGTCTGACTACATTGCACTGTATAAAATTTGTTGGAAGGAGGATTATGATTTAGGGTTGTTTTGGGGGAGCTGGGCTCGGCCTCAGTCAAAGGAACTCTGAAAGCTTCAGTATACCAATACATTTTGGACAACTTTATGATTCTAACTTTATGGGCAAAGTTTAGAGATGGCCCCTTCCTGTTCCAATATGAGTGTAAACACAGACACCATGTACTTTACTTTACTTTCTACAACATTTCAAGGAATTCAAACATGATCTTTTTTTAATTGACGTTCCATTTTACAATTATGTTGGTGTAACAAACACTGTTAGTTTTTGAGTGTACCAACTACAATGGGTCATTTCCATTATTAGCACAGAAAGTCATCTGTTTTTGCAGAATACTCTACCAATAAAACATTCAGGTAAAAACATCTTTTTACTGTCATTGAATTACCTTTTTTCAAAATGAAGGTCAACCCTCAAATATTCTACCCTTTTTACCCAATAAATGCCATTATTTGATCATGATGTCTCTATAATTTCTTCAATTTATGGAAAATGGGGTCGTTTCTTTAAAACATCAGCCGGTTGATCAGCGACAATATTGGTTAATTTGCCAAATTGTTTTTTGTTCTCCTCTGCATCAAAATATGTTTGTGTTTTTTAAATCCCTCATTTTGTTAAAAAATGTCCAGGTGAATATCTAAAGCTACAGCTTGCAAAACAATCCTTTGAAAAAATTGGCATTTGTTTCCCCCTTCATGGCTTCTGGATGAAAAAAGAGAATGTTTTAAATGAAACTTATAGTCATTAGGAGATGTATTCTGGTCTATAAATGTTCCATTGTTTACAATGAACTGATTTTACTGGCTGAGTCTCAATTTTATAGATGATGCATAACAAATAATTACCTAAGCAAATCTATCCATTCATCTTCTTTATTGTTTTACCCAGTTGGGGATCATGTGGCACAAATCCCAGCTAATTATAGGCAAAGAGAGGGCACACCTTGGACAGTTTGCACAGAGAAATGGATGCACACACACACACACACACACACGCACACACACACACACACACACAGTCCCATTTTGGGGCAACCGCGAAACAACCTGATGCATAGCTTTTGGACTGGGGAAGGATACAGAGGAAACCCACACGCTCAGGGAGAACATGCAAACTCGAGAGGCCTGGACTTCAAACCCGCAACCTTGTGATATAACCTTTTATGATATGGAGTGTTATAAAGGACTGAGCAACTCAAATTCACCAAGATATGTGAAATTGTTCATTTATTCATTGGAACCCATTGTTTCTAAGACATTATTAGAAGAGAACAATTTGTCTTTCTTTCTATTTTCAATAGAAATTGGTGATATGTGTTGAAGTCTAACAGAGATATCAACCATGTGCATCACAAAGGTTTAGAATGATTTATATAAGTTCACAGATCTTCAGTTGTTTTTGTTATATTTTACTGTCTGTAGGACATAGAAGGGGTTAAAGTAGAGGTTTACTTGCTTTCCTTTGTTCCGTGTGAAAAAAAGGTGTGACATATGGCTGAATTCATTCTTCCAGGGGATCACTGATTGTTGAGCTCTCGTTGCCCGGGGAGACGTAGAAAACTGATCCGATAGAGCGGGGAAGACCCCGGGAAAGTGACGTCAGCTGGAGGAACTCCCCTCAGCAGGCTGCTGCAGCGGTGCTCACACACACATACACACGCACACTAGGCACCGACGTGCTCACGGGCCCCGGAGAGCGACCCTGGACATGGTTTCATTCGGCTCCGAAGCGGTTCACAAGAGGCGACGCACCAGCGGCGCGTCTCCCCGCGCAGAGGCGCTCACACCGGCACAAAAGCGACTAACAGCCCGGCACAGGAAACAAAAACTCATGTCCAAACTGGGTGACTCCGGGTTTGAGGAAGATTGGGGGACCTCTCCGCTCTCCTCTTTGGTTTCCTCCCAGGCTCGGACTGACGTCTCCCCGCTCCTTACAGGAGAGCCGGATCCTGCGCCGGGACAGCCGTCCAGCTGGTACCTCCAGTACGGAGACATCGGGTTCAAGATCCAGAGGGAGAAAGAGACGCAGTTTCATCCCTGTGAAAGCCTGGCACACCAGCCACAAGTAGGCCAGAACATTGTCTTTTCTACATAACTGTTAGACCTATTGAGTGCGTTTAACTGCACAATATGAAGTATTTTTAAAATTGACAGTCTGGAACATCAATTGCAAGGTTGCAGAGAAATCGATCAATATGAACAACCTAGTCTCAGCCTGAGTAACCTTGCCATACCACTTTAAAATAGTGCATCGAGTAATTTTACTGTAAAGAACCAAGGGTAGACAAGCACCAAGGACTGGAACTCTTGACAACAACCTGACGAATGAGGAAAAGTCACCAAGTCACTCAGGGCCATAAGAGTGGCAATATTTATTCCAGCTATGGTCACTATATTTCCATGCTTGACTTCCCCCACTTTTTTGTCCTCTCTATTTGTTGCTTGTATTAATGATGTTTTGACTTGCAGTTGACTGCAGAGGCACGCTGTAAACTGGTCAGCTGGCTCATCGGAGTACACAAACACTACGGTCTCTCCTTTGAGTGCTGCTGCCTGGCAGTGAGCATCATGGACCGGTTCCTGGCGGCCACGCCTGTCGCTGCAGACTGCTTCCAGCTCCTGGGTGTCACTGCACTTCTCCTTGCCAGTAAACAGGTTTGTCTCCAGTGTGATACAATAGATCCGAGGAGCTGATTGTGTGTATGTTTAAACAGTTTCACTCCATTGTTTTCCCTCTCTCTCTTCAGGTGGAGGTGTACTCCCCTCGAATCAGCCATCTCCTGTCATTGTGTTGTGGCGCTTTCACTAAGGAGCAGCTCTGCAACTTGGAGTGTCTTATCCTCGTCCGTCTTAACTTCAGTTTCGTCGCACCCACTCTGGCCTTTTTCCTGGACTATTACACCAGCTGCATTGAGTCTGCTCAGCTGGTGGCTGAAGATGCAAGTGATGATAGGATTTTAGAAATTATTCTAGACAGGAAGAGTCCCAGGCAGTGCAGTAAACTTGCACAAAAGGTCTGCGAGTTGAGTCTGGCAGATTACGCTTTCAACAGATACCCACCATCTCTGACCGCCGGCTGTGCAGTGAAACTAGCCAGTGAACTCCTGAAGACCAGACAAGATTCTCCAGAACACATGATTGTTCTCTCCCAGGAAGACCACATGGACAGTGTTGTGAATGAACTATGCCCAACTCCAGTTTCTGTCCACTCATGTGAGAGCCACATGCTCTCTGAGGGTGATTCTTTGAATAAGAAGGATCACTTCAGGTCTGGAGATCTGGAGAATTACAACCACAAGCTCTTCCAGGAATGCAAAGACAACCTGAAGTTGTTGGTGTCACTGAACCAGGAGATATTGGATGTAATGTCTATGTGTAACAAATGAGGCACCACTCAGGCAGTACCCAAGTGAAAAAAGTGTATTATAAAAAGGTTCAGATGAAGATTATGTTCAGAAGTCTGTTGTTTTTGCACGGTAAACCTCACATGTATACCTCATACAGTCAGATGTTAGTAACAATGGAATGTTTTACAGCTAAGTGTTCTTGTTTTGCATGTTTTATTTATTTACAATATAAATATCAATAGAGTATATCAATATATCATCATTATCTTTAAACAATTGTAATACCGAATCATTGTTTGTTTTGTATTTGCACTGAATTGATTTAATTTGATGTAATTTTTTGCATGAAGGATTTGAACAAAAGTGCTGTAATAAAAATAATTGATATTTCAAAAATAAATGATCATTGAATAAATTGAATGAATCCACTCGTCTCTTCAGAATTGACTATGAAATCATGTTTCAATTTCAGTTGTTTTTCGATGGTGTGCCTTTTGTCTCTGTGATATAAATAAGTCATTAAGAAGTGCTACAATTGTGGAAACAAGAATCAAATGAGTATAACAGAGACACCTGTGTCTATATTTAAAGCAGTGAAGTGTTGCTCCTCTATTAACCTGCTCACTTTGGTATAATAGTCCTAGACTAAATATAGACGTAGCTGTAGGTGTAGTCTGTTGATTGCACTCAGCATATTGATAGAGCTAAAAGAGAAACTTGAAGTGAAACATCTTGTATAACCACAGACAGACCCAACCCAACCCTCTGAAGGGCCCTATGCAAATGTGGACACCACCACCTCAATCTCATCTGAGCTTGAAAATGAACAATGCTGGAGGGTACAATTGTGTCATTCATTATTAGCTTTATTCATTGTAGTTGTGTTATTTACACCTTATTTCTCATACTTCTCCCATAGTTCTCAGAATCTTTGCTTTCTGGTTTTTCTGGAGGTAAAAGCATCAATGACGTCTTTGAAATCTATCTCTTGGCCAGCTTTGTTATTAATGCTAATAACTGCAAGTCCACTCAGGCTTCCCTGGGCCATTGATGAGCTGAGGCTTTATTTGTTTCTTTTAATTAATTTGATCTTGGAAAAGCTCCTCTCAGCAGAAGCAACCGATACAGAATGCAGACAATCATGAGAGCAACCCCTCGATTAAGATGTATGTTTTTGGAGAGTCATGCCATCTTTTTCTCTCAACATGTTTAAATTGTTTATTTTGGTTTTTTTTTTTTTTTTTTTTTGAAGAAAATCCCATAATGTACATACTCTTTGGGGTCCTCTGGTGGTCATCGGGGTCCGATGCACCATGCATATGTTGCATTATGCGTCGGGCCAGGACTGACCACAGAAAGGATTATTAGTTATTGTGTCGGTTTGTCTCAAGGTCAGTTGAGCCATGGTTTGTATACAGTTGCCTATATTGTTTGTAACCGAACTGTGTCAACACAGCCTGTTCAATTGAGGTTCTTTATCTGATAATCCATTACGCGTGTCAGCTCGACCTGCTGACACCTTGTCGACCACACAGGTGCATTCAGCGCAAAGAGTCAACGAGACTCACTCTTGTTTGTTTACCAGGGGCATTTGTCACGAGTGTTTACCGAACTGTCTGCTGTAATTACCCATTTCCTTTTTCACTTGCTTAAAATGTAGAAACGGGCCACGGTTTGATTAAGGTATCTTTTACGCACATTTGGAAAGAAAATAACGCACAGAATGCGCTAGTCGAGTCCAGCATTTTCAGTTGTTGATATGAAAGTTGAAAACAAATACGTCTCGAAGAATTACAGACATTTTGGGGGGGAGTTTGGTGAGTGTTAGACAGCTTTATTTAGACAGGAATACCTGGCTCTCGACCAAGGGAGGGGGAGTCTGAATCAGAGAGAAAGAGAGTTCACCCGCTGCAATGGCGCTTTTACGCGCGGTAACACTTCAACACTTCAGACCTGAAAACCGTTAGTCTGCACCAATTTAATCTCCGAGGACGCTGTCGCTCCCTGGAGACCCAACAAATCCCTTTGATTGGGTCAAAAGTATGAAACCGCGGCATGGAGGCTCGCAAACCGGGAGAAGGTCTCCTATATCAGCTCAAAATCAAACCATGCACATTTAGTTCTGAAAAAACGGAGCAATAAAGATGGAGATGAAAACAGATAGGACAGATTTCGGTGCATTTTTCCCAAACCAAATGGGGCGACAGGAAGGAAGAGCTTTAATATACAAAAAGGTATGACTTCTCTGTTTGCTATTACGCACAATATTATTCTGGAGCTGATCAAGCTATTGAAATACTCCATGCCTGCAGGATAGTGTTGGTGCCAAGAAGCAGCAGTCCAGTGACTGTGTATGTGGAACTCCCCTCCATCATTGAACAAGGTTTGCGCATTTCGGTTGAAATGACAAGCACCCGTTAAAGAATGTAAGCATAAAAGTGTGTATATCCAATTAATTGCGGTCCTGTTCTTGTGTTGCAGCTTTTTCAACCATTGCATGGGATGATGTGGAAGATAGTGCGGCCAGACAAGAGACAAACTCCCTCGGCTCTCAGGTGAGGGAGAAAAAGGATGAAAAAATGAGATATACATATCTTTCGATTTTGTAAATGTCTTGCTCCGGTTTTAACACCATCTGATAAGCTTGCTGATCTGCAGCTCGACATCCGTCTGTTAATGTTTGACAAGATGTGCTGGAATCTTGCACAAGTGGCATTGTCGTTTCTCATGACACGCTGCCCACTAATTGGTCAGACTCACAGGTGCTTTTCTTCCTCAAACTGCCTCTTTGCCACGGGTCACCCTGCGCTCATAACGCGTAACGTACAGGGGCGCGTATTGAAATGAATACCAAGACATATTCAGTAACGATGCCACACTGTCCTGCCTGGCCCTGGTGGGACTTCCAGGTAGAATTGTAATGATTTCTATATCGGCTGACAGCGACGTTCTCATGTTACTAATCTCTTTTAATCGCACACAGGTGAATGAATCAAATGCCTGCGATCAAGATTTCGGAGATTACGTGCTGGATTTTATAGCAGGTGAGACGATCATCATTATAAACGCCATCGTGAACTGAGATCTTTCAAATTCGTAACTTGCTTGAAATGTCTATTTACTGCCTGTCCTGTCAGACTCTCCTGCAACGCTGGAGAGCAGCCTGTCTCCCACTGCGCTGGTACCTTTCCAGGGATGTGTCATACCTCCACTCACACCTGACAGGAACTTCACAACAGAGGACACGCGAGTTAACTCACCCACAGAACCTGGCAACCCACGTACCCAGGATGGAGCTCCATGGAGGAATGTGGCAGAAAGTCATGGAAGTGCACTGGAATATTCAATTACAGTCAACCAAGAGGTATCTGTAATATCCATGATAAGTGTTCATAAGGGGGGGCTTTTATTTAGGGATTCTGAAAACAATAGAATGTATGAATGTGTGGTATGAATGTGTGGTTGTCCTCTCCCTGTGTGACCTGTCCACGGTGTTCCCTGTCTTCACCCAGTGTCAGGAAGGTGGATGTATTGATGAACTTGGTAATGAAGAAGTCTCAAACTGGAAAGCTTCGCTGATCAGAATTTGCTATTTACGTTTGCAGCTTCACCAGACTCTTCACAGAAAACAAGGAGAGATTGTCTCTTTTGAGGAGAAAAATGTCCACCTCAGGCAGCTGGCCAATCGAGCAAAGCACCTGGCCTCAGTCCTTGAGGTGAGTACACCACTGAAGATAAACACATTCACATTTTCATAACATACAATCCAACTTTTTTATTCTTATAAATTGACTTTCATGTTCATTTCTGGTGATGGATTGGCTCTTTTGTTTTAGAAACTGATGACAGTGAAAGACTCAAAAATAGGAGACGCAGTGATGCCCTGCAGTGAAAAACCTTCCCTGAGTCCCTGTAAGCGGCAGCGGTTGGATGAAGGCTATGAAACAGAGACCTCGGACTCGGTGGAGGATATGCTACGAGACGTCAGCACACGGTGTAATGCTGTCCTGCACAGCTGCTCCGCTGGAACAGGGCAGCAGCAGAAGTCTGACCCAATACGCATGCACGGTGCATTCTCAGGCCTACAGACGTCTATAGTGAAAGACTGCAGTGAGACGTTTGGTGGAGCAGAAGCTGCAGAGAGGATCTCATCCTTCAGAACCTCTATCAGAGAGCACAGCACTATAAGGACTCAAGCCTTTCCTCACGGACATGCGTTTACCTCCAGCACTCAGCAGGGTGGATACCGCTTTCGCTGGGTTCCCAACCACAGCTGAGCCCGGGGATTAAAGTTGATTGAGCGAAAGGCTGCCATGTGGTTCAAGTGAATGATATGAAGGTGATATAAGCCTGTTCGGGACTGGATGGAAGTGTGGGTGGGCACCAGCTGTTGAAGCTTAACCAATAATCTCTAGTGTTATCAGTGAATGATTACATGACGTCTTCCTCAGGTAGCTTGTCAGGAAATAATACTGCCCAAGCTGTTTACATTGTGTTTCTGTTTACATGCCTCAGCGCTGTTGTTTATTTTAATCAGGCAGCCTCCTTTTTGCCACAGAAAATAAAAATGCTTTTTCAAGTTTCGGGAATTGTGTGTGTTTTATTTTTGATTTTTAAGTGTGCCTTGTTTAGAACTACAAACTACAAAGTTAAGGAGAGTTAAGAAAAGTGATCTTGAAGTCAAATGGAAAGAAACTGTCTCCAGTGTGAACTTTCCTTGTTTGAGCAGTGAAACAGAGGTAACCCCCTGACCTGCTTTGAGAAACAGTGACTTCCTTTTCTTTTGTCCCCGTCTGATTGACTGTGTGGTCTGAAAAAAAAGAGGGGCACTGAGTCATGGTGCAATGCAGCCAACATCCTTGTTCGTATCCTTTTTGGAAATTCAAACAAAGTTTTTGGGTCTCGATTGCAAAACGTCTGAACCAACGTTTGTTTTAGGAAGACCTTTTTCAGAGAAAGAAGCGTCACATTAATGTTTCATATTTCATCACAAACCATAATTACAAATTGAAGGACAATGAATCAAAGTAAGCAGAAAACAGCCTTAACTTCAAATATAACTTTTAAAGAGGTGACCTTCTGACCTTGAGGCATCTCTGTTCTTATCGTCTCTTAAGCTCATGCTGAAATCTTTCAGCTGTAAATCGTGGATGAATCTCATCGATGCAGAACAACTTTTAAGTTACACACGTTTAAACTCCAGGATCTTGAACTGGTTTGTGTCAAAGCGGAGGCATCAGTGCAGCCTCCAGGATGAAAACAACATAGAGCACTGCTGCTGTCGAGAATATCACTTTAACAGAGCAAACAAGACCTTGATAAAGAAGTTCATCGAACTTCTTCATGATAAATTTACAGGAGTAGTTAATATGTAAAACATAAATTTCAAAAAAGGTTTATAATCAGTCCTTGGAAAAACATGAAGTAAATACAATCTTTGACAGTTTCTTAAGGATGTTTCATTGAGTGATTGCAATACTTAAGCAGTTGTTAGGCTCCACCGGTAAAATAGGCTGCTCATTAAATTACTTTTTCCATGAATCTGCTTAAACATAAAAAGAAAAAAAAAAAGTTTTCTTCAGCACAGCATAGAGAAAACAGAGGCATTAATTATTGATCTGGACCCAAACAATGTCACAGCATCTTGGCTGTCGATCATAAAATACAGGCGTCGTCTTCAGAAAAGAGAGTGTTCTTTTAGAAGCAATCACTAACCCTCGCTTCACATGAATCTGAGCACAGGATCTTTTCTATGCTGAACTGGCATCTTCCTCCTGTCATCCTCACAATTCAAAGATATATTTGTTGATAACTAACATAGAAATTAGCATAGTTATGACTTTAGATTTTGTATGCTTCCTCACCCAACCTATAAAACAAAGGTTTGTTTGACTGTCCTATCTCGTTTAAAATGTAAAATCCATGAGGGGTGTTCTTGTTTGTGCCCCCTCTGAATTCCCTCTGGCTGGCTGGCTTGATTTTTTTGATAGCATTAAAAACTGCCCATAAAATATAAAATCAAAGACGCCTTTTCCTGATTTTACTCTTCACATAACAACTGTGTCATTGACCGAGCTCTGCTTCATCCACTTTTGGTCTGAAGGGAACCTGAGCGAATCCCAGATGACTGGAGTTTGGGAACTCTGACAAGTTATCTAGTCCATCACAGGGAAAACAGAGAAACAGATAATTATATTTTCACACCTACAGGCAATTAACCTAAATTGCATGTTTTTGGAGGATTGGGGGAAAAAAACCCACAGAAGGAAATCAGACTTGAACTGGAGATGGTTTTGCTGTTAGGATATACTTTCCTGTATGTCCTGTGTAAAATAATCTAATTAATATTGTATATTGCTATTAGCAGTTTCTTTTGGTCCTATTATTTGTCATCTGATGCTGACAGATAGATAGATAGATAGATAGATAGATAGATAGATAGATAGATAGATAGATAGATAGATAGATAGATAGATAGATAGATAGATAGATAGATAGATAGATAGATAGATAGATAGATAGATAGATAGAGTTGTTGAACCCTTTAAACTGCAGCTGCCAACGTAAAATCAGTCAGCACACTAAAGCTCAAGCCTCTTAGTAACCACAAACTGTCAGTCTCGCTTTTCAACCACTTTTCCTGCAAACAAATGTCATTGACCTTCAGCATGAAGGCGCAGAGAGCCGAGCCTTAAGCTGGCTGTGACACATTTGACCGGTTAAACTGCCGCCAAACTGCGGGGGACAATGCGGGAGGGAAAAAGAAAATACAAGCCACAATGAGTTTCTACGGTGACCAAAGCCAAACCTGGAGGGAGGCTGGAAACCAGACAGAGTCCCGCGGGAAACATTGTGGAGGGGCGCAAAAAAACAAGAAAACAAAAAAAAAAAAGTATTAATTGATGTTTCTTAAGGAGAGCTACTGGTGGTGCCTGGTGGGCAGGATTACAGACTAGAAGACCATTTATTTTTTTATTTTTTTATTTTCAATGTACATCTGAATTGGGTTCGACTGTTTAATATTTAATGATAAAGAAATAATTTGAAAGATATATTCTCTTTAAATTGCATTAAACATTTCACATTGGGCAGCATTTATTAATTTTTTTTAATGATTTTTGTGTTTAGTGTTGAACCAGCAGAGGAGGGGCACTTGGCTCCCTGCTGCCCACTGATGAAGCACCTGTCCCGCGGTGGCAGGCTCGAGCTCGGGGCGTGAGCGCATATGGAAGTGACAGGTGGCCAGAACGTGCGGCCCGCGCGCGCCGCTCGGCCCACTTAGCGCCATAGCAGCGAGTCCCGCGAAACACCCGCAAATCCGCGTCATTGTTACCTGAAGAGCAATCTCTGCGCGTGCAGGTCGAGCTCACATACACAATGGTTTTGTACCGGTTTAGTTGGAAAAGTCAATTTACTGCCTGGTTGTAAATTAATCCTGTAAATAACAACAAACAATAACAGAATAGAAGAGATTTCAACTGTTTTGCTGAACTTTATGCATAGACAGATATTATAATACAATAATAATCAAATAATAATCAGAGTAGGTATACACGTATTTCTGGGGGGAAATTACAATTAAACAATGTCGGTATTTAAAAAAAATAACATCAATCAATATATATTTGGGTGGGTTAGTTTGTTTCTTATATACTATATGTAGCCTGGGTTCAACTGTTCCAAACATGGATGAAATTCATTGAGAACTAAAACTGATCAAATACAAAAAGTGATAAAATTTGGACTAAATAACGGAATTAGAGATTAATGTCGATTTTCTTGAATTATAAAGAATAAAATAGTTACAAATGTGTTTATATGCAATACATCTGGTGTTATTATTTGATTGAATTACAAAGGAAAGTAACTTTTCAGGTTTATTGTAACATTTCTAAGATGCATCAAAATTCTTGATAGGTTGTTCATTTTTAGAATAATTGCACTGTTCGAAGAGATGAAAGGATTTCGACAGCATTACATTCATTTATAAGAAATGAAAAGAAAATTCACAAAGGTCTTCACGCAACACGTCCCCTGTTTGGTTGCTTGACATTTTTTCCAAACGTATACTCATCTTTGAATTATTGAATGTTTTTTTTCCCCAGTAACTAATAACAGAGGACATGATGCTGCATTGGCGGGATGTGATCAAACAGTGTAAACAGCACTGTCCTCACAATGTCAATCAGTACGTCCTTGTCCTGATCAGATGATTACACTGCCGCCTTCACCTTTACAGCCTTACCGCGCAGCTCTTTCTGCTTTGTCGTTTGTTTCCAGGAGAAACGAAGACGCAGAAGAAACCGTCAATTGAGGTGAGTCTTCTTAAGTAAACAGAAAAAAAAACAAAACAAAAAAAAAACCGGGGGTGTGGGCGCCAATAGCAGCGCAGAGGACGGAGCTTCCCGCTCCGCTTTGCGCCTGGAGACAGTATTTAGGAGCAGGCGGCAGCAGAGGAGGCGACAGGTGCGCCGGGCAGGCATGGCCCGCAGAGAAGCACCGGGAACCGGAGGAAGAGGAGGGTGTTTCAAATGATGAGAAGTGGAAATGTGGTTGAAACGCACACATGGAGACGAAAACAAATGAGTGAGTACACTGTAATGATAGGTCAGTGATTATTTGGGGATTTGTGTCACTTTTGGTCAATATAGCTGTTGTTGGTGTTGCTACTAGGCAACACACCTCAAACATTAAACACAAGCCTGTGTCTTTTTGGTTGTAACTCCCTAAACTTGCTTAGATCAACAGCCGAATGTATGTTATCGCATGTTGATGAGATAAACAGTATTAGTATGTTATTTATACAAATACCTCTTAATCACATTGATGATCAAAGTGTCCTCAACTTTAATATTATTGACAAGTACATCATTGAAACAATAACAACTTAACTGTCACTGACAATATATTTTGTTGATTTTTTTTCTTTTTTATGTGTTTGTTTTTTTACAGTTGCCAATCATTTCTATACAGATTTGAACTTGATCTATGTAGGATTACTTTGGACCCATAGAGGGCGCTATGGTCCCCATGTTATTGAGGAACTGGAGGGGGATTTAAAGGTCCTGTTCTCGGTAGAGGGCAGTGACGAAGATCCCCACGGTGAGAATAAGAAATGATTTAAGACTTGAAGACTTTAAACTCCGTGTAGATGCACACCTGTCGTTTTCTATTGAGTCTGTACAAGAGTAAAAATGTATTTAATGACCATCAACAATGCATAACAATCAAAAGAACAAAGGACAATTATACCAAACTTGATTAATGATTCATCCGAATCCATTAAAAATTTCAAAATTGAAACTTTACTTGGGAAACTCCTGACTTTTCTACTCGGTGGTGTAATGGTTGGCAGTCTCACCTTACAATGGTTCTATTCAGGCCTCGTGGGCCTTTCTGCGAGGAGTTTGCGCGTTCTCCCTATACATATATCGCCTTATTCTCACAGCCTAAAAAACATGCATATAAGATTCGTTTGTGACGGTGGGTCTGCCTCGTGGTGGCTGCCGACCAGTACAGAATGTCACCTGTCTTTGTGACTCTCCACTTAAAAATGGATGGAGGAGTAATTATGACCTTTGGTAAAAACTGAAAAAAAAAAACAAAAAAAAAAACATTTCATGAAATACTCAAGACTTACAAGCTAAAAGTATAAGCTAGAAATTGGAGTTTTATAGTTTGAACTGGTTTGAAACAGGTTTTTAAAAACCTCTCTATTGAAAGTATGTGACATGTACTTGTACAAGAAATCTGTTAAAGTTTCATGTTTCTTTTTATGTTCAGGATGATGCCGAAAGATTTCACTGGAAAGAGGAGGCCGTGTCCCTTCAAGGTAAGAGGGGCTAAAAAATAAATAAATCTGCCCATCTTGCATTATTTTGAATTATCTGCGCTGGTGGTGACGGTGGGGCAGTGTCTTGCTGCTGGCTGTGCTGTTTGACTGACAGCTCTCAGCGGCACTCCTCACTGCTGCTGCTTCCTCCCATCATAACTCAACATAACTCATCTGTGGATAAAAAGCCCAAGAGGAATAGCTTATTTTTATGAATGACAAAACCTTCACTTTTACAACGTCGACTAATCCGAGCCCCTGAGGAGCGTGACTAGTGGGGAGGCAGTGTAATGTTAGCTGACCATTTCTTTTTGCCAGCTCACACTGCTCTGCTACTCCAACAGTTACACCTGACGACACTGAATACAGAGGAGGGTGAAACTAGTTTTTATAGAAGTAAAACCGTTTTAAAACTGAATAACTGCAAGTGTGATGTGGAAAAACCTAAAATCATAAAATAAATTTTCGTCCAAAGCCATAGATATTAAATCTATAGGCAACAACAGCAGTTCTCAATATTACCTAAAAAAAAATAAAAATGGAACAAAGCAGGAGTGCAATGTGACCTACAACTTGAAATGCTTGAAAAAAAAACAACTGAAAATAGAGTTTGATTAGAACTACATGATCAGGATGCATTTCAAAAGTGAAGCCGTTTGTCTGCCAGCTCGTTGTGGATGTCTGGGAGGCAGTGTCTTGTTAGCTGGTTGACTATTTGTGTGCCAGCTTACCTGCTTCTGCCCTCCAGCTGCCCATTCAACCTACACCAACAGGGGCACCTGTAGCAGATCACAACTGGTGTTGCACGTCTAAAACAACTGGATTTTTAAAAATATTTTTCACAGTCATTTACAAGTTTCATAAGCGTTCAGATTGAGGGGGAATCCTCCCACACACACAGAAAGGGCTGAATATCATTAAAGAATGATGTCACTATGATCCCATAAGAAACTGGAAGAAAATATTCAAAACCCATCGTTCAGATCATTCTGAAATAAAATTTATTGATGGATATACTGCATGTTGCAGAACTCACGGTGCTCAAATCAGTCAAAGGGCGTTTTGTCAACCAGACACTGTTTTTGATGTAAATGTTAAAAAGATTACATTTCATATTCTTTTATTCGTTGCACGGTGGAGAAATTTCAGACGGTACACACTATGGTACAAAGGACACAATCAGGAAAAGTGAGATTTTAAAAAAGAAGAACAGACTCATCAATCCTTCAGCTACAGCAACGGTCATCATGAGGAATGTGTCTGTAACCACACTCCTACAAATAGAATTACACAAACACTGCGGCCCGGCCTTCAATCCCCGTCATTCCTTGCCTTTGTGACCGGCACTAGTGGTCTTCCTACGTGTCTTTCTGGAGCAAGATGTGTCCCACCTGCACTCACTGTTAAACACCGTTGGACAGTAAACTGGCTCCGAGCTCTGGAAGTTTAGGATGCACAGAGTGCAGCAGTATGTCCATTCTCCATCAAGGCGTGCCATCATAGCTCCACGCGCTTCTTCAGGATGATCTGTCGCACCAGCGCCGTGGCCTCCTGTCGGATCTTCTCCATGGGCTCGTCCGTTCGCCAGAATCGCTCCACTTTCCCCTCGGGATTCACCAGAAACTTCCAGAAGTTCCACTTTGGGACTTTCTGGACAGAATCTGAAAAGCGCAGATTCGGTACATTTTACTTTAATTCATCCAAATTTTACATCACAAACCTTGGCGACTTTAGAAATACAGTTTTACGACTGGCTTGGACTAGATGGGTCGCATAAATACAACCAGACAAACCTGAGAGTAGGAGCCATTGTTATTAATAAATAATTAATTTGTAATTAATAAATACAATTTTGTGAAGCCATACAAAACAGTATAATCTGAAAAACTAGGTGAACAAAAAAAAATCTATATTAAATCATTATACAGGAGTATTTTAGGTGTATGTCCCATCAAAGACAATGAGGATAACAGATAATGGAGTTTCATATTAATTTAATAATAGTATAAGCATGTTAAGGACAACCTTCTGCTTAAAGATGTAATCAAGCCGTGAACTAATGAGTCAGTAAGTATAACAAGCAGTTCTGTGCATATTTGGTAGGACTGTCTTATTACGCTTTCTTTCTAACCCCTTGTTAAAAATCAAACATTACAGTTTATCCACTTTGAAGAAGGCGGCCTATGGATGAACTTTAGTATCTGACACTGCAGTGCACATTTTGAAAAGTATTGTACTTTAATCTTGTCTTTGTTCGTGAGTCATCAACACAAATGTATGTAGAATTGTGCGGTAGTACTACCACAATAGAGATAGAATGTTTTCTAATATTAACTGGGTAAAAAAAAAAGAGTCCATACATAGAAATCAGCAATAATCCCAAAACTCCAATCTAAAACCTTCCTGACTGAGGCTCCAATGTGGCTCGCTGAACCATCAAGCATAGTGTAAAAAATTCATTATGATTTTTGGACATTTCATTCTACTTTGCAGCAGAAGGTTTCAATAAAAGTGTCTTTATGTTGAGATTGTACAAAGTTTCCGTATTAATTGTTTGGCTTTTGCGAAAACATTGACATTCTCATTAAGTATACTTGTGCAACTACAATTTTAGCTTGATGCCAGTTTTCCTGTAATTTCATTATAAAAACATTGCAAATCATATTTTGAATAAAAAAATAAGGTTCTCGTTCACTCTCTCTCTCTAAAAATCTGTCAGATTAATCACACAAACATCTAATTTGAACATAAAACAATTAGGTCTAAATCTTTATACTTATAGTTTGATAAAAAAAAAAAAAAAAAGTCTTTCACAACAAAAATAGCAAAGAAAGTTCACCTACAGACTGAGGTCAAATAATGAGCCAGATCTGCTCCATCTTCAGGTTATGATCAATGTTTTTAGAATATCTGTGCACGTAAAACATTGTTTTATTAATTTATTGCATTAAAGAACACATTATAGCTTTATAAATAATGCAACATCATGTTGTCTTGCTTTAGTTTTAACATATTTAGGTGTAAGCTGAGGTGTTTTTATGATGACACAGAATCACAGAGAAGTGGTCCGGCTGGGTCGGTCCTGCTCTTCTAACCTGTGAGGAACTTGAAGGCAGGCTCTGCCTCCGAGCCCATTATTTTGATTTTGCTGAAAAAGGGGAAGGTGGTTCCGTAGGTGGACTTGGCGAGAGCCTCGATGTCCCGGCCGCTGCCGCTCTCGGTGCCGCCGAACTGTCCGCAGGGGAAGGCCAGCACGTTGAAGTGCGAGGTGCCCAGCTCCCGGTGGAGCTCCTGCAGAGCCCGGTAGTTGGCCTCCGTCTGCTCGCTGCGACTCGCCACGTTTACAACCAGAGAGACCTGAGCAAAGGGGGGCAGAGCAGGCCGCAGTCAGCGGGGGGACCTTCCCCGGAAATCACAGTTTGCCAAAGAAAACCCCGCCGGGACACCGAGCGGTGAGAGAGTTAGACGGAGTTTGCAGGCATTAATGAGGCGAAGCTGGAAGGAGACGCGACGATGTGGACAGACCTTCCCTCGGTACTTCTCCAGAGACACCGTCCTCCCCCGCGCGTCCTTCACCTCGAAGGAGTAGAAGTCCCTCGGCTTCACGAGCTGCGTCTGCAGGAGGAACAGACACCCCACGCCGACTGTCATGCTCAGCAGGACCCCCAGCTTTCTGGCTTTGGGGTTGGAGGACCTGGTAGGGTAGCCCCCTAAAGCCTCCATCTTGGAGGGGGACGAACGAGCCGCGGAGCCGCCTGGGCGGGGAGTCCCGCTCCGTCGTCCCGGGGCGGAGGAAGTCTGGAGGAAGTGTGGAGGAGGTCCGGAGGAGGTCCAGAGAAGGTCCGGAGGAGGGAGCTCCGCCGCCTTAGCATCAAAACAAAGAGACTTACATCATCAAAATGAAAAACAGCGGTGTCAAACATAAGGGCTGTGGACCAAAACCGGTCAAGAAGCTCCAATCCGGGGTCCCCCAAACCACCAAGCAAATTGTAAACATTTACAAGAAAACATAGATTAAAAAAAAAAGATGTCTTAAGAGTCGCAGAAACAACATAACAGAGGGCCTGTTTACACAACAACATTTTGAAAAAGCTAAATTCCCTTCGCATTGTGGGTCTCCGTTTATAGGAAAATGGTGGCAGGAGACACTGAAAATGCAACTTTTTGAAAACTGCTCCTCGGGTGCAACTTCTCAAAAAATGTTTAGTCTCAGAGGAAACCTTGGGGAACATTTCTGCCTCATAATGTGCAGTTTTCTTTCAGTCTGACTTCCTCCCACCATCCAAAACAAGCATTTGTGGTTAATTGGAGGCTCTAAATCAGCTGGAATTTGTCCTAGTCCGCTTGTGTACTTCCGATTGTCTTTGGCAATAATCATCTGGGATCTTCATCAGTTAGTTGAGGTGGTATCAAAGAAGGATGGGTGATCCAGTTATGTGTGCATGGATGTGAAGCTGAACAGCTAAACTGCCTGTAGTGTCAGAGAATTTGGTTGTGACATGTTTCTGTTTTGTTTGTGTGATGAGTTTGGATTGAGTTACAAGCACTGTGACCTTCGTCCAGGGTTTCACAGAGGTCTGGAACAACATAACAAAGCAGTCAGTAAGGAGCATCCATATTAAATATCACAGCAACCACTCTGTGTATTTTAAACATCACTCAGTTACCCAGCAGCAACATTAAGGCCTTGACATCAACAAAAATGACCTTATGCCCTTTCAAAATGTTAAACAGCCACCTTAGGCT
The DNA here is from genome assembly GCF_963383615.2 of Lipophrys pholis. NCBI lineage: Eukaryota > Metazoa > Chordata > Actinopteri > Blenniiformes > Blenniidae > Lipophrys > Lipophrys pholis. The sequence goes on from NC_137638.1 coordinate 10,616,493, forward strand.
ATTTTAGGAAATTCAAATACATATAGAATATTATTGATTAGAAATTCTCAAAACAGGAAACAATGGTCCAAGACAGAATGTTTAAGAGTGTGTTTGAAATCTTTTACTTACACTGTGGAGTTATAGCGGGTAAAGTTTGTTAACACAGAATTATGTGTATTTTGAGACGAACATGATTTTTTTTCTTTATCATTATCTCAAAGGGAGAAATCGTTTCACCTCAAGTTTCATACAAACGCTTCAGGAGGCGGATCTTCAGGCGGAGCTCTTCTGCAAGTACACCTCTGGCCGCTGGGGGGCAGTGTGAGCCCAGCTTTGAGTTTGACACAGTCTGCCAGAGGCTGGAACTGGATTCACCACCCAGACACCATGATCGGGCAAGGGGAAGCCCTCAAGGTAACGAAAACACGGCACCCCGCAGAAGAAAAAGACATGACTGACTCATAGATATCAGCATACTGCAACCAGGTGAAATAAACCAAAAAGTGTGAGCGCACACTGTGATCTTCAGCAGAGACAACATCCAAAGACATTTAATTTAAATCACTGTGAAAATGCCTCCAACCTACAGCCAAATCATCACTTATTTATAATCAAACTCATAGGGGATGTCACTTGTTTGCATTAGATTTCTGCAGTATGTTTTTTATTTAGTATGAAGTGTGCTAATAAAGACCACAAATGAAGCACATTTACTTCAGTGTAAATAGCATCGGCTCTCAGTTCATTATGTTTTTGTTGTTATATTTTTACTAGTAAAGTTTAAACAAGTCTGAAATGACTCAACAGCAGATTTGCAGCAGTTTTATGATGAAGGGTTTTCTGTTGCAGTGTCACGGGCAGCTCTGGATTCAGGTGTTTCCCCCTGTGAAGCAGTGAAGACATCAAACACACTGAGTGCTTTCACTGCTGCAGAGAATGCAGCCGAACAGGTTAGTTAGAGGAACTAGTTCAAGTTGACCTTTTCATTTGGTTGTCTGACTTTATGAGATTTGAGAGGCGTTCTTTATTTCAAACTCGCCTCTTTGCCTCACACGGTTAACATTCTTGCGTCACTGCTATTCCCCAGTTTGATTACAGGGTTGGAGGAGTTTCTGTGTGGAGTTTGTATGTTTTTGTCCCGTCCAAACATGGTTCTGTCTGGTTATCTGGTGAATTGGTGACTGAAATGGCCTTATGGACTGGTTACCTGTCCAGGGTTTACCGCACCAGTCACAAGACAGAAAGGAAGTGTCTTCATAGTATTGAGTTAGTTTCAAATATTAGTTGGAAATATGTAAGTCACACAACAAACCACCTGATTGGTCTTACACAGGCGATTTTTTATTTTATCTTTTGCAGAGTTGGGTGTTCACAACTGCAGTCCAAGAACCTGGAAATCCACCACAGGCGGGTACAGCACAAATGATGCAACTCCATGATGTCATAATATGAAACCAGAAGGAAACCATAATAAATAAGTTGATCAATCGAAAGACTTTATTATATTGAGTTATGCCTCAAACATGACTGAGTGTTTGTGTTTAAATTTTATAAAATTATATGAACATTTTCACTTTGTACCATGTGTGATAATCACATTTCTATTTAACATTTTACATCTCATGAAAGTCAAGAAAAAAATGAAGATCAGAATGTTTCAACGGTAAAGGATATTACAGTATCGTTAAAAAAAAAAAAGATATGATGTTTCTCCCTTTGGACTCATTAATGCAGAGTAAACGCTGTATGATTTACCCCACCGATACGCAATAAGTCACATTAGTTGACCCGGTTAAAGCGGTAGAAAATATGGATGGTTGGACATTATTACATTAATTACATTAACTTTCTATTTAAAATAAAAGTCATTATGAATTTTTCTACTTAAATAAAACTTGTATCAATTCCACGATCTATTCATTGTATTTATCAGATATCTTTTAATTTCAAACTTGTGTTTTTGTCTTGTTATAAACGCAGGGCCTGATGAGCCTTTTGCTGTTCTGAACCAAACTGCCAGTGTGAGTGGGAAGACCCTCACGAAGTTAGCAGCACCATCACTGCTGAACGACTACTGTAAGACATTAAAGTATAGTTCAGTAAATATTCCATAGCCCATTGAATATCTACAACTGTGTACAAATGAGAGCCTATGTTATATGGTTCATTCCTGCATTTGAATAATTAAAGTTGACATTTCAACTTTCTGCATGTTGACCAAATTGTTGTTGCAAAAATGTCATTATTGTTTTTAACAATATTTAGGCAACTGTCCTGTACTTTCTTCTTCTTTTCTTTTTCAGACACTAATCTTCTTGACTGCAGTTGTAATGGCCTGGTTGCATTAGCCCTGGGGTCCTCTGTTTACCTGTGGAATTCAGAAACTCGTGCTCTGGTGGGACATTTGGATCCAAGTCCACAGAGAGGACGGTCACACTGTCAGTCCATCTCGTCTCTGTGCTGGTCCAGGGACGGCACGGCGTTGTGCATCGGGACCAGGCGAGGGGACGTGCAGGTAGTAGATTTAGATTAGATAGAAATATACCGGCTGATTGTGATTCACACAAAGTGTGGTAAGAAGGAGGAGGGGTGTGTGTGTCAAAGGGTGAGCACTTTGAATCAGCAGGATGACGGTTTGTGGTGTCCTTCTTTGACTCTTCAGGTGTGGGCTGTTGAACGCAGGCAGAGGATGAGGTGTCTGGTGTCACATCTCTCTGTGGTTGGAGCACTTTCCTGGAAACAGAATTTACTCAGCAGGTACTGGTGTGTGTGTGTGTGTGTGTTGTAAGTGCATATACAGATGACTGATTCAATAAAGAAATCAACAACCTCTAAAGACCAAAAACATCCCAGCTCATGATGCATTCAGTAGCTGGTTGTTTTCATAGTTTGGCAAAATGACGTTTACAGTCATTAAATGGCACAACAGCTTCTCTCGTTTAAAAACGCGACTAAAAAGCAGCCTTATTTCTGGGAAGTAATAGTGTCCACGATGTGACAGCGGCTCTGTTCTTGGACATATCCATCACCTTGATCCTCGGGCTCCTGCACCGCTGGTCGGTTCGTCTGTCCAAAGCGGTGGGATCTGCAGCCTGCAGTGGTCACCAGGAGATGATTGGCTCGCGAGCGGCTCCACAGAGGGTCTTCTTCATATCTGGGATAGTGACATCACAGGAGTCAAAAGGTCCCGTCCGCCCCTCACTACTATGAGACAGCCAAGTGCTGTTAAGGTCAGTGGACTTTATATGTTATATATATATATATATATATATATATAACTACAGCTCATCCAGAATGCTGCAGCCAGAGTGCTCACCAACACACAGAGGGTGGAGCACATTACCCCCGTGCTCCAATCCCTGCACTGGCTGCCCGTGTGTCAAAGGATTGACTTTAAAATCGTACTCCTGGTCTATAAAGCTTTGAATGGTCTTGGGCCTAAAAACATCTCAGATTGACTTGAAGAAGATCAAACCTCCAGACCTCTGAGGTCGTCAGGAAGAGGTGTACTCAGTGTTCCTAGAGTCAGAAACAAACAAGGTGAAGCAGCTTTTAGTTCCTACGCTCCTCACCTGTGGAACAAACGTCCTGGACACCTGGAGACTGCTGACACACTCACTTCTTTTAAATCAGGACTTAAAAAATTCTCATTTGCAAAGGCTTTCAAATAAGCAATAGATTTTACTTACTTTATTGAATTTTTCTTAATAAATCTTTTACCTTATGTATTCTACTTTTCTTCATTATTTGTTTAAATGCATTTCTTTAATTTCTTTTAAAGCTTTAATGTATTTATTTTATTAATATATTTCTTATGTCTTTATAAAGTTTTTCTGTATTTCTTAAATTTTTTACATTTCTTTGAAAAGCACTTTGAATTACCCTGTGTTTGAATGGTGCTCTCTACATAGATTCGCCTTGCCTTGCCTTGGCGCATAAGTAACCAGAAGTGGAAAAATTAAGTTTTTTAATTGCTCATAAAGCAATAGAGCTCAGATATTACCTTGTCATTGTAAAGAGGGTGTATGAATTATTTGTTCCACTGTCAACATTAGTGTTAGGCTGGACATACCACGTAATCAAGCCATGAGAACAGTCTTTGCAGTGAAACTGGTCGTTAATCCTTTTGACTTGCTCCTGTTGACATCGCCTGATGCTGCCAATTGTGTTGCAGTGTCCGGCTCGCTTTGTTTACGCCTTTCTCGGTATGCATTAAAGTGAGGGCGTAATTGCTATGATGGAGTTTAAAAATAAGACCTCGATGAGTTTATCTTTTGTGTGCGCCTGTGTAATTATCATGTTTGCTGGCCTAGGCAATGGGCTGGTGTCCGTGGCAAAGGAATGTGATCGCCACAGGAGGCGGGTGGAAGGACGGAGAACTGAGAATCTGGGATGCACTGTCAGGTTCTTGTGTGACTTCTGTAAACACAAATTCACAGGTACCCAACAGAATGATTTCTTACAAATACTGTGTAAAAATGCTGGAGGGATGCCATCTGATGACTTTATTTACAGATCTGTTCACTACGATGGGCTGAATATATGAAATATCTGGTAACTGGTCATGGAGCTCCTCATCATAAGGTCACCAGCTGGACCTGGAACTTTTCCTCTTTCCGCTCGATGTATGAGCTCACAGGCAAGTATACTAAAAATAAACTTAAGGGGTTGCTCCATTACATCATCATCTAATGCACACTGTGATTATTTATTTCAAAAGCGTGTCTCATTCCTGTTCTGGACCTGCAGTGAATGTGAAACAGGAAGTAAACACCTCCATAGTGTTTCGGTTTTTTTTATGTGGAGCTGCTCAGTGTTTTGTGGTATTGACTGGTAGAGGAAGCCCTACAATTTAAAAGGGTTTTACATTTTGATTGGCGACTCATTAAAAAGCTGGAACTCTAAGGTGTTATTGGAGGTATTTCAAGACTTATTTTTAAACTGTTACACATATTGGATTATGTGTTGGAAAACAGTAAATCTGAAATAAATCACACATACTCCAGTATTTAAAGCAGTATTTTATTTGTTCTAGGTCATTCTCAGCGAGTCCTGCACTTGGCCATAAACCCCGACAACGATCAAATCTTCTCCGCAGGTGCCGATCAGTGCTTCCATGTCTGGGACTTGTAGTTATCGGCATGATTCAGGATTAACATAGCATGTTGGTGGAATATGGGCCTGAATCGTTGGGCCTCATAACATTAAACTTCTGTCTTTGAGAACAAACTGCATGTTTCCTGTCTGCTTAGAACAAACCACAATTTCCAACCAGTTTACCACCGGTTCACACCTCCCGTCTTGCTTCATGCATTCAAGTTGCACTGTTGTTGTTGGTTTTTTTTTTTTTTTTACCGCAGCACCATCACAATGCATTGTTTTATTGTGATTGATGGTTCGATTAAGAGAAAATGAGTCAATTTGCTCGATGCTGACACAGGAAACCACTACAATGTAGGACAAAATGTCCCATTAGCACATTCACACTTGTATCAATTACAATTTTATTTCTTTTGCAATGTGTTGATTTCACTCAAACCTTTGTGTGAAAATGTTGACGTTCCACTGACTGCATGTCAGATGTATTCTGTTACATGTACTGTATGTGGTTTTGGTCCATCTTTACTTGGAAACTGATATCACGAAAAGCCCTTTTATGCCGATTAAATAAGAAGTGTTGTAACTTTTCTCATCTTTTCTAGGTGTGGAATTCTACAGTAAGGTCAGAATTGTGTTCTCTGGGGTGTTTTTGTTTGTTCCATGTCCTTAAATTTCTTTGTACATTGAGCTGTTGTCGGTTCTCATGGGTTAATGGACATATTCAACACATAAATACCAAAACTGCTAATACCATCACCACCAGATGTGCAAAACACCTCCCGCCTTCTTGATGTTCTCCGGCAGATATGGTCAAGTTCTATACTCTACTTTGGAATTTATTTAACAGTCACAGCACATTGACTACGGTTACACATCAACACGGAGCAGAGTAAAGTTCAGACCAAAACCTCTGTGTTAAGACACTCAGCTGCATGTGCACGTTCGGAGTGAGCTCCAGAGAACGTTTAATGCTAGAAGGTGCTGTGGTGAAGACTTCCTTCAAGAGAAAAGAAGCTGTAACTCATAACATCCCTTAAGGGCAACGTGTTCACAGGCAGCAAGGCGGGGAAGCAAGAATGACGTCTGTGTTTTGTCATGTCAGACATTCTGCAAAGACAGTACAACAAAAAGTGAGAGAGAGAGAGAGAGAGAGAGAGAGAGAGAGAGAGAGAGAGAGAGAGAGAGAGAGAGAGAGAGAGAGCATTACATCATCAGAGTAGGAAGAATGCAGTTTGATAAACTGGCTACACAAATGCTCGGGTGTTTTCTCAGGCGTGTTGAAGATGTTGCAGATGTGTGCCGTACCAGAAGAGTTTTTCCAAACAACTGATTTGATTCAAATGAAACCCCTTTCTTTCAAATCCAGGCAATCCAAAGGAAGCAAGTGGGCCTGATACGTCACTGACGTTTAGTGATTCCTCTCTTTCTAGGCACAAATATGTCCAAGCATTGTTTCTTTTAATAAGTCAGCAGCTTCCGATTTCAAAGTCCCAAAGTACAATTTAACATTAACCATTCACCAGACCCTGCAGTCTATTTCTTAAAATAGCCTACAGGGTGGAGTTAATTCACAGTATTTTTTAGTACCTTGTATAAAAGCCCAAAACCTTCTTTTGCATCCATGGCACTTTGCCCTGCAAAGCCACCCCATCGGTTGGCTTGTGCGTCAACAACAGAATCAGAAAGTAGGTAATGATCAAGTGGTTACTATATGCACCACAGGTTAAGGTTATACTAAAACAGCCTGCAAATACATTCATCAATATATGTAAATACAGGCAGTGTGGTGCAAAGTGATATTCGAGTGAGTGAACCGGTTCTTCCAACGCGATGGCATGATTACTTTAGAAAAGAGCTCCGTGAAACTTCCTGGAACGGTCGAACATCCAACACTGTGGACACTCCCATTTTCTCCTCCAAGTTATAAATATCAAGGCAGAGACGTTTCGGTCAGACAAGAAGGAGAGTGGATGAGCGGCTGTTTCTCTAGCTCACTGGCAAACACACGGAATATGCTGCATGCTTCCTCATGTGCGACAGACTCTGCTGTGGCTGGCAATGCTGGGTAATTAAGGCCAATTCTTCTTTTCTTATATGAAACAGGTTGCTGTGATAGTGACATTTTAGAAGAAATACTATTGCAATGCAAAGTGCCGACAGAAAGGTGGTATCATGTTCCCAGTTATGCTGTGTTTAGGTTAGTGTGTTGTGTTCCATGGTCGCGCTAAAAGATAAAAGATTTTTTATCTGGGATAATTACGTGAAAGTTAATAAATCTAAAAAAAGGTTATTCAATACAAAAGTTAAAATATATAAAAAAAACCTGTATCACATAACCACTCTTTGAATCATCTGTTTGTAATTAATTTAAATCTCTTTGTAGTTGTTTTAAATCTATTTTTGTTCGATTTAAATTCCTCTGTAGGTTTCATCACTTCCTTGGTATTTTGAATGCCTTTATTTTTTACTATATCTAAATTTATGGCATATCGGTCCACTATATGTTTCCCATGTCCTTTTGCATCCGTCTATCTTAGTGGCCATCTACAGCAAAGTATTTCATGTGGAACGTTTACTTTAGGCCTGCAGCCAAACTTCCTCATTGACATCATGCAGGGACAATTTTGAAATCTCCAGAAAGTTTTCCTTCCTGTAAAAAAAAAACTTACATACTCAGGTGTCACTCAAACCACTTCAAAATAAAAATAAACTACATATGTTATCAAATCTTGGACCAAATATTTAAAGACTTGGTTAAAAACAACAATCTACAGCTGGTGGATTAATGAATTTATATGTGTTGTTGTTTTATCTCATTGCTATTCAGTAAGCATGCAGCTGACAGTGGGCCGCATCACAACAGAATACATCCTCGTCCAAAGACCAATGTCGTGGAACAAAGCCCGGGAGTTCTGTCAGCGGCACTATGTGGACCTCGCTGTCCTGAGCACAGAGGAGCAGTACTTCACCCTACGCAAGGCCACCGCTTCAAACAGAGTAAGCTTTTGGCTGGGTTTGCAGCGCCAGGGTCTCGGCAACAGCTGGAAGTGGGTGAACGGCGAGGAACTTGGCTACAAGCAGTGGTACAACTGTAACCCTGAAGGTCACTGTGTCAGCCTGGAGGCCATGTTGAAGGAAGACCAGAAGCTGCTGCCTCGTCTGTGCGATGAGCCACACATGTCCATCTGCCAAGGTAGGCAGGGCTGCATCACCGATGCTCATTGCTCAAACAGAAAATGGCTTGTCAAAAGAATTTACCAGGAAGAAAACAAAGAGAGATGATTGGTCGCAAGGAGAAAAAAACCCAATCCAAAACCTAGAACTTGTTGGGAGAAACAGAATGGTGCTGCCCAGCATGATTTCTTCCCTGTAATCTTTGAGAAACAGTCATGGCAAATGTTTGAAATGCAAGAAATGCATCTTTATTTTTTTTAGTAAAACATGAATTTTGTAATTAAGGGTTTCATATAAAATGAAGACATTAAATGCAACAACGGCAAAATTGGAAGGCTGTGATGTAAAATCATCAAAACCAAGAGGAGCAACATAAGAAACGACCATCATTCTCCAAGTAAAACCTTCCTAATAGGTCATAAGTCGTCATCCTATTTGTTTCCTGAACTAAATGAGTGATATAGAAGGCAGATGTGAACTGTGTGGCTGTTTGAACTTGCTTCGGTGACACCATATAAACACAACTGTTCATCCTCAAACGGCCGGTCGTACTTCCAATTCTAAGCTTTTTAGCTAAATCACAAAACTAATGCAGGATTGACAAAAAGTTGCATCAGTCATTGGTTTGTTTTATATCCATTCTTAGCTCTCTCTCTCTCTCTCTCTCTATATATATATATATATATAAATATATATATATAGTTCTGACGTCTGATCTTTAAACAGTCACTCAGAGTCTTAACAGGCTCAAAAATGCAAAAGCCAGTCGATTACCTATAAATCAACTTCAAGCTCCAGTATTATTTGCTCTCCCTGTTGGTCATATAATCAATATGTGTCCATTAATTGCTCCAGATTTCAGTCAGTCAATCTATTGTACTTACTAATTCACCTTATTAATTATTTTTAATTGTTGACATTTTTTTTTTTTAATTTTAGTTTTGATTGTTGTGTCTTTAATAGACTAACTTCTCACAGCCCCGACAGCCATAAGAGGAAGCTTACAGATTTCATTCTTGAGTTCACAACTTGGATTTTTTTATTCATTTTTTAATGAACTATATTTAAACCAATCTCCCCTTCCATCTTTCTGCGATCTACCTAAATCTCTCACTCAAAGACTTTCTGAAGAACTAAATCCTAAAACAATTTCCTGATGTGTCGGCCTTACCTCTGTGAGCTCTTGGTTCTGATCTCCAAAACACTGATGTCACTTCTCTGATTTGTTTACCCGGCAGGTCCCGTTTCCCCACAGTCCGTGACGGTAAACTCAGTGGGTGCAGATAATTTGAGCCTCAGCTGGAACGTTTCCACCTTTATGCAGACGACGCCACACAGCTACAACGTGACGCTCTGCACCAGCACGTGTGAAACGCTTCTTTACTTCCACACTGCCGGCTCTGCTCATATGAACGTCAACATCTCCAACCTGACATCAGCTACAGAGTACTTTTTGTCGATCGCTGCTTTTGTTTTTCGGCCTGACAACCGCACTGGTGAAGAAGTCATTCTTCAAGACGGCCCCACAACTTTAGAAGTCAAAACAGGTGGGAATGATTCTGTTTGCTCGGCTTCTATACAGACACATCGAGACACATAATATTATATCAGACAAACCTTTATTAGTCCCACAAGTGAGAAATATCAGCGATACATCCATATTTTATGCTGCTTGAGCAAAGGTCCTGCATGACGTGTGTTAACATGCATGCAAATAAATTGCGCTTTCAGATCGTTGGAGCTTTGCAGGTCTTTCAATGACAATAAGAACGATGTGCTGGAATGCCACCGTGTGCATTTGCTTTGTGTTTTCCAAATGGATGAAGAGCTGGATGTGTTGCTGGAGAAGGCTATCAAATATATTTGAACGTGACAGCAAAAAAAATCTGAATTTGGCCTGTTTTTAAAAAAGGAACTCCAGGAGGTGATCTGTCAAGACGTTACAGTTTTAACTGACGCCTATTAATCACAGGCAGACACATGGGAGACAGACGATCACACACACAAATGGACAATTAACCTCAAACCTGTTTTTGGACTTTTTGAAGAAACCAGAGTTTTTGGAGAAAACACACACACACACACACACACACACACACACACACACCCACGCGCGCGCGCACGCACGCACGCACGCACGCACGCACAAGGGGATTATTTCCATCCACATCTCGACTATGTCTGATCGGCTGGTAATTAATGACACAGATGAAACTGATGATTACGGTTTTGGAACTCATGTTAACCTCTTTGTGTGTGTTTCTCCCGATAAGGTCACCCTCATGAGCCCAACAAAATCCTCTGCCTCTTCTTAAAACTGCTCAAGCTCGTCTCTGTGGCTCCTCCTGTGTGGGTTCTCTATAAGATATTCAAAAGAGGCAAGTTGATTTCTTGAGATCTATAAACAAAAAACAACACATATATTGTCAAATTCTCCTAATATAATAATGCTTTTCCAGATGCAGACGTCTGCCAGGAGCCACATCAGGACGACTCTCCAGTGCTCATCACTGAAGAATGAGTGAAATTTTATTTTGAACATACAAATGTAATGAAAAAGAAAGAAAGGAAAAGAGAAACATTTAAATTTTAATTGACAAAACAAAACAAAAAACAATGAAACAATACATCCCGTTTGATCTAAGAAGAGTAGCTGTGGATCTTTCATGGCTCAAGCAATCAGATAAAAAGATGGAAAACATGTTAATGTCCTGATCTGTACTACCCCCGACTCGCCTTTGTGACCGGAGTGCAGTGTGTACATTTAAAAAAAAAATTTAAACCTTGTTTAAGATGTTCGTAAAGGTAAACAATACCTATCTTGCACTTGGTGATTATATTCCAGATAAAAGAGGGCTGAAAAGATGGAAAATACTAAACTGAACATATTGATCAGCTTAATGAAAACGAATGTTTGAGGATCTGATCAATTTGATCTGACGTGAACGTATAAAGATTATCCATGTGCTCGTGTTGGTCGAGCTTCACTGCTTCATTCTTCATCCATTCATCCTGTGAGCTGAGGCAACAGAGTGACAGTGCTACTTGAAGCTTTGAAGGATGTTTGGAGATACGGTTGAAAATTGCTGCTATTTGTGTGTTATTGTTTTTTTTAAATTATTATTATTATTATTGTTGTACTTTAAATTTTCCAGTTTGACGATATATGATGCTTTTGTCAAAGGTTTCCAGTGTCACGTTTGATGTTCAAATGACAGGCTCAGTTGTTGCTCCTGAAATTTACAACCAGTATGAATTTGAGTATTTATGGGTGTTTGATGCTTCTGTACCACCCATGTTTCCAGCCTCCCCAATTTTTGTTAAAGCGTCTCTATTTATTGTTTTTGTTAAACTAGAGGAAGGTTAACTTTTATTGGCGGAGGCATAAAACCACATAGTGGTGATGCTGGTACTTTAGACAGTCAAAGTCGAATGAGCTAATACGATTGGTTAAAGCAGTGTCGGAAGATGTAATGGATTAGCTCAGGGATCCAGTCCAATTAAGCTATAGTGCATATTTACGTTGCTCGTTCTCGCCCACAGCCTCTGAGGCATTATTCATGGCAGTATAGCGCTTGGACCTTATGTGTCATATTTACATGTTTTACTAGAACTGCCTGAGAGTGCTTGAGTTTCTTTTCTAGTCATTTGGGCCATATCTATTTTTGTAGCCGTGTCATGAAGCAGTGAAGTGTCACATGGATGATCAGATTGTCACTTTTCAGATGAAGATTTATATATAAAAGTATTGACACGATAATCTTATGATGCCCTTTTTTTTTACAAATGTAACTGCCTTTTTCATCCAGAAATGGCTGAATTGCAACTCGTTATGACTGCATCTAAGAATGAATGAAGCCTCCATGTTTTTTCATACGTGGAATGAATGAACTGCAAGAACAAGTTGCCAAAATGCTGTTTTAGTTTTACTCTTATTTCCTTGACTGGAGAATGTTAATGTGAATGTCGTGTTGGATACAGCAGCACAGACCAGCATATGTTATTTGATGGTTTATCCTGCTGTTTGGCGTCTGATGCTGGTTTAGCTGCTGATCCAACCTGAAGCAGTTGTTTCCACTAGCATGTTCTCGTTGCCAGTTATCAGATTGTAAACAAAAACTCAACATATGCTCTAAACCCAGTACACATTGAGCTGGTTTGATCAGCTCTGTGGATGTTTGATCTGGGTACTTTAAGTGTTCTCATAATGAAGAAGCCGCAAAAGTGATTTTACTTTGCACATTTATAATTAATTTTTATACTTTTTGTACTTTTCTTGACCGAAACTTTATACTTTCATAATCGTTGCTAAACATGAAGGTAGTGACTCTCGCCTGAAATGTCACATAGTCCTTTGATGGTTGAACGTTTGGGATTCACAGCAGTGACTATTTTAGCAATGAAAATGTCCTACCCAAATAAAACAACCACAGATTTTGATGTTCTCAAACATGTAACTTTTACTCAAACATTTACGTAAAATGTTTTAGGATCTGTGGTACATTTAAAAGATGAAAAAACATGGTGCTTTCCGTGTTCAACAGAGATGTACAGGGATGAACATTTTGCATTGAATAAACTTTAGAAAACAATGGTTTAATGAGTTTTCTTTTTTCTCTTTTACCCTTTATAAGGCAAATAAACACATGATCAGATTTAGTGTTTTCATGTTACTATGCAAACAGACTGTTCTAAGTTAATAACAATGAGAGAACATCACTTTTCTGACAAAAGCAGACTCGTATCATGTGGTACAAAGATGATACAACAGGATTGTGACAGCTTTTTAAGAGTCTTAAAATGTTCTTTATAGGCACTAATTAAATTGTTTAAATTCCCAATTTCCAGATATTTGATAAACACATGTTTGACTTGAGTCAAACATGGCTTAGTCACTTAGTCAGTCCATCATGGAATGTCCAAAACAAATCCCACATTCAAACATAAGGATCCTCATAAGTGCACTTGGTACCAGAGCTCCTTGGGGACTCGGGTTGATGATCCATTTTGTTGTTGTTTCACATTAACTGTGACCCGTATGTTGTGGACAGTCAGGTGAAGAGAGCTGCAGAACTTTCAAATGATCACCATGTGGTTGTGAGTTGGAACACATGGTGGGGAAGACTGCAGGCCAGACACAACAGACACAAGCATAGTGACGGCGCACTGCAGAATCAAGATGAGCGGGTCCGAGCTGCTTCACACTGATCCCACCCTGAATGTCTTCAGATGGTGGTGACGCCAGCTGTGTCACGTACAGAAACCCTCCCCAGCGCAGCCACTGAAGAAAATGGTCACGACTGCTGGTAAATGTTTCCACAGGCACCGAAAAGGTCACAGCTTGCCTCAGTTCTCATGTCATGCTTGCATTCGTTTTGCTGACTCGTGCATCACAATAATAAGACCACATCCTTTACGTCTAAGACATAAAAACCAGGGGTGCGCATTACGATGCATTTCATTGTATTCATCCTCACATCAAAGAAGAAGAGATGCTCCACCTGAAGGACTTCACGGTTTGTTCATTTTTGAGTCTCCTTATTGTCCAATCAAGTGAGTCATTTCTTTCTTCTTCTCAACAATACGGTTTCTTTTCATAAACTATACGTTGACCAAGTTATCTGGATTTCACATGATGTCATTTGTCTCAGGTCATGGGTTTGAGATTATTGGAGGGAAAGAAGTCAAGCCACACTCACTGCCCTTCATGGCTCTGCTGGAAACCAAGGAACCAGCATGTGGAGGGATTCTGATTGATCCCAAATGGGTCCTGACCGCTGCCCACTGTGCTGGGTAGGAACCTGGAACATTAATTTAACCAAATGTTTCCTCTTAAAAAAGTGTATCTTGAATTTGAGTGAAAAATACTGCACTGTGTTTATCCTAAATCCTGGCTAGGAAATACCACCCTGTCAGCATTAAAGGACAAAAATGGTTGGTCTCTGAAAATAATTTAAAGCCGGCACTAATATATTGTGGTTTTTCTTAGGTAGAAAACTAAACTAGCCTTTCTGATTTAAATCTATTCAATTTGATTTAATTGTTTTTGTTGCCAATAGACTAAACAGTGGCACCATGTGGGTCACAGATAATCAAATGAAATAATTACTTAGAAGAAACTTCAGCCAAACAAAAATGATCTCAAGCAATATTTTTGGACAACAAGGTGCGCTTGTAAAGTGGAGGGTGGACATATCTGTGCAAAGAAGGAAGAACACTTGTCTTTGTTTCTGCACAGATGTCTCTTGCTTCAATCAACCACAAAAACCACAGGGATCAAAACAAGTGACACCTAAAGCACCAAAAGTCATTTCCTTCTTGATCTATGACTCCAGAGCTTATTAACTTCATTCACGTCTGAGCACAGGAGTCCCAACATCTCAAATCAGAACTTGTCACTATATATCTGTAAATCAAGGATTCATCCTAAATGAATGAAAGTCTGCTGGGGTTGAAATTAATATTATAGTTTCATCTCAGCCCAGACACTCTGAGTGAATTATAAACCTTTGCTCATTTTACAGTGGCAATGCTCATCTTACAAGAATGAAAAGGGTTTGTAACCTTCTCTGACTTTTAGTATTGTCACTTCCTGATCTTATAACAACCACTCCATCCAAACGCAGGGCACACCCTGCACAGCCACACACACAGGAACAGTCAGACACATATTCACAACAACAAGCTATTAAAATGATAACCACGCATATATGTGGAGAACATGCAAACTGACACCGCCACCACTGTGCAATGGATCAGATTTGTCTTTCTTTACTAGGCAACAGAGATACACGCATGATTTGGTCAGGCCTTTAGACACGTCTGTAATCAGAGTTTTCTTTTCAGCATTCAGAAAGTGCTGCTGGGGGTGCACTCCATCAAATCAAAAGATCAATTCAGACAGGTCAGAACGGTGAAGAAACAGGTTCCTCATCCCTGTTATGACGCAAAGGACAATCTCAACGACCTCATGCTGCTTAAGGTAAATTCACATTGCATTGTTATTATTGTTGTTGTTATTGTCAACCTGTATTTACACAGGTTGACCTATTGAGAGACACTATTTTACAAGACAGACTTGATTTGGACAGAAAACAACACCTTGTACAGATGTTAAAGAAGGGAGAACTGCTCCCACCTTCTATTTTGTTTGGGAACAATATTCATTTTGTTTTATTGAGCTTAAGTACCAGTCTGAGATGGTACCTCTGGGACCGAATAACAGTAAATAAGGACTGTAGAGCTTTAAAGACCAGCACAATGCTGTCAGTGTGAGATCTTACAAGCATGTTATCAGCATAGAAATATAACCATGCATCAGAAACATCCTGAATCACATCATTACTCTAAATAGTGAAGAGAGTTGTCCTAAAACTGAGCCTTGAGGTACGCCTTCAGAAATGTTGCAATATGTGGTTGAGAGACCACTATGGTTGACACATTGTAAACAACATGAGAGATCATCAACAAACCAGTCCACAGCTTGGCCTGACAAACCGATGTCAGAAAGTGTCTGACATGCAATGTGGTGATCAGTGTCGAATGCTTAAAAGAGATCTCGATTAGATTAGAAACCCCTGAAATGTCCAGATGCAACAAGATCAAAACCTCACAACGCTGAGTGAAACCAGAGTGAGAGGCCACATTGCTTGTGTGCTTCTCACCGGTTTCCTGTGCTTAGTATATTTGGGTGTTATTTTTTTGAAAGACATCCGTTTTTAATGTGTTGATCAAATATCTGGAAATTGGGAATTTCAACAATTTAATTACTGCCTATAAAGAACATTTTAAGACTCTTAAAAAGCTGTCACAATCCTGTTGTATCATCTTTGTACCACATGAGACGAGTCTGCTTTTGTCAGAAAAGTGATGTTCTCTCATTGTTATTAACTTAGAACCTTTTTTTTCTTCAAATCCCTTCATGCTCATGTGACACAATGTGATTAATTGTCATTAATGTATTTCAATGTCAATACATGTGGTCAGCTGTTTGGATTTTCTTGCAATTGTCTGTCACAAACAGACAAAAATTGTGGTTTGTCAAAATAAAGCAAAATGCTCTTTTCTTTAGTTCCTCTGAAAAGCCACACTTGCATTTTGACATGTTGTGGGAAGATTAGACAAACTGCTGCTCTGACATGTGATTTTTATATTATCTGGGACTCTTTGTGAGCATATTTGACTTGGTTCCTGATCAAAGACCCAACATAACTCCACCGAAGATATGGGTTTAACAGCATTTGAGAACCAGGCAGGTTCAGAAGTTTGGAAACAGGTAGAGGAACAGGTAAAGGGCGTCTGACAGACACAATCACTGAAATAGGACTCTGATGTTGTGCCTGACAAGGCAATATCATTAGCCATTATTTTTACTATGTGAAAGAATGTAAATAAACATTATTTATGACCACACACACACACACACACAGTTGTTTTGGAATATTTAAAATTTTAACATTTAAGTAAAATACACAAATATGACAAATACAATTTCAGTTAAAGAAAAGTTTATGTATGGAAGTAATTATATACATTATGTGGGTAACTCCATATTGGATCAATGTCTTAGGCAGCTATCTTTTTTTGTCTGTGATCATATGCAGATATATATCTATCAAATATTGAAGAAGGTCTACACAGTCAGAATCTGTAACTTTGTTTGTTTTAAATTCCAGCTTGATAAACCAGTGAAATCAACCAAGGCTGTAAACCGTCTCAAGCTCAGTCCAATCCAGGAGCCGGCCGCTGGCAGCAGCTGTCTGGTAGCTGGGTGGGGAAGAATAAAGAACATCGCCAAGCAAATGTCAGACGTCCTGAGGTCAGTCAACGTGACTGTGATCGACAGAGCCAAGTGCAATTCTCCTAAATATTACAACCTCAAGCCTGTCATCAGCAGCAGCATGATATGTGCCGGTTCAGACGGTACAAAACTAACTGACACCTGCCAGGTAGGTGCACATAAGAGCTGTATGTGATTAATTCAGCTGTTGAATGCTGGGAAATGACCGTTGAGTGTTTGATCTCTCTGTAGGGGGATTCGGGGGGACCCCTGCTGTGCAACGGTGTGCTGGTTGGAATCACCTCATTTGGAAAGTACTGTGGGCTGATAGAAAAGCCTGGAGTGTACTCTCTTCTCACAGAAAAACAAGTCAAGTGGATCAAAAAGACAATGAAGTCATCTGAAATATAATAAACGTTTGCTTGGATGTAAAAAAAAAATTACTCTGGTCTTATTTTCAAATCTGAACATTTGGGATATTATGAGTGAAATAAGGTCAGATTGGTTAAATCTGTAGTTGGAGAGTTTATTGTGTTTGCTCAGGTATTCAGTCCAATCAAGAATCTTCTTCTTCTTCTTCTTCTTCTTCTTCTTCTTCTTCTTCTTCTTCTTCTTCTTCTTCTTCTTCTTCTTCTTCTTCTTCTTCTTCTTCACTTGGATTCAACCAGTTGGTGTCCATGAAGTTGCACTAGCGCCATCTGCTGATTCCAGCTCGTCCATACCATTCAAATCCACTCAAAAAGAAAGAAAGAAAGACGTCCTTCGTCCAGTTAAGCTTTTTGTGCTTATTTACATTGATAGATTTCACCCACAGCACCTAAAGCATAAATGACAATGCAAGCTCTTCTGACAGGTGTGATCTCTTGTGTTGTTTGACTGACTGGACTCTGCTTGTAGTTTAAAAGCTGGTCAGATCACATTTATGACCAAGTCATGTAGAAAACAAGCACAAGTCAACACTTCTGCCATGTAATGATGAATGAGAGTTACCCCATCGCAGGAGCAGGCTTACATAAGCCAGCAAGTGTTTCGCTTTGCATGATTTCCTCTAAATCTAACACCACTTTGCTAGAAATGCTCATCAATGAAGCTGAGAAGGTCCGAGCTGCTTCACACTCTTCCCACCCTGAATGTCTTCACATGGTGGTGACGCCAGCTGTGTCACGTACAGAAATCCTCCTCAGCGCACCCGCTGACAAAAATGGTCACGACTGCTGGTAAATGTTTCCACAGGCACCAAATCGGTCACAGCTTGCCTCAGTTCTCAAGAAATGCTTGCATTCGTTCTGCTGACTCATGCATCACAATAGTCAGACCACATCCTTTGAGCCTACCACATAAAAACCAGGGGTGCGCATTACGATGCATTTCATTGTATTCATCCTCACATCAAAGAAGAAGAGATGCTCCACCTGAAGGACTTCACGGTTTTTTCATTTTTGAGTCTCCTTATTGTCCAATCAAGTGAGTCATTTCTTTCTTCTTCTCAACAATCTGGTTTCTTTTCATAAACTATACGTTGACCAAGTTATCTGTATTTCACATGATGTCATTTGTCTCAGGTCATGGGTTTGAGATTATTGGAGGGAATGAAGTGAAGCCACACTCACTGCCCTTCATGGCTCTGCTGGAAACCAAGGAACCAGCATGTGGAGGGATTCTGATTGATCCCAAATGGGTCCTGACCGCTGCCCACTGTGAAGGGTAGGAACCTGGAACATTAATTTAACCAAATGTTTCCTCTTAAAACCCAACAGTGTATCTTGAATTTGAGTGAAAAATACTGCACTGTGTTTATCCTAAATCCTGGCTAGGAAATACCACCCTGTCAGCATTAAAGGACAAAAATGGTTGGTCTCTGAAAATAATTTAAAGCCGGCACTAATATATTGTGGTTTTTCTTAGGTAGAAGACTAGTTGATAAGATCGTTTTTGTAACGTAATACACATGTATAAAAGAGCAAACATCATTCAAACAAGACCAACAATGATCCCAAGCGATATTATCACTCCAAAATGTGCTTGTAAAGTGAAGCATGACCACATTGATGCAAAGGAGGAAGAACACTTGAAGTTGATTCTGCACAAGTCTCTTTGTTCAAAAAACCCACAAAAACCACAGGGAGTGACACTCCTTCAGTTTAGTTTCTCATTTTCATATGTGCAATATGTTTTATTGAGAACCACACAAGAAGATATTAAAATAATACCTCTTTACTCACTTTGTCGGACTTTAAGTCACTTTAATCTGTAATCAGTGGATTTTTTTTTTTTGGTTTTCTTTTCAGCATTAAGAAAGTGCTGCTGGGGGTGCACTCCATCAAATCAAAAGATCAATTCAGACAGGTCAGAAAGGTGAAGAAACAGGTTCCTCATCCCTGTTATGACGCAAAGGACAATCTCAACGACCTCATGCTGCTTAAGGTAAATTCACATTGCTATTTTTGGTAGTTATTACAGAATCCAAGAGGCTACACAGTCAGCTTCTTACTGGTTTCCTGTGATGAATAAACCTGCGTTTTCATTTCCTTAAAAGCAGCAGTGTACGTTTACATACATAGTACAGTTTGGGTTGAAGTCCTTCCCTGTGTCATCCTGTTTTGCCCCCTTAAATAGGTGACTGAGTAGTTATCTGTGTGAAAGAAAGTCCAACATTTCTTTTCTGACCACAAACATAGTTAAAACAGTTATTTCTTATCCTCGATGTTAGGTACTAGCCACTACAGGGTTAATAACATGAACAATTAGTGAAGGACACTGGTTAATACGGAAATGATCAAACTTGGATCCTTGTTTTAGAATTCTGTCTCATTTTGTCTGTCATCACTTGCGTATATATTTCTATACATTTTATTTACATCAAATTTTATCATTTTTCTTTTAAATTCCAGCTTGATAAACCAGTGAAATCAACCAAGGCTGTAAACCGTCTCAAGCTCAGTCCAATCCAGGAGCCAGCCGCTGGCAGCAGCTGTCTGGTAGCTGGGTGGGGAACAATAAAGAAGATCGCCAAGCAAATGTCAGACGTCCTGAGGTCAGTCAACGTGACTGTGATCGACAGAGCCAAGTGCAATTCTCCTAAATATTACAACCTCAGGCCTGTCATCAGCAGCAGCATGATATGTGCCGGTTCAGACGGTACAAAACAAACTGACACCTGCCAGGTAGGTGCACATAACAGCTGTATGTGATTAGCTCAGCTGTTGAATGCTGGGAAATGACCGTTGAGTGTTTGATCTCTCTGTAGGGGGATTCGGGGGGACCCCTGCTGTGCAACGGTATCCTGGTTGGAATCACCTCATTTGGAAAGAGCTGTGGGCTGATAGAAAAGCCTGGAGTGTACTCTCTTCTCACAGAAAAACAAGTCAACTGGATCAAAAACACAATGAAGTCATCTGAAATATGATAAACCTTTGTTTTTAATTATCTTCTCTGCTTCCACTGCCCTGTTTGCTACCAAAGTGATTTTTTTTTTATCATGCATGGAATCTGTGTGTGGGTGAATCATGTTTTGGTTGCTAAAAATATTAACATTGCCAGCTTACCTTTGCTTGAACTGCAGGTGTAGGAGGCTGACGTAACTGTTTTCATCTGTGGCTTCACTAACAGTTGTGTTAATGGCTAGTCAAAGGTTAGTACCGGGGCTACGGTCGGCCTTCTTGAATAGAGTTTGCTTGCTTACAGGTTAAACCCAAGATACTTGGATAACAGTCTTATCCTAATGTTTATGTCTTATCAGAAGATATAAGCATTAGGAGAAATGGCGACTCTAAATAAAGTGAATAAGAATATGAGTGAATGTAGTCTTTGTGTGTTCGTTTTGTGTCTGAGGGTGCCTCCTTAATTTGGTCAAAGTGTTATAAAGGATGAACATGTTCCATAATTTTTCTCTCTCAAAAGTAAGGGCTTGTATAAAACACTTTAAATAATACTTTTTAACATACCATTGAAGGTTTAAATTCTTGAGTTTCTTGGTCAAACCATGTGGGTGACTTACCCTCCCATATATTAAACTGGCGGGCATTTTAACATTAACATGAATTGCTGAAAATCTTAGGTCAGACAAAGTCACACACCCTTTAATCTGGACTATAAGTCCCTTTTTTCACATCAATATTCCTCACCTTTATTTTCTGCTGGTGTCTCCATGTTGGTAGTTTATCTCAGGAGTCTTGTTGTTGTTGTTCCTCACCTCGATTTATGAACATCAATTTCGAGAACTATTAATATTTAACATATAGAGCATCTTCCTCCTACAAACCGATGCTTCACTTGAACATAGGATCAGCCATAAGGACTTTTTGAGGAAGACAAGCAGTGCCGTACTGAAGAACTCTACAGCATTTGAAAGA
Organism: Lipophrys pholis; assembly: GCF_963383615.2. Taxonomy (NCBI): domain Eukaryota; kingdom Metazoa; phylum Chordata; class Actinopteri; order Blenniiformes; family Blenniidae; genus Lipophrys; species Lipophrys pholis. The sequence continues at coordinate 10,637,880 of NC_137638.1, forward strand.
ATTAATTAGTAAATATATTACATCTTTAATTTTTAGGAATCCATGATTACAGTGTATTTGCATTAAAACCACCTATGTGTGAGTTTTTGAATATTTGGGATTATTTATAAATAAATATAAATATAAATATAAATATAAATATAAATATAAATATAAATATAAATATAAATATAAATATAAATATAAATAAAAATAAATAAACAAATGAATAAATAAATAAGCAATGATAGAAACCTGTAAAAATTGTGATTTTGGGAAGAAAGCACAGGACTTGAAAGCAGTGACAGCTGTTTGTTTTCCAGGAGCTGCTTTATCTTTATCTAAAACTTTGACCACATATATTGCATGTTGCTATATTATATTCCACATAAAATAATGTGTAAAATTGTGGAACTTTGTAACATTGCATAAAACATGTGAGTATTTTTAACCCGATAAATATATTACATTTTGTGCAAAAACCTAACCAGGCTAGGAATAACAACAACATTAATCACACATTTACATTTGTCACTCTGACAACAACCTTTGCTCGTCCAATTATTCACTGAAGTATATTAATGCATTGATTTCAAAGATGTTGCTAAAAACACGGTCATTTATCTTGAGACTTTTGAAAATGCGGATGTGGTAATGATTGTGATCTTCACTGAAGCTTTGACTTCTATCAGGTTTCATTGGACAGTTCAACTTTTCTCAAGCAGTCTTACTTTCTCTTATTAAATGACATTCCAGAATTAGAAGTCTTCTTCTTTGAGCTATTTGACTGCTCCATGTATAAATCCAAACATCATCCACATCTCTGAATGAAGTGTGATAATGCTGTCAAAATAGTTGCATGTCTCAGTATTTCCTCGGTCTGTTAGACCACGCCCTTTGACCCGATGCATAAAAGGAGTGTGCAAGAAGGGGGATGTCAATGCTTTCACCAGACGACCAGAGACGAAGACATGTTCAGCATGAAGGATTTCACTCTTCTCGTGTCTTGTGTGGTTCACCTCATGGTCGACTCAAGTGAGTTACTTTTCGTGTGTGATGTTGGCGTGTCAATGGTTTGAAGACGTTGATTATGTGACTGTGCGTTTTCTCCGAGGTCATGGCTCCAAGATTATCGGGGGAAAAGAAGTGACCCCGCACTCCCTGCCCTACATGGCCTGGCTGAAACCAGAATGTGGAGGCACATTGATCCATCCACAATGGGTGCTGACTGCAGGTCACTGCACTAAGTAGGAACCTGATGCATGCACGCACTCATATCACACACTATTTATTGTTATTAATGTATTATTATTGTTATTAGAAAAGTCACTCTGCTCTGATCCTGCATTGGCTTGAGTCTCAAGACTCATATTGTAGTTGAAGTTTCACGAATGCTTGAAAACTTATTGGCATCGCTTTTTCATAACGATATGAGTTGATCTGAGCCTCTCATGTTTTGTTGCCAGTCGTATATTATGTGATATCATTTTTCACACTGCTGGTCTATTAACCTTATCCATAACATAAATTTACTCAATCCAACATCGTGTTGTATTTTTGCTCTTGCAGCATTGCAGAAGTGGTTTTGGGAGCGCACTCCATCAGAAAAACGGAGAAGAAATCGACGCAAGTCCGCAGGGTGGCGAGGGCGTTTCCTCATCCAGGGTATGATGGCGTTGCCAAGGACAATGACCTCATGTTGATCAAGGTAAAATCTGTAACTGTATGGATGTACATTGTACATTGCACACCATGGTTCATTATGCAATGCTTACTGTATCAGTGAAGCCAAAGAGCAATTTGAACAGGAAATATATGTATGATTATATTTGATATTCATTATTGTCTCAACAATATACTCTCTCTTGTTTGAGCCTTTGTATTTTCTAATCTTGTTTTAACTTCTGACCTTAATAGATTCTGTGTCGTTACTTTTATTTCGACTGTAGATCTGAGTCCTGTGTCCATCCAGTAACCTATCGACCTATCAGTTACTTCAACAGTAACGTAAGATGCTTTATTTTTTGTTTTATTCCAGCTTGACAAACCCGTTCAACAAACCAAGACAGTGCGGTGTCTCAGTCTGCAGAAAACCATTCAAGATCCAGCCGCTGGCACCAGCTGTCTGGTGGCCGGTTGGGGAGAAACAAACGAAAACGAGGCGAAACCTAAAATGTCCGACGTGCTGAGGTCTGTGAATGTGACTGTGGTCGACAGAGTGAAGTGCAACGCCCGATACAAACGCAATCCAGTCATCACCCAAAACATGGTGTGTGCCGGCTCAAAAGGCAAACAGAAGACAGACACCTGTCAGGTGAGTACAGACAAATCTACATATTTATTTATGAAGTGCACCTGTGAGCTCAATGCGCATTACATTAGAAAGAGTTATACACACATGAAAACACAAGAATGCATACATACACAATTTCGTGTGCTTATGCCGAAGTAATAATGCACGAAGTAGTGTTAAAGATCCTCCTTTAATTAATCCCTGGACCAGTAAATGATAGACTCCTGTTCTGTTGGACCTGTTGAAAGCTGAGGTTTGCATGTTTCTGACCACAGGGAGATTCAGGAGGGCCACTGCTCTGCAGCGGCGTGCTGGTCGGCGTCACGTCTTTCGGAGGCAAGTGTGGCGACCCGGTGGAACCTGGAGTGTACTCTTTTCTCACAAAGAGGCAACTCAAATGGATTGAAAATACCATGAATAGGCCTGACATCTAAACATTTTAATGGTGCGAAATGTACATTTGAAAGTGCGTCAGCCTCACGGTCAAAATTGGATTTGACTTTTATGGATAAAATCCTTTTTTGTGTGTGTGTATTTCCTTTAAGCTCACTTGCATCAGTATCCACACGCCAGTTAGTAAATGATAAAGACTGACTGACGATATAGCTGGAAGCCACAAGGTGTTTTTTTTTCTTTCTTGCTTCTACAAATTTGCTTAGGTGCGTTAGTGTGCGTATGCTTAAAATTAGGATTTATCTCAGTATTGCTCACAAAACATGACTTTTTCACATAAAAAGTCAAACTATAAAGCAACCTCATTTACAACGCCTGTTTTTTTATGGTTCATCTGAAATTGAGACTTCACGAGAGAACTTTAGATAAAAGAAGGAGAGAAATCCTTCAATGTGCTTCTATATTTGTTCATTTTTGTATTGTGATTATTCCTCCTGCAGGCCCTCAAACAACTTATGCAGCCGTCATAAAGCAAATTTATGAAAAGTTATCCTGTCTTTCTTTTTCTTTCTTTCAGTTTACATTTATCTGATTCAAAAGTATTCAGCAATAATGTCACGGCACTGTGACATTGCGACATCTGTGTCTCAGTCTTCTCTTGCGGTCGCTGTGCTCGTTTTTTCTCCTTCTTCTGTTTTTACTTAGAACAGACCACAGAAACCTCATTCTCACCAAAGGTAAAGAAAATAGGTCAACGTCACCATGTTGCACAATTGATATATATATATATATATATATATATATATATATATATATATATATATATATATATATATACAGTATATATATACATATATATATATATACAGTATATATATATATATATATATATATATATATATACAGTATATATATACATATATATATATATATATATATATATATATATATGAGTTTCCTCTTCTGTGAGGTAACTCTGGGTATGTATGACTCTCGGTGACATTTATTTTCTCTTCATCCATAAATCCCTTTGACTTGCTGTGTGTCTCAGTGATCAGGCCATTCTACTGATTTCATCAAGTCACTAGATGGCGCTCTTTGCTTGAGCTGGTGATGCAGTGAATACTGTTGACAACAATGTTTAAAAAATAAATAAATAAATAAAGACCTTAAAGGTAAAAATGTCTAGACACACATCAATTTCTAAAAATGATCTAAGAATGCATTTTTGTAAAAGTGTGTTTTCTCCTATGTTGTAACCAAACATTTATTAGATTCCAATGTGGGCTAAATAATTAATAGGTTTATCTTCCTTTGTGAGCCACACACAAAAAATCTCTTCAAAGTTAATTAGATTTATAGATAGTTCAAAATAAAATCTATGTAGTTCACAAATTATTAGTGTAGTTTATATGTGAAGCTGTATATAATACGCAGAAATGATGAAGGGAGGTATGGCACCTGCATGAAGAAAAAACCTGTATGATTTAAATAAATTAAATATTTCTTCTTTTTTTTTTTTTTACTTCTACATGAATAATACATACAACAATGAAAACTATGTCAAGAATTGGCTACAAACAAACTTGTTCACAATGCGCAAGTGATTCAAACAGACATTAAATGTTTTCAGGTTTAAAACAGTAGCTGATCTTCAGGGAAACATCCGCGCTAAATATTATCAATTACTTCATTATGAAAACACTGAGCCACGCAAACAACTTCAATAAATGAAAATGTTATTTTTCTCTGCATTTATGTAGACATGATGGGCAAAACTCTGAAAAGGTCTTCTTTAAGACTCTGGAAAGAACAAACAAACAAATAGGAGAACGTAATGAATGACAGTTAAATAAAGATATGATTTATTCACTCAGATATTTCAAGCTTATGCTAAATTCGTGGCTTTTAGAAAAGGAATAAGGAGAATCTGATTAAAACAGGTCTGTCACTAAACAAAAGCTTCATGATAGCTATTAGCTGGCAGCTAAATGAGCTTCACTGGTGATGAGCTGCGTAAAAACAATTACAATTCTCCTATAATTAACATAATTGCATTTTTGTAAACAGGGTGAGCTTTAGGATAAATATGTAGTGTTTATGTTGATGTTAAATGTATATGGAGTCATGGAATAGGCACAATGAGAGAAGGAAAAAAAAGAGAGTCATCATGTCAAAACAATCTGAAAGCAATTTTGTGATGTGCGGCTGTTCATATCCACCAAAATCTGTCTTGCACTGCAGGTTTCCACCACAAGGTGTTGTGTTGAGTCACTCAAAGAAGCAGCAGGCGAAATGACACAACAATGGCGAAGGTCTTACTACGGTGGAAGAAACCTCAACAACATAAAAGAGTCCAAACTCTTAAAAGCCAGGACAGAATGGTGCTACACAGACTTCACACCAACCACCAGTGTAAGACTGGGATTAATGGAGTAAATTCAAAAAATTCAATATTTCATTTTTTTTTAAATGTTTGCCTAAATTACACGAGGAGACTGAAGAAGACTGTGGAGCACTGAATGCTGAAGGTAGAGAGCGTTTAAAAACTTTGGGATTATTTTAGACATTTCTCTTCTGAAAAGGTGTTCAATCCAAACTGCTATATCTCATGTTGGTGTCAGTGGATCATCTGGTGCGAGGCAGTTATCTCACTTGTTATCTCACTCATTCCCATTTCAGTCAGAATCTGTATTTGGATCACTTACACTTCATCACTGATCAAACAGCCACTTTTCATTTAATATGGGACTGCATCAGTCTCTCCTCCACAGATAAATCTCTCTATTACTCTCGGTTACAGTTTGTGTTTATTGATGGTTAATAAGTATTTTTTCATCTGCGATTAATATGGATCTATAATGGGTGTGTCGTGTGTGAATGCATGTATTGCACTGATAACATTTTTTTAATGTGCGTCTCAAAGCTTCGCTGGATCTTGATTATGCTGCTAATTCGGTTTGCAAATGACACATTATTGTTGTTATTATTTATAGTTACAGTAAAGCCGCTGATATTTATTCATCCTGGATATCTTTTTAATAATGTCTTTAATAAAAATAGATAAGGTTTGTAATTATGTGTGTTTGGTGTGTTTGCTGGACATCACTAAACAAAGGCTACGGCTGAGGAGGATTGAACTTATTTGTGTTCAATGACACCAAAAATGTATTATATTTGTAATTGCTAAGCTTAAGTTTCCCATGAAGAGGACATAGATCTTCATATTATTCAGACTGAAACAAAGTGGTTCGGAGATATAGAAAGAAGAACAGAAGCCAAAAGATAATAAATACAAAATACTTACCTTGGCAACAGGTCTGCCCCTGAGTTAGGAAGGGAAAAAAAGTGTAACCACACCCGCAAAGTTCCAGCGCATTCTTTATTTGAGCTCATAACTGAATTATCACTGACCAGCATCTGCTTGTGTGTTTACGTTATTGCCATGGCAACCCACAAAGGCTGGTGGACCCACCTCAGTGCCACCGAAACTATCAAAGCTCGCCCCGCCCGTATCAACCGATTTTGTCAAATGGATGAATGCACTCATCTTTATTGATGCAGTTTGGTCATGTTTAGATAGTCATTTCTGGCAGGTGACACACGCACACACACGCATTGTGCACACATGCAACCCACTCGTAAATGTTAACCTGTGTTTGCATCACCTGCAGAATGAGCTGCCCACCTTGCCTCACCTTTCCCTCGCTGGTGACGCAAACACACCAACATGGAGTGAAACTTTGTTTGACAAAGGCAGCCGGAAGCTGCAGTATCCTGGCGGCTGATTCAGAGTCTTTATATGTTAATTAAAGTACAAATACTATCCCTGTCTTGTGTCACACTGGTCATTTCCATGGTCAGTAAACCAGATCAGCAATAAGCAAACATATGATTATTAGAACTGATATGCAGGCTGCTGCAGTCTAATGAACTTTCAAATATATTTTAGTTTGGTGAGAAGGTTTTGTTTCAAACAATGTGACGATACAACAGACAGAGTCGCTACACTTTAGGTTTCATATGTGGTTTGCACAGTGTTCCTGAGCCCATGTAGTTGTTTCCTGTCCAGATTCATGGCTTTTCTTTAACACTGTGGCTCTTGATTTCCTTCTGGCAATAATGAAGTATTTCTCTTCTATTCTATTCTATTCTATTCTATTCTTTGGTAATGTCCACATCATTTCCTGGAACTTTCTACCTTCTACCTCTAGAAAATGAGGTACATGTAAGTATACCCTGTGAGGAATTTCCACAATTATGACAGTAATGAAAATGGATTTTAGCTTCTCATTTCCCATTAATATAAACAAAGTGATTGATTATCTGGACTGTGCCCACCCAATAAGTAACAGTTACAGTTCAAACTTTGACGTCATGTATACTTAGAAGGTTATGGCTAAGCTAAACTATGCGTGAATAGCATCTAATATTGCAGATACCTGGAACTAGTAGGCCGTCCAGCGTGGAAAAAGAAATGCATAATTTTTTACAGATCTTAAGGGAAAGTTCCCCAACTTTGATCATTTTGTAGACATACATTACAAGAGTCAAATTTGATATTTATCAAATACAAATGACAAACAATAACTAGTTTTCTGACTTTCACATAAGTGAAAAATGTCCTGAAATACACAATAATACACTTTCTGACCCTATGGAGGACAGGAGCCTTCACTTAGAATAGAAAAACTCCCATATCAGTATGACATCAGCAACACTTTATATGAGAGCGACCCAAGAAAGACCAAGGCTTTTAATTTGATTGCAGAAGTTTATATGGGAGGTGAAGTGGCAGATCACTTGTTTTTTACTCAACCACAATGGGAGCAGAGAAACTGACAAATTAAAAAGTCCTCTACATGTCTTGCTTCTTAAAGACTTCTGAGATTTACAGTCGCGCTTATGACAGAACACGATGCAACATCACAAGGTCTGCTGAAAACCCCCAGTCGCCTCAGTTGTAAAATCTTGAAAACAGGTAAAACAGTTTGAAACACCGTGAGAGTTGGTGAAACATCCAGGTAGGAGAAGTCACTAAAGTTTCTCTGACACTATACTTTTCTGAGGTTGAGATTTGAGCGGTTTGGTTTTGCCTGTAGAGATGTGGATGAGAGGAGACGCCTCCATGATGATACTGTGTGGTGGATTAAAACCTGTACGCGTTAAAGGTATCCATGTGTCTTTGAACAGATAAGTCCGGATCCTTCCTTGTCATTAAAATAGCATCCAGATGATGTGCGGCGATTTACACGTTTATTGAAAACTTGACATCTGGTGATCTCCCTGCAATTATGGCCTTTTAATAGCTTAATAGCAAACCTGCCTGTGGAAATGTTTTGGTCTGTTTTCCGTGTCTCGGCTTTGTTCTGAACCGTCTAATTATGTTCAAGTCTTTGTGTGAATTTGAGGTTACACCTTTGAGTCACCTAAGTGTTCCCAAAATAGTTTGGCTGAGAAACACCCGCTCTTCTTATCCCAGTCCACCTGGAAAAAAGGGCTTGAAAAGAAAAAAAATAACAAAAAGCTGGTGTTTGGGCGTGAGAGTGTTCTTTGACCCGTTTATAATCAGTCTGGTTTGCTGTGAATGTGTTTGTATGTGCAGCGAGGTGAACACCAGACTCAGAGGAACTTTCACATAACACTGACATGCTTTATTGATGACACAACCATTTTCCAGTGTGAGATGGCGAGTGTTTCTCTGACCTATGACAGCAGTGCAATAAATAAAACAAATCCAGAACTACAAGACAACAAAAAGGCTGAATACTTAGCATTCACACATTGGATACGCCATAATAGTGGTCCGACATACAAACGTTCAAGTTGTTAGCAATAAATAATCAATCCAAATAAATTACATTCTATCAAGTATTTTACACAGCATCTATTGAAGCCATCTAGTTTCTCAGCTTGTTTTCACGTCTGCTTCCCTTTAAATGGAGCTGCTGGATGCTGGAAAACACAGAGAACAGAGCAAAGGTAAATGGAGGTGTGAAAATCAAAATCCATCTCTCAGTTTTATTGGAAACAATACAGAATAGTTCAAAAATGACTGCAGGGCACTCTTACTGTGGAGAATCGAGGCTTTTCCTGCCATGACCATTTTGTAATGTAATGTAGTTAAACTGGTTATTAGCTTTTTTAATTGGAAAATTTAAACTATAAAATAAGTATATATATATATATATATATTTTTTTTTTTTTATTTTATTTATTTTTTTTTTTTTTTTAAATGAACGTTTTATCTTCGAGCTTACGGTCATTTTTAAAGTGACTATTTCTAACTACGATACATATGCAAAGAACTCTTGTTGTTTTTGGATCTCAAAAGTGTCCGTCAGTGTGACAGAATGATCATTCTACAATCCTGATGTTAAACCACTTTGTAAAACAGCACACAGCCAATAACGGATACCCCTGAAATATTTCCAGCTCCTGAGTGTAAGAAATACTGCTCTTGAGAATAATCTGGGATAAACTGTTGGCTTGTTTACATCCGGACCGATTATGAAATCACCCGTTCATCGTCATTGTTGTCGTGTTGCAAGGATTCCCTCTTTGAGGCGTCGGTCAAAATCATGAAATAAACATTGTATTAGATTTAATATATGTTTTCTAAGTCTAAAACTCTAAAATGCAACAGTAACGCCTCCGAATGGGCACCATGTGACTGAAGATTACGTTCCTCCCACAGATTACATGCCAGTGTGGCGGCTGTCAAATCCACATGTTTTCAAACTGTCTGTGTTTAAATCAACAGACATCAGCTTTGTAATGAGGGCCTTAATAAGCTTTGTGTGAACTCATTTGGTTCCACGTGAATGCAACGGGGAACCATGATAACTGAAGGCTTTTCGGTAATTAATTTTTTTTCGCACTTCCAGAATTGCGCCGGTGATGTGAGTCAGCGCTCCTCTGAAAACCTCTGCCTTCACACGCAAAGTCCGCACGCATGTGTGCGTGTGGCGCTCAGCGAGATCTGACCACGTGTATGTAAGTTGAGCAATCGGGTACACCCCGTTCTAATGAATACCTCCAGTGGAGATTCCCCCTGTGCGTGATGCAACTCAGTGCATTCCACAACAACAGGACCTTCTCTACCACCCGTGAGGCCACTACTTCCTGTTTGGCTTAAGACCCACATGAGCATTGGGAAGGTACAGAGCCTGTGATTGCTTCAGCGAGAATACCACTACTATTACAAATTCATACACCAGCAGAAACGACAGAAGGCCTGGTTACATGCTCCACTTACGGCATCACAATATTGCTGGAGCGAGTGACATTAAAAATGAACTATATAGAGAGGTAATGCCTTTTTTTATTTCCTTATAGTGAGACAGATATTTTGACATTTTGAGAGAGCACTCGACTCAAAACACCATCTAGTGGACCAAGGTGGCAGTGTTAATTAGTACTAGTTGATGCTCATTTGTTAACCTAATTACTCTATTTCACTGCTGCTCAATACATAAATAAACATTCAAAATTGTATTTCATTTAAACAGTTGTCTCTTCACAATGTGAGATCTTTTACCATTCCCTGCTGAATGGATGCATTTTCATCAAATACCATTGCACTTCTCCAAACTCTGTTTAATTTACTTCAAACTGAGGAGACCCAAGGTTGCCGCAAGCAGATTCTAACAGCTATAGCTAGTTAATGCCAGTTCATTTGAGGTCGCAAGTCTTTGGTATGGTCTTGATCACTAAATAAAAGTCCTACAGAGGAAAACAACTTTGATATGGAATGAAACGGAAAAATACAGTAACTTTTGGTCTACCGTAATATATGAAGTGTAGTCAAATTTGAACTGTAAAATCGACAATGAGCGCATGTTTGTTTACACACAAGTAGGTCAAAGCCTTCGCAACACCCACCTCTGGTAACTTGATGCACTCACACCACGACGTCCCGGGCGGGTTTCTGGAGCTTCTCCTGCTCTGATCCACTTCCAAGGTAGGAGGCCAAGAAGTTCTTGTGGGACCTGTAACTACAAAAGACATCCAACATGAACATAAAAGCTGAGTATCATTCTCGTGATTATCAGATGATTGCTGCTGTTGATTGTTTTGTTTTGTAGGAGGGCACGGTTTTGATTGAATACGGACTAATGAAATTTGAGCACTGTCTTTGTGTTTGGCCGTTTAAAGCCCTTATAATGAATGAGCTTGAGGTAACCCTACTCTATTTTTCAGATGAACTATTAAAGTAATTCAAGGTGATATGCGACGCAGCTTCACTCACAATGACAAGATCTACTTTCTCCCTGCCTCTTCTATTCATTGACTAAATACGGCTGTAAAGTTAGAATTGCTTGTTGCGTTTGCACCGTCTTGGACTCTTGACTTTGTCCAGAGGTTGGTACAATAAAAAAAAAAAAAAAAAAAGGCATGACTAATAGCTGGACTTCTACAAGTTGCCAATAAAAGTGACGACGCATGTAAGTGGTGCAAGCCATTGAGTGTGTATAGGTCTTGGCACTTCTACTGGGAGGGTGTGTTTGGGTGTGTTGCCAATTGATTTGTCAGTGCGTACACTTGCCAACAAGTGTTTCTGGCCAGGTTGTATTTAGATTGTAATATACAGTATGTGTACTCGAGGGTGCAGGTGTTTGCTTTGATAGTCTTTCTAATAATACCCTTAGAAAAGAAAAAAAAAAAAGGTTTCCGTGCCGGCAGGAAGCAGGTCACACTCATCAAACGGAGACCCGCTCGCTGAGGCTTTGTAGTTCAAATGTATGTGTGTCTATGTGCTGTGTACATGACTGTTTGACACTCACTGGGCGCAGGTCATGAGCAGAATGGCGATACAACTGATGACGGACAAGACGACAGCGATGATCACCAGCACAGTCTGCACCAGCTCGGTGCTGCTGCTCTGCTTATTCGCAGTCCCCAGAGTTCGGATCCCACAGCGAGTTCCTTGATAACCCGTCATGCATCTGCAGGGTGAAGGAGACAAACACATCAGCCCCTGTGGAGGTGTTACATCAGAATAACTGGACATCTTTAATGCACTTTTGTTTGTTTTGGTCATTCACATCGTAATAACATGGAAGGAAACCATTCTATCTAACAGTTTGTGTAGAAGCTGTGAGACCTAATCAGCTATTAAGTCCCTCCCAACTCCTTTTTTTGATGTTTCTATGTTCTATTAATGACAACACTATAGTCTTGTTTTATTCTTCCAAATATTGTAATTAAACCATTTAAAAGTGAATAAAAAATGTGGCAAATAATTAATGGAAAATTCATGTTAAAGTCCAATTAAGTTCTCTCTTTTAAATGAGCAGGATGCATATTCAGGACGGTGTTGGCTTTGGATGCTCTATTGAAACTAGCAATAGTATATTTGACATATTCAGAGTAATTAGCTATGGAAAATAATTTGAATCATTTTCATCCACAATATGTAAACATCATGTCAAATGACACCGACGTTTATTTCACTGAGCCTTTAACTTGCCAATGCTCATCAAGACTGTGAGCTTTGTGAAAGGAAGGGCTGCTGTACTCACATACACACCGGCTCCTGCAGCCCCTCGATGTGCTTGCAGTAGCCATGAATGCAGTAGGTGAGGTGGGTGGAGGTGCAGGGGTTCTGGGTGGTGCTGGACGTGGAGGACGTAAAGCCGCTGGTGATGCCTGTGTGCTCGGGGTTTAAGGGAGTCGTGCTCTTGCCCTTGTGTCTGTTCTTCCTCTTGCCTTTCCTCTTCTTCTGCTCATCATTAACTGGGTGTAAATCTGTGGGGATTAAAAGGTAAGAAGAAAAAAAAAAGTGACGGTGTAATCCTTTAATAAATATCAAAGATCTCATCAAGTCAGAGAATTTAGTTTAGGATTTATTATGGGGTGAAGGTATCAACATTCACAAGTGGCGTCAACTCGTAGTAGGCATAGTTTAACTATAACTTCCTGTAAAAGTTTTAATGAGATAAAAGTGAAAAATCTGCCCATCTGCTGAATTATTTCACATTACGCACTTAAAGTCTGCTTATAAAAGAGAAATCATTTCTGCCCTTTCCTAAAAACATTTTTCCAAGTAACAATAGAACGTATTTGTATTTTTAACTTTAAACTCTTAAAGGGAAAATACATTATTCCTTCAGTCCCATTTGTTTGTTCCCATCATCTTTGCATGTAAAGACCAAATAAATGGCACATTCTATAATTGAGAGGAAAAAGCATTTTTGTGTGTCATACCATGGAGGCTGAAGTTTTGGTTGTGTCTCCCAGAAAGCTCTTCATTTAATTCCAGCTTGTCATCGTCACTCGCCGAGCTTGGGAGGCCCTCGCCAGAGGCCGGACCCCCAGTCACTCGGGCGAGTGCACTTGAGTATGTGTCTTCAGGTTTCTGAGCGGCCCCGCGACTGTGGACTACTGCGAATGAAACCAAATAAAACACATACAAATGAGATTCTATGACATGCATCACATTGAGCTATAACAGTCGTATCGTGTTAGGTCAAACTTCATCTCATCTGATCCACTTGGATTGGTGTGTCCTCTACTTTTGAAGTCAATGATTGGAGAATTTTTAACTGAATACAAGAGAATAGAAACGACTGTAAAACTTTGCCTGTAGTAGTTTCTGTGTTCTTCACTGTGATCTGAAGATTAATGACTTTATTATAAAATCCGACTGACAAATTTCTGCTCAATCCTGATTTCACCTTCAAACATTGAACCAATTCAACGAATCCACTTCCGACTGTTCTGCACTGATGATGAACAAAATCCATCGGCACGTCAGTCACACGTTGACCTGCTGATGTGCAGCACACTGACCTGGCAGTGATCTTGTCTCTGACGCTCCTGACACTAATTCTTGTCTCTAAACAGACCTGAATGCTTCCCTCCCGCCTGACAAGCCCTCACTTGTATCTACGTGCTTTCCTCTGACCGCCTTCCCCCTTCCTTACAGCATTTTTACATTTCATTGCTTTTACATTTCATTGATCTGAAAACTCTCCACACTCACACACACTCACAAACTCACACACACACACACACACAGAATATAAGTAACAAGTCCAGACTTACCGAAGCACAGGAGACAGGTGAGGACGAGAGCGTTCATATCCCAGGAAGAGTAATTTGGTGTATGGCAGTCCTGCACTGATCTGTGTCTATGAGCGGGTGTGATGAGTGTGTGTGTGTGTGTGTGTGTGTGTGTGTGTGTCCCCTGCTGACTGGGATTGTGGTTTGTTCTCTGTACGTCCACCGGGCGCTTTTATAGAGCAACGCCTGCCTCTCCACTCCAAGGAAGAAGTGAGTGTGTGTGTGTGTGTGTGTGTGTGTGTGTGTGTGTGTGTGTGTGTGTGTGTGTGTGTGTGTGTGTGTGTGTGTGTGTGTGTGTGTGTGTGTGTGTGTGTGTGTGTGTGTGTGTGTGTGTGTGTGTGTGTGACTGTGTAATCATTAATCTGCCCTGGGCAACACTTTTCGTACCTCATGCTCATGCATTAGGTTTTTTTTCTTTTGGAACAATAAAAACGGATTGAGACACTAAAGTAGTGAGCTGTATTCTGATGTGGAGCTGCCCTCCATTGAAGCGCACAAACACCAGATTCGGTTCTTTGACTGTCATTAGTTCTACGTGTCCAAATCTTCCGTCAGAAAGTCTTAAAAACACCTTCAGTTGAGCAGTGATCCCAATTAGGTCAAAGAATACCGGATCTCCTTTTTTTTGGGGGGGGGGGGACATTTGTTAAAGTAATGGGATGAAACAAAATAGAGCTGAACTGAGTAATAGAGACATGAAGTTCTCCCTTGATGACACTGACGTACACACACACTTGTTTTTGAAAAGAAAGCGAGAGGCGTGAATGCACTTTGTACGCAAATCACAAAGCTGGTTGGGAGAGAGAGACATTATAGGATAATAGAGACAATAATAAGGATCATAAAATACTTTTTTATGAGCTGGAGTCGATAAGTGGAATCATGTACGGACGTGACCGAGTGGTGAGAACCAAATCTAGAAATGGTGGAGTGACATCATGCATTAAAATGAAAACAAATTTGCCCAAGATTTTTTTTTTTTTTTTTTTTTTTTTTTTTTTTTGCTGACGTAAAAATTAAGCGATGAATCACTTTGAAAGCAATGGTTAAAAACTAAAAACAAAGATTAGAAGTGGTGTAAATTCACTCAACGTATAACTTTTCCCAATTATCTCGTGTATGCTTGCGTTGAGTTTGGTTGTGTCTTGACCTGTTCAAATCATAGTGTGTGTTTGTATGTTTGATCAGACGTCGTTTCTATTTCAGTTCGCTGTAACCAAGCGGAGACCTTAAGGCCTGGGTGGGGAGGCGGCACAGACGGGTGTGTTGGTTATGTTGTTGTGTCTGCAGAAACAGTCCGTTCCTATGATTTGTCCTCCTCCTCCTGGAATCCAGCAGAAACCTGAGAAGGAATGCTGGCAGCGTCTCCATCTTGTGGCCTCAGCACTTGGAATGACATAGTTCAGATTATGGGTAAGAGCTTTGGAGATGTGTGATATGAATACGTAAGAAATACCCAGGAAAACCTTGAAAGAAGCTCCTCATAGCAGCCGTATAACATAAACACTTGGCTGCCCAGTTAATAGTGTAGAAGAGTGCTGATACAGCTAAAAAAAAAGCTGTATTTTTGTTTTTGTTTTTTTTTCGCTGTATTTTCTTTGAATTCTGCATTTCCAACATTGCATTCACACAGCTAAACCTTTTGTTTTTTTCTATCTACAAGTACATATTACCGACACATACCAACACAAAGAGCTCACAAAATAACTGCAGTCTGGTTGTTTTGTTTCATTGTGGTCTACTTGGTATATATTTATCTAATTATAGAGATTGTGTTTGGTCTCAAACCTGTTGGACATTGTCCATCCACAGTACAAGTATTTCTGCTTCAGGCTCATGAGGCTCGAGCTGATTCTGGTCTACTAAAGGACACAAGAAAAATAAAGGTTTTGAGAGTATCGTAGCCAAAGTACCGGGAGAAAATTGTCCAACATGAAAAAAAAAACACAGACACACACACTGTCAGTGAGATTATTCATCCATCCATCGTCTATTCCGCTCTCTCCTGTCCAGGTTAACGGGCCGCTGGATCCAATCCCAGCTGACTACAGGTGAGGGCAGATCACCAGTTCATCACAGGGAAGCAGAGACAGACAACCACACACGCTCACATTCACACCTCGGGGCAATTTAGTGTCACCAATTTTGGACTGTGGGAGGAAGCTGGAGTCCCCAGACAAAACCCTCACACACACGAAGAGAACATGCAAACTGTGGCCTAAATGAGAGACATTGGACAACTTGCACTGCAGTGAAGGTAACACAACAGAATGAATGTAGAGAGACAAAGAATAAAGGTGAATGTTCATCTACAATGGGAATGGAGGATTGGGATCAAGTTTGTGAGTTTCACTTAAAACCAAAGGCAGTAACAGAAATATAGTAAGTTCATTTGTGCAATTATTTCTTAAAAACAAGAACAAAATCTGAGGCATTTTAATGGAGTGGTCTTTGTGCTTGAACCCAATCATCCCGCTCGTGTGTGACCATGTTACCAACCTGTAAGACTCACAATCAATCATGTGTACTTTGGTATTTCAACCAACTGTGCCACAGTATGTTTCATGTCGGGTAAAGGTTCAATGATGCAATTCAAATATGTTGGTCACAAATGATGTCTGCTGCTGATAAGTCAACGGGGAGGGCGGGGCCCCCTCCCCGCCCTCCCGGGGCTTGGGGGGGGGGGGGGGGGGGGGGGTGGAAGGTGTGCCCTACTACTCCATATCTATGGGACCGATTAGTAGTGACCATGAACATTTTAATAGGGCTCGATGAGACAATTGTGCAAACGCCTCATTCAATCCATAGTTGTGTATCTTGCAATCTCTTGTGGCAAGAGTAATCATGACAGAGGCAGAGGATGGAATCATGCAATGTTCTCCAGCGAGTGGAAAAAGCCAGAGCACAGAGGGGATAGTTGCTAGGTTGGATCCGTATTTAGACTTTCGTAAAGGAAACCAGGGTTTGAGACAAAAGGAAACTTCACAGTCGTCACTTAATGAACAAACCACAGTGAGTGGGCCAGAGTGGAACCAGAGTTCCATAAGTTCTTAAAACCTCACCAAACTGCAATGTATAATCATGTATATCTGTTTTCTTTATTTGATATAAAAGAGCTTGTTGCTGCCACCCTATGGTGATATTTCATAGCGCTGAAATATCTTTACATTCAGCTCATTGGCCGTCACTATCACTGATCACTGCAGTCACCTTTTTAAATACTGAAAACATCACATCACTGCTCTCTTTGATCCATACCTTTTACTTTGAAGGTCTCTCCTAAAAATTTAAACTTTTGCCTCAGCGAGATTACTTATATGAATAAAGATCAAATAAAAAATATATATATATTTATAATGGTTGTAACATGGTTATTACCTGATCATGAAGCTTACAAATCGGTCTATAAAGGAAACGATATACAGAAAATACAATCAAGTATCAAACATAAGGCTCGTGGGCCGAAACTGGCTTGCAAGAGGCTTGCAAGAGGCTCCAATTCGGCCGAACCACCAAGCAAATTTCTTAAGAGTAGCGGACACAACACAAGACTGAGACCCGGCCTGAGCTCTTGGTGCTTCATGCTGCCATGACAGGTTGCAACATCATCGTTATCAAACTGGCCGCTGTCAGGGTGACTTTGTGAAAACCTGCATAATGGAACAGGAGATTTGTTTCTGACACTTCAGAGTGTTTTGCACCAGAATTAAAATTATTCAGATTCATGTTGTGATCTCAGTACCTTTAAGTTGTAATTTTGGGTTTTGTGAAAATTGCCATTTTCCTCACATGTACTCTGCGCTACAAAAAAAGAAAAACTTTAAAGTTTAAATCCAAAAGTTATTATGCCACTGTTTCACCAGTCCCACCTACTCAAGATGAAATTGGACTATATTTTCCCCCTGAGCTAAAATGTGTTGGACACAGAGAGGGTCCTCACATATTATGTTGAAGAATGACATCCAGTGCTCCCTTTCCCACCCTCCATGTGATTTCTACTGGCTATTGTTGAATTGCATGTGTGCGTGGAACACACGGAACCTTTTGGGTTTTTTGTTTTTTTTAAAGGACACGCAAGGATGCGGCTTAATGAAGCTTCCATCAGCTGCATTACTCATTACATGAACACGCTGTCATTACTTTATGCAATAGTGAGGTAAGAGTAACTGAATAGAATGAGGAGAGATTAAAGGAGCACTTCCTGAATTAAGGACATGCTTATCCACGGGTTTTATTTTTGAACACAGTGATCTCCACTTGGTGGGCGTGTTTGTTGCTCTTGGAGCATGTAAGTGCATTCTTATGTGTTTTTAAGTATGTCTTAACAGCGCGAGGTCTGCAGGTGAGTTAATGTTTATGTGTCATCATTACCGGCCATCAGCATGCAGAACGTATAACGAGGCTTCAGCCGGGCTTTGACGCGCCTCATTGACTCTGGTTCAAGCACTAATCAGTGAACAGGGAGTCAAACAATACTATTGATTAACTTGAACCAAGGCACCACGCCGAGCCCGGACAAAGCATCCCAGCATGCAACTGTTGGACACACTTTGGCTGGGTCCTGTTTTTACAGATGAGATGAATAATGATTTAGAAAAAAGAAAATGGTTCAGAAGAAGAAATAAGTATTTTTCTCACAGTGAAATAGTCTCAGTATCCACTGCTTTTAGGCGGGGACGAGTGGGTTTTTTTCCCCATGATTGAACCCGAGGACCTGCTGGTTAGAATCACAATGCACGGTTGATTATCGTCTTATTTTCAGCTGCCAAACACAGAAGGGCCGATTCTGACATGTATAAATGCAGCAAAGCAGCAAATACAATTTGTGGTAGGGACACGGAGTCTCTGAAGCCAACTGTATCCTGTGTGTGGTTTTATTAGGAATTCTCCGGGCCGTGGTTCAGACTTCAGCTCCAGAATTTGAGAGGAAGTCTTCATACTTCTATATATGGCCTCAGTGATTGCATCAGAATTTGTTTTATCTGGAACAAAAGTGTGAACACACCTTTAATCAACACAGTCATCACACACACACACACACACACACACACACACACACACACACACACACACACACACACACACACACACACACACACACAGACACAGGCAAAAAGTGAATGATATCGAGATTTTATTTTTTTAATTTATTTATTTATTTATTTTTGACATACTTCTTGGTACATGTAGGCAATGAAACTTTATAAGTAGAGAACATTTTAGCAACAAGACAAATCAAAATGTTTCACACAAACTAGTGTATTGGGACAAAGTGCAAATTGGCATAATTAAAACAGCCAATAAAACAATACATAGCATTAGAAATAGTGATGAAATAATAAAAAGTTTAGGACAGTAAATTAAAGATTAAAAAAAAAATTGTGTTGTATACAGAACTTCATAGAATAATTTCTTGATGAGAAAGGCAGTCTTCAATCATGTGGTTCCCTGGAAGCTTGAAAGAAATATCTGGTGAAATAAAACATCTTTCACGTCTTCTTAAAGTCTGTGAGTGAACTGGACTGATGTGGTCATTTTAGTGTTTAGTGCAGCAGATTGTCCAATAGTTGTTGTTTTTTGTTAGAATACTATACTGAAGATGCAAGAATGTCATGTAGAGAAAAAAAAAAAAAAAGATACCACCAATAAAGACAATTTGTAATACTGTGTGTTGGTGTTTTATCTTTTATGTGTTTTATCGTTCTAATAAAAAAAGAAAATGGTGAAGGACAAAGAAGGAGCTACAAATGTGCACAAAGAATAAAAAAATTAGAAAAATGCCTGAAGACCTGCAAATAATATGAAAACTCTCTGTGGTCGTCTTATCATATGACCAAAGGGATTTCAAAACATGAAACAGACAGTTGTGTCAAAGGCTTTGTGACGGGGTTTCTAACACAAACTCCACGAACGTACTGGAAAATAAATCACAGTACTTTTTGGGTAAATAAAGATTTTAAAACAAAGATATGTCACACGCAGGAATAATTATACTATTGGACACTTTTACACCAATTTTCCCCCCAAAATAAAATGCATCTGAAGCTATAAAACATATTACACATATTACACCCTTTTTCTGCAGCTTTTATCATTTTTACAAAGGGCAGAATATCTTTGTACAATTGTGGTTGTGTTCCGACATTTTAGTGATTTTAATCTGCTCTAGTTGTTGTGGTTGTTCTAGCTTTAAACTATTTATATTTTGTGTTTTAGAAGTTTCATACTGTATTATCCATATTGATGTTTTCCTCATCCTTTTTTTTCCCTACGACAAGTAAACCATTGTCAGTGGCAGTGAAGACAAAGGTGTCTGTCCTAATTGAATGAACGAATGAATAATGGTGACATGTTAGTATGCGGCATGTATTTAAGTCTTCCTGTGGGCTCACCACCCGCAGGAAAAGGTTCTTAATCGGTGCAATGTGATCTGGGTGACGGTGCTCAGACCGACACCCCCGCAACCCGGAAACGGATAAGCGGGAGAAGATGGATGGATGGATGGATGTATTTAAGTTGACAAACTTTAATCCTTTAAGTGTCATGTTTGTCTATTCCGACATTAAGATGAGACTCCCTTTAAAAGACCATTTGCTGTGCAGCAACATAGAAAATGGATTATAATATTGAATTATAAGTAATAATGTGAGAGCTGCAAGGAGCTGGGGAGATAGACGACTTGTTTATTAACTATAGAGGATGAATAAAACAGCTAAATATATAAAAAATCTAATAAAACACAGGGCTTGAAAAACAAAAAAAACCTATTGTAACTGTATCAGGTAGACGGCGGGTTTCTCAATCCTTGAATCACTTTTTATCTTTTGATCCGTTGGCCGATTTAAGAAATGTTGCAACGCCACTGAAACTGAAAAAGGACCCTTAAAAAAATAAAAAAAATAAATCTACAGGAAGACGCTCATCTGAATAAACACTGAGTCGAATGCTTTGCGTCACATTTTGAAGTTTACCGTTTGTTTTACACGTCAAGGCCAAAATTCCCTCAAATATGAAATCGGCGCACGTCACTGCAGTCCTGTCAGCACACACACCTGTTCAGTCTGCCAACACTTTTCACGTCACATGGGAGGATGTGTGCGAGCCTCTAAGCGGTCTGTACTCCTTTGTAGCCGTGCCGCTTCTGCTGACCAGAGCATCTGTTTTTCTTATGCCTGTGAGGACATCAAAATGTATGAAATTATCAATGAAAACATTCATTATTCTTATTGATCAAAACAAAAACACTTGAAATGTGTCCCACAGGAAACCAAACAGCTTGAAATGTGGCCATCCCACTCTGAGAATCTGATGTGTCTCTGCATGAAATTGGATGAACGGGAAATTCTTTATTGCATAAGCTGCTACGAAGACGTGGATGTTTTACATCACTCTGAAAACCTGTTTTTTTTCAGCTGAGTCGGGGAAATGCTAAGAGGTCAAACTGAAAATATGGCTTCAAAGATACAGTCAATTGAAAGTATCACGTGCAATATACACTGTCACTTTAGATGAATATTAAAATGATCATTGCCAATATCTATCTTCTATACCACTATGTCCAAACTGAGGATGTGTGAGGGTGGCGTTCCACCCAGGACCCGTCACCAGTTCATTACAAACGCAGAAGAAGTGCACAACATGCAAACTCCAGGACTCAAACCAGGGACGTCTGACCAGAATATTAACTCCTACACCACCACACAGCCGCCGCGTTGTAAACTATCTAACTGTCCAGATGCTTCACCAGAGCCTGAGTGTGCGATTGTCTGCACCTGGTGTTGTGCTTCTGTTCTGTGTCGTCTGTGTTGCTGCGTTCTTTGTGTCCCAGTCGCTTCTGTGCTCTCGGTTTCTGTGTCCATTTCTTTCTAAGTTCAGTGTTCTTTGTTTTATTTTAAGTTTGGATTTTGTTTTGTTTTTTAACTCTTTCCCTCTGCTGGCTGCTGGCGCCACGTCCCCTTTCCCCGCCGCTTTAAATAAAACCAGCTCTCGTCATATCAACTGTGGCGAATTGCCTGTCTGAGTCTTCTGCCATTCATCGATCCAGGACAATATTTAATTCAACATTTTGATCTTACACCCCCATTTAAGAATGATTTTGCCTGTTTATTCTGGTTCCACGTGTATTATAATGTATTTTAAACTAAAAACAAAGACTTGTTCTCCTCATTCTCATGAGGTTTATGTCTCAGACCTCGACTTTAGTACTATCACAACTGGACCTGTGCCCAATTGCTACAAATAAATACACATGCAATTACAGACAGAGTCTTACCATTTGCAGCAGAAGTACAGAACTGCAGAAAGGCCTATAATCAGCAGCGCCACGCAGAAGATGATAACTATGACTTGCTCCTCTGCCATTGGCTGAACCAGGAGCTCTGGGATGGCACAGCGGGGGCCGTGGTAGCCCTTCTCACACCTGCAATGCAAAGCACACAGGTCATACATTACTTAGTCATGACACACACACACACACACACACACACACACACACACACACACACACACACACACACACACACACACACACACACACTCACACACACACACACACACACACACACACACACACACACACACACACACACACACACACACCACACACACACGGAGGAACATACTTGCAGTGATGTGACTTGATGTCCACCAGATACATGCACTGTCCATGGTTCAGGCAGAAGTACTCGAATGAGCTGCTGCAGCTCTGGATTGATCGCTTCACCACATGGGGGCGCTCACCACCTTGCCCTGAAACACCAGCAATCACCTGCTGTCATTGCACAAAGTCTCCTAACATTTAAATCCCGAGCATGAATCCACCTTTGTGTGTGATATTGATTACTACATATGTGCTCGCTGTGTTTCACTTTAGTACAAATATTTCGAACCCACAAAGTAATTGTCTGTGTCAGCGATTTAAGCGCAAACACCTCTGCTTTCCTGAGTCTTATATTATACCTAACACAATAGTCGTGACGTGGAACTGTTGGTTGGACAAAGTTAAGTCATTTCCATCAGTCAACCTTTTCCAGTGTTGTATAAACAGTTTTAAATGACATGAAACATTAGAATAAATACATTATAACATCTAAAATCAGATTCAACATGTTCATGGGTTGTTTCACTTCAACAGACCGGATGTAAACTAGAAGAAAAAAAAAAGGTTTAGCCTTCATTTAAAAGAGCATTTCAGTGTGATTACAAGCGGGCAGTTTCTTCAAATTGAGGATGAAAACTAAGATTTCAAAAGCCTTTATTACAATTGTTTAATAATATTTGTGCTCCAAAATGAAAGGCTGTTTTGGATCAGGTGACAGAAAACATCTGAATCGTAAATGGAGAAGAAACTTATACAAACTATTCATGTCAGTTTTTTCTATTGCGCAGCCTGCTCCTTGATTTTGGTTTTGAACGGTTGATTTCAAGACAGTTATTATTACAACACAAAAGGCCAATTGCTGCTTATCTGTTGATCACAAAAGAATGTGTTGAATACCTGCGGATGGAGAATCACTGAGCGTACTCTGCAGCCTGGACGAGGCACTGGCAGTGACGACATACAGCCCGATCAGCAGCACACCTGAGCGGAGGGGGGAACTCAATTACTCTTATATAACACTGTAGCGTATGATGCTTTTTATGAATAGAACGGAGGCTGGCTGTCCATCCATCCATCCATCCATCCATCCATCCATCCATCCATCCATGAACTGGTTGACCCTACTTGATTCCACATGACGATTGTTTGTGGTCTGCTATAACTGACATATAAAGACACGAGTGTACAGGTGTTGCTAAGTATTTCTTCTTGTGGAAGTGACGTACAAGTATCAGGTTGTTCTATGCATTTAGAAATGACCACATCTAACATGATCTTGCATGTGAGAAATACTTCTATTATCTTTATTGGCACGTAATGCTGCAGAATGATTCGTGTTTCCTGGTTTTGTTTAGATAAGATGGGCGTCTAACTAACGTTAAGAAGAAAACAAATTGAAAACATAAAAGTGAAATGAAGGAAAAAAAGAAATTTGGCGAGAACTGTTGGATTCCCTGCCAGGACTGCTTGTGTTGCCTGACCCACATGTCTGGACCAGCCCGTACATTTTTAGACTGAACATGACTTGCAGACACCCACATTCCAGCGGATGGGACAGAAAAACTAGTGAAACCTGGATGCACGATGTGTCCGGTTATGCCGGGTTATGAAGCTGTTGTTACGGCTGCACACGCACATTTTCCTCTGTTGTAAAGTACACTGGACTGGACTGGAGGACTGAGCAAGTTTTACTAAGTAGTCAGTGGTCGAGCAGCACTTTGATAGCTTCAGATAAAAACACACGTCCAGGTGCTCAGAATATGTTTGCAGGTGTTGATGGGAGTAAAACAGCTGCTTGTTTCAGTCATTTTGCAGGTGAAAATGATGACACTGACATTGTGATCTCATAAAGTATGAGGAACTGCCACAGAGCACTTCAACTGGTACCGACGCTACAGAGGGATGCGTCTTAGAAACGTCCTGAGTAATTAGAGTTTCAGCTCGCACTAACCACCATTCTCAGAACATTCTGATGGTGAATCACCAGGTCGCTGAAGGCTGACGGGAGCCTGCAGTGGCAGCATGGCCATGTTTCTTTTCTGACACACTGGAGCTGCTGCAAACGATTGCTGATAAATGAGTTGCATCCTGGCAATAATAATAATACACTTTCTTCTTAAATGGACTTTTACTAATATAGTTAATTTTACTCGGGGTTCAGTGTCTCTCCCAAGAACACTGAAACACATAAAGTGTCAAAAGCAGGTGTAAATAGCTCTTCTACCGACTCAGCCGCTGCTTTGCGTGCTGACATACGTAAGGATGCACGTAAACGACAGTTTTGTTCAAATCGCACATGCTTACACACATTGAGGTTTCATTTGTGGTTTAATTGCCGACATCCTTCATCATCCCCGGGGCACAGGGCGCTGCTCGGGCGTCAGCTCATTAACACAGCTATGTGGAAAAGTTTTCATCCATCTCCAAAATTTCCACTCAAGATGTTTCTTAACATTAGTTATGGCCAGAGAGACATGTTGTTTAACAGCTGTTATAACAAACTTTTATTTAAATTAAACTTCAATTCACCGAACTTCAATTTTGTCCTGCGAATTATGTAAAAACTTCTAATATCACATTGCTTCTATAGTTTTATGGCTATTTACTGCTTTTGAAAGTTTTATGGAGGTGTTAAAACATGTTTATCCATTTCGTCTGACATTTCACAGGCATTAACTATTTTATATTAAGTAGCAGAAATGTTCAAAAAGGAAATTGGTAAAAGTAAATCACAGTCCATTTTGTTGGATATCACCATTGCAAATTGTTCGGACTTATTCTTGTATGTGTGTATTTAACTTTTCGCTCTGATGCAGTTTGCATGCAAATCTTTCATAACGTGTGCCCTACATGATGATAATTAAAGTAAAGACAGGACTCTGCTCACTACAAAGCTGTCGGGACACTTAAATTAAATGCAGAGTACAATAAACACGAGAATAACTTCTAAAATAAGTAGAAATGAAGACCCTGTCTCTATTCTTTGTGGCCCACGAGTCAATTTCTAGACATTAATACGATAGTGGTAAATACTAGGTTTTTTAAAATTTAAATGTCCTTGTGATGAAAGTGCTCAGTCCACCCCCCCCCCCCCCCCCCCCCCCCCCCCCCCCTTGTGGTGGAAATGATCTCATTTCAATTAATCCCTCTTCTGAACTCAATGTGTAAATGAAAACACAGAAGTAACTGGAGTTAAAAGTAATGTACGAGTACAAATCAAACCAATCAGACCACCCCCCCACCACCACCACCACCACCACCACCACCCTTTCCCTCTTTTTCTGGCCCACTGACACTGACATGCAGTTTCCGCCCCTGATTAAAACAGAAGCCTGAAAAAAAATTCTTGATTAAGTAAATATTACTTTGTTGGCTGGTCGATTCGTTAAACTTTGCCTCCTCTGCGTCATTCGGAATCGCTATTCCTGACCTGGTCGTCTCAGTGCGCACCTGAGCGCGCGCGCCCATCCCCCGATCCGCGCGTCACGCTCCGCAGCCAAAGCGCAACAAATGCGTAAAGGAATAACTTCAATAAAAAACAAGCAAACAAAAAGTCTTTACCGATCAGAGAGAGGAGAGTTGAGGGTCTGATGGTGCCCATGTCGGAAGCCGGGACGGTCCTGTCGGAGGAGGAAGAGGGTGTCAGGATGTCTCAGCAGGAAGACAGCGGGCTCGATCCTGGGGCCTGGGTGTGGTGACACACGGCTCCCATGGAGATCATCTCACCACAACACGTCCAGGTGAAAAGGTGGCACGAAGACAGCAAAATATCTTCCCTTTGCTTAGGCAGTAATTACAAAGACGTATTTAAATTCAGCCAGCACTCAACCAGTATTTCTCGTATTACGAGTATGAGGAGCCACAATGTAATGACGAGAAAGTAGAAGAAGTCTTTAAATATTCCAAAAAGTACACTATAACTAATAACACTGCAGCTTCTAAAAGTACTCACTCTCTTCACTTACTACAGTGATTTCCAAGTGGTGGCCTGCTTTCAGGGGCCAGGGATAAATATAAATAAAACAATATTGGTGATAATTCTGTGTAATGTCACTTTAGAAGAACAATTCCACAGAGGAACACCCACAGAGACTCTACACAGGTATAAAACATGATATTAGGTATTAAAAACTATTATAGTGAAGACAATAGAGAACAAGAAATGTTCCTGCAGGTGGTTTTGACACATTAAAGTGTGAAGCATCAAAGGTGAAGTGAGCAATTTCAGTTTATAAATATGCATTGTATTGAATAGTTTTGATATGGAATCAAATGTAGCAGGGATGGAGGCTAGAGGAACGAGAATACATAACTCTCTACCACATCATCATTTGCATGTGAAGTTTCTGTTTATTAATAAATGTCTTTATTATTTTTGTATGTTGGCCTACCTTGATATTATATAAGAGACTGTTTTGATCGTTTTTCTCGATCTGGTTAGATCAGAAGAGAACCACTACTTTATGCCGCACTCTAAAGAGAAGTCTGTTTTTCAAGTGTATTTCTGCACTGCAAGAATAAAGACATACTTTTGCATCCGATTATGCAATCAAACTTCTCATAAAAGGACTTGCATCTGATCAAAGTCACACATATCTCCCCGGTTAAATGATTCCTTAGCCTGCCCGAGTCAAACTTTTCACCTATTTGCATATTTTGAAAATGAATTAATCAATTAACTGAGAAAAGGAGATTCTTTCATAAAGCAAAGGAGCCAAACACTGTGGTGTTTGTGCAGTATTACAGGAAAAAACAGTGAAAACACCCTCCGTAATAATCAGCACAACTAATGTTTCCTTCAATTGTTAGTTTGATGTGAAACGCAAAAGCGAACAAGTCATCGAATGTGGTCCCTGGTCCTCTAAAGGGTTAAATCAAGGTAAAGATACATGTTAAATTTAGCTCAGGTATTAAAGTAAAAGTCTATTACTCTGCTCATTTTTACAGTTATTGTCACAGAGAGTGTTGCACTATGGATTTGGTTCAAGTCTACACCTGATGCCCTGAAAGTGAAACCGGGATTTGAACCCCCCGTGCGTCACTCTAATCGTCAGACGTGCTAAAAAAAAAAAACTCAATACCTCCAGTGATTTGCAGCATTTTAAACCGTTTCCTGGTGGTGCTGAGTCACGTGCTCATACGTGCATCCACACGTGCCAACACACATATTATAACAACTGTTATTGTAACACTGTGTGTGTTATGACTCAGCAGCGTAATCATATGGATTATCTTTCATCTTGTGTCATCCTTTTGAGTTAGAAATCGTTTTTAATGATAAAAACTGGTAATACCGTTTTATTATTAGCTTGTATCAAGTCAAGACAGTTTTTGTATAGTCTGTTTGTTTTTTTAATGCAGCTTCAGCATCACCCTCACCAGTTTCAAATGTCATGCTGTCTTCTTCCTCTTCTTCCTCTTTTCATCTCATGAGCATGATAAGTCATTGCTCTTTTGGTAGTAAACATACTAGTAGTCATGTGATTGAAGCACGTGCAGACATTTGGACGTGGCTTTTTGAGGGGAGCTCAGTAGGTTTTCAAAGGTTTGTCCATCAGTCTGTTTTTGCTTTGAACAGTGAATCGTTTGCCTCGATCAAACCACTTTCTCTGTCTCCTCGACTGTTAGATCTTCGTCTTCCACATCGTCTGGACAACACGGCTCTCCTCGTGTCCATCTCAAGCTTCACTTCCAAGTCCAACACATCGTATCAGATATCAAACTCCTTCCCAGTCACACGTTAACGCCGAGACTCCACCTCCATCCTGCCTACAATCTCTTCTTCACCTCTTTTTTGTACCATCCATTGGCCTGGATGTTCAGTCTCACCCACCTTCACTACTTCTACCTCCATCTTTACATTTTCACATTCCTCCTCCTCCTCTTCTTTTATACACATATTGTGTCTCGTCCCTACTGACCTTTCTAACAAAAATAATGACGTGTGTGTGCGCAGGTTTTTCCATACAGAATATGAAGCAACACATAGGCCTTTTTTTTTTTTTTTAAAGAAATTTATTACACAATTTTAAATAAATCAAAAACAAAAAAATAACTTAAATATATTATTATAATAAATATTTACATTCTTTACCCCCATAACCCTGTTGATGAAATGTCAAGGAAACGAAGTGACAGCTTGATCGCTTTCAAAGGGAGTGGAACCGGAAGGTTCACATTCACTTCATGTCCAGTGTGTGGTTCTTTGAATGACGTCGTCGAACCAAAACGATGACGTTTCAAACATGCGACCTTTTCAAAATGGGTTGGAAACATTCAGGAAATGTTAAATGGATGTTATGTTAAATCAATAGGTTTTGATGAGGGTGAGGATGACGACGATGAAGAGCAGGACGTTGCAGAGGTCACACTGAACTCTCAGACGGTGCAGATTTGATCAGCGGTGTTGATTTCATACACCTGAGAGAGAAAAAAACCAGGATTTAAAGTTATTTTACAATTTCCATTAGTTTTTTTAATGTATACTTGAAACTAACTGCACATCTGGATCTGTACTATCCAACCAACTCTCATGTCGTGTGGCTGTAATTTGACCTTGGGTCACATTCCCCTGCCCCCCACACACAATCAGCAGCAGCGTTGCCCGGCGTCGACACTCACCTCCTGGAGGCACAGCAGTAAACAGCGATGGCGAGGAGAAAGAGGAGCATGAGGATCCCGACGGTGATGCCGATCACGTCCCCCTCGGGCCGAGAGCGAGTGGAGTCGCTGAAGAGCATGCAGCGCGGGCCGCCGTACGAAGACGTGCAGCTGCACAGCAGAGAAATATGTGAGTGCATTCCAGAAAGCAACACGAACCGACAAGTTCTACCGATCATCTCCAACGCCAGCAGCATATAGATCTGTAGGAGTTTCGGGGGCGCGCTTACATGCAGAAGGGTTTATCGTTGTCCTGAGGGTATATGCACTTGCCGCCGTTTGCGCAGAACGAGTCGTGTTCGCTTCCGCAGGATAAGTGGGAGCGCAGGACCCGAGGTCCGTCCAAACTGCCTGCAAAGACACAACAACAACAACAACAACAACGTTAGAATCGCGAATCTACGGAAACTCATTAATGCGGCTCATCGTGCGGAGCGCAGATACTAAAAGACCTTTTCCAGTTTGGTTTGTCCGTTCTGGGCTACCGTAGAAACATGGCGGCGGAACAATGGTAGAGGGCCTCATTTCAAACATTTCCTATCATCGGTCCTCACTTTACTTTACTTTCTCGTTTGTGTAATTACCCCCCCCCCCCCCCCCCCCCCCCCCCCCAAAAAAAAAAAATACCTGTAACAGATTACAAATACTCTGTCATAAAGTAATGAGTTTTGGTACTTTCACTGTTTTTATGTTTTCAAATTAAGTCGTTTTAATCAAACTTAAGTACAATTTACATCATGTTATGAATGAGTTGTCCACAATTTGTCTTAAGTGAACAGAAAATGCTTCGTATTTAAATTTGTTTACAAAAAACACCCATATTATATATATATATATATATATATAGTTTCTTGTTTGCCTGAGCTATTATGATTGCAGCTACTTTATTTTACATTTTGCCTATTTTATTATATACAGTCGATGGAATTGAAGGCCACCTTTGAGTAGTTTTTTTTAAGGATTACTTTATGCTTTGATTTGATTTAATGACCAGTATTGTTTACTTGTTATTGAGTACAAATGCCCTGTACTCTTTCCACTTTACCTCATCATCACTGAGATACTCTTAAAACACTTTTAACTGAATAAACCTGCACGAAAAATGATCTATAAATAAAGTTTGATCGACTGATAAAACACTCCCACTATCTTTTGAACGTTTTGCTTATGACTGCTTAACTCTGTCAGCAATATTTTGAGGCTTTTTAGATTTCTGTATCTTGAAGCCGAGTCGGTTGAGATGAGAGCCACTCACCGTTGTTGAGCCGTGAGGTCAGAGGTGAACTGGAGGGAGGAGGAGGTGCAGTGGTCAGCGCGGCAGACTGTCCCGCTGTGGTCAGGAGGAGCAGCGACGCCACCGCTGAGAGGAAAGCTGACCGACAGAGAGAGACAATCGTCAAATACGAGCAACTGCAATGAAGCGCTTTTAATTTATACGCTCGGAAATCACTTTGTATCCAATGAGGCTCAATTTAATTTATAAAAGTTTAACAAGGTTAAAAGTTCAAACTCACCGTTCTCCATCTGTCTCTGTGTGAACATCTCGTCTTCTTGTGATGTTTTCAGCTCCGTCTGCCTGCACACTGTAACCAGCCACTGGCTTTGACCCGCTTATATAATTTGTACCTGCTTTTCACAGCCAATCAATGAAGACTGAGAAAAAAAAAAAAAAAAAAAAAATGAGAGGAATTTCCTTCACAAAGAGAAAAAAAAAAATCCACCTGCATCACTTCCTTTGTTCGCGCCGACTCTGCGTGTCGAGACAAGGTCTGAATGGCCGTGATGGTGGCGGGGGTCACATGATGGCCTCCAGGCTGCTAAAATAAGGCTTCTTTCTTTTTTGCTTTGGAAGGAGTTAGGCCAGTCTCTTGGCTGAGAGTTTCACTCAAATATCACCTTGCGTTCACTTTGTAGTTTTAAAATGTTGCCTCACCGATAATTATAGGTGTTGTGAAACCATCAATTTCTTTCGAAAAGGCTGATTACACGAGGAACCTTTTGAGGAGGTGTCTCCTTGCCTCCTTATTCATTCATAGCAGGTGAGGAGAGGACAAGATGGAGATTTAGAAGATTGATGCATTAGAGAACATTTGCAGCGTAGTTTAGAAATGCTGGGGGAGATCACAGAAAGTTACTGGATAATCAATTGTGATTTTTTTATTATTTTTTCTCCCCCCCTTCCAACTGTAATTTGTAGTCTTGCTAAATTCCATGAATAATCGACCGGTTATTAACCGGTTGTGAAAGATGTGGTGGAGAGAAAGTTTACAAATGGCAACATTCCTCCTCTAACCTTCCCACTCAGGTGGAAAAGAGAACCTATGGAGGCGGTGACAAACACGTGGAGACGGTCCACGGTCACTCAGTGTTTATTATTTTCTTGCAATGTAACCTATGACATCAGGAAACTGCCCATTGCTTTTGTTTGGAAGTCTCCTGCTTCGCATGCTGGAGAGAATATTTGCCGTCACTCAGAATCAGAGAAGGTTTTGGGATAAAAAGGTTCATGTTCAGAGGAAGTTCTCTCATTTTGGCACACTACACCCCACATTGCGTAATAGATCCTCCTCCCAGGAGGTCAAAGACCACGTCTGTGTGTAACAAGTTCAGAACTGACTTCAGCTTGACGTTTGCGTCTCGGCATCGATTGCTGCGTTGCTCAATAAAACACGTGCAAGCACACATCCCTGGTGGAATTCTTCAAAAAGTGCATATCGTATTTCCGCTGTTTATCTGACAATCGCGGTAACCGACGATAAAAGTGTTGGCATCCCGCTAACACTGGGGAACAGTGATAGTTTCAGAACATATAAACCCGTCACTCAGACTGCTCCGACCCAGATTGGATTTCAGCGTTTCAGTGCTACCAAAGACAACAAGGACACGTGAATATCATACCAGGACATCGTGCACAACTACACTGGTTTATCATCTTTGAGGTAACTTGTCATTTGTTTCAACATTCACACTCAGTTTCCAGTCGAGTGTCTGATAAATACCAAAAGTAGAATTAAGTGGAAATCACAACACACCGTTATAGTTGCACACAATCATTTTTATTTCATATTCCTTTTCCAGTGACTCTGGAATGTTACAACGATCCAAACCGACCTCAGTAGAAAAAATAGCGATCTAAAATCTTAAAAAGTGAAATCTGCAATAAATAACTTAAATAAATAAACAATATAAACATATCAAGTAGGTTTCCCAGCAGATATGGAGTCTTGAGTTCAAGCATGTTTAAATCAAAGTGTGTGTGTGTGTGTGTGTGTGTGTGTGTGTGTGTGTGTGTGTGTGTGTGTGTGTGTGTGTGTGTGTGTGTGTGTGTGTGTGTGTGTGTGTGTGTGTGTGTGTGTGTGTGTGTGTTTTAATGCATCAGAGCGTTTCTGGCGGCGGTCACAGTGTTCTTCATCAGCATGGCGACTGTCATTGGACCCACACCTCCAGGTACAGGTGTGATGAAACCGGCTTTCTCCTTCACTCCTGCAACAAGTCAAACAGTTCAGAGTTCCGTCACTCCCCCTTTCTTTTCCTGGTTTCGACAAACGTACCTCCGTTTCACTTTTTTTAATTTTATTTCTAAGGACAAACATTTCACCGATTATGTGTGATATGAATAGAAAACGTTTGCGTTCTTTACCTTCAAAGTCGACGTCACCGATGAGCCGGAGTTTGCCTGTGTTTGGGTCCTGAATGCGATTTATTCCCACGTCGATGACTGCTGCGCCCTCTTTAATCATATCTGCTGTGATCAGACCAGGAACGCCTGCACACATATCCACACAAAACAGGACCTAATGGCACAAGATAACCTCGCATTGTATTCCTCTTATAAAAGCTTCTGAACAAGCGAGCCAATAATCAGACAATAATACATTATTGTGTGATTATATGATTGTATTGTATGATACTCCTTTGTTTTGGTTTCTCCGCTTGCTGTTACTTCATCCTTTGGTATTTTTATTATTGTGTTTAATGATGGTAGTGATGCTGTTTATTTTTATTCTAAAATGACAAAAGATGACAAAGTCCACCGTCCTCACATATCAGAATTTAAAAAAAAAAAAATGCTCATGATGTGTCTCCTTATCGATAACATCATTTGTGATTTCAGCTCCACAACGCAGGAATCCATACCTCGGAATTTAAAAACCCTGCAGCCCATTTACATGATCCAACTTGTTATTTGAAGTCACTTCATCATATTTAACCATCAGAAACTTTGTCCATGATTACAATTATTCAAGGTCAAAAGTCAAACGTGACTTTATTGGGACCCGTAAGCAGATTTTTGTGCAGCAGGAGAGGGTATCTGGCAGTAAAACGCAGGACAGAAAGAAAACAAACAGTAGATGTGGGAAGATTATTTATTATACAAGTATATAATATATAAATACAAGTATTCGCGTGCTATGTTTAAAGTTACTGATGACACAGTGATGCATTAAGGCCAACGTCGCTGCAGAGAACGTAACACATCATTAAATGAAGAATCAATATTATGTCATGAAGAATGTCAGTCTTCTTCTCTTAGTTTGCCATTTCTCTAAAGTTCCCATCACAACTCCAGCACTGAAAGTTACCCAGCTCAGTTTGAAGACCCTTTTCATACATTTTGTACTTTTACTTTAATTCTACAATCCTGGAACCAGAAGCTTGGAAACCGATGACTCTGTTGTCACACTGTGTCTCCCTAGAGTTTCATGCAAAGGAAAACCTCAGCCGACCGTCTCCAAGGAAGGAAATGATCCAGAATTCTCTATTTACATTGATAACAATCCTTCCCTGAAGTTGGTCCTGAAATTACAACCAATAAATAGTAGAATCAAGTCACATAACAATTAAGCATCTTGTAAAAATAGCTCAGCTCACATGCAGCGTAACAGAGAAACCAGAGGACCTTGGTGACACGCCACCCCCGCACTACACATCGAGCCCAATGACCACGAACTGTGGATCAGCTGACGTTTCGTTAATTACACCATTTAACTGCAAATGTAGTTGCTCATCACCAAAACTGAAACCTAACGGCTGGATGAAAAGAAAGAGCCCCTCCCACAGAACCGTGTTTAGTCATCAAGAAAAAACCCTTTAAACAATTGACGTGAACAACATGGCGCCCCCTCAGGCGTAATGTCAGTCAATGTGTTGGGTATCGCTGCCCAACACGGTTGATCATCCCACATTCCTGCTGCAGGAGAAATCTCCCGTCGTCTAAGAAAGCTTTAATTGGTGACCACAAAGGAGGCAAAAGGTCACGGAAGTGCAGTGTTTACTATTTTCATACCAATAAGATGACCTCAAGTGAGGACACGTAAACACTTTCACAGCACAGTGGAGATACAGTGGAGCATCATTCTGTCTGTGCCAGACGGCCTCAGGAACGCAAGAAACTACACCAAGTACCAGGAGTGTCTTTACGAACCATGTGTATAATTCAGATCGGTTTATCATCAACATTATTAGGCAGCCGACAGTCAAGCCACTGATAAACTCCATAGCCACCATAACTAAGAATGGATGCTGTGAATATGGAAGTGTGTACAAAGGATGTTACTAGATTCACCATAGAAATAGTAGATTACAGATAAAAACTATGTATTTGGGTAAAATTACTGTTTTACAGTACTTATATCTGTCAGAAGAATCTGATTGGACAGAGACGAGCACCAATGTGCTTACCAGCTGTTTCACAGCGAACTCAGGCTCACTAGCACTGACCTAATGTTTTCTCTGGGTTGCATATGGAATAGAAATGTACAAACAAATATGTACGACTCAAAGAAGGATGGCGTGATGGAAACGTGAAAATACAAAAAGAAAATGTGCAGGAGACATTTTGACGCAGACGAAACAAAGAAATCTGTTTTTGTTTTTATTGTCACTGCTGTCAGCGACTGAACCGTGTGAGTGGAACTGTCCACACTGGAATCCCGTGACGGAATCACCGTCGTAGTGGAATTAAGTACAGCACACCCTCTCGTTTGATGTTGCTTAAATAACACAATTAGTTGAATAGCTTGAGAAAACATTAAGTCAAACAGGTTCTCAAGACAAGACGGACATTTTCAAAGTTCAGGCAGTCACACATATTTCATCTGTTATTTTACCAAAATGTGTTAGATTCAACCCTGAAGCTGGCAGATCAGCAGTGGAGCTCTGTATGCTGGCCGCTTCATTTAATAAGTGAGGAATACTACTAAAAGTATCACTACCTGCAGCTGCAATGATGATATCAGCCAGCCTGGTGAGCTCTTTCAGTCGCTCTCTGGGCGTACATCTGTGGGCGATCGTCACTGTGGCGTCACCTGACATGAAAAGAGACACGTGGGGGTTAGATTCAGCTCAAATAAGTCAAAACATTCAGACGTCAACGCAAGATGCTTTTAATACGTCGGCAGTCCCTCTGAACATTATATTTAAAAAAACGTTTCATTGGAGGATGACCACATCAGGTTTCACCTTGCTGCGTTGTACAGACATGATAGATGTGGGCACACGGTGTGAGAAAACTGAAAATAGCTGCATTAGAGCCGAGATAAATTGGAAGGGAAACAGTTTCCATGTAGATTGATGTGACATTTAGCTTCCTTTATTTGGCCACTACAAAAAAACTAAAATCCTGGATTGGCTAATCCATGACCACATTGTTGCGAGTTTCCTTAACCTGGAAAGCTGCAGCATTTTCTGACTGCAGGATGTGAAACATAAAGACAAACCTGCTTTTAGAGCTGGGCACTAAATTCATTTTTACATGTGATGCTCTCACTTCAAATGGATTTGAATTCAACCAGTAAAATGTGACGTGACCTACAGACACAAATATTTTAAGAGGTCACAAGAAGACAAACAAAAATGTTGAAAGTCATTGTGATCAGAAAGACACAAGTATGTCTTTAATTACAGTTCTGCATATTTGGATTACCTCTAAAAGAGTATATCAAATAGATAATATGAAATTTATATGAATGTGATCAAAGAAGGGATTGTCATTTAACGACTGCTCAGCTCTGGGAAAAGGAATCGTGCCCAAATCCAATGTTGCCTAATTCGTCAACTGTTTTCAGGCGTTATTTTTTCTTTTGTTTCCGTGTGTTTATTCATTTGAGTCAGCTCAGAAGGCGACAGGAGATTGATTGGTGGCCGTAGTGAATGTTCATGTTGCAGTACGTCATCAGCAAACACTCATTTATGTCAAAGGTATTTCCAGTGCCCAGATACATTCTACCAAGGATGCTTTCTTTTTTTTTTTTCCCCCCAAGTAAATAAACTCTGGCAGAATATCTTCATGAACATCAGAATAGAAAATCTTTCCATCTTTTGCTCACATTATCTTTGAATACGTTGTTCTCCTGCAACCCAACATGAAAACACACAAGCCAGGGTGGCAGGTGGTGATGAGCGAGAATACTTAATAAATTACACAATGAGGAAATGAAACCTTTACAATTGCATCTGAAGTGTTTAATCAACGTGTCAGAAGGCATCTTGCACAGTCAG
Source organism: Lipophrys pholis (assembly GCF_963383615.2). NCBI lineage: Eukaryota > Metazoa > Chordata > Actinopteri > Blenniiformes > Blenniidae > Lipophrys > Lipophrys pholis. Next base: position 10,674,371 of record NC_137638.1, read on the forward strand.
AGCTTTACTGGGGACCATTGAGACACAAGGGATCACGCAAGGAGGGATTCTGGGACGATAAGAATAAAAGAGAAGGCAAGGCAAGTCCTGGCACATCGAAGCTGCAGATCACATACCTGATGAAAGGTGTGTGCTGGCATTACTCATCTTGTGGGGACGTAAATCCTTTCACACTGGGAGGATGTGATTTCCTTTTTCTGCACAAAGACCCACCACGACTGAAATTTTGTGCCTAATCAGCTTTGTAAACTGCTGAGGTTTCTTTGTATGTTCACTCTCCACATGATTTAACAATTTGTATTTCAGCTTTATTGCAAAATCCTTCCAATCTGAGAAAATTACAGCACATGGTTGTAATTCTTTCCCGAATGATTTTTAGTATAAACGTTTGCTTGAGTGGGGCATGAATGCTGCAAACCAATCAGCTCAAATGCTGAACTGAAAGGTTTTGAAGAGGTTTTCTTATTTCTATATAATGAACTCTTTTCGATTTAAGCTTAGCCACAATGTTAAAAAAAACTACTACTATCCTGTCAACTCCTCACAGCCTTCAGTGAAAATAAGAAACACCCAATTCTGGTTTTACTGAACCTCAATAGAAGCATCCTGTGAGTTTGATGATATTGATATTGGTTTGACATTTACTCATTAACAACATCAATGAGGACGGGAGTTATATCTTTATCTCACTTGCAGGGTGAGTCACGATCCTTTCAAGTGCAAGGTGTAATGAGTAATTTATGCTTCAAGAAAATTGCCGCCGACTTTTCATTTCCAGACGGGGACTCATTGGTGACCTTTGGTCCTACTTTCACTTCTCACGCTTTCTCCTTGTCCCATTCTACTCGGAGGAAATGTCAAGACGATCACAACAAAATACGTGGATATTTGAATAGCGATACCTGAAACTAATGCTTTAAATAATCTAGAAACTTGTTTGTCAAGTGGTTCAGCAATGAACGGATCAGTGTGACTTTTGTGTGGTTTGTCCTGTATCCTCTAAACGGTAACACACTGTCTGGGTGTACGATTTGCATCAACACACCTACGCAAACTGTTCACAACCTAACAAGTTTTTCTGTCTGTCTGTGTGACGTGTCTGGTGTGTGACATGGGTGTGTGTTGGACCTGATGGACCGGCTGTTTGAAAAACTGGAGTTTTCCCTCATTTAGAAACAGTTGCTCCACATGAACAGGTTCTTACATCCCCATGGATGCAGGGGTAAATAAAACAATGCCATGCCTGCAGTTTATTAGCTATCTACGATAAGGTGATAGCTGGCTTGTGATGTTAAAGACTTTATTTCTTCCATGGACACACGGAATACTTCAGGTTTTCTCGTGACTGATTTATGGACGATTAAAGTCCTTAAGGAAGAATTATTGTGCTTTTCTGTATTTTATGTCCTAAAACACTATGGGGGTTGGGTGTCCATGCAAATCTGGCCAAGGGTTCAAATAATGAGGCACAGACGTCTAAAGGCAATTCCTTTGACCTGCTCAGACAAGTCTTCGACAAATAGCCGGCATTAGCTCACCACAGAAGTCTGCTAGGAAGTATCCATCCACCTGCTCAAGTCTGTCCACAAAGAGTCCCACAATGGAACCAATAGACCCACATTTAAGTGTTAGGTAATTCAGGAGTTTTTACAGTGTGGGAAGACGATCAGTGTGTTTCAAAATGATGCTGGGAAAAGGCACCCATCCCCCTGGCCTCTACATTTTCCTGATCTGAAGCTTCCTGCAGATGCAGAGGAGACCCACCAAAAGCTTCGTTAAACAAACCATTGGTGGAACCCAATTCAATATATCCCTTATTGGTTATTTGGTCTCCTGTGTTTGGCCGTTTGTGAGAAGCTGCACCCCTCCTGAAGCTTTCTAAACAAGCTGGTTCTTCATTAAAAGAGAAACATCATTTTGGGATCACAGTGTTTACTTCACGAGGCTCCATGATATTTCTTCCACAAAACATCCGCACAAGAGGTAGAGCGGCTACATTACAGCAAATAACAATCACTATCAATCACATGTTTTTCCTAAATTATGTTTAGTCATTTCCGATCTTGCGATATTGTTTCTTTTTAGCACATCAGTCGACGCTCTGAGGACGACTGCAGATGCAGCTGAAACATGTCAGCATGGTAAAAACCATCTCTTCTTACTTATTTGTTGCTTAAAAATAGACAAAATCTTAAAGATGATTTTCTTTTATGGAGTTTGCATGTTCTTCATGTGTGTCCACTCACATTCTGCAGGTTCTCCGGTCTATTCCCACAGTCCAAAAACATGCATTTGAAGCCAATTGACAACTAGAAAATGGTCCATGTGAGTGTATGTTGTCCGTTTCTGTGTTTCTCTGTGATTGGACTGCCGTCATCGTCAGCTCAGATCAGGTCCATCAGTTGGATAAAGTTAAATGGATCGATGGATGAAATTTTATGTTCATTACAAATTACAAAGCACAATGTATGATTCAGTAATATTCTTGGTATGTTTACAAGCTTCAATGTCTCCTTTTTACCCTCTGCCAGACAATGACAGAAATTAAAAACAGTTTCTCTTTAAGACATTAAGACACAGTGTTTTCCACATCCTGCACATTCCCCAAACAAAGTTACCCACGTCAGTACATCATTATCATAACAGATTTACCCATAAGGTAAATGAAGTGAGTTTTCTTTAACCCTGTAGGCAAAAGTCCTTTGATTACTTGTAAGACTTCCCTTAAAAATGTCCTCACCCCTCTACTTTAACATGTCAATCTTATCGTGCTTCTTCATCTGAACATGCAATACCTCTCCAAATCCCTTCCTGTTCCTGCACCCTTATAAGGAAGTCATCCGTTTACAAGCAGAAGCCAGCAGGTCTCGCCCCCTGTGCTTCCCTTCGCACTCCCTCTTTTTATCTCCTGCAGTAACGCACAAAGCCTCCTTTTGTTTGTCTTTTACAGGAGAGGAGTCAATGAAAGTGTTGGTCGTATCCTGATAAAGCTCCTCAAATATTGTTCAGGGAAAGCCAAGATGGTGCAATATTGTCCGCTGTCAGACGGAAGCAAGCCAATCCTATTACAATACTGACTCACCGACAGCATACAGCGCACACACACATACTCACACAAGCTTACCTCCCGGGCGTTCATGGTTGCGATCGGTGTGCAGCAGCATAGCGATTGGCATTCCAACATTTTTGGAGCGACCTGCAACGAGGACATTCTTCCCCACAGTCTCAATACCTGCACACAGACATTTCCAGGCATTGAAGCTTTTTTTTTTAATGAATTATATTGGATTGGCTTTGTACTCGTAAGCTGAGACAAGCAAGAACACGAATGTGCGAGAAGCAAAACTGTTAAGGTCTTTATATACCTGAGGCCCCTTATTAGCGTCAGCATTTTTTTCTAATCTCTTGTTATTGTTACGAGCGGAAAAGTAAAGGTGACATTTTACTTTCGAGGCAAGCCCAAAAAAAAATTTCAGTCTCCACATTAAATAAACACATAAATCAAAGGTCTGGAGAGCTCAGTTCAGATCCCAACAAACATTCCCGTACCTGTTTATTTGTGTGTCTGTCACCTCAGATGCACTAGTAGTCTTGTCTCCTCTGTTTAGTGGCATGCACTACTAGCATGCTCCAGTTGCCTCTGAATTGGTTTATTCAGCATTTTCTAGGAAGTTGCAGATACAAAATTGTGGGGAAATAAGAATATAAACTAGTGCAAATATACCCAGGACATAGATGACCTTGAGTTCAGATCACCACGTAGCTGTGCTCAGTGTAACATGTTAGTTTGACGTGTTCGAGATGTGGTACAGTCTTTCAGTGTCGTCTTGACAGCAATCAGAAGTACCTGGCTGTAGAATTGTATAAAAAGTGCAATAAGTGACTGCTCCAAGGTAACTTTCAATACATTAATAAAGTGTGGCTTGATGATACGGACAAGATTATGTTACAAATGTGTTGCAGGCTGATGACTCTCGGCTGATTGAACAGCCATACTGCAGACGTCTTACAGGCCACCATGATGACGAGCACATGGGTACAATGCTTCTTTCTTCTTTAACCTTTCATGTAGTGTTTGAATCTCCTAAATAACCTAAATGATGTAAGAGTTGAGGTTATGAGAAGTGTGTGTGCTAAATCCTGTCAGCAGGGAGCAGACAGGAACCAAAGTGCTAAACTAAGGTTTTGATATATTCTGCAGAACTTGAGCTGCATGATGATACACTGGTAAAATGTAATGCACCCAAAACCCTCCTTATTTTTCCCGAGTGAGGAAGAGAAGGACAAGATTATCATTTGTGTGTTTTTAGCTTGGCGATAAAGCTGATAAAAATCTTTCATCGGGTATTTGTTGAAAGTTCATATTACCACCAGAATTAAAAGGCTCTTACAAGTAATATCTTCATCCCTCATGCCCCTGGTATGCCGAGACATTTATTAAACAAAGATTCCTAAAAATGAATAGAAATATCACACACAGCCCAAGGCCACGCTCGATTTTTTTTGCACGATTAAACAGGCATCAAAGGTTACTCTGTCGATTGACACCCCAATGCCACCTCAGCAATGTGAATACATGTGTTGGCTGACATGAAGGTCAAGTAAGTGATTGGCAGTGGGAGGATAGGTATGCACCAGCTATGCCAAGGTCTCAGTTTTGAAGGTTTATGTTCGAGAAATGAATGCTGAGCGTTGTTTGGGCACGCTGTTAATAACAAGCGATAAAATGTAACTAACAGAAACAAAGGAGCTTTTTTGTCAGTATTATGCAACTTATTCAAGAAATCTGGGCCCGATATCTCAGGTTTACGGGAAACAATCATTTTGCAATAGACAAAACATCAATCTATGACATTTTTGAGGTATTGATCAAACCGTTTCACGAAATCCTGCTGGAGGTGACTAGAGGTGCCACCACTTTCTGATTTCTTCCATCTAATGCTAAACTATCTCCAATTTAATTCATCAAAAGGATATTCTCATGAAACCTTAAAGTAAAAAAGTCTGATGTACTCACTGAACGGAATAAGGCAAAATGGCTGTGCAATGTTTCAACAAGAAGTTGGATTAAAGTGACGAAGCAGCATCAGAACAACATTTTTACGAGGAAGGAAGTTACAGTAAAGCATCTGAAACTATATTTGAAAGAATTGGGACTCCACGGATGCATACTGAGAGTGCACCGGGATTCTTTTATCCAGGAAACGGTGAACCGTCTCACAATCGCTTCAATATTCCTCCAATGAAAGCTGCAACATTAAAACAGGGATCCAAAGAAAACTAACTTTCATGTCATCACAAGAAAATGTCAGTGATGGTGGAGTGATGAAACCACTGCCAGCCCAAAGAAACATTAGGATTCAATTCATGCCCTGAAGTGTCTGGAGGACATTTGGCATGACTCGAACACATAATTCCACAAACAGACACTTACGGTAAAACACAGGGGTGGTAAATTTATATGTTCCCTGATAGAAAGTTGGAGGGAGAACTCCAGGGCATCAAATAATACGTAATGAATCACAAATATTATACAAGGCAGGACAGAGGAAAATATTTAGTTTTGAATAATTCTTTGAGGCAAGATTGGCTTAATTTTTCAAACGTGTATACACACACACACACACACACACACACACACACACACACACACACACACACACACACACACACACACACACACACACACACACACACACACACACACACACACACACACGAGTGCTCAACCTCCATTGGGAGCAATTAAGGGTTTAGTGTCAAGGCCAAGGGCACTTCGACATATGGACTGGACAAGATGGGAGGCTGAATCACAAATTTAGAGTCTTTGACCTGTCAAACTGCTTTTGTGGTGGGAAAGAAAATTGGAAGAAAAAAAAAAGAGGAACCTGTATCTCCTTCAGATCTGACTCCTCTCCACATTGGGTATTTAATCATTTAATTTAACAGTCCACATAGTAGATTAAAACTGCATGAACAACTTCCCATCCCAGCCTTTTGTGTTCCGTTCGTCTATTTATCCGTCAGATGGCAGCAAAGCATCTAAACTGTGTGGCAACTCTTTTCCAGTCCATCAATGGCCGAGTTAGAAAAAGTTACCTGAAGGGAACGAACCAGCTCAAGGTTAGTGCTGTTTGGGAACAACGGCGCCCTCTGCTGGGTGTAATCAGTAACACAATCTCACTTATTGCATTGGCAAATTTTCTTACATCTTCAATTTAACACCAATGACACCCTCAAGAGCTCACCTTTAGGAACATTTGTAACAGAAGTAATTTGTCAGGCTTCAGAGAGGTTTCTGGAACAAAACCATATCTACTGCATACTAGTATGGCAAATATTTTAATCTGCTTTAATACTGGAACTTTTTCTTAGTGTGAGACAGTTTGAGGAGGAAATATAATCTGGAAACCATGTACATTAAAAAATGAACACAAACAAGTGCTCCTGGTATTACCATCTAAATTACTGCAACTGTTGCTTTCAATTAGGTGAAACATGTTTCAAGAGTTGACTGTTTTCTTGACGAATATCGGAACCAGACAGCAAGAATTAAATTTTGTTAATACCATAATGGTTCTGTTCAAGGTTTGATTCGTGCTCGGGACCTTCACAGTCTGAAAACAAGCTTTAGAGTTTGTTCAGAACCGGTCTGGATTGAATCCTGCCGAGGCCCACAGTCAGCTGGGACCGGCTGGAGCTCCTTGACCTCATGTCAAATAAAGTGGTTGTGAAAGACTGATGGATAGCTGGATCTTCAGTGCCCTTTAAAAGACGACTTATATACAGGAACTGAAGGGATGAAAGAACATATTAAAGAAATTAATGCATTAAAGAAGATCTGGTGGTGTACCTGCTCGTTTGATGATCTCCCAGACGGCTGCGGGCGTGGCAGGTACCATGGACCTCTGGTCCAGACACAACTTCCCGATATTCACAATATGGAAGCCGTCCACATCCTTCTCCGGAGCGATGGCGTTACAAACTGCTCGCTCATTGATATGTTCTACAGCGGAGAAGGAGAGGATTACCATGAATACGTATCTTGCTAGTTCACACGCGGATGTTCCGCGGGGTGTAATCAAACCCGGGTGTCCCACGCTCAAGATCAAGACTCAACCCAAAAGTACCACCAGGCAACTTTGACCAGACATAAAGAATCTACTGAAACTGTACTGTACGATCAGTAACTGTTGAGGAAATGAGGGGGAAAATGCATCTGCAGCTGCAATGACTTTGTTTACCGGGAAGTGGCAGCTGCACCAAGAGGCCACTGACCCTCCAGTCACGGTTCATTTTGTCTATCAGCTCCAGCAGCTCCTCCTGGGACACGGAGCTCGGCCGCACCACAGTGTCACTGGAAATACCTGGGGACCACACACGTCATGCATACCGCGTTAAAAGCATCGCCATGTCGGACAACATTGCACATAAGTTTTGCTTATGGAAAACCACGTTTACCCAGGGGTGTATGTGTGCCTGTTTCAAATTCTGAACTGCATCAGGTGGGTCTATGTTGTGTGTGTATAGTGCTGCATTTTAAATAATGTAAAATTCAAGAATGGCTACACAGCTCATAACTGACCGAGGATGCTGGCAGCACGGGTCTTGTTCTTCACATATGTCCGACTGGCCGGGTTGTCCCCCACTAAGACCACTCCGAGGTGGGGTCTCATGTTGCCCTGAGCAACCATCTCTTCCACATCGCGCTGGATTTCTCTGTGGAGCTGACGAGCCAACTCCGTTCCTGAAATCAACACAGCGGCATGCCTGGAAAGATTAAGTGCAAAGACATGGCCGCCTGGTTAAATACAGTATGGAACAGACACGAGGCAGTACGTATCTACCAATCCATCTTCTACACCGCTTTAACAAACTTTAGGAAACCAATCCCAGCTGACGACAGGTGAAGGCAAAGTGTCCATCACAGGACAGAGTGACAGACCACCACACCTTCAAACCTACGAGCAATTTATAGTCACTAATTACCCTCAACTGCATGTTACATGCAAACTCTGTCATCACATACATATTATAAAGTACATAGAGTATCCCTGAAAAACATTTTAAAGAAATTCTGCATACTGGCTCCAACACTTCATTTCTTCGATTGTATATCATGCATCGTATTTATAGCCCAGCCTGGAATGGATATTGAATCAGCTTTATGGGAAAGACGGTTGCTAATTTTACTTTGAGTTTGAAAACATTTTCCAGTACCATCCAGTTTTTAAAAATGCTTGACGAATTAAAAAAAATGTATGTTTTTTTTTTTACTCATTGGATGTTGCATGATTGGAAGTGTCAAGATGATATTTGATACCAAAGGTATGCAAAAAGTATCACCTTTTGGACATCATCCACATTATTATTATTATTATTATTATTATTATGTGTAGTGGCAGTGGTGCCCTTCCTTCGTGTAAAGCCCCCTCCCCTCGGATGTCTGTGCGCAGCCCTGTCAGTACCTGCTGCATGAATGAAAATACGTTTGCTTCTGGGCTGTAACGCAGAGTAATGCAGGTAACGTCCAAACGTTACTCTTGACATCAACGAATGATAATGATGATGTTCCACGAGGTTTTGTGCTTAATTCGTTGGCGTTGGTTATTGAGAGCCCTGTGAGTTCATCCTGTCTTAATGTCTTAATGACTGCGGCGCTCGCGCCGGTGTGGCGGGCGGGGGGTTAACGGTCTGCTACGACCACCGGAGGAACTGCGGCGTCTTTACGTAATTTACATATATTCCACGACGCCGGTGTTGGTTCAATCACTTCCAGCTGACATCCTTTCCGACGGTATACCGGCTCAACCGGCTCTCTCCGCCGTGAACGGTGAAACCCGCTGTCAATCAGCGTCCTCCGGCACGTGACGGCGCACACACGCCTTCGCCGGCGCTCCAGCGTCCCTCCGCATCCGCAAACTCACACTATCTCTACCGGGGATGGGGGAGAGGGAAATTAAAAAAGTCGCCGCGTTTCGGCCGCGGTGCCGCTCACCTCGTCGCCGACTGCTGTAAATGTCTCTTTTGACTCTCGCATTTTCTGTGCGTCCGCAGCTTGGCCCGGCAGCAGTGGTGGTGTAACGTGAGCGGGCTACAAATCCTGAAGGAGGAGCGTAGCGGTGAAACAGAGGCCGCCATGTTTATGTGCGCGCGCGCGCGTGTCGTAAAGCGCGTGTACGACGTGCGTGTGTGTGTGTGCGCGCCAGGGAGGAGAGAGAGGGGGCAGGGCGGTGTGTGTGTGTGTGGAGGACAGCTGATGAATGGACACGCACACAATGCACTGCCTTGGTTTCTGGTCTGTGTGAGCCGGGATTTGACCTGACACAGCCACGGACGGGCCTCTTCACAGCTCACTATCAATCGTTTTGTGAAAACACACTTGTAATATTACTGTAATGAGGACATATTAAGGTTATAAAATTAAAAAAAAATGTTTATCCATCCATGATCCATCCTCTATACTGTACACAGAGACATCACACATATTTACATCTATGGGTCACCAACTAACCTCACATCCATGTTCTTGGACCGTGGGAAAAAACCGGAGAACAGGAAACCAAGACAGATTGAGAGAACATGCAAACTCAGCACAGAAAGGCCCGGGTGGTATTTTAACCCAGGCCTTCTCGTTGTGAGGCAAGAGTGCTAATCACTGTACCACCATGCAACAACTAATAATATTTATAGTGCATAAAATGTTAATATAAAATGTTAATATAAATATTTAATATAAATTTTGATTTTAATCTAATAATTCTGGGAAAGAACAGTCAGAATCATGAGTTTGTACGTACCATCCATCGATGGTGTCTGAAGTGAATTTTCCTGCTATGCTATGCTTTGCCACTAGATGGAAGCAAATATTCTTGAATACACTGAAGAATAGTCTAGACCGGTCTAGACTAGACTAGACTACAATAGAATAGAATAGAATAGAATAGAATAGAATAGAATAGAATAGAATAGAATAGAATAGAAAGCTAAAATATCAAATGAATCAGAATAAAAAACAACAAAGAAAGTTAATATACAACATTAAATATTCACAAGGCTTAATGGTGATTAATACATGCATGGATATGGATGTGATATGATGGGTCAACTCGAAATACATCAAATTATATGATGAACAATCACCACTGTGTGTCCATCCAGGCAATTTTGTACATCTCACATTGATGTCTGTAAATGTTAATAAACTAACTCTACAAAGAGACATTCACTGCAGAGCATGTAAATCCAACATCATCATTCAATCCATTATTTTATCTGAATTGACAAAATTGGAAAGTGATTTTATTAATTTATTAATTTATTTTGTTAAATTAATAAATAGACTCAGGAGGAATTTTCAAACTCCAAGCAGAAAGAAGAAGATCCCCAAAATCTGATTCAAACCATCTCTGGTTTTCTTGGATTCTTGCTGTGAGGCAAGAGTGGCAACCACCACATCTCCAAGCAGCCTCTTTCACAAACATTTCTATAACCTCAAGTGTAAAATTTACGCTCAGAAACTCTATTATAAATAAACTATTTCTGATGATGTTTCAATCCAAATATAAGAAAACTCAAGTATGATTGTATCATCTTAATGTCCCAAAACACAAAACTGGGTATCCGGAAAAAGTGAGTAGAGTGGGAGTGAGGGAGCGGGCAGATGCAATAAGGGCAGTTGGTGATAAAGACTACGTAACTATCTGAATAAACTGTTAAGTTGTTTAAAATAATTATCTGAGTATAAATGTCCCCAATTCTAACCCAGAACTGTAATGTAAAAAGGAGGGGTATCAAACATATAACCTGCGGGCTGAGACTGGCCTGCCACAGGGTGTAATCTGACCCACAGAACAACATTGGAGGTAAAAAATATGAGGAAGTTTTTGATTTTTGGACGCTGCACTGCTTTAGTAAGATTATCAGACACATCACAAGATTCACAACGCTGAGACATAGACTGAATAACTAAATGTGTCTGCATTGAATGCACATTCTATCTGGTTATAGTCGTAATTATTTGCTTTAACAGATATGAATTTTGTCGCCGTGGGTGTTTATTGATTATTATGCTGTATATTTACTTACAGGCTACATTGAATGTGGCCCTTGAACTGACAAACTAACAAAAGCTTACAGAAATACAACAAGGAACACTAACCACAAGTAGGACTGACAGCTCACTACAGTTATGCAATTAGATTCCCGCATGTTATTGTTATAAGGCTGGAAAAAAAAGAATTTAGGAGCATAAAGAGGTGCAACATACACAGTAACACTTATTTTGTCTAAAATACAGATTTGCCAGAGTTTTCCCTATGGAACCTGAAACGACAGACATCTGTAAAAACATGCATGTGATGTGCCACAAGAACCTGATTAATGGTACCTGGTTGGATTTGTCCATGTCAGAACTGAAAAGCAGCTGTTGGTTTTAGGGAGCCATAAAGATTAAAGCTTGATTGTCAAATGACGTATGTAGAGGAAAGGTTTGTTTGAGTGGTGGGAGTGTATTCAGAAAATGTGGTTAACGCTGCACCCAGGAAGGCTTGCCGTGACACGAGGCCGGAGCAGACTGTACGCTATAACCGGAAGGACAAAAGCCGGCGTCATTAATGGCTGTTACATACATTTTATCTGTTTGCAGATTGATTTGGCAATTATGTAACTGCAAGGAGGGGACGGCCACAGTCACCAATGCAGAACTCAATGCAGCTCAGGAAGACTCTGGGAAGGCACGAACAAAGGGGATCGATTTTCCTGCAACTGTGATGAAGATGTGAAATTTGTTGTTTGACTGTAAGAAGGCAGACAGTACATTGAAAGAACAAGATGTCTATCCCCTAGTGTTTAGATCACAAGTGCAACTGTGGCAACAAAAATGTGTAAACTTCTGAATTATGGTTGTTTCACTTTGGTGCATAAGAACAGAGCATTTAAGAGCTGCTTTCCTAAAAAAAACAAATAAACGTTTAATTGAAGTGAATACAAATCAGCCACAATTCAAATGCAACCCTTTGTTCATGTGATGAGCTGCCCGGCTATATCAAGAGTTATTAACTCATTTATACTGGCTATAACAACAAACAACGCCAATTTGGTAACCTTTCTGGATACATCTCAACTGAACAAATACATTATGGTGTGCTGCGTCAGTTCTTCGAATATGTCGTGACCTTTTTGTCACATTTTGGAAGACATCAAATGAACGATGACTAAATAAGTCGGCAAGCAACAAGATCTGGATCTGTAAACATCAGAGCGACCCCAAAGTGAAAAATCCATCCATCCCCACTTTATCTAACAGGGCTACTAGAAGCTGCAGCCCATGATGACAGGCATGGGATGAAAAGCATGGGAAACTCAGGAGAGGTCACCAGTTTGTCACAGGGTTATTACCGAGAGAGACAATGAACCACGCACACACACACACGCACGCACGCACGCACGCACGCACGCACGCACGCACGCACGCACGCACGCACACACACACACACACACACACACACACACACACACACACACACCTCTGACCAGTTTTGAGTCACCAATTGACCTCGCACTAAAGTGTAAACTCCACACAGAAAGGCCATGAAGCTCCGAATTGAAAACAGTGGTCTCTGAATTGAGGGACCACTGGTGTAGCGGTAGGTGGGCGTGGGCTTTGTCTGCTCTCAGGCTGTAAAAATCTAATTCTCACATATCAAATAAAACCCACGAAGACACTCTTTACAAAATGTAAAGAGGAAAGTCAAGACCTTGCTTTAATAGTAAAGCTGTTTATTTGCACTATTCAACACTGGTCTACCCATATTTATCTATTTATCTATTATGTGCCTTCTTATCATCGTCTTCTTTATTATCATTAATCTCATATAGCGTGCTATTTTCATTCGGTGTATTCTAGATTTTTATTTGTATTCTTCCATCCCATAAAAACGGTTGTTTCGGCGCGTAACAGGTGCTTCAAACATTTCAATGCACTTTTTACTATGTGTAATTGTTGTCTGTGACCAATAAAGGACTTGAAAATTTTGGCAAATTAATAATCAGGGAGTTCTCTGCTGATATTCTTCCAAGCAACAAGAGGTAGATCCAGGAAAGAAAAGGTGAAGAACCACTGTCCCACACCAGGACAGGGCCCTGACTCAGTACACCCATTAAGAATGACCACAGCCAGACACAAAGTAACCACAGACCTAATAAAGAGGTTTATGTGTTCTCAGGGAGGTGGTCATTGTCAGAAAATATCCCACTCCACTCAACTGGTAATCTGGCTCTTGACTCTTATTGAACGCGGTTCAGCTGCTTGTGTGTGTCTGGTTTGACTAGCCCTTCGATTAACCCTTTATTAGCCAAGTGGCCATATTTGGCAACTTCCTTACTTCTTCCTGTTTCCGCCACACGATGAAGACTTCGAAACAGCCAGAAGACATTGAAAACATGTTGTGCATAACATGTCCCTTGTGCTTTCAACTTCTCATCTATTGACATAAAGACAGATAAAACATTTTTTTGCCCTTTTTTAGTTGGAAAAAAACAACAACACTTCTTTAGTGCCCAAGACGACCTGATGTAGTGTTGAAAACCTGATAAAAATGTAAAATATTGTAGCACTATATTTTATTCACATTTTTACTGTGTATTTTTTAAAGTATTTATGAAAATGTGAAGAATGCTTTGAAAAAAACCCTCAATACTGTATTAGTATTTCAATGTGAAAATGAAATATTCTTTTGTGGTTATACATCTGCTTCCAAGCGTTTGTAACATCTCACATATGGCAATGTGTGATCACAGTGTTTGGACTCCAATAAACTAGTCTCAGGTTGTGGAGCAAGAGTCAGTTGTTCCACCCAACCATTGAGTGAATGGAGCGGTCATGTCTCAACAGGCCTCAGTATTTACACCAATCAAAGGGGAAATTATCATGCACACCAGCGCTCCCGCAGCATGGCCGTGGAGGATTTAAACTTCAAATATACTTTGAAGGGAAAGTATTGGTTCAATATGGAAACATTTAGTCCATGAGAGGTCTGTGGGTTTTCTATAGTTCAGTGTTTCTTTTTTGTTTGTTTTTTTTTCTCAAAATATTCGAGAAAACTAATAAATCCGAGGTTGATGTTGGTTTAATTACCGACCACACGACCCCTCCTCCATCTCTCCCACCCACCGCTGTTGACTGGCTCGGTCGGTTATGTAACACATTTATGCATAACGCACTTGGCCACGCTCATAGTAGATAGCAGTAATATTTAGACGGATTAAACATTGCCTTCCACACACTGGTCATCATCAGCACGCACTTTGCGGTTAAAAAAAAAAAAAGACAAATCTTTCCCCAAACAAAATGACTGCATTTCTCCGTTCGGTACAGGTCCTCCTCCCAGACTGCAACATTGGAATAAGACGTAATAGAGAATAGATCTCAAGGCATTTTTGCAAAGGTAAAATGGGGGAAACTACATCGTACATGGGGGACATGGTGGGGAGGGAGCAACACCGAGGGAAAGTTAAAGTACTGGAAGAATAAAGATTAATCACCGGTTGATTTCTCAAATGTGCAATGCTTAATCTGACATAAAAAAAAAAAAAAAACACATTGCGCAAAGCTAAACTTTAACCTGGTTTTAATTCCAACACACCTATAATAATAAATGCCCCAATGTGGCGTCACCTTGCCCTCAGAGATTGACCACTACCCCCCCCCCCCCCCCCCCCCCCTCTCTCTCTCTCTCTTCCTCCTCCCTCCCCCTCCATCCCAAAGCTGTCATCCCAGCAGTGAAGAGTCGACGGCTGAACGCCCGGATGAGAGCAGCGGCAGCAGCAGCAGCAGCAGCAGCAGCGGGCGACATTCAGGGCAACATGGTCGCATGAGCGCAGGGTGACCATTCCAGGGGGACCACCGACAGCCACTGCTGGAATCTCACGGTTTTTCGACGCAGCCCACGTTGAGCCGTTCTGGGAAAATACGGTCCGGAGATAGAGGCGTGGAGGCGGACGGGAACGGCACATTTCCCCCCCTATTTGCGGTGTCCTATTTCGTCGGTAAGTACATTTTGTCTAGTAAAAGAAACACGCAGCCCATGTGTGTTTCCCCTCCTCGCGCTGTCCACTTTTCTTCACCTCGTGCTTCTCCGGGGGCAGAACTGAAGCGAGATCAGGCCTGGTAAGTGTGAATGCGGCGTAAGAACTGACATGTCTGTATTTAAATCAGCTGCTGCGGCGCTCAGACGCGCCGTCTCCACTATTGTATTTACGTCGCCCCCCTGGCAGACATGTTTTATTTTTTTTAATTACTGTTAAAATATTCCATTCACGGCCTGCAGGTTGTTGTTTTTTTCAAATGTCGGTTCGCTGGAAACGTTGTTGTCACTGGTCGCACGCAACTGTGCGAGTGAGTGGAGCGGCTGCACGTGTGCGACTCTTCACAATAGCACCGTTTCACGCGCGCGCTCCGGTGGCCTCTCCGTCGGCTCTTGGCCGGTTTGGAGACGCGGGGGCAGCCGGGGAGAAGCCGGCGCTCGGCTCCCGGAGCCGCTTTCAACCAGCGTTTAGTCATTTGGGTGTTTATCACGCGAGTTCATTTCCCTCTGCTGAGCTTTTTGTGAGCGAGACGCTGTTTGACAAGGCGGGTCGACACCCGCGCATGTGCAATGCGCTACGCCACTACCACCCCGCGGCCCAATCGTGAACGATTTTGGGACGAACCAATCCCAAATATTTCGGAAGTGACTGGCGCGGATCACCCACCCCCACCCCCCCACCCGCTCCTCCTCAGGATATCCATCCCAACCAGTCCGACAGACATAAACAAACCTGTTGATATGCAGGTAGATGTGTGTTGCCAAATATATTTTTTTTATTGTCACGTACATCATGTTCCTGCTCAGTGGAAGCCTCATTGTCTCCATGATTTATTACAGATTGTCAAGTAAAATCAAAAGACGTCTCCCTAGATATGTATTGCAATGGTGCACTGAACTACAAGGGGGAATTAGAAATCTCTAGTCAAAGTAGCTGAGATTTGTAATCCCTTTTATGACCAATTACACAATGCATCAAGGTGGAAGCTGTCGATGCGGAGTATAAAAAACTGCATGTAAGGGATATACCTGACTTTATTATTAAATTACCTTGCACTATATGCACTGCAGCTAAATTTGATTCTTTTACCTACAACGGAAGGCTGAGAGGTCCCACGTTCATGAGTAACTGAGAGGTGGGAAAGGTCAAAGTGGGAGTTTGTTTTAACGCACACTGAGAAGCACACCTGAGTGATGAGGGGAAAGGGTAGAAATGTACTCTTTCCAAGACCAGAAGTCATTTGCAACAAAAAAGTGTAAAGTTTTAATATTTGCTCGACACAATAACAACAAACAAAGAATGTTTTTATGTCAAAACAACAATATTTACATTGTGGATGTTGTTGTGATGGTATATTGTCCACTGGATGTTCATCTGAGCCCGTTTAAACTTTATTAGTACAATAATTACCATCACTCCATACTACATATATCTATATATTGAATTACTGGAGTTGTGTCGTCTGTAAGCGCTCAGCCTCCAAGCTGCCCAAACAGGCTTCGTGAGTTAATGATTAGACTGAATGCTATGATAAGACATAGTGAGAAAGGAGAAGAATGCCCGGGTTTGCCTTCACTTCACTTCACTTCACTTGTTTTGCTTTGGTTTCTTTTTGACAGAAATGAAGAGCAGGAAGCTGTTGGGCTTTTAAAAAAAGGCAGGAGCCAGTAAACTCGACGTGGACACGTCCTGCATGTTTTCAGTGTTCCCCTGCTCCGACACACCCAAATTTATTGAATGTATTATCATGAAGCTCTGCAGAAAGCCAAATAATGAGCCAATCATTACTATCAGGTGTATTGAAGTGAGGGTACATTGAACTCCTGCAGGACTGCGCCCCTCCGGGACCAGGGTTGTCCACCCCTGCTGTAAACTGATACAGCCAAACACTTTGTGATTGTTGTATCTCGTCTGGCCTTTAAAGATTATGAGGCTGACACGGAAGCTTATTATGATAAGATTTGTAGATTAATGACTACCTTCTTTTTTACACACTACTACTGAGTGAGAGCATTCGCGCATCTGATGACAGGATGCCACGTCCTAAAAACATGTTCACGTAATCATGATCCACACTGTTTTTGTTTACTTGCCGCCCCCCTCAACCTTGTTGTTGTCTTGAAAAGTTGCCAGTCAGCCTGCTTGCCTACAATTTGTTTTGCAGGGATTTATGAAAATGTAAGGTTCTTACACCCACACAGGTGGGTAATCTGGTGATTTGCATTTGGAGCTGTCTGCTTTGCAAAGTCAACCTTCTTCCCAAGCAACCTCGCTGTTGAACCTCAGCCGGTTTGACTGCAGTGATTGCTTTTTGCCACCAGGCAGCTTTGTCAAATAGGAAAACTGCATATTACTACTGTGGTCCTCCTTTTTTGACTGAGCCTTAATTAAAAAATTTCCATCACTATCTTGTGGACTTAAGGTGGGGTCACAGATACAGCATGGATTGATTCAAATTATATTTGACTGTACTTTGACCTATCTTTTGTACATGTAATCCTTTAGGTCGAGAAAAAACAATCAAGGCAGAGTGATTCACACTAAATTGCCAGTTGTGTGGCGACAGGGTGCAGCCACAGCTTCCACCACACAGTCAACAGAGTCTCTCTTCTTTGCTAAACCATAAATCCAAACGCTTCATAACAGACACCCGGCTCTGCGTGTTTATATCACGGTTAAGTCAGACATTGAAAGCTTGTGTTTTGGAAGTTGTGGGTTGGAGCTGGCTGTCAGTCCAGGGGGTAGGGCGGCTGTTTGCCTGTTCAGACCAGGTATTTGTACAATGTGTCATGTTTTAATGTTCAACACATTGTCAAGAGAGAAAACAATATTTTTTTTTCATCTGGGTGTTCCTTTTTAGCTCACATGCAGTGAAAGTTGATAAAATCTATGATTCACGCTTTTGATGCAGATCGGTGTCAGAGCCACCTTAAAGGCGCAGTGTCTGCACTTTTAAGAGATACCGTTTCAGGAATCGGATATATTACTCAAAACTATGTTGTTATGATTGGATAAACTCTGGGCGGGGGGGTTGGCCGTTTGACAAATGAAGGATTCTTCTTTTCTAGGCTCTTGAAACTAACAGTCACTTTGTTTTCATCACTTCAGAATAAGATCTGGATGTCCTCATAGTAAGTGGCACATTGTCTTGCACTATCACTGAAAAGTAACACAGAATTCGGTTCCAGATAAGTGTTTTTGTGTTCTTCATGACCACCTCAGCTTCTCCTTAAACTCTCACCAGAGGATGGTAGTATGTCTTACAGGCTGCACTGTAAAAAATGTCTCCTTTTGGCTGACATGTTACTTCAGAACACTACTCATTGCAGGTTTCTTATTCTCTTAACAGCAAACAATGTAGAAAGTTAAAATGCAACTTGAGAAACTCATTTACACAAATGCCAAAATCAGGTTGCAATAATTAGATAGCACATACAATAAGCTGCTTTGTAAACGATAGAGTTTTGGACAATTCCTGTATTAACTTAAAAACAACGTGTTCAATTATTGTTCAAGTGCTCAAGCATTAGTTACTACATTTATATGAACAAAACGGGGATGACATGCATTGAAGAAAACATTGTTTTTATGCTTGTCGTACATTTCAAATTTAGCAAACTATACAAACGATTGACCATTTAGCTTGCAGCCTCTTTGGTCTTGCGGCCATTGGACATCAAATTGTATATCAGTGTTTGAACAATGACTATTCTTCTGAGTTACTAAAGTAGGTTGCAGTGAATGTGCTGTTACCCCTTAATTAAAGGCAGGACCAACACAGAAATGGTACATTTCATACCACATTCCCCTCTGGTGGAGAATCCGAATAATGCCTTTTACCTTTCTCACCAATCTCTTACCATATTAACAGAACTTCAGTTCAAGAGCAATCAATTATCGTTGAGGCAAAAAGTTGATCAACAGTTATTGAGAGTGTTCCTAGGAAGGAATGATTTCCCCTACAGGATCAATAAACTAATGTTTGTCTATTTATTAGATGATTTATTTGTGTTGGCGTTAGTTTTGATTTTCTGTACAAACCCTTGAACTTGCGGTGCACATTTGTTACTTTTTTCTGTTTTAATCATGGACATTTGGAAAAAAAAATGGTGGAATTTAATGAAATGCAACATGACTTTAAAAAGCTGCTGGCTTACCTGGTGGCAAAATTCTAATTATAGCTTAGAATGTTTTACAGCTGCCCACTGTATGCAGACGGCAATCTTAATTGAAAATTTGTTTTGGAGTGAAGAAGTGATGTTGACCTTTTGTGAGTCAACATGAGTGGGAAGGAAGATAAGATGTATGGGAAAAGGCGGCGCGGTCTGCTCTGCTTTCCATGATGGTAGGGCCCCAGTGCCGGCCGGCCCCACGCCAGTGGGTGTGTCTTTGTCTCTGTGGGCGGAAGGGCACTTGGCATGAGGGCTGGCAGTGTCACAGTCGGAGAACAGACTGTCTCTCTGATCAGCCCACCTCGCCCTGCGAGCACAATCACCCCGTTATGTCTGAGCCCTCCCTCGCCATGGCAACATCACATGATGGCACAGAAAGTGCGTGAGTCGTCATGCTGTCTGTGTATACGTCCGCAGCTCGTGTGCTCATAGCGGCGCTGATTAATCAATGTCGCCGCTGCAAACGGAGATAATCTTGTCATCCACCACGGTCAGACGATAACACGTTTTTACGTTATTTTATTGGCAAAGGTCAAAACAATCACTGCAGACAACAACAAAACAGGAAAGGTGGGGTTATGGGTGTTGTTATTGTGAGAGGAAACTGAGACGAGTGCTCATTTAGCAAGCTGCTGTCCGTCAGTGATGGACAAAGAAGCTGAAAACAAATGGAGAAGTTGCACATAGGCTAATTCTTGTTCATTTGATTTAAACATGGCTTCAGGCTCAGGGTGCTGTTAAAGCCCGACAAAAATAAAACCATTTCAAGCCCCACGTCTCTTTACGACCACTGGTGCAGTTTGTATTTCTGCATTTCGCCAGAACCTGGCTGTCTGGACACAAACACCTTGAATGCATTTATGTAATCAAATATCCTGTAGCTGGTAGACATGTATGTTGTTGGAGAACTCTGTCTAGTGAAAAACATAAAACGAACGATGTTGTTATTCTTTTTTAGCTGGTTTGTCTGTGTCTTAGCACTGTCACGCACCCCTGCATTCTTCCGTTAGCCTTAAGTGAGCCTTCATCGCTCATGATGTGGAGGTTATGTACCGACATGTCTACGCATTATCAATGTAGTCATATTTTTTTCTTTGTCTTTTCTTTTTCTTGCCTTTGCAGGTTGCACTGACACAGTATATTTTTGTTTTCTCTAAATCACGCCTCTGGCTTTAGGCTTCTTGTTAGTTTCCTCCATTTTGGTTGCTTTGAAGCAGAGGACTCTCATCTAAATTGTAGAGGGCGACGCTTACGAGAAAGCCTCCACTCTTGTAAGTCATTGCCTCTTTAAAGACAAAACCTCTGAAATTCGTTCCCATGAAAAGGAGAAACCATACCGTCTTACAATGAAACAATTAGCCATTTATTACCCCAGTTAGCGTGTCACTGTTGTTGCTGATTACATCATTTTCTCTGACCCGTTGTGTGCTTTTGGCTCCGTTGGTGCACTCCACTCAGGCCATGAGAGCCAGTCTCTGGGCTTTCTGGTGGCCTTCTGTGTGCGGTAGGGTCTGTATCAAAGCTCTGTCGCACAGTGCGTCTCTTGTTTGGGTGCTGGCCTGGTGTAAACTATGCTAATGACAGGCTTACTGTTGAACTATGGGGCCTTGTGGTTGTATTTGTGGCAGCTAGAATGGTCCTTATTTTATTGTTCTGGTCACCCAAGTTTGTCTCTGAAGCACCTTGGTGATTGTCAGACTTGAGTGAGTAATAATGCCATTGATGGTCAGCTTGGGGATTAGGAAAAAGCATGTAGATGAAAAAAATAAAGAAAAAATGTTTGTTCTGGAAAGAAATACCAAAATAAACATGGGGAAAAACTATTCTTAGGATCTTGGGGGGTGGGGGCTATCCTCGCCAGATGTAGTTATTCTTCAGCCTTTCAGAAACACCCAGATTCAGTACACCGTTTTAAACAAGTAGCCTCTTTTTCTTCAGGTTGTGATTGGCATACATGTATGTGCTCCACTGTAATGGCAAAAGTCTCTGGCATTTCCACTTAATAACTTATTGTACAGTTTGAGTTTGGTGTTTGCGCTGGTATGACCTCGTGCCCAATTTTAGTTTACATAGTTTTACTTTGCATTACTGTGGAGCTCAGTGGAGCAGGTGTGAGATGTGACTGACTGACCTGTCTGCTGTAGGCATGTCGAAAATATTGCCGCCTATTTGCATTTGACTGGGTGCATGGGGCAGTGCTCCATGTAAGGATGAGCAGCTGGCTGACTGGTCACTGCACACACTCATGTGACACTGCTATTTCTAGCCAAATCATTCCTCCTCCCCTCTTACCTTTAGCAACAAGAGCAAGTGGTGGATATATGACACCTCGGAGAAGGTGGCGGGGGGGGCAGTTGTCAGTCTGCGCAGGTATCTGTGCAGAGGCCAACTTGTGGGGTGGGGATAAATTAGGCAGAAGAATGGCATTCTGGGTAATTGTTTGCAAACGATTGTGCTCTCGATAAGAGTGAAACGCAGGTGTGTGTGCTTTTAGAACTTTGTCAAACTGTTGCAACACAGCTGTTATTTCTTAAATATTGTTTGTCCATTTTTCAGACTGGAAATAAACACGTGCACCGTTGGGTGACATGCTTCTGTCAAGGCAGCTGGGAAGGTGTCAAGATCTTAAGTGATATTGTTATGCAAACAACTTGTGGCTTGGTTCACTAGTTAAAATCTGTTAAAGTGAACTCAGATTGGTAAATTAATTGAACCGTAAGTAAGATAAAAGTAAAAGATCATAATTGTTCTTGGTGCAGAATAAATGTCCGATAACTTTCTAGTATATATCTTTGAATCAGTACTGACCTTGAATCTTTTAATGAGTTAAAACCTCATTCAGATATTACACATATAAAACTATTCCATAATATTCCGAATGTGAGCTTTTCTATCTAGTCATTATGCTCAGTAATCTATGAACTCTAATGTACTGAAACACGACACGACTCAATTATGTTGCCCTTCAATCCTCCTACTTGACATTTATTTGTTGAATTACCATTGATATTACATATGATTGCACTGAACAATGCAAAACTGCCTATTACAGTATTTGTAGGCAGCCTTTTTTCTTTTTTACTGAAGAATTAATCTGGGTATTTAAACTAAGTGGAGGGTGTTATTAGTGGTCTCATTGCCCTCACTTTTAATAATGGCAAAATGTCTAATTGGTCCCTTTTAGATCTATGATGGAAACAAGAGCCCTGTTGGAACAGAGCCTGGAAAGTGCACAGGCACCAAAAATACTCGTGTACAACGAGAAACCCCAGGGAAAAGCCAGAAAGTGGTGCGTGCACAGGATGAGGTCCTCCCCTCCAGCGAAGGAGCTTTGCCACAGTAATGTCAGAGCAGCAAACCATGTGAGAGGAGCATTAAATATTGTTGAAAATCTCCAAAGTTCCCTTTACTGAACAGGTGATGACATCTTCATAATGTTTCCCACATTCCAGCCCCACTTTGGCTCTACACTATGTGACCCCCGCCAACCCCCACCACCTCAGTAACACTGAGAAGGTCTTCCCAGCTTCAGCCAGAGCTGCAGTCAACAAACCTGTCAACATAATCTTTGCACATAAACACTTCTGTTTGTGGCGTGCAGAATATATGATAGGATGCATTTTTTCCACTCGAGCTTGAGGGCTGAAATGTTAATCACTGTTGGATTGAAAGTGTGATTTTTCTTGGTTAAGACTTGAGCTTAAATCAATTTCGGTGTCCTAATGAGCTGCTGTGCTATCGGCATCGAAGGAAGATTAAGGCTGAAGAAAATGTTTTAGCTGCTCATGAATAGCCAAGAGAGTTGTTTGTCCTTATGTACTCAGGCTGTAGACACAGAGAGCGTTAAAGACTTTAAAAGTTACTATGAACATCTGGGGGTCAAGGAAATACCCTTTCCCAGCATGACATTATAATTTGAATTTTAAAAGATGAAATCATGATAACAAAATGATTGAGAGTGAAATTAATTATTTTACCATGCAAACATTTTGAAATCTTAATTTATTATAAATGCAATACAATAATAAAAACAAACCAATTAAAATGAAAAGCTTCAATGCAAAACTACATGTTCCGCAGTGCCAGACTTTATGTAAAGACCTCCCACATATTATACATTAAAATCAAACGTGAGAAGAGTTATGCTTTTCAACACTTTAATATCTTAATGCGAAACATAGTAGGAAATG
Source organism: Lipophrys pholis (assembly GCF_963383615.2). Lineage (NCBI taxonomy): Eukaryota > Metazoa > Chordata > Actinopteri > Blenniiformes > Blenniidae > Lipophrys > Lipophrys pholis. Next base: position 10,697,820 of record NC_137638.1, read on the forward strand.
CAGCGTTCAGCCAGAATTATGCAAATAGTTATTTTCTTAGTAAAACTGCGAGGAACTGTTTCACATACAGTTTCATTTCCCAAGATGAACGTGCATGTTATTCGATGCTCTGGTGGCTATTTTTAGTGTGTGCGTGTGTGTGTGTGTGTGTGTGTGTGTGTGTGTGTGTGTGTGTGTGTGTGTGTGTGTGTGTGCGGTTTTAAGTGACCGCTTTGGGAATTGATCCTGATCTGATTGAATTAACATATCACGCCCAAACTGTCACAGCTCATGCCTGTAGGCCGACCTCCAAACCCCCCAGACAAAAAAAACAAACAGACCTTAAAAGTACAGAGAAACCCTCGTCGCCACCAGAATGCCTTGTCTCTGTGAAACTTCAACGTTACATTTTAACCAGAAAGAAAAGAGTCACCTGAGTGGATGGGAACCTTCACATTGTCTGTCCCAGCCTGCACAGTCTCCACCAGCTGTCGTCAGAGATCAACAAGCTCTCAATGTGACTTACAACAACATTGTTATTATTACTTTATCGGAATTATATTTGAACCCTATTGGATTATGTCAAAAGTGCCATTAATGTACTATGAAAATTATTATTTTTCTGATTATTATCATTATATTATTATTATTGGTTATCATTATTGGTATTGCTTTCACTAACATCTGAACTGCTGCAGGACATTTACATGGAATTGTAAAAACACAGTAAGATTCTGGTGCTATCATATCATATGTAGGCTAACAAAGTGTTTGTGTGAATTCAGACCAGACGAGAACAATGCATTTGTCTTGCTCTTTTTATAGCATAGAAGCTATGTCGAGGTCAGGCTTCGATTTACAGTTCTTCATTTACAAAAGAGACATGTACGTATGCATATTTATTGAACATACATGAAAATATGCCAGGCCGTGGCCATGTAACTGTGCCAATCACACACTACAATACAACTTTAACCACAGCAGTTAGAGACTGAAGTGTAAAACAATAAGAGCAAAAGTTGAAAGAAGAACTATTGATTTAAGACCAGAGAAGGTTAATGAGGATTCAAGTTATTCACATAAAACCACATAAAACAGAACAGGGCCTCTCTTGCTGGAGACACACTGATCTACTGTATATATAATTAAACAAATTATTAAATTGTTATAGAAGCATATAAGAAAACAATTGAGGCACTCAAGAGGGTAATGATTAAAATGCCTTTATTAGTATTTGGCTGGCCTAATAAAAAAGACTAGCCAAGTACTAATAAAGGCGTTTAAATCAATACCCTCTTGAGTGCCTCAGATTTTTTCTTATAAGTTTCACTTGGATCCCTAAACTGAAGCGCACAAGAGGAACACTTTTTTTCTGCACCCAAGCAGCACTCCTGCAATTTGCTTTTTGTTCTTATAGAAGCATGTCATTTAAAATCCAGCATGTGTATGTATATATATAAAACCGTGGATCGCTGTAGTAGTGGCAGCGTGTCTCTATGAGTTGTAATAGGAGAAACTGAAGCCTGAAGCTCACACAAGTCTCACGAAGACAAACTTAAAGAGACAGTCCTAATGCCAAGCTGTGGTAGATGTAGCATACTCAGTATTTTGACTTTGAATGGCATTTCTAAGAACCAACTGAAACACTTTTTCCATGAATTAGAAAATCTCACAATGCCTCGGGCCAAGAAAACAAAAGGATTTGAGCTTCATTGTGCCCCCTCCTGGCGGGGAGAGCCCATGCTCTGATTTGAGGCGATGGGTGGAAAAGTCTCAATGAAATGATTTCATCCAAGAGGATTAGAGGTGACCCATGCAAAGTCAGCCTTTCTCTACCCCCCCCCCCTCTCCCCCCATCGCCGGAACACCAGCAGACCACTTGTCACAATGACTTTCCTTCAGCATCACGCACTCAGCGACAGCGTCCAGACACAAAGAAAGTAGCACATGCCACACAGCCTCAAAGGATACTGTCCCCAAAAATATCTCTCCCTGGAGCCAGTATGACAGCTGTATTAAAAAGACTGCATGTAATGATCTGAACCGCCTCTGCTTCATCGGCAGGCATTTCAGGACACAGCAACCAAACAACCCCCCTGTTCTGTCTGTGGAGTGCATTGATTACCTATTTCTTTTGTTAATCACCTACAATCATAAACACGGCTTTTATTATTTGGAGGAGAGCAGACATTTCCTGACACATCTATATATATCTCTTTAATAAAATGTGTCTGTGAAACAACTCACATGCAAACGTGGAACAGCACTTCTTAAAGTTTGAGAGTACAGTGTGTGTGTGTGCACCATGTGCTGCAAGCGTGCAACATAACCTGCAGACATGTGACAGATAACACTGGTCACACAGTGTTTACAGTGCCGGTCTGAGATGAAGCAATTCATTCTTCAGGACAGAAATAAAGCCGTGTCTTTACACTATAAACACGCCCAGGATTCACAATTGTATTTTAGTAGGTACACACACACACTTGCCTGGCCACTTCATTAGGTATTCTTGTACAATCTAATTTGACAACTCTGACATAAAATTACTTTACACGGGCAATACGCCTTGTTTTGCTTGAGACTGCCGGAGAGACTTCACTTTGACTTTGTTTATTTTTGGAGTTAGTTACTTAGTTATCTGCTGCAAACTACAATGTTAACAATGGACTTTCTACATCAGAGCTTCTCGAAACTTAACATTTGTCATTTTGGTAAAGGCAGAAATTTGTTTCTGTTCTAAAGGTGCAGTGGCTGAAGTGCACCTCATAAAGTGGCTGGTGTTGACTGGATTTCTTTGGATCATGCTTGTGGGAGTTCAGCAGATTGCATTACTGAGATGAAACTGTGTGTTCAGTAGTGTCATAATAAATCTGGGTTCTTTTTTTGTGTCTCCCTGCTGAGGGTCTTACTGCGCAGGATTGTAACCAGGTACTTTTGAACCTGACGGTTTATTGGGATCATACACATTGTTGGTACAGTTCACCTCCCGGGGTGAGGATTTCAATTTTGACATTTTGCTGTCTGTGTTATCATTGTCTGCTCTGACCAGCTTTTCTCCTGCTTCCTTTTGTAATATTGTCAAAGTGCAGCTGAAGGTGTTACTTATTTTACAAATGTACAGAGATGAAGGAGAAGTGCACAGAGACACTCTTCCCTCAACCTTCAGTAAAGTTATTTGCAAAGTGCCCTTTTATATCATGTGACTTTTTAAGGGGTCGTCCCTTGTTTTGCAGGTTTGTTTTGCCTTTTTTGTATCAGTAGCAGGCTTAAACAATACTCCATAAACTTTAAAACAAACATCTCCCTTTTGAGACCCCTTGATGCGATTAGAGCCTGCTGCTGAAGTCGTCATGTGAAATTCCCTTCCCTGTTGTGACCGCTCTAAATGCCTCGCTTGCACACTCGTTCTGTGGCCCACGGGTCGCGGCTAGCGCTAGCAGTGCTTTTTAGAGCATTACTCTTAGTTTTAACGTAGAATAACAGTGCCGGGGCTAATCCGCTGACTCACTGACATGCAGGCCTAATCCACGGTGGCCCTTGTGCCTTTTCTTCCGCTGTGCACAGGTCGGCGTAAACTGAGGGTGAACTTATGTCTAATGACTTTGTGTGTGTGTGTGTGTGTGTGTGTGTGTGTGTGTGTGTGTGTGTGTGTGTGTGTGTGTGGAGGCCTGGCATTCCTGTAAAGCGGCGGCAGAGCCGAGGGACCCTGTGTGCCCCCCCCGCCCCCCCCGTACGTACGCACAGCAGCAGGTCTAATCAAAGCACTTCATAATACTGTTAGCTGGGTCATGTGCTGGACGCCAGGATTAAGAGCAGGAGGGCACAGGCCACTAGATCCAGCTTAGGAGGGTCCAGTCTCTCTCACTCGCTATTTTTTCTCTCTTCCTGTGCCTGATTCTCTTTCTCTCCTCGCTGTTCCTAATTACCTTTATGCGACAGCCGCACAATATATCCCAAATTTATCGTCATGGCAATATCAACTTGTTTAATATCCACATTGCAAAACTTAAAATATGTTTCCATGTACTGTGTATATTGTGCTTTGCAAATTCAAAATGACAGAATTTTGAGCATGAAAGATGAGTGTGATATATATGTGATTAATCCACAAGGACTGCGCAGAAGTCAAAAGCACAAAAATAATGGACAAATGAATTAAAGTAACAACAAGCCAAAGTTCTGAAATGATGGAGGCCGGAGATGTGATGTGGGAAAAAAAAACCAAATAAAATGAAACACAGCACAGTCAATTTGGGAAAAGAGAAAGAACAGTTATTTGGAAGAACCAGTCGTAATGGACAAAGACATGAAGAACTTCTACTTAAGTGTTTATCGCAGATGATATTGTTTTTTCAAGATTTTGTCAAGAAACTGTCTCACTTACTGATTCACCATGCAAACATTTGGGTATGTCGCTAATGACGAAAAACATTAAGAAATTATTTTATGACTCTATAATGCTCATCTCATTTTTGGAGTTATATTTTCATATGTGAATTATCTGGATTACTTCTCTATCAGACCTTCACCATAGAAGTTAGTTGGTTCTTACACCAGACACTCTTTTGCTGCAAACTCAGGTCCTTTGAAAAACCAATGTGTTGCTCTCTAGTCGGTCTCAACATTGCAAGTAAGAACAAAAGAATGAAAGCCTTCTAAAAGTTTTCTGCTAACTTCTTAAATATAAAACAAAATCCTCTTGAAGAGCATGCTAACCGATTTATATTTTTGCCTGTGGAAGCCCAAATAATAAAAATAGCCTTCCATCATATAAAACTCATAATTCTGACTCTATAGGGTTGCCCACTGCTTTTGAACATCTGATTTTACAAAGGATTTCTTTGTTTTCTAAAAGTCCCTTATATATAGCCTATGGGTTAGTGGTAGAATTTTCGGCTGTCACGTTGGAAGCCCGGATGTGATTCCCGGCCAATGCAAAAGACCTTTGGAAATATGTTTAGTTCATTTTGAAGACACAGTTTTTTAAATTTTTACTTTTGATTGGGCATCCCCCTCTGGGTGCTGAACCTTTTCAGTGGGTTCTGAAGCGCCGGAGCTTTACAACCACATTACAACATTGGAACACAGTTCATGTGCAGCCATATTGAGCTCTTAACTTGGGAGTTGTCAGAGTTGGGTGTGTTTGAACATGGGGCGGGTTTATCACGCTTCTGCTCTTCAACTGCAATATAATATTACAGTGTTTACCCCACCGGCAGACCCTGTTTTGCTCTTTGACGATTGTCCAGTTTTCAAAATTGACCATGTGACCCTCGGGTGTGTGAAAACCTGTACTACAACTCAAGTGCAACACTTTCAGAGCTTCTTTTTGAAGCACCCCTTAATTATGCTTTTTTGGGGGTTAGTCTATTATCGAGTGTTGATGAAAGATCAAAACTGATATGAAAACTTGCTTTAATTTTCTTTTTGTGTGGCTGTTTGTGTGGCAGTCACAGCATCATTAATTGTGCTGGTATGTCTCCCTCCTGGCAGTCTCTCGCCCTCTTTCCTCTGCAGTTTCAGCAATCACAAATACCGGCACCCACTTTGCCCCAGTAACACAGTTTAATACCCGAGAGCATGCCAACACTAGATTACCAGTCTCAGCAGTGGAGAAAGACGTAGGTGGGTTGGAGGTCCTGGTTGTGCATTGTGATCACAGAGCCAGATCAACATTTCTGCGTTTCCACTTCTAAGAGGAGTAAATCTCATTCGTGCCGAGCATAGGAGAAAGGACAGCGGTGGGGAGGGGTGCTGGTCGTCTTATTGGGTACCAATGCTGATTTGTTGATGGAACTGGAACTGTCCGGCTGGATCTGAAAGCAGGGAGGGGGAGAGTGAGGAGAGAAAAAAAACAGAGCGAGGGTCAAGGGTAAGATGACTCCTAGATTCGGGAACATGGACACAGATGGCAGACGGATAATAAAACTGGACCACAACACCAGAAAGCCACAATTATCGGTGGGTACCAAACCTAATTGTGTCAGTCATATGATGCGAGGCTGAGCTAACAATATCGGGCCCCTCAGCGCTGATGAAAAAGCATTTGGCTGCAGGCTCATCTCTGTGGTACAGTTTGATTGGTCTATTAAGATCCCTGTTGTGAGCATTGGGTTATTCTCAGAGGTGACTAATAGTTTCTGCTCTCAAAAAGTCTTATTCCGAGCGGTCCATCTTTTGTGTTGTTTCTATTTTAGCCACAGTGGTTTTCGTCCAGTGAGTGTGTGTCTGTGCTCATCTGATTCCAGAAAAAAGGGTTTTAAACTCCTTGCGTGTAAAATGACAAAAAAGTTCTGTTTAAGCCGTCTGAATTGTCAGGGCTTTTAATTGTCTGATTGAGACTGATCGAGAATTTAGACACGACCATGAGGACAGTGCACGGCAGTGTGTCTGTCTCAGTTACTTAAAACTGTGGCACAGACACTCAGATAGGGAGAAGTTGCTTCAGTCACTTTGCCATTTCGGGGCGAGGGAGTCAAACTCGTGTACAGTCTCGACTGAAACCAGAGAGAGCTGACCTTAAGAGTATTTAAACATAAGGCTTACACAACACTGAAAGCCATGGGAGGCTAACGGGGGGTTCTCAATTGTTTGCTGTTGTTCCAGAGCTCGGTTTGGTGTTGCTAAAGGTTTGGATATTCATTGGGTGTATGGATTGTGAGACTATCATTTGCCATTCTGTTATTCCTAGGAAGTTAGTGAACTGGGGTATGCCGATCTAATTTGAAAGTAAAGTGTTTTGATTTTACACATTTTTGTCTCTGTACATGAAGAAAACAAGTTCAACATGCCTTTTGTGGCTGCAGACAGCGCTGTTTGAGTTCCGATAAATTCACTCATGTAATGTCACTTGAGGTAACACCGTTAAGGTTGAAGACCGCAAGAAAATTGTCTCATCTGCCCATTGAAACAGCTCATCCCTGGTTGAAGCAAGCGGCTCAAGGCTTCTTGAGCCTCTGGCCACAGCATAGTCTTGCAAAATCACACTAGATCTTGTTGGTCATGTTGCATTGTGGGAAAGGTACTTATCTCTGTAACATAATTCTTCTCAATAATGCGTGGGTTAGGGTTCCGGAAAACAAGCGTTTGAATTGATGTTGGTTAACTGGATTTCAAGTGATTTAACCCAATTAGTCATTTATCTCTGATGCTGGTAGTGTCCCACAATCCATTGATCTATTTGCTTATACATGTCTTTAAATGGTCATCAAGACAGTCATTTCTAGCAAAAGGTTATGTAATTTAACATCGTATTACCAAACAAAGATTCACAAATATTCCTTAGTAACTCTTGTCTTGTCACTATTTGAAACATTTGGAAACGTACAAATTCAAAGCTTGTGCTGTGAGACGCTTCGCTGCCGTCTCTTGAGACTTCATTTATGGTGAATCTCCACCAGAGTAAATCACCCAAAAAAAGGGTACTGAAAACTATTGATTTAGCTGCAGGCCCACATGAAGTTTTGACACATTGCCCATGTGCCTGTAATTGCCTTCAGAGGCAATCTGAAGGATTACCAGTTACTTGATTCTTGACAACCTGACAGTGTTGCAGTGCAGAACAGAAAATAGCACGAGTGAGAGGATTTATGGAAGTGTGTGTGTGTGTGTGTGTGTGTGTGTGTGTGTGTGTGTGTGTGTGTGTGTGTGTGTGTGTGTGTGTGTGTGTGTGTGTGTGTGTGTGTGTGTGTGTGTGAGAGAGTCTACATACAAGAATCCTTTGAAGATGTGTTGCTTGCAACACGGTCCGTTGTTGTCATTCTTAAGAGACCCCCCTCCTGCCCTGCGAGGTTGATTTGATCCGAACACTGTGTGTGTGTGTGTGTGTATGCGTGTGTTTGGGTTTGAAGAGACAGCGCCACCCTGCTGTGAAGCACAGAGTCAGAGGCAGCAGGTGCAGCTGACGCAGATTGGCTTTTCGCAGGCAGGGCCAGTTGGGGGACAGAAAGAGAGAGAATGAGCGCGGGGCGATAGAAGAGAAGGCAAACAAACGGACGGTCAGATGTCTGGATGGTGTTGGAATTTAAGACAATACGAGAATGAAAAGACCTAAACCTGAACTGCACAAGTGGCACGAGACTCTGGCTTGACTTGAGAGCATGTAAGTAATGACAACATTTCAGTTTGCGGCTAAAAAGGTTGTGTGAGGCTCTCAGAGAAATTGTGCAGGCAAGGTAAATAGTGGCTGAGTCTAATCTCTTCTCAAAGATGCTTCTCAAAGATTGAGAGCAAAACTGCAGAGTTTCTCTTTAAATTCACGTAGAACATTCTGTTCCACATCTGAAGTAGTCCCGAAGTCAAATGTTCATCCCCTCTCTTCTCTGAGCCTCATCAGTGAAGTGTTGAGGAATTGTTCAAGAGACTTGAACTCTGTTTCAGCTTTGCATCTTATCACCCACAGCAACTTTTCATAGTGCTGGCGAGGGCCCCCTATCTGAAGTCCAGTGACATAAAGACATACTGTTCAGTGTGTCTCTGAAAGAGGACAATCGTGGCAGAGGGAGAAAGGCTGAAAAAGTGATGAGTGGACCGTAGCCAAGTAACGGTGTTGAGATGGTGCGAGTACTCGTGTGACGGGCCTCTGTGCCGCCAAGAAAAACAACCCTGTCTTAGTTCATCTTATCATGCTGACTGCTATGCAGTAACAGGCATCGCGTACATGATTGTGCAACCCGGGGCCCGTCCTCTCGTCGGCTCGCTGCACTGTTGCTTCCTTTGTACTCGTCCGTGTTGGCGCTTCGGAGTGTGCGTATTAGATTAATTCATCTTTTGTGGAGGCCGGCTAAACCAACTGAATGCTCCGAATGTCCTTGATCTACAGTATCTGCATGCTTTCCGCTGTAAAACACATCGCAGAGGTTCTCCTCCTCTCCCTCGCTTGCTTCCTCCCCTCTTGCAGTCATTGGCTGCCTCGTATGAATCTGTCCATCCTCTCCACACGCTGACAGCCAGTCAGCATTACACCACAGCTCCTTCGACATTTGTCATTGGTTCGCATGTGTTGTGAATGCAGATACATTCCTTTAAGAGGCAGTCTAGACTCCACTCGTTGCACTGCTCACTCTCCCTCCTTCTCTCTCTCTCTCTCTCTCTCTCTCTCTCTCTCTCTCTCTCTCTCTCTCTCTCTCTCTCTCCCTACTTGCGGGCTCGCTCGCTCCTCGCCTCTTTTGCAACATCACCACAACCTGCTGCTATCTCACTGAGGCTCCTCTGCTCCTTCCCGTCACTTCTCCTCTCCTCCTGTCATCAGCCATTCCTCTTGCCCTCTGTGCTCATAATTTGATTTCCCGTCCATCACAAGCTCACCACCCGTTGTCTCATTCCCAGACTATTTTTTTCCCCCTCTCCTCATTTCTCTCTCAGGCTAGCATTTCTCTCTTAGTGTCTGTCTGTTACACTGTCATTTTGCTACTCATCTCCATCACTTTCCCACCTTCTTCTGATGTGAGAAGACATGAAGGTGAGTGGAGTTGATTTCCAGGCATATAAAGCCTCGGTATGCACTTGTGTCTGTCTTAATCTTCCGTCTTCAGCCCCTCACTCTCTTGTCTTCCATCTAACTTCCTAAATCATCTGTTAGCTGTGAGCATCTTGTGCGTGTCCTTGGCGGCACAGGCTGCTAATGCGTATGCTTCAGGTGTAACAAATGATCCAGCAGTGGTGGGCTGCTGCTGTGAGTCATCGTCTGACACTGCATGTATGCTCTTGGTATGTCCGTTCTCTGTAGATGGGATAGTTAATGTGTGGAGAGGGGAAAGGAAGGTTGGGAGTGTGCGTGGATAGTGCGGCCGCGTGTCAATGCAGACTGTAGCTCGTGACACAGTGTTTTGCACCAGCTGTGGTGCAGTGGCATCCCAGGCAGATTAATGAGTACTGTACGGCAGAGACGACAAACAGTTAGGACTAATCACAGTGAGTAGTTTTCGCACACATTTCTTGATACGCAACGCGTGCCACCACAGGCTGATGCTGTAACAGGTTAAATGGCCAGCTCGGGCTTGGGATGAAGCGTTCTCAGAAACAAAAAAATGTTTGTCAGTCAAAATGTGTATTTTACTGAAAGTAGAAAGCGATGATTATTCGACAAAGTGAGAAACTGTTTTCTTCCCTTTGCTCATTGTTCAGTTCCAAGACCCCAAAAACACTCGCAGGGTAAATTTGGTTCCTCGGGACAGCTGGGAAAACTTGAGCTGCACGATATATTGTTTCAGCGTCAATGTCACGGCGTGGGCGTGTGCGTTACTCACATCACAGGACGTGTTACGTCAATCATGACGAAGTGACATCAGCATGTGTTGTGATCAGCCCCCCTCTAGATGCACCTCCTTGCGTCACACAAACGCACACACAGAGATGGAGATGAATGACGGAGTTCAACAAGGCAGTGTGGCTCACACTCACAAGGTGGCTCACACAGAAAAGAGAAGTCGGGTTGTCCGAAAGACAAAAGTCGGCAACCCGTTGCAGCGCATGACAAATGTCTGCTGTGCTTGTAATAAAGCACATCGAATGTCTTTTCCATCCACTTCACTTGAACCCCAGAGTAATCCTCGACGGCTTATCTGACCAGCCGATATATCCCAGAACAAAGCTGAACTTTTCAGACTCGAGTGCAGGAGGTGAAGTCAGAATTTTTTTTGGGTGCAACTCAAGAAAACTGATAAGAGGTTTTACTCTGTATTTGGGGAACTTCACGTTGTTCTTTGCCTTACTGCAGTGATTCGGGCCAGCTCTGTGACTCTGAACCTCGATAGGTGAGACCTGATGTCCAGAGATCGATATTACATGTAATGTTCAACCAATTTGTGTTGCTTCCTGTTCTTATGTCGGCTTTCTCACTGTGGAACATTTTCAACATCATTTGTGTGCTGGGTTAAGATGACACCGTCTTTTGTTATAGAGTCACTCAATGCTGATTTACTCCCCAACAAAATCACTACAGTCATATCAAAATGAGTAATCCTTTCCAACAAAGCATTTTAAATGATCTAATGACAAATTGTGACACATATAATAGTATCTTGTGTAATTTAAATCAAAAATCACTGTCAGATTTTTCTTTTATTGTGCGAGCATAGTAAAAAATTCACCTGTCTTTTATAGACAGATGCTCTCACTGTATAACTCAAAGATGAACGTCTTGCAGATCGTAATCTCTATGTGAAGACCAAAAGCTGAGCTAAAATATCAAACTGGACTTCTGTCATTCAGCTCGAAATATAGCTCCACTTGATTGTAATTCAAGAAAAAAAAATGATCCTAAAGCAGGTATTACACATTTGAATTAGTTGGATTATTTATGTGAAAGGACACTTTCACATAAATAATCCAGCTCAGCTGACATGAAGCCCAGTTTAGTTCATTCGCCTGTGGTTGTTTTTTTGTTTGTGTGTGTCGGTGCTCTCATTATGTGTTGTATTGGCCACCTGACACCCACTGGAGAAAAAAACAGGTCTGCCAGAAATAATCCTCAAGAGCAGGCTGCTTTATAGAGTATGTCACTTCCAAGTGTTTTTTTTTTCATTTTTAGTGCAGCTTTCTTTAGAGAGTCTCATTACACTGCTCCGGTGCGTCGCTCTGTTTTGCTTGTTGGGACTAAGAAATTGATCTATCTGTAAGAAACAGCAAAATGTGGAGCGAAAGCTTGTAATGCTTGTATTGTATGAAATGATGAATTTAGTGAAATATGGAAGTATCAGCATCTGAAACAGAAACGGTGTCCCAATTTTTCAATTTGTTTGTTCATCGTCCAATTGAACAAAGGCAAAAGATTATCGCAAACTTAAATTGGAGACAATTTTGCCAAGTGCATATCTTCATTAAAAGAAATAAAAAATAAAAAAACCAGTGTGATTAGTAATACGTTGCAGTTGATTCCTATCTGGTTCTGCTCTGAGAAATTAAGACATTTTAATGAAAAGATGTAACGAAGCTGAGCTCTGTGATGCACTACTGACCCGTCCAGGTGTACCCTTCGTTCAGCCATAGACAGATTAGTTTCATACTAATAAAATATGGATGGATTATCGAGCTATTAAAATATCAAAATGTGGGATTGTGGTGAGGTCCCACCTCACCAGATGGACCTCTCTTCTGCAATCCAGGGTATTTTGCCACCATTGTAGGCTGTCAGGCTCGCTCCTGTCAGGCAATTGGACTTTTTGATCTGCACTCAGTCTCCATAGTTATACGATCACAACTCTAACTAGCACTGAAGTAGCTCTTATTGATACGAAGCATTACATTACAGGAATTGGATAGGACTTGGCCCATGTGCGAGTCTAGACCGAGAGATGGAGAAAAAAGGAGTTATGTCCTGTCGTAACAGGAGCGTAGCAACATCCACTTGTAATAATCCAGCCAGCTGAGAGGTCTCCTGAAGTGGAGACATTCACAGGTCTTTCTAGGTTGTCACAAGTCTCGGTATGTACACACTGGACATATTACGACACATTACACACACACAAATTGTATGATACATGCATATACATAGAGTGTACAAAGTAAAGTTGATCAATTTCAGGTTTGTACACAAATCAAGATACACATACAACTCTCTGGTACGATAATAAAATCTTAAACTTAAAATGTCTGAAATTCCCCAGCAGGACCATCTAAAATGGGTAAGTCCAGGTTTAGCCAACTAAAGCATGAATAACCACCAGCTGTAGTGTAGATATTCCTAGAGATGCTTCATTAAATTTATCTCTGGTTCTCTTGTCTGATTGGAGCGTTCACCTTAAACAGTCTCAGGTCTCAGGTTCAGGACCTTGGACAGCAGCCGTGATATATAATTTTTTTTATAGGTTATACAAAATTCACCGAAGATGAAAAGGGTGGTAGTATACTGCCGACTGATCTGTTCGGTTACACAGACCATTTCATGAGTCCGTAAAGCTCAGTTAGGTTTTTAATGTCTCCAGGCTGATACATTCACATTAAGTTGAGCTGCTTCCTCATGAAAAAGAAAATCAAGCTGGTCCGTCATTCTCATCTTCCCAAATGGCCGGAAACAAAGTCATTATTTTATTTCCGCTGCCACAATGGTCTTTTAAACAAGCTTTATTTTATAGTGTGCTGGAAATAATAATCAACCGTGAAATTCCTTCTGCTGGGTCATGAAAGCTGCTGGCATACAGCGTGTGGTGGTAATAATAATCGTTGCATGTTTGTCTCTCTCTCTCTCTCTCTCTCTCTCTCTCTCTCTCTCTCTCTCTCTCTCTCTCTCTCTCTCTCGTAGAAGTCTATCTTGCTGCATGCTCTTATAATTTGATCAAACAGGCCTGTGTTTTCTTCTGATGCTACCGATTGTTTTAAATTAAATCAACATATTCTAGTTACACCTCTTCTTTTTTTTTTTTTTGAATAGACCTCAATAGAAACACATAATCATGTCGATGGTTGCGGCACAGGCAGCAGCTACAAGTGAATCTGCGTTAGTTTGCTGCTGCCTCTCTCTGGTGAGGCTGAACAAGTTGAGTTTTGTTTGGGTTGCAGATACAAGGTGCAGTATGTATAATTTATTTAAAAAAAACGAAGTGCAGAAAAATTACATCCACCATATTAAAAGTTGCATCACAGTATATGCAACTTATCTTTGGTTTGTTTAGAATGAAAATAGCGAGGACTCCAACTGAAGGTCATATAGTCTGCCTGTCAGGAATCCATTTTCTTATGGGAGTTGGGGCTCGGTACGCACGAGGCTGAAATTGAATCTCTGCTACATACTGTACTCTGAGTAGCTGCGGTATGCCTGGATCAATGTGTATCGCAAATCAAGTCAGGACAGTTGACTTGCAGTCAAGGTCATCTGTGAGAATGTGTAATCATTTCCAGACGGCTTTACTCCGAATGTGCAACAATCGACATTTTGAAGATTTTTCAAATCTCACTGCAAACTGAACAGACGCTGCCAATAGGAACTTCAATGCAATCTGTTTGTATTTAGGCTGTCTGGGTGGCGTCCTCAGGTTGGGTGTTGATATGTTTGATAAATCGAGTGTTGACCAGCATATCGAAGACGAAGCTAGACAATTTCCTCAAGGCATCAGTTTGTGGGATCAAATATTCATTTCATTCATTACCATTTGTAGAGCATGAAAGAAAGGAAAAAAATCACTTATCATCCAAGCTGTTCGGCTCCCATCAGTTCCAAGTAGAGCCGTTATCTGTTATCTGTTGACTGTGATTTGTATTTCCCGTGCTGGATAAATTTTATTGTGCATCAAGAAAACTGCTGCCATTCTGTCTGAGGAGTCACTGAAACAACCTGGAACCTGGAGTCAATTTCCCAGGCTACGAAATACTGAAATATGACCGTTACATTTTTCATTTTTGTCGCTTTCGGTGTTTGTAACCTTAGCCCTAAAATGAACTGCTGTTTAAGTACCACTTTTACAGAAAACTAATTTATACAAGCTGATGTCAGCTCATTACTGCCAAGTCTAGGATGCTGGTGTAAAATTACATGCACGTAATGCTATACATTCAAGTATTGGCTTGAGATTCAAGCTTTTTGGAAGCTGCTAATGTAAAACTTCTGACTTGGGGTTAAAGTAAAGAGACGGGAGCAAAAACAATGTTCAGAAAATTTTTATTAACTTAAAAAAAAAGTAATTATTGTACACAATTATTGCTTGCTGATATATCTTTTGAAATCATTAACCTCCAACTTCTTCTGAACAAATCCGTTTCGTTCTATTTAAGCTGTAAACATCATTCAGAGATCAACGATAAGAAACTTTGTGTCGGGGGGGCGGGGGACCAATAGTTGGTACTTCTCAACCTGAAATATCTCATTCTTCTTCTGAAAGCTTTTAAACTCAGGATACTCGGGTTCTTATTCTGTCTTCATACTGTAATCGTGACTGCCTGAAGCTACCATGGAAACTGAATCTCATTCTTGTGCCTACCTCTGGCAAGGCTGAAAGATTACTATCCTAGACAGGTGTTTAATTATTATTATTATTATTATTATTATTATTATTATTATTATTATTATTATTATTATTATTATTATTATTATTATTATTATTATTATTATTATTATTATTATTATACGAATAACTAGTCCTGCACCGTTGGGAGCACAGACAAAAAAAGCACATTAAAATGTGTGGAACGTTTGAGAATAACTTGCGATAAGTTTTGTTAACAATTCAGCAAACTGTTTCCAAATAAATCCCCCAAAACAGTGGAAAAACTGTCCCATACAAAGTGAATGGGAGAGGATCAAAAAAGAAGCAGGCAGACAAAATTTCCTCTGGAAATTTTCTACTTTTACAACGTTCTCCTCTAAACAGCTTCTTTATCATTATGCCTGTAGGAGCTTCAGGTTTTTTGTGCACAACTGGGAGTGGCAGTATGTAAACTGGAGATCATGTCCAACGGGACGAGTACCACGTGTCGCGGCAGCTGTCGCGCTGAGTTCCCCTGTTTAGAAGATTGTGAAGTTGATTTTAAAGGGCCTTGGTTGGGTCACACTCACACTCGAGACACTCCTCTCTCTTGTTTTTCTCACACACTTGGACCAAGGGACGAAGGATGCACCGTCTGCTTTCTGCTGAGTGGTGTTTGACCTCTCTGGAGTGTCTACTGGCTTTTTGGTGAAAAATCGTATTTGCTTTTGGTTGTGTTGGACTCGAGTTCCCCAGATCAAACATTGACACAGTGTCTCCTTAGTCCTTCAAACTGTGCTCCTGACCGCACGCTAACGATAAAGTATATTTATAGAGCATTTCTCAGAAGTGACGACAAACAGAAATATTGTCAAATGACATTCTGAAGTTGTTCCATAAGGGTTCAAACAACTGAATGTATTAAAGAGTAAAAAGCCTTTCAATGTTTCAGCAGACATTGAAATGTTCTGATCAGCTCAAATGCCTCTTAGCTGCAAACGTACGTTTAACCAATAAAAGAATCAATTCAGACTACTTTCAGACAGAGATAAACCCCTTTGATTGCATTGTTAGGTTGATCATTAAATATTAACGTGGCCATATAGCGATTATGCCAATGGACAGAGGTTTATAGTTTACTGACGGGGCTACAGGGGAATGGCTCTTCGCTCTGATCCCTCCCAGGGGAGAGCTCGATGAAAAGGGAATTTCCTCTCAGAGATCAGTGACGTATGGAGATGCCCTGGTGATGCAGCAGGTTAAAGCCCTGTTTACGCAACAATGTTTTCAAGTGAAAATGGAAAACTTTAGTTGTGTTGACAACGGCGCTCAGAACCACTGAAAACGCACATTTTTGAAAAGGGCTTTCAAAGTGGAACTTCTGGCACAAGAACGGCGAGTTTTCACTTGAAACGTTGTCATGCAAACGGGACCTAAGTCTTGACCCCGAGTGCGGAGGGGCCTGGTTTGAATCCTGACTGCGGCAAGAAGGGAATCCTGCATAACAATTAATAAAAAGACAACTATTGAAGGGAGCAACTGAATATATCAATGAAATATCACCACCACTACTTGTAGAACATGCTAATTCCACGACATCACTATGCTACCTTTTTCTTTTTGTTTAAAAAGTTACTCTGAAGGAAAATAGAGCATGTGTCTCCTCTTAAACTTTAAACTCTCCAACAATTCAAGCTCGAAGACTGGAGAGAAAGTCTGGCAGAGATCTGATCAAGACACAAATGATCATCCTATTCTTTTTTTTTTTTTTTTTTTACATGTGTGTGTTGTGGTTCAGTAGAGGACAAAGGATAGCAGTACGTGACCTCAACTGTTCCAGATGGAGCGGTTGGTCGGAAGGAGGGAGCCATAAGTGCCTGTGGGCTGTTTGGAAAAGGAGCCGTCTGCCCCCATGCGAGGAGGAGCACGCAGTCGCTTCATGCCGAGGGAATGTACTAGCTCAGCCTCCGAGCTGTTTACGTTTAATGCTCCCCATTACCAATTGGCCTAACCGTAGAAGGAAATGTGCTGCCATTAAGTCCTATGAAATGACTCTGATTATGTGGCACAGGCGGATCAAAAAGAGGACAGAGAGGGATCAGACCACGTCGTCTGTGGTTTTGAGCTTTCTCTGGGACCACCAGGGGCTGCTTTGTTGGTGGCCTCAATCTCTGCGTTTGAAGGCAAGTTGTTATTGTTGTGATGTAAATAAGCCTGGCGGGGCACTTTATTTAGAATTTTTTATTTTATTTTTTTTTAAACATATTCACTCAACTGATTTAATCTGGTTAATGTTATTGTGGCTAGTTGATCTGTGTTCAGCAAGAAAAATCTCCTTGTTTCTCTGCATCTGTACTGATGTGTAAACATCTAATGTTTATTCTCACCAGGTGTAAAACAGAGTTTTATATGACAGGAGAGAAAATCAGTGTTCGCTCGCTGGAAGCAGGAGTATTGTTTGATGGAGCTGCACACCAGCTCATAATATTTCTATTTTTAAAGTTACCCTCAGTCTTTATATATTTGATTTACTGACTTTGATGTTTTACTCTGCAGATTTCACTTGAGAGCCTTTTAGTAGTGTCTTCATCCACTGCGAAGCCCCCCCCCCCCCCCCCCCCACACACACACACGCTATGCTACACTTAATGAGTCTAATAGTCACTATTCATAGCTACTTAGAAATGATTTTTGAGATAGTACAGTAAAGTTTTTTTCCACTATTTACTCTCTAAAGTGTGGTTGTGTGAAGGATTGCCACCTCGAGCAGCAGTACATCACTGATTCTTACTGCATTGCAGTCTTAACTTAAATCCACGTACCGAGCTGTTCTCTCTCTGGTGCTGCAGCAGAGCCTTCGATTCACTTAGAATTTGCACGCTGGAGCTTGTTACAAAGCTCTTGTGCCTTTTTCGGTGTCGCCAGGCGAGCACTGCTGCAGTCACTCCGAGGCAGTGAGAGCCAAGTTTAAGAAGGGAGTTGAGTTGTAATCTGTCGTGCAAACATCCACGAAGATGTCAGCAGGGCCGCTTCTTCGTTAATATCTCAGTTTTAAAGGAATTCGCTCCATCAAACTGCTTCCAGCTAGTTTGCAGAGCTTTGATGTGATTCCTTAACGTGGGTAATTCAGCCGATCGTCAGTGCTGGCAGATGAAAGTAACTGAGGATGGGTTTATATTGATGTGTGGCAAAGACGAAAGCTGTGAAACACAAGCAGGTTGAGCTGCGCGCCAGCTGCCCTGTCGTGTGAGGATAAGGTAATACACGTCAAGCGTGATGTTTGGAGGATTGGTCACCTCTCACTCCAGGTACTGTGGTCTTTTTATAGTGTCAGCGCTGACGGCGTGCCCTCTCAACGATCTGATTTGATTTCTTTGAAGTGCAGACTGTGACTTCCTATTGTGGCTATCCGAGACGCACTCAGCTTTCCCCCACTCGAGTACTCCCGCGATTCATCAAAGCCAGTTCTGCATCATCGCTGTCAAAATCCTCCGGGGTTTGTTTTCTGTTTTTTATTTATTTATTTTCGAGTTTTGAGTTTTAATCTCATGCAAGTTCTCCTCTCTCTCTCTCTCTCTCTCTCTCTCTCTCTCTCTCTCTCTCTCTCTCTCTCTCTCTCTCTCTCTCTCTCTGTGTGTTTTAGTCCCTCCCCACCTTTGGTTGAGTTCTTCTCTGGAGAAGTCACAGCGAGGTGTTGTCAGACGAGAGCTGCTGTTGAGAAAGAGTAATCATGGCTCATGACACTAATCTGTTTCTGTGTGTTCTCTGTCTCTCTCCTCTCCAGCAGGTGGAAGAAGGTGCAGACAGGCTGCCTCACACTAAGCTATGGAATGCTCTCTGCTCCCACCATCACTAGTCTCCAATCTCTGGACTGAGCTCCAAACTCTTAGTTAGCAGCTGTGCTCCTCCCCTCGAACTCTTTCTAACTAGGGGACAAAGAAAAGGAGCGGACTCACTAAGTCCTCCGCTAAAAACGCACAGAGCACTTCTTTTTTCAACTTTTTTTTTGAGTATTTAAAACCTATTTTTTTCCCCCTCTTGGATTTTTTTCTGGCGACGTTGCAAAAATGGATTTGGAGTCATACATGTGGATGGTCATTCTTGGCTTCGTCATTGCCTTCATCTTGGCGTTCTCGGTTGGAGCCAACGATGTGGCCAATTCTTTCGGTACGGCAGTGGGGTCCGGCGTGGTCTCGCTGAAGCAGGCCTGCATCCTGGCGTCCATCTTTGAGACGCTGGGGTCGATGCTGCTCGGAGCCAAAGTGGGAGAGACGATTCGGAAGGGCATCATAGACGTGCAGCTCTACAACGACACGGTGCCGGTGCTCATGGCGGGAGAGGTCAGCGCCATGGTTGGTAAGTGGAACAGCAGCTTGTACTTCCACTGAGTAAAGTCAGCCAAAGTGCTCTCTTACCAATTGATTTTCATTCCTAAAAGTAAAATGTACCTGTTCTGAAATGTACTCAAGTATGCATGTGCGCGTACAGTATCACACACACACACACACACACACACACACACACACACACACACACACACACACACACACACACACACACACACACACACACAGTACTATGTTTGTCACCATTGATACAGCAGTTTAATTATTGGTAATGAATAGATCAAGCGTCATATGTTTTAGTCAAAAGATGCTAACGACTTTTTTTGAAACGGAAGCAGAAGTTTTGACCTTCAACCATTCATGAACGAATTGATCACTTTTGAATTCATAAATTCTAAGCTTCTTTGATCCACTCTCTGATTCATCATCCCAGGATTTTCAAACAAGTGACGAGTGAGTTTTAAAGGTACAAAATGTACCGATATTTGTGGTAAATTCTAGGAAGTAGGAAGTAACGAATGTAACTTCAGTAAGGAAGTACAAATACTTTACTTTACGTTACTTGTTGTTCTCATTTAAACCTCAGTTCATGCATGTGTTAATGGTAAATGGACTTCACTTATATATAGCGGTTTTTAACTGTGTGAGCTGTCCCAAAGGTATTTTTTTTATCATTAATCACATTCACCCATTCACACACACATTCACGCACCAATGGACGCTGCAGCCATGCAAGGCGCTGTCAATCCATTTGGAGCAATTTGGGGTTCAGTGTCTTGCTCAAGGACACTCTGGCATGTTGGCAAATTGTCCACATGCCAAAGTGTCCTTGAGCAAGACACTTTTGCTTGTAGACAAGCCAATAACTCAACTAACCAAGCCATGCCAGTCTGTAAACTCCATACAGAATTGGCACCAAATACACTAATTGGAAGGTATTGTAAGAGTTTTATCAGATCAGACTGGGTCATAAACATAGAACTGTTTTATTACCTGACAATTAGGACTAACACGCCAACAAACTTAGAAAAACAACTTCAGCATGTCTGCATAACTACGGTGAATAAACCTCGGCATAAATATTCTGTTACAAAGCTGCTGTTTGTCACTGCTATTGATAAAGAACAGAACTGGATAAATGTGGTGGATCTGAAACAATAAATTTGTTTGCCCAAAGATTAAAAACAAGTTGTGTATTTTTCGGTTTTGATATTGAATCACATATTTCAGTAGACTTCTAAACAGACAATGAGGCTAAAAAACCCACTATATTAATAGCTATGATGAAGGTATTATATGCACCCATCCATCCATTGTCCTCCGCTTATCCGGGGCCGGGCCGCGGAGGCAGCCGTCTAAGCAGGGATGCCCAGACTTCCCTCGCCCCACACACTTCCTCCAGCTCTTCTGGTGGGACCCCAAGGCGTTCCCAGGCCAGCCGAGAGACATTGTCCCTCCAGCGTGTCCTCGGTCTGCCCCGAGGCCTTCTGCCGGAGGGACATGCCCGGAAAACCCCCCTAGGGAGGCGTCCGGGGGCAGCCGAAACAGATGCCCAAGCCACCTCAGCTGGCTCCTCTCGATGTGGAGGAGCAGCGGCTCTACTCCGAGCTCCCCCCTGGTGACTGAGCTCCTCACCTTATCTCAAAGGGTGCGCCCAGCCACCCTACAGGGGAAACTCATTTCAGCCGCTTAGATCCCTCTTCGAATTATATGCACCCAAAAACATCAAAATGCACATTTTTAGATTCCATTCCATAGATACCATTTTGAAGTGATTGCAGAAATTAGTTTTATTGCATTACCCCTAGGATTACTACATATTTGAATCCTAAAGTGTCGGTCATAAACAAAGGCAGCTTCAGCCTCTTGCAGGTGTCATGGACTTTAGTGAGTCTTGATTCTGGCATTGTTCATTCAGTGTGGGATAACACGAAGAGACCGTCTTTCACCTGTTTTACTGCATTCAGGAGGATTTTAATTGACTTTTTAAAATTAGGTTAATTATACTAATAGAGTCCCCGGTTTATTTTTTAGTGTGTAACACTATTTAGTGGTGAATTTATTGCTTGCATCTTAAATATCAGAGTCGTTTCTCCTGACCAGTGTTGTGCAGCCCTGCTGCCTGCAGCAGCCTGATAACAAGCGGTTTGTTTGCACCGGGCGGGTTGTAGCTGAGAGTTGTTCAGCAATCGCTCTGCAGGATTCAGGCTGAAGACTGTGTGGTTAAAAACAAGTGAAAGGCTTTCGCCTCAACTCCCTACAAGCCAACATTTCTGGACTAAAGTTGTTGGGTTACAAGAAATCAACAATGGTTCCTGTATTGATGTTTGCCGAGTTTCTCATCACTTTTCAACCTCTGAAATGCACACGTGACAAAAACTACACACGACATTAACCTTTCCTCTCCCCAACGTCACCTGAGTCGCACTCATGTCCGACTTCAAATATGCACAGCCTCTTGTATGACAATTGTTGATCCATACAATGGTTATAAAGAAGTATTTGGAAATAGCTGTGACATGATGTGTGTGATCATAAAGCTTGATCAGATTAACGACAACTTGCAGCACATATGCGGCCCCTGTCCTCATGCTTTGAGACAATTTTGAAAAATGGTTGTTGGTTTTATGAGTAATATTCATACATACTTACAAATATAATAACTAGTTGAAAATTATCCATATAACTGTATTACTGAGTTCATCCACAGACGGTAAATATATAAGATTTGTATACAATTTGAATAAAATTGACATATATTTTTTCTTTTCAATAAATTAACTCCCATTATTCTCCTTACTGTGGGAGAGAGAATGAAAGTTTTCTCTTGTTGTAAATATTAAGTGCTTCAGTTTGTCAGTGTTATAATCTCTTCATCATAAGATATTTGGTGACTTGAATGTGCTGATGAAACCTCGGAGAGTTGGAAAGACCAACCCCCCCCCACCCCCGTCCTGTGAAATGACTCACAGAAAACACTGCTGTCCCATCATCGAACTACACTGACGGCGAGGAACAAGCATGAATTGTTGAGCTGTAACAGCGCAATATGAACGGTGCAGAGCAGAAAACAATGGGTCTCCCATTGAGACAATGCCATTTCCATCACAGAGTGACATGGGAATCCCCCGGTGACTAATGCCGGTATATTTATCACCACTTCCCAGCAGCCTGAGGATAAACTCAGATGTGAATGTTGAGAAAACACTGGAGAGGCTTTTTTTTTTAATCTCAAACAGGAACTATTTTTCACAAGTAAACAGTTAACGCAGAATTAAAGGATGTTCCCATAATGTACAGTAGGTTCTGTGTGTGCAGCTTGCCTGTAATTCAGGAAAGTAAAACATCCTCGCTTGACAATGACACACTGCAGTCTTTATGATCTTTTATCTGAAAACAACAGCAGCAACGTTTACCTGTGGGGAAACTTGTGTTTGCAGACTCTTTATTATTTCTGCCATTGATGAATGGACTATTATTCTCTTTTGTTTTGTTTTTTCTCATCACCACCTGTTTACACAGGAACGTTTGCAGCAGTTCATCTTAAAATGCCCCACATTATCCACCATGTGCAATTACTGCATGCCATTCGGCAATTTTAAACCCTTCTTTGTTTATACTGCACCCTAGCGTACTGTGCACTTTACAGATTGAGATAAAAACTCAAAATATTGATGCCAAAGTTTTTGTAGCAACACAAACCTAAATCAGTCCCTTCGAATCTGCAATCAGTCACATTTAAGATGCCACATGTCGCCGTCCTCCAGGAGAGTAAATAAACAGGAGCACAGCCTCACTGACGTCCGTTCACAAACAGGTTCTTTGCAGGTTGCGCTCTCTTTTCATTCCAGAGTTTCAGTATTGATTTGATGGGTAAATGGCTATAGACAGTGACTTTTTAACGTTCTTTTTTTTTTCTTTACAGGGTCGGCTGTCTGGCAGCTAATCGCCTCCTTCCTCAAGCTCCCCATCTCTGGAACTCACTGCATTGTCGGCGCCACCATTGGTTTCTCGATGGTGGCCATCGGCACGAAGGGCGTGCAGTGGATGCAGCTCGTCAAGATCGGTAATGTGGAAAGGTTGCATGACTCCAGTGTGTGTGTGTGTGTGTGTGTGTGTGTGTGTGTGTGTGTGTGTGTGTGTGTGTGTGTGTGTGTGTGTGTGTGTGTGTGTGTGGTCTTTGTGAATTGTTGTGTGTGCATCATGGAGGTTTTGGTAAATACGTTCTTAAAGATAATGTGTTGCAAAAGCTTTTGCCGACATGGCATATTAGGCTTCTTCAGTTGTGCACTGACGAGAAGATTTCTGGTAAATTAACTCTGATCGCACACAGACTGACTAAAAAGTACAAAGAATGATACTTTTCCTCTGAAATCTGAGAGGTTTTTCAGTGACAGATAAATTAGCAGATTTTATTGACTGAAGTTGGGATAAAGTGGTGTATTAGTTAGCACTCTGAACTCTCCCTGAGTTTGCATGTTTTTCTCAGGAGCCTCTGCTTTCCTCCCACACATAAAATCATGCATTTGAGCATAATTAGTGAGTTTACTATGCCAGCAGGTGTGATTGTGAGTGCATTTGTGTGTTTGTCTGACTCTTTGTCTCCTCTGTGATGGACTGGGGACCTCTCCACCGTGTGCCCTGCCTTTTGCACATAAAGTAGGACTTGCTGTCATTTTGGACAGCGAGAGATTTAGAAGAGGCAACTAGCCAGCGTTAGGCATGAAATCAATACTCCAAGTAAAGTATAATCTCATGTAATGTTTTTATTTTATAGATTCTGAAAATGTTTAAGAAGAATAAAACATTGAACCGAGGAAATGAATGCTCATGCAAGATACGACCACACACGTGTCAACACAGTCTGATTTAACGTCATTTGAAATCATCGATTTATAAGGGAACCTGAACGAAAGGGGATGAAGGCAAATTTCAATACTGCAGTTCATTTGTGAGAAGGCCACATGCAAAGCTCGGACTGTTGTGGAGGACTGAGTCATAACTTCTTCTCAAGTGTTCACAACATGAAAGAATAAAACTCTTATTAAAAATTGTCCCTGCTCAAGGTTTCTATTTCTTTTCATGTTTTGTAAGTTATTGGTGATTCAGATTGGAGGCATTCAAATCTTCCTACATAGAGGTTGGAGAAGTTACTCATGGAATAAAAAACGAGGCTGCTGTCTTTTAATATGGAAGAGAAGCAGCTGGATTACATGCATACTCATTTAGTTGATTATTTTCACTGACCCCTCACTGGCCAGTGGGGTGGGAGTGGGGGTGGTGGTGGTGGGGGCTGCAGTAACATGTGACACCCCAGGCTGTGCAACGTCGAAATTTCTTAATGTAGTAACACCTTTTATTCTAATACAGGGTTTTATATCCCAGAAGCCTATGAAGACCAAAGCTTAATGAGTTTATTTGCTTTTGTTTGTTTTTTAATGTAAAACATAACTCGACTGTATGGCCTTTGATACTCCCTGCTGTTTCCTCTGTGAATGTGGCCATATTTTGCTGCACCCGGTGTGTCCTGTGTAGCTTCATTGGTTTCCTTGTAAGGTTGGGGTCGGAGTCAGAGGTGCCGCATCTGGGCCGTCCTCCTGACTTTGTACCGAGCCCACCGCCTCCGCCACTTGGAGCTAAATGAAGCACTTCTGTGGGGAGTCATTGAGTTTTGCAGGATCCCTGTTGGATGATGTACTGCCCTGAAACACCACCTGGAACATAAACCGCAGCAGCAGCAGCACAGTCTGTGGAGTCTGAGCTCTCTTAAAATGAATGAATACACACAGCAGCATTCACTTGTGCACTTGTGGACTTACATGTAAATGCATGTCCTTGCAAATACACTCATCAATCCACACAGATGTATTTATGATCACATGTAACATTTAATTACTCTGATATGTAATGAAATTCATCATGTAAACTTAGGTTGTGATTTTACACTATTCTGAAAAGTCAGATTTCTCAATATCTTTGTTTTCAAACTCCTTTTTTAATTTTAATATCATAAAAAAAACAATTCCTTAAATAACAAGACTTAAGAGGATGTAGATCAGATGGCCCTTTACTACACGAACAACATAAACTGAAGAAACAATGAACATTTTCTTGAAAAAATTAACAAAACTGACAAGAGTGACAAAAAAACATGTGCGCATTACTGAATAACAAAAGACGTGTTTTTGACCAGATGGAGGATAAAATAGATAACTAACTGCCCTTTGTCTTGTATAAACGATATTAAAATATTTCATGGACAGGCATCGGACCTGCTCTCGCTCTGTGAAGTGCATCACATCAGGAGCTTTACTGTAGATCTCTTGTTTGTCCTTTCCCATCAGTTTCAGTAAGATGTCTTCAACGGGCAGGAACAGACATCCTTCCTGCCAAATGTGAATGTCTTAACATTTCTGTTTAAATTTCTGATGGTATATTTACAATATGCAGTATTGTGTGTGCATGTGATCCACAGATTATTTGTAGTATTGAAGTAGGTCTCCAGTACCATTTTCCTTTTATACGTTTTGCATTTATATGTGATCATACATATTTGTGTGTGAATTGAAACATATTTTTTTGGAAAGACATGCATTTATATGTGAATCCTAATGCGTATTTTTAAGTGCCTCTGTGTGCATTCATGCTTTTTGGTCAGTCCGTCTTGCACCTCTGGGCATCCAACTCTCCTCCGCCCTGCCGAGGGAGCAGGCAGGAAATTGGGTGAAGTCACAGTGGATGTCTGCTGTGGGCTGCAGCTGTTCATTACTTTCTGCAGCGCAATGCACAATGACCTCTCAGGGAATCCCGTAATTGATTTCATGTGGTTTCATTACACCAACTAATTAAAAGTATATCGTGGCAATACAGCTTCACTGGCCTTACAAGTTAACATCGAGGATGACGTGAACACTTGAGTCACAGAGTCTTTCCTGAGCAATGATGTTGTATCTCTGTGTGATTCATGTTTGTTGGCAGGTGTCCCGCTGTGCTTTACTAACCATTGTTTTCTCTCCTGCTCCAGTGGCGTCGTGGTTCATCTCACCGTTGCTCTCTGGACTCATGTCTGGACTCCTCTTCATGCTCATCAGACACTTTATCCTCAGCAAGGTGGGCTTCTCTCACTACCTTTGATTTAATCGCAATTTATGTTGGGATGCATTTGGAAGTCTTTCAAGTATACGATACACGTTTTGTGACTGACAGTGTAAATTTCGATCAGTAGTGTTAGATCTACTACGTTGTCCACGTGTAGAGCATGTTGTCAGTTTGTGACTTCAATTACTTCCGCTTATAAAAAGATGGTCGCGTGCAGCACGTGTGGAAAGATAAAATCCGTTTGATTTGACAACACTGGCAGATCTGCTGTTATGTAACGGGCGGTCTTTGGCAGACTGGAGAGGAAAGTGTTGTGGATCATCCTCGGGTCATGACTACAGGATTATGTATGAATGAGTCATGGGCTGATTTTTCATTTGGCGTTACTGCAGAGATGGGTCAGACCTGGACGAGTTCATTTGTGTCTCTGCAGGCGATTTACATAAACTCACTCACACTGATCGGTCGCTGCTATTTTTTCCTGGGTCTAAATATAACTGCTAGATGTTGGACTTTAACAATTCAGCCATTTCACGCAACAAAGTCCTTATAATAAAAACGAGTTAGGATATAATGCTATTTCAAAAACTTAAATGTATTGTTGACTATCAAGTCTGATTAGAAATTCTTGTTAAACATTTAAGTCTTCATCATTAAAATTGTGAAGTAATCAAAGAAATAAGGACACCTGGGTGCACCGTGCTGCGACATGTGAGCCCAGCGGTGGATAATTAGTCATTTAATAAGACAGTTCACTGAAGCATAATGCTGACGCAGCAGAAACCTCAAGAAAGTAGATTGGAATTGACAATAGCTAAAAGTGGTTATATTCTGTGATCACATCATCATAACCTCATCACACTATAATTTAACTTCCTTTTTTATATTTAGATTGTAAGTGCATGTGTCTAAGTGCCACGTGATTAGTAGTTAGTGTTGCCTCACAACAAAAATACTGGGTTCGAGTCCAGGTTTGGAGGTCTCTCTATACTGTTTACATCTCTGCCTCGGAACTTTTTGGATATAATTATAAATATAAAACAACATTATACCTTTATTCATTTTGTTGTATATTTAAATTAAAGTTTAAAATTCAAGTTTCACATCATAATTTTAGTTTGTTCTTTATGTCAGCAGTATTCTTATATATTTGAGTTTTTGATTCCTACCTTTTGTTAATGGATTTAAACGCCACACAGGTGACTTTTTGCACAACAATTTAACACTCAGTGTTGAAAATCTTTGCTCAGCGAAAGAAAATATATTTCACTGTCTCCTACAACCTCTGGCAGAGGCTGCACCACTGACTTGATTTGCTTGTTTCATGAGCTTACTGCATAAGAAGAGAGTCTGCTCACAAAGTGTGTGCAGGCTGCTGTGTTATCATGTATTTTGTGTTTCCTCCACAGGATGACTCGGTCCCAAATGGCCTGCGAGCACTGCCCCTCTTCTACGCCTCCACCATCGGGATCAACACGTTCTCCATCATGTATAGTGGAGCCCCGTGTAAGTGCTGGTTGTTGGAAATATCATCTCACTGTGTTTAGTCTAACACAAAGCACGATGAAATTATCTTCTCAGGCTTAAGCGGTGCCTGTCACTTTTGTTTGCTTGCTGAAAATGGGAAAGTTTTGTTTTTCAACCAGTGTGCGTTCATTAACCGCAGTGCTCGGGTTAGGAGAGCTGCCGGTCTGGGCCATCTTCCTCATCACCTTGGCCGGGTCGTTGGTGTGCGCGGCTGTGGTCTGGTTCTTCGTCTGTCCTTGGATGAGGAGAAAAATAGCAAGTAAGTATTTGGGTTTTTTTGTTTTTTGTTTTTAAAGCATGTCCGTCCAGTCCTTCTTACCCTCTCTAAAGCCCCAGTGTCTAACAGCGGAGCCTCAGCCGGCACACTCTGTGCTCTGACACCGAAGCCAGCGGATGTGTTTTCTCACTGCTCTCTGCCAGGCTCACTGCAAAAAACCCCGGTGAACCCTGTCCTGCTCCACTTACTCAGATTCTTGGGTGCACGGCTACTTGGCCAGATAAAAAGGGGGCGAGGATCGTGGCCTGCAGTGTAGAAAGCTTTCAGAGGGAGGTTAGGAAGTGTTTTCCTGATGGGAAAATCAGCCTACAGCAGCTTTGTGCAGGATAAATGGGACCTTCTGCTCCCTGCCACAAAGTAAAAACAAAGCTACAAGCTGTTTATCCGCTCAGAGACAATGACTATCTGACTTGATCCTCCTCAAAAGTGTTCCACTTTATGAAACTGAACAGTGAGGTACTTTTAATAGACTGTGGACAGAGCATTGATATCCATGAAGAGACTTAAAATAGAGGCTTTAGCAAACTTTCCCAGCACACGTGTGAGGCCAACTTGACCTGTTACTTAACGTCTCGATGACCTCTGAATGCCTGCGAGGATTATTGGTGATATTATCGGATATAATCTGGATATCACCGCATCCGTTAGAATGAAACAGGTGGCAACTGAGATTGTTTACTTGTTTGTACTGGGGCGTTGAAGGAGTGGTGGGGCATCGAGTCTATCAGCGCCGGGATTAGTTTGGATCAGCTGACGGCTGCATGTGTTTGAGGAATGTTTCCACATAGTTTTGTCTTTTTTTTTCTGGGTCGACAACAGGCTTTTTCCCCCACTCATTCATTGTTATTGAGATTAGTACAGAACACAGTTTGTACAGAAACAAAAAATTATTTAACAATTTGACTTTAATCCTGAATTCATCAATGTAGCCAAACTGGGAATTATCCTGGAACCTTTCCTCACATTTATGTCCTAACATCCTACATTTGCTATTTACATGTAAATACAGTTCTGAAATATTTGTACGTGTGAACCCATGATGCTTTCTAAAAGTGGCACGACATACCTTTCAGGTCGTTTAAAGAAGGAGCAGGCTCTGTCCAGGATTTCTGATGAGAGTCTGGACAAGATCCCTGAGGAGGAGGAGGAGAGTCCCGTCTTTAAGGAGCTACCGGGGGCGAAGGGCACAGACGAGGCGGTGTTACCTCTGACCGGCAGCAGTAGCGAACGGGCCACACGTGATTCCAGCGGAGAGCTCGCCAACTTGGCCAATGGAGGCACCATCCTGCCAAATGGCAGGGTGTACGGTAAAACTGGGGAAATAGAATCCTGAGGGGGGCAGGGGTACATCCTGTCATCTTATAGTTGTGCTTCTCCTTCAGCGTGACTTCTATTTGTCTTCCAGGTCGAACTCACTCAATGACGAATGGCTGCCTCAAGTCACCCGTCTCTAACGGCAGCTTCAGCTTCGATGGCCACATGCGCAGCGACGGGCAGGTGTACCACACGGTGCACAAAGACTCTGGTCTGTACAAAGACCTGCTTCACAAAATCCACCTGGGCCGCATGGACGAGAGCGACCGCTCGGGCTCCAACTCTGGCCCGCCCGACAACAATTACCGCCTGTTGCGCCGCAACAACAGCTACACCTGCTACACAGCAGCGATTTGCGGCATGCCTGTGCAGCCGCTAATACGCACAGAGTCGCGCGACGACAGTGAGAAGTTGGTGGGCGAGGGCGGTGGGAGGAGCAACAGCGTGTCCTACTCCAAGAAGCGGGTGCGCTACGACAGCTACTCGTCGTACTGTAACGCCGTGGCCGAGGCGGAGATCGAGGCGGAGGAGGGCGGCGTGGAGATGAAGCTGGCTACGGAGCTGGAGGGGGTGGAGGAAGAGGGAGGGGCGGCTCCAATGCCCCTGGAGGACTTGACAGAGGAGGATCATGAGGAGAAGGACAAACCTGAGGTGTTTCTGCTTTTCCACTTCCTGCAGGTCCTCACAGCCTGCTTCGGCTCCTTCGCCCACGGAGGCAACGACGTCAGGTGCTGCCTATGTGACAGATATCGACCTATATGTGTGTGTCATGAGTCAAAACGTGTTTAGTTCTACTTCCGTTACTTCAAGAAATCACGTTTTGTTGGCTTCTGTTCTCGTCTTTGCAGTAATGCCATCGGGCCCTTGGTGGCGCTGTGGATGATTTACGACCAGGGAGGTGTGATGCAGGACGCCGCCACCCCCATCTGGCTGCTGTTTTATGGTGGTTTGGGCATCTGCGCCGGCCTTTGGGTCTGGGGCCGCCGCGTCATCCAGACCATGGGCAAGGACCTGACCCCCATCACCCCCTCAAGGTGAGCGAGCCGCCTCGCAGGAGAGCGAGCCAATATGTCTGTGCGTGTTTGTGGTTGCTGGAGCTTTTGGAAAGAAGAAGAGCACTTGTGGCAGAGGTGAACTTTTCCCAACATGCTTGATTTCACTCGCTCCAAAGAGCCTCAACACGCTGACACAAACAAGTTCACAGCCGCTGCAGCAGCCTGCTTGGTGAGTACTCGCATGCACACAGCTCCAATGTCAAAGCAAAAGGTCTTCCAGGCTGGAACCAAGCATTCAAGTGGTTTTTCAATAAGTCGCAGCAGATTGCACAAAGCTGAGGCAGCACAGCCGTGTTTTCAGTGCTGCCAGACTGCCTGGAGCATGACCTGTTTACAGGTACAGTGAACTTGTTTCACTCATCAAGGGCGTTCATGTTGGGCATGCGCCGTTTTGCTCACGCAGAGCTGGCTCTGCTGCAGGAGCATTTATTGCACTGCTCCACCCACATGTTTGCTTGGGCTGTGGCATCTTGAAAGGGACACGATGGATGTGACCTTCAGATGATGCTTTTAACTTCAGAACAGGGAAATTTATGATTTAAAAAAAATGATTTTTCTTCCTCTGCGCAAACTGGTGACAGTTCTTTGTGATGTCACTCTCAAACGGAGTGAATAGGATGCTTCTACACAAACGACAGTGAAATCAGTGATTCTTTACATTCATATAGGAGTGCCATGCTCTGCCAACCCCACCTCCCCAACACCTTATATCTTATTATGTAATAATAATGAATAAATAAGCAGTGTTTTGGACCACAGCGAATAAAGCCCTGGGGCTTCTTTGTCCAATATCCTCGGCAGCAGACACGCATCACCACTCGCTGCTGCTCTGTCCTTGACTTCAATCTTCCTCCTCCTCTCTCGCTGTCCTGTCGTCTTCCCACGCATTAGCCGAAGAGTGCGCGTGCATACCTCGGGTGTTTGTGTGTTAGGAAAGCTAAAAGCCCGCAGGTCGCTATGTGGTGGATGTACTGTGTGTGTGCGAGCGAGCGAGCATGCATGCATGCACGTACATTAAGGTCTAATTGTTCCAGCAAGTCTTTTTCTTTCTTTTTTTTTTTTTTTTTGGAGCGTGTGTACGCTCTGTTGCCTGGCAGGAACATCACACAGGTTACACAGGAAGCTGTTTGGCATTCTGGAATCTGGATGGAGAGAAGCAGAGCAGGAGGGGCGAGGGAGGGGCAGAACCAATGAGAACCTAGACTCTTCTCCTGCCATAGTGAGGGACGCCAGCCGGACTTTTTCTTTTTCCGCTCTGTCGTCCCCATTTCTCTTCTTCACCACTCTCCTGGTGATCGGTGTTTTTGTGGTTCACCCTCCTACCTTCTCTTTTTCTCATTTAACCGTTCCCCATTTTTCTCCACACCACTTTGTTTCAGTTTTTTTATTCACCGTCTCACCTCAAAAGCTTTCTCTTCTCTCTACAATCCCCCAGTTGTTCTTCGTCCCATTATTTTTCGCTTTTTCCTAATTTCTCCTCTCTTTTTGTTTGCCCCCCCCCTTTTCTGTGTGCCTCCTTTTCTATCTTAATCTCCGTCCTTCCATCACCAGCTCAGTCTGCTGCCAGAACCCAAAGACAAATTTGCACTGGTTCACAGTTGGAAAGACTGCCTTTCTTCCACTGTCTGTTTCCATGCATCGGTCTGACAAAGAAGCTTGTTTGGGGTGGGGTGAAGACTGGGAAGTGTTTCTGTGCTCAGTGTGCCTGTGCTTCCATTTGAGCTGCCACAGCAAACACCTGAACCCAGTGACAGCCCGCTGCAGGTCGAACTCACCGACTCTGCTGAGCGAACAATCCGCTGCAGCACACTTGCATAATAAACCGGTTATCCAAAATGTTTAGGGTTGTAGTGAGAGAGTGACGCCCGCCTACCTGCAGC